>NC_091282.1:549472427-550079302 GCF_032444005.1 Ranitomeya imitator | reverse complement strand
AAAGTTAGAAAACCGATTTAAAGAGTAACTAAACGTTTGCAAAAAAAACTGCTGTAAAGTGAGCAGCTCAGAAGGCAGGGGCGGCTTCAATAGAAAGGCAGGTGGCGCTCCTGCTTTCTGAACTCTGCCCTGCTCACTAGTCTTGAGTCATTGGTAGGAGTTTTGGGACCCCCACTGATCTGAAGGGGGATAAAAAGGCCAAACAAATATTACAAATTTTTCAAGTCATTTTCATTGATTTTTTTTCTTTTGTTTTTAACAGAAACAAGACAAAGTCCCCATAAACTCTCCCAAAAGTTTGGAACACCAACACAAATATAATACAAAAGCATGTAATCAGTTCCAAATAGCACAATTCCTGCTAAAATTATACTGAGTCATTCTTAAAGTGGCTTGTCCTGAAATAGAGTTGGGCCCAGATGCACCAAGACTCACATTTTGTATACTGGCTGTGCTCAACCATGCCCACACCCTTGCCTAAAACCGTCAAGACCTTAATTCACCAAGAATGGCATTTTTCACGCGGCCCAAATGTAGCAAAAATTTCAAGAAGCATTACTCCTGAATTCTGGGGAAAACTGTTTCATGAATCAGCATTTTGATTATTTTGACTCAGGCAGAAAAACCGTAAAAGCCTTACAGGCTGACAATTGGCCGTTTAAACATGCCACTAATCATCCATGAATGAGCCAAAACAGTCAGGTTTTTCTGCAGCACGATGTCTTGTGTAATCGGCGAATGTGCTGCCAACATGATGCAGTGCGTAGTCAGAACGAATAGATGATCAACCATTTTCCCCCCATACAGTTATTGTCAGCCTGTAGGTTTCACCCTTTCGACTCTCATTCCTCTTTATTACAAAAGTATTGTGTCTCTAGTCAAGTTAATCACTGCCAAACGCATTCATCTAGCCCATAAACAGTTATGCTTCAGAAGAAGCTTCTCATTTTGTATAAATTTGCTTACAGACATAGATATAGCCAACACAGATATAAGCCAAGTTACTTAGTCACTGAAGTCTCCTAGTCCCTGGAACTGTAATCATTTTTTGGCAATACATTTTCTGATGTCATCCCATCACGTGATATGGGAATTGCTCAAAGTTTGCTATAAACAAAAATCTTTTTTTCAGTCTGTCCCATAGAAATCGGCCTATTAGTACAATATTCACATGTCACCTACCAGTGGATTTGGCCGGAAGCGGTATGCCAGCATCATTCTTTTCCGGAAAGCTTCAAATTCATCATCACTTTTCGTTAACTCTGCTGGACGATCAATGCCAAAACCTGCCCCATCAACTGTTGTAGAGCCCCTGCAACACAGGCATAAGTGACAGTTTGCAGATCAGAAGTACGAGAATACTTCCCTGCAAAGAAATTAAACTGATGGCCTATGAATCCACTAATAGATAAATTAATCCACACAGTTTTTATACATTTGCTAATGAAAACAGTTTTTACGATCTCTGACGGCATAGAGTGGATAAATATGAAAAAACTGGTCTTGACTTGTCCTGGAGATATGTATTGAAAGCGTTTGCGATCAAATTTTAGTGCAAAAATGTGTGTGGCAAATTTATAGGACATTACACCATTTTTTATTATCAGTGCCAAAATGTAAAAATTACAAAACGGCGTGGTTAACATTTTTGGAGTAAAGTACAACATATTTCTGATTGCTCTTAAACAAGTGCAAAAAAAATGGTATATTCTAGATAAGTCATAGCGGTCTTAGAAAAAGAATGGAATTGATTTGTTCAAAAATGTCTACATTATGATGAAACATCTGACACAGTGGTCTTTGGCTCTTATTATTGGGAGGTATGTTACCATGCTTAAAAGTTGTGCTCATTAATGTGCAATATTTGATAAAGATGGTGTGGGGGTGTTGAAGGAAGTGCATGAAAGACTGGGCGCAGACTATGCCATTTTTTATAAATACGGGCCACAGAATTTTATATTTGCGGTAAAGGTTATTCTACATTGCCCTCTAGTGGCAAGACGAGTTATTATTTAGAATAATATCCACAGCCTTAAAACTGTGTTACGTGGACTAGGCACCTTTATCGTTCACACTTGACCTTCATGCTTTTCTGTGGTGTAGTTATGGAAGAATTCATTGTAGGTTTCTATACATGTACAGTATATTTGTTGCTATAATTGTTATGATGTAACCTTATAATACAGGGTTCTCAAGCTCAGCCAGGTAAATGGGGCACACAGTACAGCCTGCATTCCTTGCGGAATTAGAGGAGGTTTTCAGTGATACCATTTTGTTATACAACTTTTTTAATACCTTGCATTCCATTTTTTTGCACCAGTATAATGAAAAAGCTACATTTTTCACGTTTGTCAGTGTTTTTTTTTTTTTTAACTCATTGTATAGGTTGTAGAATAGTTTTATAGTTTCGGTGATGATGCCAAAAGGGGTTTATTTATTTTACATTTTTATGAAGATTTATTTACTATTATTTTTTCATGTTTTAGATTTTTTTTTTTTACTTATTCCTTATGGGAGTTTTACTTGGCTAATTGCTGACCTGATATCATGCAATACTTCTGTACTGCAGGATATTAGATCTGTCAGTTTTTTTACTGACACTTCACTTACTAGGCCACCATAGCTGGCTGACCCAAAGGTCTTGGGTTGCCATTGTTGAAAGGAGATTAAATAGGGAGCCACCTCCCTCAAATAACCATGTAAATACCGCTGGTACTATTGTCATCGGTATCTCAGGTGTTCAATAGTGCCAGTACAGATTGTGGGCATTACAGCAGGGTGTCAGGTATGTTATACAGAAAAAAACAGGAAGATGGTGCCATCATTGCGCCGTATGTTTGGTCGTTTGCGGGAATCAACGTTCACTGCATCGTACATGCACGGTGGATGTTGAGAAGGGGTTAAAAATTCCTCCTCTCCATATTCACCTACCACCAGCAGCGAAGGAAAGACACCTCGGCTCCAACACACTGTGTTCTGGCATGAGGACATTATGGGGTGCTGGCACAATCCTCTGCTGTCTCAGAAGCTCCAGTACCCCTTGGGCTGGAGAGGACAGCCTCAGCTTGGGCAGCATGCTCGACACCCCTAGTGTAACAGATGAATTAAGCCTGCCCCACTTTTGATGCCATATGCCATATACCAAAAAGACTGACCAGCACCTCCAAACAGAACAAGACAAGTATGAACAGGTGCATGTGTTTCATCATGTGATCGATTTTTCTCTTGACGCCTGTTTCATTTTGTAGGTCTATTTATTTGTTGTATAAATGGAAGCTTTATTAACATGCGGTTGATACACAGTAACTCAAAGCACAGTTCCCTATGTATATAATATGGTAAGGATTACAGTCCTCATGAGCCTCCGTTTCATATGTGAACTTAAAGTGCAGGATCATAGTCTTTCCAAAAGCAGCAATGTGGTCTGTTCAGTCACCCAAATATTATTCCTTAGTGCAGGAGGCAGCCATATAGAATCACAAAACAGTAACTGTATCCCAGCATCACATTAAACCCAACACTAAGACCCGCTTTTGGAGGACATACTAATTTCCACAACATTTCAGGAAAGAGCAACCACAACAAAACTAACCTAGAAGAATCTTGTCTTGCTACTTTGTCAGCATAAGTTCTAAGATTGTTAAACATCTTTAAAAACTTACTTGTTAACAGGGTTCTTAATACCTTGGCTCTCAGAACCCAACCCTTCTCCTTCTTTCCAGCCCATCTTCATTAGCATTTGGTATCCAATGTTCTCCACTGTCAGTTTAAACTCCTTGTATTCTGAATAGTCAGGCTCACGTCCCTCCTATAACAGAGGCCAGAGAAAAGTAACACTTTACTGATATGATTTACTTGCCTTGCATTTATCGCAGAAGCCACAGAACTTTGCCAGGTCCATCAACCAGTGGATGCCGGCGGCACCAGACAAGCCCTACTGACCAATAATGGGGTCCTTCACACTTTGCAATAATAGCCAAGAAGCTATGTGGTGTGTGATAAGGGACAAGCCATCCTCATCCCAATCAAGGAAAGTCTATTCCACCATAAAGTATCATTCGGAAAGTATCTAATTCTCACTAACACAGACAAAGGAATACAAATATTTAAAAATGAACAAAAGTGCCTACAAAGAATACACCGGGCCTAAACCCCCACTCCGTTCCCAACAAGACATAATAGTACGGTATAAAAACGGAAAATGAAGGGCAATGCCATTAAAGGGCCAATATTAGCAGTCAGTATTAATGTAAAAATAAAAGGTGAAAATAAATGTTCAAACACCCGCTAATAAATAATACCAGCCCAAAGAAAAAGAAAGTGGTTTTGTACTTTTTTTTTGGCACAATTTTTGTTAAATATTTGAGCTCAAGTGCTCTTATAATACACCGCAATACTTCATCATAAAACATACAGGCATCCCATGTCAGGCCAAAGGTGTACTATCATGGTAAGACCTGGGGACACTTTTAGGCCCCTATCTTCCACAGCAACTCATCGGCACCCCATGATTACACAACAAGGCAAGATCAATACAGGAATAAAAGGGAGTCCCTTTCCTCTGTCACTCTCTTAAATGCCTTGATTACTGTTGTCTGCAGCACCTCGCACCAGTTTTTACATGCTTGATGTAATTATTTTATTTTTCATCTTCATTGCAAGATTTTGTCTTACAAAGTTTAATGTTAAATTTCAATTTCTACCGAGGGGCATTGATAGATTTTTCTATGGATGCATTCTTTTTCCTCTATATGATGTTGCCCAATTATAAGACGGGGAAAACAAAACACAAACTCCCCCAGAGAAACTGGCTTTTTCAGTGTGATGTGGTAAGCCTCAAATGTCTAACCTTATCACACAGATGTCATAGCTACTTACTATCAATACAAGCATCGGGAGAGGAAAGCTGTGCTGTGCGTCATTACATACAACGCTTTGGATCTATGCCAGGCATTGGTAATAATGCCCCGATAGCTGGCATAGATCCATAGAGATGTATGCGACAAACTGCTCGCACACTAAATCTCTCCCCTTTAATATCATTCATAATGTAATGACAACAGTGCAGGGAGAGGAGAGCGGGTGTGAGCAGTGTTGCAAACACCGTTCGATATCTCAGCCAGGTACCGTGGCATTATTCCCTGATGCCTGGGATAGATGCAGAGTTTGGCAATTAATGACAATATAGCAGCGCTCTCCCCCTCTCCTGGTGCTTGTAATGACAGTGTCAGCAGTGAGCTCTCAGTGTGATAAGTTTAGACATGAGAGTCTTCCACTTTACACTGAAAAATCACGTTTCGAGTTTCTCTGGGGGAGTTTTTTTTGTCTGTTCCCCTGTATGACACTGCCATATAATTGGGCAACTTCATATAGGGATAAAAGAGCATCTAAAATTTACAAGTCGATATCTCTGCAACAAATATGAGAAATAAAAAATAACTACATTTTATTCAGCTCTTCGGCCACTTGATCATGATGTAGCCAGTTTAGCATGTAAAAAGTGGTGAACGATCCCTTCAAACAGCAGGGACTGGCGTTCTGTTTAATGGCAACCCTCAGAGGGATGTCAACAGTGTATTACAACAGTCACCTGCTCCATATCTGAGGCCATAACTGTATGTTGTTGTGCTAGACTTTAGTCCTCACCCAAACGAACAATTTGGGTGCAAATATAGCTAAAAATACCACCATATTTTAAGACTTTTCAATGATCTATTAAAGTTTTGCATGTTTGATAAATCGAGCTGTTTGAGCAGCAAGTTGTAGCACTGTCCTACAAAGTTGTTTCACACTGTTACCTTAAGAGCCTTGAATGTCTCCATAAATTTCTCTAGCTCATCTGGAGGCAAGAAATCCCCAATAAAATGCTTACCACGACCCATTTCGGTCAGCTGTTCTGCCCATTCTGTGAGAAAAGAAAATGTGATCACATAGATGTGCTTTCAATCTATCTGCGTTGCCACATAGCATTTTGTATCGCTGTGTGGTGCGGTTACATGTACAGATATTACAAGATGACACCATATACTTTACCCCTTGTCTTGCCCATTTCCATTCTTCTCAACTGGTGTTCCCAGGTGCCTAGTTCATTATCAACTTCTTCATCACTGTCATAGTCATGCTGATGTTGTTTCATAGCATTCTCCCACAAGAGCTGCACATCCTGCATGGCCTGCTTGTGCTTCATTATCAGGTCATACATTTGCTGCATCTGAACAGAAAATGGCGAGATATGTAAGCATGCAATCATTAAAGGGGTAGTAAAAAGGCAAATACATTTTTCTACTAACTCAATATGGTGGCTCAGTGGATAGCCTTGCAGCGCCGAAGTCCTGGGTTCAAATCCCACCAAGGACAACATCTGCAAGGAGCATCCATTAATGGGTTTGTCCAAGTTTGGGATTGCAGACTGCTGATTTGTAACAGCGAGTGGTCTACACGCTGTTACAATTTCCTGGTAGTAATAGCGCGAGTGTGCGATTATGTGACCGCATGCATGTGAATTGCATACTTGTGGTCATGTGCTGACTAGAGGTGTTCAGCTTCTCTCAATAGCAGGGCTGTGGAGTCCGAGTTGTGGAGTTGAAGTTGGTGTCCATTTTGATGGAGTCCATAAAAAAAAAATGTACCATCTCCAACTCCAAATGTTTTCAGAATAATTTGGGAAAGTGATGAAATGTCCTATAAATGTCTGTCCTGTTCCTGATCTAAGGATCTCAGCTTTCAGTGGAGATGACTCTGTACTGTACTTTACATATATGCTCAGTAGTGACCAGTGCTGTGGGGTCAGGAGTCAGGGAAATTGAGAAGTCGGGAGTCAGAGGTTTGGCTTACCAACTCCACCACCAACTCCATAGCCCTGCAAGAGAAGTGAATTGAGAGAAGCCAGCTGAGTCTGGAGTGACTGCAAACTTTTGTCCCAAGTCTGGACAAGCCCTTTAATAAAAGAAAGAGAAAAAGACTTGCTGCCGCTCATTATTATCTGTATAAAGAGAATTAGAAATACAGGAGGAGAGTATGGTATCAGTATTAGACTACATGAAGGATCTCGTAGCACAAACGTGAAGAAAAAACAAAACACTGAAACGTAATGGGACATATTACTTGAGCATTATAGTTTACCCACATACAAAGATATGTAAACTGACATTTCCAATGTAGTATACAATACAATTGCACGATACATTTAGCTGGTCTAAAATTGACCTTCACCCTTTTATGCCTTTGACAATGGAAGGCAGCACATTTTTGTGGCTGCCTGGATCTGGTTGCATTACAAAAGAATCGCACCATGGGAAGGATAGCTTTCCTATTTTACAGTTAAAGGGAAAACCATCATTTGTCAGCAGATTCGCTTTTTCACCGTTCACTATACAGAAGAGTAAAGTTTCCTACCTCTTGCTGTTCTTTTATCTGTTTCTTTTGGGCATCAGATAATTCCGTGACCCCAACCAAGCCCACTGGCTTTCTATTCTCATATCCTAAGCCTTTCAAATCCTGGACTAAAAATAAAACAAGGGGAATTGGAAATTAGGCTCTGAATCTAGTACCTGGGTAGCAATCATATACGCTTTCTAAAGCCATCTCACCTGTTAGAAGACTGGTGGTATCGGAGGGTTCACTAATCACAGCAACAGGAGGCAACTCCGTTTTGTCTTCCTCAGGCCCCCACCGACTCTTTCTCTTCTTTTTTGCAGATGCTTGCTCTGTGGACTGTGGCTGTGTTGGTGGACTAGTAGTAGATGAGGAAGTGGGGGGGTGAGTAGCAGACGTCATCGGTGAGGAAGCTGGCGCTAACTTTCGCTTAAAATCTGGTAAGGTATGATTGTCCGTAGAAGATTGCTTGGCTCGTCTGAATTCCTCCACCTTCATTTTATAATACTGGTAACCTTTGCCATTTGTGTCATATAAAAATCTTCAAGGGACAGAAAAAAAATTGTGTATTAAGTCTGAGAAAACACAAATCTAGACCAGACAATATCCTATTCATCAACTCTGTAATTGGCATTTTGCTCCATAAATATATATATATTGTTCACATGTTACCTAAAGGCAGGGTTTTCTCTGTTATTTTGTAAAGCAATGGCTTCAACCTCAGGACCACCATCTGCCACAAAGCTAGCTAACTTCTCTGCAAACATCTTCGTTTCTTCATCCTCAGGAACTAAAAGGTAAGAAGTCAAAAACATAATCGCGTTGGACACGTTAAATGCTTTTCTCTTAAATATTTGCAACAGAACCTCTTTAAATGGTTGCTCTGATAAATGGTTTCTATCACTTTGTATTCTTAACTCAGGTGATTGGCAAATGAAAGCCCCCCCTTACAAGGGTTGTCAGCTGATATCGACAGGTTCGGCCGATTTTAGTCCAATGTGTACGGGCTTATATTGTGCCATACAATGGCTGAGCCCACCAATATCGGCCGACAGTCCAATATGTGTGGGGGCCTCCAAACTCTTGCTCAACAGATGATGTTGGGGGAGATAAGGATTTGGAATGTGGTTTCTGACTGGCCATCCATTTTGTTCTCAAACCAGCTCCATAGATGAATGACAGTGGCTCTCACTTTTTACTATGGGGTAATTGGGAGAGATAGCAGTTAGCCAAACCATCAATCAGGTGACATTTATTTTGTATGGAGAGTAGAAAAAAAAAGGTATCCAACAAAGTGACAGGTAAATAGAATAAAATCTCCAATTTATTGAAGGTATTAAAACAGTGGCGGTTCCTCCAGTGGTGTTGGACCAACGCATTTCGGCTTAACAAGCCTTAGTCATGGTAACACAATGTCTATACATAGAATTAAATATCAGTCACATGCTGGTTGCAGATCAATAGAATTTACTCAACCAGTTTTTACACTTGGGGTCATATGCAATTAGAACAAAAAGCATGTAGAAGGAAAATGGGACCATAACAAGGACCCTTACATATATTGTAAAATCATGTCTTGTCTCACATCAAGATCTGATAGGGTTCTAGTATTTAGCATAAGAATCCAAAAGGACTCTCGGTTTAGGATTTTTCTTTTGAAATTGCTTCCCGTAACTGGTTTGTGGACCTTTTCTATTCTTTTAAATGTGAACATGGACAAATTGCCTTTGTGCAACTGTGAAAAATGACATGGCTCAATGGATATATTGAAAGCAGTCATATTAACTGCATCAGACATACAAGTGCTTCTCACAAAATTAGAATATCATCAAAAAGTTAATTTATTTAAGTTCTTCTATACAAAAAAAGGGAATTACACTTACCGGTAATTCGGTTTCCAGGTAGTCCCTCAGGACAGCACCCTGGAGGACGTCCTTCCTTGACCTATAGCGGGACAGTATCATAGAGAGGTTAAAAGGACCCTCCCACCTCCACCCTCCAGTGTTGTTTCAAAGTACCACCGAAGGATGGAAATAAATGGTCTATACATGCCCTTACAAACACGTGTGTAGTAAACCCTTTAACGCCTCCATCTTAATTTCGAGCCATGGTGAACCAAAGGATGAACGATCTGCCGGAAGATTAATCCCGTGCAAGCCTAAAAAGAGAAACATAAGGGAGGGAACTATGGGTGCTGTCCTGAGGGACTACCTGGAAACCGAATTACCGGTAAGTGTAATTCCCTTTTTCCATTACGTCCCTCAGGCCAGCACCCTGGAGAATACCAAAGCAACTCTCCCAGGGTGGGTACAGAAGCCAGGAATCAAAGTCCAAGGCAAAAACCGGACTAGATGATAAATAAATGATCTGAAAGATCAGAAAAACCATAGATATCTAAAGAGATCCGCAAAGAGAATCACCGTAGTGTCTGATATACATCTATAATAGCCAATTTCAGTATGAAATGTGGTAAACGAAATAAGTATCAGAAGTAGAGAGTGAAATACACCCATTGTACTCCAATACCAATAATGAACCACAGCAAGTTATTTATTGTGATACTTATAGACATCGCAGCCCCAGAATAGGGTTAGAGAACCTTATTGCCCAGCAAAATATGGTGAAAGTCCCAGCCACCACACCATGAGGACTGTACCGACCAATAATAAGCTCCATGTGCTTATAACAGGACTGTTCCTTCATCGGTCCTTCTGGGCTCAGGTTAAACCTTGGTTACAGACCAGCTTACCGTACTACAAGGAGACCTGCAGAACAGAGGCCCTGGACTGCGGGAAGATCAAACCAATAACAGTTAGTACATGGATAATGGCAGAGAATTGGGATGTACGCACATTACTCATCCAGGAGATCACGTCTATTCCAAATCCTTAGATGTCTAACCCCAAGTAAGGGTTATATATTGTTGAAACTAAGGAATACACCATCCGGCAGGTAATATCTCCTGCCATTACCAACGTCGCGCTTCTCTTTAGAAGCGCTGAAAGAAACGTGGATCATTACTCCCGTTTTACTGATGTTAGACACAGGGAGTCTGGACTCTGAATCGATGAAGGTGGTGGTGAAGGTGGTGCTGGTAAAATCTTCCGACACTTGAAATTATTCGAAACTGCATTTATACGAGTCATTGGTCCAGACATTATAAGTATGTCAACTTATTTGTCCATATCTGCATATACGCACATACATATCCCAAGAGGCAATCTTCTCAGGGATTTTTATACACTCAGACTGCCATTGTGGGAGTAACCATAATCCATGGCTAGAGAAAAGTAGGTTTCTTCCTCATCACAGAGGGAGATTATCTACTGTGAGGCAGTGAGACTATGGGGTCTTAACTGTAAGAGCCCTGGATACAGATTCATTTATCTTAGGAGCCGTGACTGCTGTAAGAGCCTCGAGATTGGGATCCTCTGCCACACGACACAGTGCTGCTGCTTCACCACAAGGTACAGAAGGCAGTGGTGATGTCCCTGGTAAACATAACGCAACAGACTTATGGGACAAGAATCTGTCCGATTGCCAAATGTGGAGTTTGGGAAGGATTAATAATAACAATAATAAACTTTATTTATATAGTGTCAATATATATCGCAGTGCTTTACAGTTTGACAGTTTCAAACACAGTCATAAGTAACAACCACATAATAATTAAAGCAAAATAAAACGACCCTGCTCGTGAAAGCTGACAATCTACAATGAGGCGGGGAAGATACAAAGTACAGGTGTGTATCAACAATATTTTATTTACAATGATGGCCAGCCATCTTCAGGGGGTGGGGGATAGATGGAGATAGTGAATGGGCTACACACACACAAACATAAAATGACTTATTAGGGAACGTGATAGGCCGCTCTGAACAAATGTGTCTTAAGGGAGCGCCTAAAACTATGCAAATTGTAGATGGTCCTAATATCTTAGGGCAAAGCATTCTGAGGCGGAAGGAATCCTTACTTCCAACTCGTGGGATCTTCCACTCCCAGGACAGAAGTATGTCCTTTTATAGGATTATAGGATGTACCAAAATGACATATGTCATCTTATAAAGCTAATTATGTAATAGACTTGCCTTTAGCACTCAAGGTAGAACCTACCTGAGAGATCTGTTCCAAACAGAAGAAATGCAAATTTTACTAAGCCAATTCAAGCATATCTGTTTGCTTGACTAAGCCCTGTTGTAAAGAAAGAAGTAACAGAAGCTGGATCTGGGTCCGAAAACACAAGGACTCCATATCCGGAGTTGAGGCCCAAGACACTAATGTGAAGTTGTAGGCCGAAGATACAATGTGCGGCCACACAACAAGGCACCAGACAGAAGGTCTGACCCATTGGCTCACAGCCAGAGGCGAAAAAGGCACCAAGTCCGGCACACTAATGATACCCCCTGCTCTGCAAAGGGCACCGAAACCCTATGATGCAAAATGATGCATATAGGAACTATGAGGCAATGAAGCAATATGATGCACAAAGTTACTAAGAAGTGCTATGATGCATATAGCAACTATGGAGAAATATGATGCACAAAGGCAACTTGAAGCACTATGATGCATATAGGAACAAAGAAGCAATATGATGCATGTAGAAACCATGAAGCAATCTGCTGAAAAATAATGCACAAAGGTAATATGAAGCGCTATGATGCATATAGGAACCATGAAGCACAAAGGCAATATGAAGCGCTATGATGCATATAGGAACCATGAAGCACAAAGGCAATATGAAGCGCTATGATGCATATAGGAACCATGAAGCACAAAGGCAATATGAAGCGCTATGATGCGTATAGAAACCATGAAGCAATATGCTGTAATTTAGTGCACAAAGGCAATCGGAAGCACTATGATGCATATAGGAACAGTGATGCAAAATGATGCACAGAGTCACTATGAAGCGTAATGATTCACATAGGAACCATGAAGCAATATGATGCAATATGATGCAGAAAGGCAATATGAAGCACTATGATGCATATAGGAACAGTGATGCAAAATGATGCACAGAGTCACTATGAAGCGCTATGATGCACATAGGAACCATGAAGCAATATGATGCAGAAAGGCAATATAAAGCACTATGATGCATATAGGAACAATGAAGCACCATGATGCATATAGGAACCATGAAGCAATATGATACATGAAGTAACTATGAAGCGCTATGATGCATATAGGAGCAATGAAGCACCATGATGCATATAGGAACCATGAAGCAATATGATGCAATATGATGCATGAAGTAACTATGAAGCGCTATGATGCATATAGGAACAATGAAGCACCATGATGGATATAGGAACCATGAAGCAATATAATGCAATATGATGCATGAAGTAACTATGAAGTGCTATGATGCATATAGGAACAATGAAGAAATATGATGTAATATGATACACGAAGTGACTATGAAACAGTATGATGCCGTATGATGTCACAGAGGCACTCAATATGATGCATAGATGTGCTATGATGCAGAATCATGCACAGAGGCAGTCAATATGATGCAGAGGCACTATGATGCAGTACTATGCACGGAGGCACTCAATATAATGCATAGAGGCACTATGATGCAGTATTATGCACGGAGGCACTCAATATGATGCATAGAGGCACTATGATGCAGTACTATGCACGGAGGCACTCAATATAATGCATAGAGGCACTATGATGCCGTATTATGCACGGAGGCACTCAATATGATGCATAGAAGCAGTATTATGCACAGAGGCACTCAATATAATGCATAGAGGCACTATGATGCAGTATTATGCACGGAGGCACTCAATACGATGCATAGAAGCAGTATGACTAGGCCATGCCTGAAGGTGCCAAACAAGAGACCAGACTTACACTTTTAAGCAAAAGAGCAATCTATCAGAGTTCCAGATAAATCTCCACTCTGAACAGTACATCTCATTTGTCAGACTGACTCCACCCGAAGGAGCTAATTAATGAGCCGCAGCTGGAGGGCAGTCTTCATGGAGACAATGTGCCAATTTAACACCCTGTGTCCTCCTATGGATGGAGTAGTTAAGTTGCAAAGAAAAGTGAAACGCTTGCTTATTGAACCAGAAAATGGAAAGCATGCTTCCAAAAAGTCACTCTGAAGCCCAATCATAAGGCTCTGTGCAGACAAGACCTGCAACAAACTGAAGTCCAGTCATGAGATGTAGCCTGGACGTATGGCCTCACCACAGCCTAGAGGTCCAAGGCCTAGCTCCAGGTACAGCTTTGGCACCAAGGCCTGAGACTAGAGTCAGCCCAGAGGCCCAGGCCATCAATGCAACATTAAACCATGCACTCACCTGTGCTGGCTCCATACCTGCTAGAAGACAGGGGGAGCTGGTAACGCCGAGAGCCTACCGTGGAAGGAAGCGGCGTCCCGTCAGAAATGCTGCATTACTGCCTGTGCCCCCTTCCGTGTTCCATCGTGGAACGCACGCCGATCCTAAGTGCCGGCGCTCCTCTCTGACGTCGGTCACTGGAAGCGCAATGGCCTTCTCCACCACATGACTTTCGGAAGTAGCAGTGTTTTGCTGGTCGGCGTCCGAGCCGAGAGCCCCCCACTGGGAGGAGGCGGCTCTACCCAGGAGCCCATCCGCTCGACTGGTCTCTGGGGCTGAGGGACTCCCCACCGGGGAGTTTCCACCCTGGGCTACTTGACAGGGGGAAGGATTGGACCTGCCGCACGATCCCCCTAAGCCCATTACACAGGCTGTTGGCTGAGGAACCTCTCAAAGAGGAGTCAGCCATGGTCCGTCTGACCAGGAAAAGGGAAGGCTGAGACCCCCGAACTCCGAGTCCATCTGGTACAGCACTGATAGCTGAGGGACCTCTACCCAGTGAGGTGTCAGCCACGGACCACTTGACAGGGGAAAGAGAATCCACAGGCTATCTTCGCTCTAGGAGCAACCTCTCATACAACCGTCCCTGTAGGGACAGGAAAAACACTGGAGGGTGGAGGTGGGAGGGTCCTTTTAACCTCTCTATGATCCTGTCCCGCTATAGGTCAAGGAAGGACGTCCTCCAGGGTGCTGGCCTGAGGGACGTAATGGAAAGTGAAACTCGAATATTTTAGAGAGTCATTGCAAACAGAGTAATCTATTTCCACCGCCTCGCCATCGCCAGAGCCGCCGCCTCGCCCCTACCTTCTGTCTCTCCCCACTATCCCATAGAATGTGAGTCTGCAAGGACAGGGTCCTCTCCCCACTGTACCAGTCTGTCAATGTAAACCTGCTTACTGTAATCGATATCTATAACCCTGTATGTAACTTCTTTCTCATGTACAGCACCATGGAATTAATGGTGCTATATAAATAAATAATAATAATATTTCAAGTGTTTATTTCTGTTTATGTTGATGATTATGGCTTACAGCCAATGAAAACCCAAAAGTAGTTAGCTTAGTAAATTGGAATACTTTATAACACCAGCTTGAAAAATGATTTTAAAACCCGAAATGTTGGCCTACTGAAATGTATGTTCAGTAAATGCTGTCAGTACTTGGTCAGGGATCCTTTTGCATCAATTCGGCGTGGCATGGAGGTGATCAGCCTGTGGCACTGCTGACGTGTTATGGAAGCCCAGGTGGCTTTGATAGCAGCAGCCTTCAGCTTGTCTGCATTGTTGGGTCTATAAAACCCCCTCTATAAAACAGTGTCTGGGAGGCTGTGGTGGCTGCTGCACGCAATGTTGATCGTAAACAGATCAAGCAACTGACAAAATCTATGGATGGAAGGCTGCTGAGTGTCGTCATGAAGAAAAGTGGCTATATTGGTCACTAATTTTTCGGGGTTTTGTTTTTGCATGTCAGAAATGTTTATTTCTAAATTTTGTGCAGTCATATTGGTTTACCTGGTGAAAAAAAACAAGTGAGATGGGAATATGTTTGGTTTTTATTAAGTTGCCTAATAATTCTGCATAGTAATAGTTACTAATCACTTATACTGCACAAGGAATGGCGTAAAAAAATAAATAAAACCAATTCTTCACCTGCTGTTGATTTTTTCATCCTGCCTCCCAAAGACCGCAGTAAGGCTTAGTGCACATTTATCCTGCGCTCTACGCTGAGAGCTTACACAGGGGTTTCTGTGTAAATCTGACATATGTGATTCAGACAGAACCCCCGGCGGAAGATTTCCTATAATGAGGTAGATGGAGGCACTGTGGACACCATAGGACCTGTGATCTTGCAGTGTCCGTCTTTTTAGGATTGCATAAAAGTGCCGTTGGCCACGGTTTTATGCTCTACTGAAAATGACACTGCTGAACAGAGGCCAGATGGAGTCCAGAGTAACTCTACTGCCTCATTATAGTGAATGGATCCATCGGGGGTTTCATCTGTCACGTCACTCTGAAATTTAAATGGAACCCCCGATGTAAGTGCTCAGCGTATAGTGCCGGATAAATGTGATCATAAATGTTCCCAATAAAAGCTTCAAATCAATCCACAAAAAAAGCAAGTCCCCACTCAGGTTCATCATCAGGTAACAGAAATATAGAGAGTTTCCACTTACTGGTAGCACAAAGTCTTTGGAAAAGCAAAATGGCTCCTTGCCCCTAAAAGAAATTCAGCAAATTCTCTGCTCCAAAATCCAAAAAAACCCTCCCTTCTAAGCCCCAGTGTGTGCTTAAAACACATTTAGTGCCCACATGTTTGGCATTTCTGTAGTGATGAGAGCCCATCTAACTTACAGGTGCGTGTCTCCAAGAACATGAGCTGGGCATAATGTACTGGTCACTACAGCATACTGGTCACTACAGCATACTGGTCACTACAGCATACTGGTCACTACAATGGTAGTTTGCAATTTTCACTCAACAACATCCACTGTTGCTTGTTTCTGGAAAACACCCATGGAGTAAAGATATTCACTACATCTGTAGATAAATTCCCAAAGGGTTATAAATATCCAAAATGGGGTCACTTGAGGGGGAAAATCTGCTTTCCAGGAGGCAGATAGCCATACGGAGAGACTCGGGAGGGACAGAACGCTACGTAGTACTGTAGAGCCACATATGGGGTACTGCCATATTCAGTAGAAATTGTGGGACTAATTTTGGTGCCAATTTTACCTTTTCCCAGTATGAAAATGTAAAACTTGGGGCTAACAGAATCTTGGTGGTAAAAATGTAAAATTATTTTATCTTCACTGCCCAATGGTATAAAAGTCTGTGACACACCTGTTGTGTCAATATAATCACTGCACCCCTAGATGAATTAATTGAGACGTTTAGTTTGTAAAATGGGGTCACTTATGTGGGGGGGGTTCTGATGTGTTGGCACCTCAGGGGCTCTGGCAATGTAACAGGGCACCCTCAAACAAGTGCAGCAAAATCTGCACTGTAGTATGACGTTTCTTCCCTTCTGAGCTTTGCACTATGCCTCAAAAATAGTTTTCAAAGACATGTGGGGTATTAGTAAACCCAGGAAAAAATTGCACAACAAATTTTGGGGCCCATTTTATCCTGTTACCCGTGTGAAAATACAAAATTTGGAGCTAGAAAAGATTTTTATAGGAAAAATTAGATTTTTTTTATTTTCACGGCTTAACGTTATAAACTTCGGTGAAGCACCTGTGTGTTCAAGGTGCTCAATACACATCTAGATAAGTTCCCTAATTGGTCTACTTTCCAAAGTGTTACTTCTTGGGGTTTTTTACTGTTTAGTCACATCAGGGGCTCTCCAAACATGACTTGACGTCTACTAATTATGCCAGCAAATTTTACATTCAAAAAGTGAAAAGGCGCTCCTTCCCTTCTGAGCCATGCCGTGTGACCAAACAGTAGATTTCCCCCACATATGGGCTATAGCCTGCTCAGAAGAAATTGCACAACAAAATATGGGTCCATTTTCTCCTGTTACCCGTGCGAAAGTATAAAAAATAAAGGAAATTTTTGTGAAAGAAAAGTAAATACTGTATTTATTTTTTCCTTTCACGTTCCAAAAATTCCCGTGAAGCACCTGAAGGGTTAATAAACTTCTTGAATGTGGTTTTTAGTACCTTGAGGGTTGCAGTTTTTAGAATGGAGACACTTTTGGGTATTTTCTGTCACATAGACCCCTCAAAGTCACTTCAAATGTGAGGTGGTCCCTAAAAAAAAACCATGGCTTTGCAAATTTTGTTGTAAAAATTAGAAATCGCTGGTCAAATTTTAATCCTTATAACTTCCTAACAAAAAAATATTATGTTTCAAAAATTGTGCATATGTAAAGTAGACCTGTGGGAAATGTTATTTATCAACTGTTTTGTGCGATGGCTGATTTAACCCCTTCATGACGGAGCCTTTTTTGTTTTTGCGTTTGTTTTTCGCTCCTCTTCTTCCCAGAGACATAACTTTTTTTTATTTTTCCGTCAATACGGCCATGTGGGGCTTGTTTTTTGCAGGACAAGTAGTACTTTTGAACAGAATTGGTTTTACCATATCGTGTACTCAAAAACAGGAAAGCAATTCCGCAACTGTTTTGGGGATTTTTTTGTTACCATATTCTCCAAATGCTAAAACTGACCTGCGACTGATTCTCCAGGTCATTATGCGTACATAGACATCAAACATGTCTAGGTTACTTTTTTCACAAAAAAAATTTACTTTGGAACCAAACTTTTATTTTCACAATGGTATCAGGAGAAACTGAACCACAAAATTAGTTGTGCAATTTCTCCTGAGTAAGCCAATACCACATATGTGGGGGAAAGTCACTGTTTGGGCGAATGGCAGGGCTCAGAAGGGACGGAGCACCGTTTGACTTTTTAAACGCAAAATTGGCTGGAATCAAAGGCGGACGCCATGTCTCGTTTGAAGAGTTGAACCCCACAATTCTAACTCCAACCCTAACACAGCCCTACTCCTGACCCTAATCTCAACCCTGACCCCAAACGTAACCCCAACACCCCAACCCTAAGCCCAACACCCCAACCCTAACTCCAACCTCAATACACCACAACCGTAACCCCAACACCACAACCCCAAACACCACAACCATAACCCCAACATCACAACCATAACTCCAAACGTCACCCCAACACAACCCTAACCTTAGCCCCAACCGTAGCCCAACCCTAACCCTAGAGAAAAAAAAATATGGATATTATTTTTACCTAACTAAGGGGATGATAAAGGGTGGTTTGATTTACTATTTTTTTTTTATTTTGATCACTGTGATAGGATCTATCACAATGATCAAAATGAACCAATAGGAATAATGCCCTATTGTTGCCGGATGCCAAATCTCGGGCAGGTGCACTGCACATTCGCCTGCCATTTTCTTCCTGGAAGAAGACGCCGAGGGCCGTGGGACAGGGCCGGAGAGTCCGAGGATGCCGGAGGTACCGGAGTGGGCCAGAGGACCCCATTTCTCTCTCCTCTGGTATGCTAGATCATATCAGAGGAGAGAGAAACAAATGGGAAATCTGCCTTTTTTTGTTTTGCGGTCGCCGTTATTCGGTGAATAATAGCGATTGTAACACTGGGGATGGTAAAAACCTGCCACTGTTAAAAGGCGTATCAGCAGTCATTAAGGGGTTAACTAGTTTTCTGCAACGCAAAGTTGTGCAAAAAAATTGCAACTTTTGGAGTCTTCACACCAGTCAACTCAGTCAAAGTTGGCAGGGCGGTGTGTGGCCACCAAATTCATGAAAAGTTACTCTATTACTTGAGCCAAAAGTATTATTCCAGCCACTTCTGGCGAGGTGCAAGGAGACGCAAGACCAATGAGAAGATACGCTGAATTAAGTGACAAACACCTCTCGACGAATGCAGCACATCATAGTACACGATGCCACTTCATTAAGTGTGTACGATGCCAGTCTTACTGGATTGGCCTCTTTAAGGGTATGTGCACACATTGCAGATTTGTCTGCAGAATTTTCTGCACAGAATCTGCATCTCTTGGCAGAAAATGCAGGTAAAAATCCATGCATTTATGATGTGGATTTGATGCATTTTTGTAACCTAAATAAAGATCTATTTAAAAAAAAAAAAAAAAGAATTGTGATGTCATTTCTTTGTCCAACCTCTTATTTTACATACTCCATGGAAGAATAGTGTTTACACAGACAGAAAAAATGGTACATAAATAAAAACACACAAAATCTGCCCGCAATATCTTTAATTTAAAAAAAAAAATCTGCGCTAGAGAGGGAAAGCCGACGGCTGGGGGCCAATATTTCTAGCCAGGGAAGGGGTTAATACCCATGGAGATCCTCAGGCTGTGAATCTCAGCCCACAGCTGTATATTTAGCCTTTACTGGCTATTAAAATAGGGGGACCCCCCCAAAAAAAAGACGTGGGGTCCCCCTGTAATTTATAGCCACAAAGGCTACGCAGACAGCTGCAGGCTGATATTCATAGCCTAGAAAGGGGCCATGGATATTGTCCCCCTCTGGCTAAAAATACCAGCACCCAGCCGCCCCAGAATTGGCGCTTCTGTACAATAAAGTATTTTAATGAACTAAAAAACTACACATTTTTTCATAATTTTTATTCCACGCCTAATCCAATCGAAGCCATCGATCACCTGCAAAAAATGTAAAAAACAAACACAAATACTCCCTGTTTCGACGTAGTCCCTCTTTAATAACAAGTGTCCCACGACGATCTCCCCTATATAGAGCCATCACATCAGCAGACGTGACCGCTCTATAGAGCCTCCGATGACTCACTGACCGGAAATAACTCTCCCGCAGTGTATCATCGTAGTTCACTTTACGGCACTACAGTCGTGAGAAAATGGTCATGCTGTAGTGCCGCAAGTGACAGGTGAACTCAGGTAACCTGTCGGCGGTGGAGTAATACAGTGCGGAGGATTATCTCCGTCATTGTATCACCGAAGCCCCTGGAGAGCGGTCGCATCTGCTGATGAGACAGCTCTCCACGGGAGATTGTCTTGGGACAATCGTTATGAATTGGATTACGTCGGACACAGGGAGTATATTGTTTTCAGATGATCAATGGTTTCGGGATTAGATGTATATGGCAAGTATATACTATATGTGTACTGTCTGTGTTTTTTTTTTTGTTTTGTTTTTTAACATTCAACACATTAGCCGGATGATGGGACTACTTTCTCATCAATGGCTAATGGTGTCAATGTAGCAGGCATAGCCGGATGGGATTAGTAGTCCCATCGGACGATGCCTGCCTACACAGACACACACACACACAGCCCCGCACACAGACACAGATTCACGCAGACACCGGCACACACACATACATGCAGATCCACACACACACACACATACACGCACATTTCTCTGCCTACACCCCGCCCACACACTTCCATCCTCCAGCTCTGCAGCATTTCTAGCACCCACATCTGCACCAAATCCGCAGATCTTTTTTACATCTGCGATTTTGCTTCGGATGTGCTTGGCTTAATGGAAGTCAATGGGTGCAGAAACGATGCAGATCCGAAAAAAGAACTGACATGCTGCGGAAAATAAAAAAAAGCTATGTTTCTGCGCAGATTTTTCCGCAGCATGTGCACAACAAATCTCTATTTCACACAGACTAACATTGGCTGTGCACTACACTGTGGATCTGATGCGAATCCGTGTGGCCCAAAAAGCTACGGATCGCATGTAAATCTGCAACGTGTGGACATAGCCTTAATTTAAAATCTGGACAAACCTTTACTTGGTGCAGTTTTCTGTCTCTGGCTTCCTTGTTTATATTCCGCTATCTTCTTTCGGTAATACAGGAACTCCCGGCTGTTCTGATCATGGAGAAATCTGTGGGAAAGGAATTGTACAATAGTCTTAGAATTAGTATTGCAACATAAATTACTTATTTATTATTGGAGTCTCATATACAATAGATATGCTTAACCCCTTGCCGAAATGCCCATTATCCTTTTTCCCTCCCCTTCTTTCCCATAAATGTCATAATGTTTTTCATTTTTCTGTCCACAGATGTTGGATGACCTTATTATGTTGAATTTCACAATTCAATGTACAGTACTGGAAAAAAAGAAAAATTTACAAGTACGTCAAAATTGCGTAAAAATCACAGTAGTTTTTTTGGTTTGATTTCAAGAGCATTTAGTGTGAGGTAAAAATGACCTAGTAATATTTATGATTTTTCAGGTCTGTACGGTTATACAACCCCTGGCAAAAATTATGGAATCACCGGCCTTGGAGGATGTTCATTCAGTTGTATAATTTTGTAGAATAAAAGCAGATCACAGACATGGCACAAAACTAAAGTCATTTCAAATGGCAACTTTCTGGCTTTATGAAACGCTAAAAGAAATCAAGAACAAAAAATGTGGTAGTCAGTAATGGTTCCTTTTTTAACCAAGCATAGGGGAAAAATTATGGAGTCACTCAATTCTGAGGAAAAAAATTATGGAATCACCCGGTCATTTTTCATACCCAAAAATATCAAATTAGATCTGCATCTAAAAAGGAGTGATCACACCTTGGAGAGCTGTTGCACCAAGTGGACTGACATGAATCATGGCTCCAACACTAGAGATGTCAATGGAAACAAAAGGAGAGGATTATCAAACTCTTAAAAGCGGGCAAATCATAACGCAATGTTGCAAAAGATGTTGGTTGGTCACAGTCAGCTGTGTATAAAATCTGGACCAAATACAAACATGGGAAGGTTGTTAAAAGGCAAACATACTGGTAGACCAAGGAAGACATTAAAGTGTCAAGACTGGAAACTTAACCCCTTAGTGACAGAGCCAATTTGGTACTTAAGGACCGAGCCAATTTTTACAATTCTGACCACTGTCACTTTATGAGGTTATAACTCTGGAACGCTTAGACGGATCCCGCTGATTCTGAGATTGTTTTTTTGTGACATATTGTACTGCATGTTAGTGGTAACATTTCTTCGATATTACTTGTGATTATTTATGAAAAAAACGGAAATATGGCGAAAATTTTTTAAATTTTGCAATTTTCAAACTTTGTATTTTTATGTCCTTAAATCAGAGAGATATGTCACGAAAAATAGTTAATAAATAACATTTCCCACATGTCTACTTTATATCAGCACAATTTTGGAAACAAAAATTTTTTTTGTTAGGGAGTTATAAGGGTTAAAAGTTGACCAGCAATTTCTCATTTTTACAACACCATTTTTTTTTTAGGGGCCACATCACATTTGAAGTCATTTTGAGGGGTCTATATGATAGAAAAGAACCAAGTGTGACACCATTCTAAAAACTGCACCCCTCAAGGTGCTCAAAACCACATTCATGAAGTTTATTAACCCTTTACGTGCTTCACAGGAACTGAAACAATGTGGAAGGAAAAAAACGGTAGTTAGTCTTACCGGTAATAGTATTTCCAGGAATCCATCCTGACAGCACCATGGAGGTTGTCTTCTTATCCACAGTGGGACAGGAAACCACGAGTATAAAAGGACCCTCCCCCTACCAACCGTCAGTGATTTTCCAAAGTACCACATCTGGATGGATGCCAAAAGGAATATTTTATTTAAACACAACACAAGATACAAATGTTTACATCACATTAGTTTTTAGTAAATTAGCATGGGAAGGGAACTAACAGTGCTGTCAGGATGGATTCCTGGAAATACTATTACCGGTAAGACTAACTACCGTTTTCCAGGTCATCCACCTGACAGCACCATGGAGAAGTACCAAAGTAGACTACTTCTTAGGGTGGGAATACTGCCTGGAGTACCTTCCTGCCAAACCCTAATTGCGTTGACATTACGTCTAGTTTATAATGTTTGGAAAAATTACTAAGATTAGTCCAGGAAGCAGCGTTACAAATTTGATCTGCTGAAGCCCCACCTTTTTCTGCCCATGAGGCTGCCATTGATCTGGACGAGTGTGCTTTGATACATCCCAGAGGATTTTTTCCCCCGCTTTATAGGCCGAAATTATTGTGGACCTAATCCATCTCGCGATCGTGGATTTAGATGCCTTCTTACCCTTATTTGGGCCTCTAAACTGAACAAAAAGATTATTATCTATCCTCCAGGGTGCCGTAACCTCTAGATATTTAAGAACCGCTTCTCTAACATCTAGATTATGTTAAAGAGTCTCTCTTTGATTTTTTGGCGACTGAAAAAAGGAAGGGAGTACGACCTCCTCATTCATATTTGAATCAGAGACCACTTTCGGGAGAAAAGCTGGATCTAGTTTCAAAACCAATCTGTCATTATAGACCTGTAAATAAGGATTTTGAATAGAGGGGGCCTGAAGCTCCCCCAGTCTCTTCGCTGAAGTGATGGCTACAAGAAAGGCCGTTTTTAGGGACAATTTACCTATGTCTAAATTATCCCCCGAGTCAAACTGATGTTTACATAGTTCATTAAGAACTAAATTTAAGTCCCATGGTGGGACAGTTTTCCTTATTAACGGTTTTAATCTTGCAACTGCCCTGGAAAACCAACTAATCCAGGGGTGGGCCGATAAAGTGCAGTCAGAAAAGACACTAAGGGCCGCTACTTGTACCCTTAAAGTACTGGGCCTAAGACCTGCTTTAAACCCCTCTTGTAAAAAAAAAAATCAAGGATTTTAGGTACATTAGGATGGTCAATATCGACTGTCGTTTCTCCACAATAGCTGCAGAATTTTTTCCAAATTTTGGTATAGATGGAAGAGGTTACTGGCTTCCTGCATGCTTTTAATGTGGAAATTACTTCATCCGATAAACCCTTTGCTCTTAGAACTTGCCGCTCAGGATCCAAGCCGATAATTGAAAACTTTCTGGACTCTGGTGGAGAATAGGACCTTGGAAGAGTAGATCTGTTCTTCGTGGAAGAATAACTGGTTCCTCCCTTGACATCTTCTTCAATAAGGGAAACCAACTTTTCTTTGGCCAGAACGGTACTACAAGTAGGACTTTGGCTCGGTCTTCTGCAATTTTCCTGAGAGTTCTTGGTATTCGTGCAAGCGGAGGGAATGCATACAACAGGACTCTGTTCCATGATTGGGAGAAGGCATCGACTCCAGCCGGGTTCTCCTGAGGGTTCAGTGAGTAAAATACGCTGACCTTTGCATTTCGTCTGGTCGCAAAGATGTCCACCTCTGGGTTCCCCCAACAATGGCATAAGTCTTTGAAAACCTCGTTGTTTAGCTCCCATTCCGTCGATAGAACTGTCCTCCTGCTCAAGAAATCCGCCACTTGGTTTCTGGAACCTTCTAAATGTACCTCTGAGACCGAGAGTACTGTCCCTTCTGCCCATCTGAAGATTCGTTCTGCCAACTGCTGCAAAGCCATATGTCTCAGACCACCTTGATGTCGAAGGAAAGCAACTGCTGTTGTGTTGTCCGAGAGTACTTTCACATGTTTGTTCCTTACCAAGGCCTGCGCTGAAGATAGAACCTTCCAGACTGCGAGCAGTTCTCTGAAATTTGAGGATTGTCTGCTGTTTTCCCAGGTCCACTGACCCTGGTAATACCTTCCCTGGATGTGACCTCCCCAGCCTTGTTGACTTGCGTCCGTGGTGATTATAACTTCGGGAACACTATTCCAGGCCACTCCTTGCCTCAGATTCTTGGGATCTGTCCACCAACGTAACAAAGTCTTTACCTGGGATGGCAGCCGTATTACTTTGTCCAACAACCCCTGTCTTCTGTCCCAGGATGAGATAATCGCCTGCTGAAGCCGTCGGGAATTAAATTGACTCCAATTTACGCAGGGTATGCAGGCCGTCATCAGTCCCAGGATCTTCATGGCTTCTCTGATGGAAACTCTGCTCTTTGTGAATTGACGAATCCTGTTTACTATGCCGCACAGTTTTTCTTCCGGCAGAAAAGACATTCTCACACTTGAGTCTAGTATGACTCCGAGAAATTTTATTCTCTGTTTGGGTACTAGATCGGATTTTGCCCAATTTACGATCCACCTCAAATTCTGCAGTGTGGAAATTAAATACTGACAGTCGGTTCTGAGTTGTTTTACTGAGTCCGCTACCACCAAAAAATCGTCCAGATACGGAACAATTAAGATCTCTCAATTTCTTAGGTAGGCTACCACCTCTATCATAATCTTCGTAAAGATTCTTGGGGCTGAGGCCAGGCCAAACGGAAGGCAGCGAAACTGGTAATGGAAGACCTTGCCTTCTTTTTCTACTGCGAACCTCAGATATTTTTGGTGGTTTAGGTAAATCGGGACGTGGTAATACACACTTTTTAAATCTAGAGTGCACATCACTACCCCTTTGTCTAGGAGGGGAATCGTAGATCTTATAGATTCCATTTTGAATCGTTTGTATACTACCCATGAATTTAGATGTTTGAGATTTATAATAGTCCTGGATTCCCGCGAGGGCTTTATTATGGAAAATAGGCTTGAGCAAAACCCTTGTCCTATTTCTTGGGGAGGTACTGGGACTATTGCAGCCGTTTTTAGCAAGTCCTGAATATCTACCCACATGGGAGAGGTCGAGACAAGGTGGGAGCTTGAGATTAGGAATTTTTGTGGGGGAGGCGAAGAAAATTCTATCCTGTAAACCTGAGCAATCAGTTGTAACACCCACGGGCTTGTAGTGATTTTTTTCCAGCCCCCCAGAAACCTGGTTAAGTGCCCCCCTACACTGGTGGCGTCATTTTCTGTGGTAACCTGATGCTGAACCTGAAAAGGTGGACTCTTTACTTTTGGTTCTAGCCTCCCCACCTTTCGGGTAGCTCCACCTCCCTTGTTTCCCTTTCCCTCTATAGTCCGTTCTCTGATTAAAACGGGACCTACGAAAGGGCTGAAACTTTTTGCGTTTCTCTTCCGGGAACCCCTTTTTATCATCCGACGCCTTCTCTAAGACGTCGTCCAGTACTAGCCCAAATACCCTTCCACCTGAAAATGGGATGGCGCAAAGCTTATTCTTGGAATGTACATCCCCTGACCAGTTTTTGAGCCAGATGGCTCTTCTGGCCGCATTTGATAAAGATTGACTTCTGGCCGTAAACCTTACTGATTCCGCCGATGCGTCTGCTAGAAAATCTGTTCCCATTTTTAGAAGGGGGAGGGATTTTAATATAGCTTCTCTAGGGGTTTTAGATGAAAGTTGATCTGCCAGATCATCTACCCATAAGTGCATAGACCGTGCTACTGATGTCACTGCTATGTTCGCACGCATTACAGCTGCTGAGCTCTCCCAGGCCCTTTTTAAGAGACTGTCCGTTTTCCTATCCATAGGCTCCTTTAGGTTAGAGGAGTCCTCGAAGGGTATGGCGGTTCTTTTGGAGACTCTAGCTAAAGGGATGTCTATTTTGGGAATGTCCTCCCAGTCCTTGACCTCTGCTTGATCAAACGGGAGACAAAGTTTGAAGTCTTTTGGAATAATCAGACGTTTCTCCACCTCTTCCCACTCTTCTAGAATCATTCCGCATATATAAGAATTTACAGGGAAAACTTTTGAAGTTTGAGCCCGTAACCCACCAAACATCTCATCCTGTATTGAACAAGATGTTGGGGGTTCTTCAATTTGCATATTGCGTCTCACTGCACCTAGTAGCTCGTCCGTGTCCATCGAAGAAAATAAGTACTTCTTTCCTTTTTCTGGAGGATCTCTAAACTCATCTTCCTCCAGATCTGATTCGGACAAAGCTCCCTCCGATGTAAAGTCTGAATCCCTCGTTCTCTTCCTATTATCTAGCTGTGAGGGTTGAGGAGTCATTAAGCCGGAGACTGACGCCTGTACCTCCTCCCTGATTATAGCCCTCATATTAGACATGAGAGAGGCTTGCTCTTCACCCACAATGCAGCTAGTGCAAGATTCACAAAGGGATTTTTGCCATGACTCTTTCAATTTTACGGAGCTTATGGGACACTTCTTATATCTCCCCGTTTTCTTAACCTCTTTCTTATCCGTGGAGGCAGGAGCTACCCATAAAAACAGAACCGGTTTAGAAGGTGCATTTATTACTAGGTGGTAGGGATTAGGGGTTGCCCTCTTTAGGGAACTTACATGTGCCTGGCTTTCTGTCTCCATCCTGGCGGTATCCTCCATTTCGGACTATGCCCAGGATTGGAGACATCCCTACCCCCTGTACCTTAAATCCTCTGCTTGATCCTGGCGTTGGAGCGCTCTGTGCTCGCCGACATGCCCCGGAAATGACTCCATCTTCCTTCAGAAGCGACGGAGAACGCCGACCCCGCCCACCGCTGACCGCAACCCAGAAGTGATACACCGGGCTGCAGCGTGCGGCATTCCGGTGACGCTGGCTGTACTCCGGGACCACATGTAACAACTCACAGAGGCGGCCCGGACCGGAGCAGGCTTGGGCGGCGCGTGCAGTCGAGAGCCCCCACAGGAGGAAACGACCGGCGATCCCAGGAGCAGCGCTGCACTGGGTAAGCTGAGGGACCCTGTGTCGGGTTTCAGCACACGGGGATCTTGCGGTGGGAAGGGTACTAAGGGCCTAAACCCCCCAATCCATACCCCCCAAAACGGAGCCTGTCGGAGTCTCGTAGTTCCTATCCACAGTGGGACAGGAAAACACTGACTGTTGGTAGGGGGAGGGTCCTTTTATACTCGTGGTTTCCTGTCCCACTGTGGATAAGAGGACAACCTCCATGGTGCTGTCAGGTGGATGACCTGGAAATGAACATTTAACTTTTTTTTGCAAACATTTTAATTCAGAACCATTTTTTTTTTATTTTCACATGTGTAAAAACAGAAATGTAACCATAATTTTTGTTATGCAATTTCTCCTGAACACGCCAATACCCCATATGTGGGGTAAACCACTTTTTGACTTTTTCAATGCAGAATTGGCTGGAACTGAGATCGGACTCCATGTCACGTTTAGAGAGCCCCTCATGTGCCTAAACAGTGGAAACCCCCCACAAGTGACACCATTTTAGAAACTAGACCCCTTAAGGAACTTATCTAGATGTGTGGTGAGCACTTTGAACCCCCAAGTGCTTCACAGAAATTTATAACATAGAGCCGTGAAAATTAAAAAAAAATAAAAAAAAAAAAAATCACATTTTTTCTACAAAAATGATCTTTTTGCCCCCAAATTTTTATTTTCACAAGGGTAACAGGAGAAATTAGACCACAAAAGTTGTTGTGCAATTTCTCCTGAGTACGTCGATACCCCATATGTGGGGGTAAACCACTGTTTGGGCGCACCGCAGAGCTTGGAAGAGAAGGAGTGCTGTTTTACTTTTTCAATGTAGAATTGGCTGGAATTGAGATCGGACGCCATGTCGCGTTTGGAGAGCTCCTGATGTGCCTAAACAGTAGAAACCCCCCACAAGTGACCCCATTTTGGAAACTAGACCCGCCAAGGAACTTATCTAGATGTGTGGTGAGAACTTTGAATGCCCAAGTGCTTCACAGAAGTTTAGAATGCAGAGTCGTGAAAATAAAAAAAAAAATGTTTTCCACAAAAAAGATTTTGTAGACCCAAGTTTTTATTTTCACAAGGGCAACAGGAGAAATTGGACCACTAAAGTTGTTGTCCAATTTATCCAGAGTACGCTGATGCCCCATATGTGGGGGTAACCCACTGTTTGGGCGCACGGCAGAGCTCAGAAGGGAGGGAGCACCATTTGACTTTTTGAGCGCAAAATTGGCTGTCGTGTTTGGAGACCCCCTGATGTACCTAAACAGTGGAAACCCCCCCAATTCTAACTCCAACCCTAACCCCAACACACCCCTAACCCTAATCCCAACCTGATCCATAATCCTAATCACAACCCTAATGATAATCACAACCCTTACCCCAAAACAACCCTAATGTCAACCCTAACCATAACCCTAATCAAAACCCTAAACCCAACACACCCCTAATCCTAATCTCAACCCTAACCTCAAACCTAACCCTAATCCCAATACACCCCTAATCACAACCCTAACCTTAACCCTAATCCCAAACCTAACCCTAATCCCAAGCGTAACCCTAATGCCAACCCTAATCCAAACCCTAACCCTAATCCCAACTCTAACCCTAACTTTAGCCGCAACCCTAGCCCTAATTTTAGCCGCAGCCCTAGCCCTAACTTTAGCCCCAACCCTAAGGCTACTTTCACACTTACGTCGTTTGGCATCCGTCGCAATCCGTCGTTTTGGACAAAAAACGGATCCTGCAAATGCCCGCAGGATGCGTTTTTTGCCCATAGACTTGTATTGCCGACGGATCGCGATGTGCACTGGATCAGTTGTGTTTTGGCGGACAGTCGGCACAAAAAATTGTTCAATGTAACGTTTTTTGTACGTCGCGTCGGCCATTTCCGACCGCGCATGCGTGGCCGTAACTCTGCTCCCTCCTCCCCAGGACATAGATTGGGCAGCGGATGCGTTGAAAAACTGCATCCGCTGCCCACGTTGTGCACAATTTTCACAACGTGCGTTGGTATGTCGGGCCGACGCATTGCGACGGCCCCGTACCGACGCAAGTGTGAAAGAAGCCTAACCCTATATTTAGCCCCAACCCTAGCCCTAAATTTAGCCCTAACCCTAGCCCTAATTTTAGCCCCAACTGCTTTCTCCTGCCGGCCGGCAGATGGCGGGCACACTGCGCATGCGCCCGCCATTTTGTTTCCCAAAGAAGACGCCGGCGGGCAGGAGAGGACGCAGGAGAACCCAGGGACACCGGTAAGTATAATAGGGTCCCCGAATCCCCCTATTTCTCTGTCCTCTGATGTGCGATCACATCAGAGGACAGAGAAATACACACCACTTTTTTTTTTTTCTTTTGCGATCGCCGGTAAACAGTTAATTACCGGCGATCGCAAAACAGGGGTCGGTATAACCGACCCCGATCATGTTCTTTGGGGTCTCGGCTACCCCCGGCAGCTGAGACCCCAAAGATCCTCCCGGGGCCGGCCGGCGGGCGCACTGCGCATGCGCCCGCCGGAAAAAGGTGACGGCGCCCATCGGGAGCCACGAGGAGCACCGGAGGAGACAGGTGAGTATTGGGGGGCTATCTGGGACCCCATTTCTCTGTCCTCTGATGTGCGATCACATCGGAGCACAGAAATTAAAAGGGAAATCGCGTTTTTTTTTGCGATCGCCGGAAAACTGTTAATTAACAGTTAACTGTTAATCGCAAAAGTGGGGTCGGTAAAAAAAACCCTGAATCATGTTCTCTGGGGTCTCGGCTACCCCCGGCAGCCGAGACCACTGAGAAAATCGGACTCTGGGGGGCGCTATTTACTTTTTTCATAGCGCCGTTAATTACCCTTAACTGCCGCCGTTAAAAGGCGTATCGGCGGTCGTTAAGGGGTTAAAGCAATATGTCTCCAAAACAGGAATTGCACAACAAAACAAATGAGGAACGAATGGGTGGAAACTGGAGTCAACGTCTGTGACCGAACTGTAAGAAACCGCCTAAAGGAAATGGGATTTACATACAGAAAAGCTAAACGAAAGCCATCATTAACACCTAAACAGAGAAAAACAAGGTTACAATGGGCTAAGGAAAAGCAACCGTGGACTGTGGACAACTGGATGAAAGTCATATTCAGTGATGAATCGCGAATCTGCATTGGGCAAGGTGATGATGCTGGAACTTTTGTTTGGTGCCGTTCCAATAAGATTTATCAAGATGACTGCCTGAGGAGAACATGCAACTTTCCAGTCATTGATGATATGGGGCTGCATGTCAGGTGTAGGCACTGGGGAGATGGCTGTCATTACATCTTCAATAAATGCACAAGTTTATGTTATTTTGGACACTTTTCTTATCCCATCAATTGAAAGGATGTTTGGGGATGATGAAATTAATTTTTCAAGATGATAATGCATCCTACCATAGAGCAAAAACTGTGAAAATATTCCTTGAAAAAAAGACACATAAGGTCAATGTCATGGCCTGCAAATAGTCCTGATCTCAATCCAATAGAAAATCTTTGGTGGAAGTTGAAGAAAATGATCCATGACAAGGCTCCAACCTGCAAAGCTGATCTGGCAACAGCAATCAGAGAAAGTTGGAGCCAGATTGATGAAGAGTACTGTTTGACACTCATTAAGTCCATGCCTCAGAGACTGCAAACTGTTATAAAAGCCAGAGATGGTGCAACAAAACACTAGTGATGTGTTGGAGTGTTTGTTTTTCATGATTTCATATTTTTTTCCTCAGAATTGAGTGATTACATAATTTTTCCCCTATGATTGGTTAAAAAAGGAACCATTACTGACTACCACATTTTGTGTTCTTGACTTCTTTTAGTGTTTCTTAAAGCCAGAAAGTTGCCATTTGAATTATGAAATGACTTTAGTTTTGTGCCATGTCTGTGATCTGCTTTTTTTCTACAAAATTAAACAACTGAATGAACATCCTCCAAGGACTCCATATTTTTTTGTCAGGGGTTGTAGCAATATCAAGCTATTATATTTTTTTAACCCCTTCCTGACATGACACACAGTTACGTCATATGTCGGATCCCTAACTTTGATGCAGGCTTGTCCGCATCTTTCCCGGAAGATAATGGCTTTATTCTTCTTCTTTTTTTTATTTTTTTTTTTTTTTTTTTTACCAGCTGCAACATTGCAATAAAAGGTGATCAAAACATCACATCTACCACAAAATGAAATCATTAAAAATGTCAGCTCTGGGCGCAATAAAACAAGCCCTCACAAAGCCCGACATCACGAAAAATTAAAGTGTTACGGGTCTCAAAAAATGGCGACTAAAGCAAAATTGTGTTTTTTATCGCTTAACCAAATTAAAAAAAAACAACTACACATGTTTTGTATCTGCGTAATCACATTGACTTGGAGAATCATATTAACAGGTCAGTTCTACCGTACAGTGAATATGGTTAATAAAAACACAAAAAAAATTGTCTCAATGCACTTTTTTTTTGCAATTTCAACACACACCAAATGATAAAATGAATGGTGTCATTCAAAAAGTATAACTCGTCCCGCCAAGAACAAGCCCTCATACAATTACGGTATATGGATGGAAAAATAAAAGTTATGGCTCTTGGAAGAGGCGGAAAAATGGAAAATAGCCCAGTCGTGCAGGGGTTAAATTGGTGGAAAAATTAGGAAAATTGTTTTGCTTCTTGCTTGTGTTGCCATATTCTGAGACCTGTAACATTCTCAATTTTCCATCAATGGAGTTATGCGAGGGCTTGATTTTAGCAGGGTGGGCAGCTGTTTTTATTCATTCTTATTTTTAAGGTTTCTTTATTTTCTTACTTTATATTTTGCAATCATTACACTTTTGCCTCATTTTCATATTAATCAAAATAGCTACTTTTCAGTCAGGTAGTAACCGTCGAAACGCGTTGTGGACTTAAATATACCCATGTCTTGTTGTTCCTAGCGCTCCTTTGACCGTTCGTTCATTGCAGTACTTTACCCATCCTCCATTGGAGGTAGACGGCTGGAGCCGCGGTGGATCTCTTGTTTATTTCTACTTATTTAGCCAGTTCGATCTCTCTGCGCTCCCCAGGGACCGCGTTACAATTGTTTGCCACTATATTAAGATAAAGACACATATAAAAAGTCTACACATCCCGATTAAATGCCAGGTTTTTGTCATGTAAATAGAGATTTTTGTGTACTCACCATAAAATCCTTTTCTCTGAGCCACTCATTGGCGGACACAGGACCGTGGGTGTATGCTGCTGCCACTAGGAGGCTGACACTAAGTGATACAAAGAAAGTTAGCTCCTCCCCTGCAGTATACACTCTCCTGCTGGCTCTCAGCTAACCAGTTCAGTGACCAAGCAGTAGGAGATTATGAATACCAACAATAGGTACATGTCAAACCTGAGAACAACAATAGCCAACAGGGTGGGTGCTGTGTCCCCCAATGAGTGGCTCGGTGAAAAGGACTTTACGGTGAGTACACAAAAATCTCCTTCACCACATTGGGGGACAAAGGACCGTGGGACGTCCAAAAGCAGTGCCTGGGTGGGGAAATAACACAACAGATTAAAGCCGAGGTACCAGCTGTCTAAAGATGCGCCACCGCTGCCTGCAGAATTCGTCTTCCTAGACTTGCATCTGCTGAAGCCTGAGTGTGGACATTGTAATGCTTTGAGAAAGTGTGCAGGCTAGACCAGGTCGCTGCCTTGCAAACCTGTTCAGCTGACGCTTGATGCCGAATGGCCCACGAAGCACCCACTGACCGAGTGGAGTGTGCCTTGATTTCCACTGGGGCCGGTTTGCCTCTGACATGGTAAGCTTCCAGAATAGCCAAACGAATACATCTAGCGATCGTCGACTTAGATGCGGCCAATCCCTTCCGGTGGCCCTCCAGGAGCGCGAACAGCACACTTGTCTGCTGAAAAGAGGCCGTTCTCGAAACATACCTTCTGAGAGCTCTCACGAAGTCCAAAGTGTGAAGAGGTTTCTCCACACCGTGCACTGGAGCCGGGCAGAAAGAGGGTAGTACAATGTCCTCGTTAAGATGAAAAGACACGACCTTTGGTAGGAAGGGCGAGGATGGCCTGAGAACCACCTTATCTTGATGAAAGGTCAGAAAGGGAGCTCGGCAGGACAGAACAGACAATTCTGAAACTCTTCTGACTGAGGTTACCACAACTAGAAAGGCGACCTTCCATGATAGATGCAAGCGTGACATACTGTAACGGTTCGAAGGGGGATTCCTGCAGGACACCTAGAACCAAGTTAAGGTCCCAGGCATCTAAGGGTGCTCTGTAGTGAGGTACCACATGGGAGAGACTCCCTGAAAGAAAGTCCTCACCTGCGGTTTTGAAGAGATCTTACGCTGAAACAAGACGGGCAAGGCAGAAACCGGTCCCTTGAGGAAGCCCAGCGCCAGGCCTGAATCTAGACCGGACTGAAGAAATTCTAGAATGGTGGGAATGGAAACAACCAGAGGCTGACCTTGGCCTCTACACCATTCTAAAATTCTAAAGTTCTCCAGATGCGATGATAGATGCGTGCCGACACTGACTTCTGAGAATTAATCATGGTAGACACCACCTCTTGGGAGAAACCAGCTTGGGTTAGAATCCAGGATTCAACAGCCAAGCCGTCAAACACAGGGCCCCTGAGTTCTGGTGGTAAATCGGGCCCTGGGAAAGCATGTTCCGGTCGATCTGGTAGTCGCCAGGGGGTATGTGCGACCAGTTGAACTAAATCTGCGTACCATGCCCAGCATGGCCAGTCTGGAGCAACTAGGATTACCGGAACACCTTCCGCTTTGATCTTCCCGATAACCTTCGGGATCAAAGGCAATGAGGGAAATGGGTAGGGAAGGCGAAAAAAGCTCCATGGAAGGACAAGCGTGCCCACCCCGATGGCTCCCAGGTCCTGGGACCGAGCTACAAACTCTGGCACCTTGGCATTGAACTGTGACGCCATCAGATCCACATCGGGTGTGCCCCAGCGAAGGCATATGTGCAGGAAAAGTTCTGGATGGAGCGACCACTCTCCCGAGGCCAGGCCTTGACAGCTGAGTTAGTCCGCAGCCCAGTTTTCCACGCCAGGGGTATTAACAGCCGCAGGGACAGCCGAATCGCACTAATCTCCAGGACATTGATCAGAAGACGTGACTCCTGAAAAGACCAACGCCCCTGAGCCATGTGATGATGGAAGACTGCACCCCAATCCAGAAGGCTGACGTCGGTAGTGACCACATGCCAATGTACCGGGAGGAAAGATTTCCCTTGACGGAGGGAGGACCGAAACGTCCACCACCTGAGTGCCTGTTTGACCCGCAGTGAAGATCAGCACCGGCGATCGAGAGAGAAGGTGCTCCTGTCGCATGCGTCCAAAATCGCATGTTGTAGGGGACGTAGATGCAGCTGGGCGATTGGGACCACTTCCATCGCAGCCCAAGGACCCTCATGCTGAAACAGACGGAATGAGGAAATGGTTGACAAAGAGCTCGGACTCCCTGCTGAAGGGCAAGGACCTAGTCCTGAGGAAGAAGCACCAACCCTCAGGAAGTGTCCAGGATCATGCCCAGGAAGGAAATCCGGTGAGCTGCGACTGTAAAAGATTTGTTCAGGTTTATCAACCAACCTAGCAGAGAAAGAGTATCCAAAGAAATGCGGACGCACTCCTCGCAGGCCTGGAAGGACGGTCCCTTGACCAAGAGGTCGTCTAGGTAGGGTAAGACTACCAAGCCCCGGGAGTGTAGAATGGACATGACAGCCGCCATGACCTTTGTGAACACTCTGGGGGTGGTAGCAAGGCCAAAGGCAAGGCTGTGAATTTAAAATGTTCTCCGCGAACGGCAAATCGCAGGAACCTTTGGTGAGGGGGAAAGATCAGAATGTGAAGGTATGCGTCCCGAATATCGATGGAGGCCAGGAACTCCCCCTGCTCCATCGAGGAGATGACGGAACGGAGAGACTCCATCCTGAAATGTCAGACTCTGAAACTTGTTCAGGAGCTTTATATCCAGGATGGGCCTGACTACCATCCTTTTTGGGACCACAAACAGATTCGAATAGAACCGCTCGTTTACCGGAACCAGGGTAATGACGCCGTCCTGGCGGAGTGACTCGATGGCTTGGTAAAAGGACCGAGCTCTGGTTCCCTCTTTGGGGGGCCGAGAGGCAAAGAACCAGATTGGGGGGTGGGAAGCAAACTATTTTGTATCCAGAGGACACCAGATATCTGACCCATTTGTTGTGGACGACGGCAAGCCAAACATGGCGGAAATAGAGTAGGCAGCCGCCTACTCTTCTGGTGTCATCCTGAACACGTCGCGAGTCATTTAACTGAGAATCCCTGGGACCTGGATCTCCTAGATCTGGCCTGTCCGGAGTGGGACTTCCACGAGTGGTTGGTCTTGCCCGATGCCTGTGGACCGTTGCCCCTTTAAGAGCGAGATGAATTGTCTGTAGAGGACCAGCCGAAATTGCTGCAAAAGGACCGGAATCGTGTCTGCAGTGGTTGGCGAACAGGATGCCTAACTTTCTGCTGGGGAAGGAACTTGCTTTTCCCACCTGTAGCATCTGAGATAAGCTTGTCTACCCTTTCTCCAAATAAGCAGCCGCTCTGGCAAGGTAAAGAAGCTAAAAAGACTTCTTGGATGCAGGTTCTGCTCGCCGCACCCTGAGCCATAATGCTCTTCTGATAGCTACTGCATTTGAAGCCGCTAGCGCAGCGCAATTAGCCACGTCTATGGATGCGTTTACCACATAGTCTCCCTAGGAAGATTACTCTTTTGTATAGTCTTGTACAGAGAATCTGCCCAGGATACAATGACTAGCTACCCACATAGCTACAAAGGAGGGAGCAAGTGCAGAACCTGATGCCTCAAAAACCGAAGAGGCGAGGCTGTCGGTTAGGCGATCCGTGGGGTCCCTGATGGAGGATCCATCAGGCTAGGACAGAAGAGTTTTTGAAGCCAAACGGGACACAGGAGGATCCACTGACGGAGAGTCTGCCCACTCTTTGCGGAGGTCAGATGGGAAAGCATATCAGGCCTCAAGGGAATTCTGTACTGCGAAGCGTTTGTCCGGCCGTTCTCTGTGGCGCCGAACCATGTCCTGGAACTCAGGGTGATTGGCAAACACCCTATGAGGATATTTAGCCCTTTTAACGGACACCGCGTTATCCGCGTGTGCAGAAGCAGGTTCTTCGCTAAACTGCAAGGTCTGGTTGACTGCCTCTATGAGACTATCTATTGTTGTCTGGTAACCCGGAGATTCTAAGTCAAGGGGCCCTTCAGACTCGTACTCAAGAGGCTTGTTTGCTAACAATCCCTGGAGAGGGAGAGCGAGAAACGGAGCTCACGGATGCCGAGGCACCAGAGGGCCTGGGAGACGTGCTATGTATCTGTTTCCTAGATGCCGGTGTTTGCTTTAAGCGAGGATTGCCCCTGCAGACCGACGGTTCCCAAGATGTATGGGAATCCTCTGAGACAGGCAGATTAGTGTCCTCACTCCTGGAGGGCTCCTGAAGGGACTCTGTTAAGGAAGCCATGGACTGTGATAAGGATGCAACCTACTCAGGGGGACTAGTTACAGGATCGGTCGCGGCAGGGGGCTCCAAAGCGCATTTAGTATCACGTTTTGCAGAGCGCTCGGTAACGCAGCCTGACAGGAGGTACATGAGGTGAAAAACACTATGCGTTTTGGTGGCCTTTTTGGAAGTCTAAGGGTACCGTCACACAGTGCCATTTCGATCGCTACGACGGTACGATTCGTGACGTTCCAGCGATATCGTTACGATATCGCTGTGTCTGACACGCAGCAGCGATCAGGGATCCTGCTGAGAATCGTACGTCGTAGCAGATCGTTTGGAACTTTCTTTCGTCGCTGGATCTCCCGCTGTCATCGCTAGATCGGTGTGTGTGACACCGATCTAGCGATGCGATCTAGCGATGCGTTCGCTTGTAACCAGGGTAAACATCGGGTTACTAAGCGCAGGGCCGCGCTTAGTAACCTGATGTTTACCCTGGTTACAAGCGTAAATGTAAAAAAAAAAAAAAAAAAAAAACAGCACATACTTACATTCCGGTGTCCGTCAGGTCCCTTGCCGTCTGCTTCCCGCACTCACTGACTGCCGGCGGTAAACTGAAAGCAGAGCACAGCGGTGACGCGGTGACGTCACCGCTGTGCTGTGCTTTCATTTTACGGCCGGCAGTCAGTGAGTGCGGGAAGCAGACGGCAAGGGACAGACACCGGAATGTAAGTATGTGCTGTTTGTTTGTTTTTTACGCTGGTAACCAGGGTAAACATCGGGTTACTAAGCGCAGTCCTGCGCTTAGTAACCCGATGTTTACCCTGGTTACCGGCATCGTTGGTCGCTGGAGAGCTGTCTGTGTGACAGCTCTCCAGCGACTACACTACGATTTACCTACGATCACGGCCAGGTCGTATCGCTGGTCGTGATCGTAGGTAAATCGTATAGTGTGACGGTACCCTTAGGTAGGGACATGCTGTACCTTTATCTCCAATGTATACGTGAATACACTGCAGGGAAGAGCAGAGCCCTTTGTGTAAAAGATAAGGGGAGGCCTGGAGAAAGTGTGCAGAGCACTTACCCAGGTCCTGTGCCCTTGAGACAGCCTAGTTGCCTTGGGTGGAGTACAGTCCTGTCCTCTTGTGTGCCAGCTCTGTATAAAATGGCTGCCAATAGAAGAAACAGAATAGAAGAAGAAGCTGCAGAGAATAGAATAGAAGAAAGCGCTTCTTGTGGAGAACGAGAAGAGCCAGGAAGGTGGGCGGTACCGCGCATGTGGACGGAGCTACCGGCTTGCGGCCTAGCAGAGGCCGAAGCCGGGGACTAAATTAGCGGTGACCGGCCGAGAAATACGACAGGGCCCCGTGACGCGCTACAGGAGCCCCCCGCGGGTCCTCAACTTACCGCGGAGCCTGGATGGAAGGCATTGCCTGGTGCAGGTAGGAAATGGACGGTGCAGGGACCCTCTTATCCACCATCCTCTTCTATGGGGGAGGTGGAGAGGAACCGTCCAGCTCCATGCAGCGCCGCTGTTTTATCAGTGGTGGTGCAGTGGTAGCAGCACGGACACCATAGGAGCTTCTGTGTATCCTAAGGGTTCGCTCCCCTAGGATGGAACAGGGCTGTGTCCTGGCTCAGAAAAGGTACATGGAGGTGACACTCCATGTTCCTGTCTGTTGCAGGTGTGGGGAGACCGGTGCCCTAAAGGGAACCGTCGCCCCTAGTGTAGCTCAGGCCTGACTTGCGTTGCAGGAGTGGATACGAGGAGGCGACCACTCCCCGTGCTCGCCTATTGTTGATTGGGGGAGATCGGCCCCTTGAAAGGGTCCATCACCCCTTCCTCGTAGAAAAATTTTAAAAGAAAAATTAAAAAGGAATTCACTTCGTGTCAGCCTCCTAGTGGCAGCAGCATACACCCACGGTCCTGTGTCCCCCAATGTGGCGAAGGAGAAAAAAAAAAATCGTAACAGGAATTTCAGAACATTTTCTACTTATAATGTTACCCATAATCTGTCACACCAACTGAGAAATCAACTGAAATCTTTTTGAGTGGAAAAATAAAAAAATTAAAAATAATGTGGTTGATTTAATTATGCATACCCTTAATATTTTGTTGAAATACCTATTGAATTTATGACAGTATTCAGTGTTTTGGATAGGAGTCATGCAACATGGCAAATCTAAAATTTTCTATCTTTGTCCACTCTTCCCTGTATTATGGCTCCAAATATGTCTGATTGTGAGGACATCTCACAGCTCTCTTCAGGTCAACCACAAGATTTCAATTACATTCAGGTCTGGGCTCTGGCTGGGCAATGTCAAAACTTAGATCTGTTTTTGGTTAGCCATTGTTTTGTAGGTCTGCTTAGGTTTGTTGTGGTACTGGAAGGTGCAATTCCACTTCATCTTCACCTTTTTAGCCGAAGCCTGAAGGTTTTGTTGCAAAATTGTCTGATATTTGGAATTGGTTATAATGCCCCCTCCCCCCCCAAAAAAAAAAAAAAGCCTCAAGGCATAATGCTGCCTCCACAATGCTTCTCTGTGGGCTCTTTAGGTGATGAGCAGTGTTGGCTTTGTTCCAAACTGTACCTTCTGGAATTATGGCCAACAAGATCAACTTTGATCGCATCAATCCATAACACATTTTAAGTCATGCTTTTGGCAGACTTAAAGGGGGGACTTAAAGGGGTTGTCCTGGACTTTAAAACTGATGTCATATTCTTAAGATAGGTCATCAATATCTGATCGGTGGGCTTCTGACATCCGGCACACCCCACCGATCAGCTGCTCCCGATGTTGGCAGCGGCTGGAATTGATCAGTTACAGAGCTGCACACCTCCCTTGTCAGAATAGCGGCCAAGTACTGCGCATCCACCCCCACCCCACCCCCATTAATTTGAATAGTTAGGGATGTGTAGTACATGGCCACAATATGCAGTAGGTGGAGCTGTGCCGTGCAGTTCCTGGAACCAAGCAGTTCCAGTGTAGCACTGTCACAGAACAGACACTGATGATGTCTTCTAAGGGTAGGCCATCAACGTTCAAGTCCGACAACTCCTTTAAAGTAGGTTTTGGCAAAATGTAGCTGGGCTTGGATAATTTAGGGTATGTTCACACGTTCCTGATTTCCATCCTTTTTTTTTCAGGACTGTTTTTTAAAAAACTGCAGCTCTTGGCAAAAAACGCAGGTCCTTTTTTTGTCCTTTTTTGATCCTTTTTTTTTATCCTTTTTTTGATCTTTTTTTATGCAGTTTTCTTTGCAGTTAAAATGGCTGAAAATACCCTAACCCTACCCCTAACCGTACCCCTAACCCTACCCCTAACCCTATTCTAACCTTAGTGGAAAAAAAAAAAATTCTTAATTTTTTTTTATTGTCCCTACCTATGGGGGTGACAAAGGGGGGGGTGTCATTTACTATTTTTTTTTATTTTGATCACTGAGATATAACCTATCTCAGTGATCAAAATGCACTTTGGAACGAATCTGCCGGCTGGCAGATTCGGCGGGCGCACTGCGCATGCGCCCGCCATTTTGCAAGATGGCGGCGCCCAGGGAGAAGACGGCCGGACGGACACCGGGACGCCGGGTAAGTATAAGGGGGGGGAGATTAGGGCACGGGGGGGGGGGGGGGGGGGGGGGGGCATCGGAGCACTGGGGGGGGGGGAGCATCGGAGCACGGGGCGGTGGGATTGGAGCACGGGGGGGGCGGGATCGGAGCACGGGGGGGGGGGGGGGGGCAGCCACACTCCGCCCACGCACTTCCGCCCGCTTCCCCGCACTTCCTGCTGCAGCGGTTCGGCACCACAAACCGCAGTAAAACCCGCAGATATTTTTTTCATCTGCGGGTTTTACTGCGGGTTTCACCTCACAATGGAGGTCAATGGGTGCAGAACCGCTGCGGCTCCGAAAAAAGAAGTGACATGGTACTTCTTTTTTACCGCGGCTATTCAGCGCGGCTTTTTTTCTCCGATTCCCGCATCATGTGCACAGTGGTTCCTGTTTTCCATAGGGTACAGTACACTGTACCCTGCATGGAAAACAGCTGCGGAACCGCAGCGGCAAAAACGCTGCGGTTCCGCAGAAAAAAAAAGCACTGTGTGAACATGGCCTTACTGTGTAATGCTTCCATATTGCCAATGAATTCCACAAGCTAGGCGTATGAAGAATACCAAATCTTTATTTCACATGCAATATGCAACCAGTATTTGCCAAACATCTTTGCAGTTCCTTTAAAGGGGTTGTCTACTACTCAAGACAACCATTTTGCAATCCTTATGTTTCCACCCAGCAAAACAACACCACCCAAACTCAACTCCGGTGACAGCGATATTTTTTAATGTTGGCACTTGCTCTCGCAGAGCTCACGTTACTGACTGTAAGGATAATGTGACAATCACCACTGGCTTCATTCTCCCAATCTTTGAACAAATCAGACATCCGGAGGAAGTGAGATGTGGCTGCTCTCTTACTTACTCCGTCCGGAAGTTAATTACGTCCATGGAAGAGGAGAGTGAAGTTAGCACTGATTATCCTCAGGGATTGTTAGACATAATGTTAGGTGAGCCCCGGGAGAGCCAGTGCCGAAACCGCTGGAACGGCCCTTGCACCCAAGGTGAATATAGGTGTTATTTTACAGGGAGGGAAACAAAGATGGAAAAGGGGTTGTCTGAGTAATATAACACCCCTTTATTGTTACTGTAGGCCTATTGGCAGCCTTCCAGTTCAATTTACTTCAATTTATAAGGGACATCCCATTCTAGGAAATGTCACTGTTGTGCCAAATTTAAACCACTTCTTCATGACACTCTTTATAGTGTTCTTTGGTATATCTAATGAGTTAGGCCATGTTCACACGTTGCAGTTTTTACCGCGGATCCGCAGCGTTTTTGACGCTGCAGATCTGCAGCAGTTTTCCATGCGGTCTACAGTACCATGGAAAACCAAATCCGCAGTGCACATGCTGTGGAAAAAAAACGCGCGGAAACGCAGCGTTGTTTTTTCCGCAGCATGTCAATTCTTTGTGCGGAACTGCGTTTCTGCACCCATTGACTTGCATTGAGTCGGGCACTTACGCAGCAAAACCGCAGATGTAAAAAAGATCTGCGGTTTAGCTGAGGAAACGCTGCAGTTCGGGAGGAGGGGGAAGAGTGTGGGCGGGGTCTGCGGCCTGTCCCGCCCGGGAGGTCTGCGGCCTGTCCCGCCCGGGAGGTCTGCGGCCTGTCCCGCCCGGGAGGTCTGCGGCCTGTCCCGCCCGGGAGGTCTGCGGCCTGTCCCGCCCGGGAGGTCTGCGGCCTGTCCCGCCCGGGAGGTCTGCGGCCTGTCCCGCCCGGGAGGTCTGCGGCCTGTCCCGCCCGGGAGGTCTGCGGCCTGTCCCGCCCGGGAGGTCTGCGGCCTGTCCCGCCCGGGAGGTCTGCGGCCTGTCCCGCCCGGGAGGTCTGCGGCCTGTCCCGCCCGGGAGGTCTGCGGCCTGTCCCGCCCGGGAGGTCTGCGGCCTGTCCCGCCCGGGAGGTCTGCGGCCTGTCCCGCCCGGGAGGTCTGCGGCCTGTCCCGCCCGGGAGGTCTGCGGCCTGTCCCGCCCGGGAGGTCTGCGGCCTGTCCCGCCCGGGAGGTCTGCGGCCTGTCCCGCCCGGGAGGTCTGCGGCCTGTCCCGTCCGGGAGGTCTGCGGCCTGTCCCGTCCGGGAGGTCTGCGGCCTGTCCGGGTGTGTGTGTGTGCAGGCATCGTCCAATGGGACTACAAGTCCCATCTGGCTACACACACTACGTGCATGCAACACACTACGTGCATGCAACACACTACGTGCATGCAACACACTACGTGCATGCAACACACTACGTGCATGCAACACACTACGTGCATGCAACACACTACGTGCATGCAACACACTACGTGCATGCAACACACTACGTGCATGCAACACACTACGTGCATGCAACACACTACATGCATGCAACACACTACATGCATGCAACATACTACATACATGCAACATTTAACATATATGCAACATTTAACCTTCGTCCGGCTGAGTAGGTACAATTGTAACTATTCCGTTTTAAAATTCCAATAACTTTTTTTTTCGAAAAGCCGTAAAGGGCTGAAATTTCGTGACATCTCTGCAGTTTTGGTCCAGAATATGTTGGCCAAATTTCAATAAAATATATAATGAAGGTACAATTGTACCTCTGCAGCCTGTTAACGTTGTAAAATTATGCAGCCTGACGAAGGATATACAACATACTACATACATGCAACATATATACAACATACTACATACATGCAACATATATACAACATATTACATACATACAACATACTATATACATGCAACATACATACAACATACTACATACATGCAACATACTACATACATGTGACATACATGCAACATACATACAACATGCAACATACATACAAAATGCTACATACTACATACACACAACATCTAGACATACAGTACATACAACATAGAGTACATACTCACCATCACTTGTCACTTTGATCCCCGAAGCCAGTGTCACCTGTAAAAAAATATTAAAATAATAAACAAACAATATACTCCCTGATCCGCAGAAATTCAATTAAAATGAGTGTCCCATGACGATCTCCCGTGGAGAGCAGCAGCATCAGCTGATGCGACCGCTCTCCAGGGGCTCAAGGAATACAATGACAGGAGGAAGGTATCCTTCCGCACTGTATTCCTCTGCCACTGTAAAAAATAGTCCCTAGTCTCACTTTTGGCACTGCTGTGTGAGAAAGTTCCCACGCAGCAATGCCATAAAGTGAGACCAATGAACTCAGGTAACCTCAGTGATACACTGCAGGAGCCATTGTCTCCTGTCAGTGTGTCACTGAAGGTCCTATAGAGCAGTGACATCACCCGATATCACTGTTCTATAGGGGAGATCATCGTGGGACACTCGTTATTAATTGGACTACGGCAGACAGGTAGTATACGGTTGGTTTATTATTTTAATTTTTTGCAGGCGATCGAGTATGGTAAGTATGGTTAAATTAAGAATATTAAAATACTTTTTTCTGGCTGTGTATTTTTTTTTTTTTTTAACTCTTACTACTATAGGATTAATAATGAATAGGCGTCTTATTGACGCCTCTCCATTATTAACCCAGCTTAATGTCACCTTACAATAGCAAGGTGACATTAACCCCTTATTACCCCATATCTCACCGCTACTCGGGAGTGGGAAGAGAGGGGCTCACAGATGCGCCATTTCTGGGGTGGCTGAGGGCTGGTATTTGTAGCCGGGGGGTGGGGCGCCCATATCCATGGCCCCTCTCTAGGCTATGAATATCAGCCCGAAGCTGCCTGTGTAGCCTTTCTGGCTATAAAATATATGGGGACCTCACGGTTTTTTTTTTTTTGGGGGGGGTCCCCCTATTTTAATAGCCAGTAAAGGCTACGCAGACAGCTGCGGGCTGATATTCATAGCCTGGGAGGGGCCGTGGGTACTACCCCCTTCCCAGGCTACAAATAATGGCCCCCGGCTTTCCCCCTCTGGCGCAGAAAATTGCACGAGAGCCCACGCCATTTTTTTTTTTTTTTATTAAACATTCAGTAAGAAACATAGGCCTTGCTATTATATATCTATGGACATATCTATGGATATATCCATGGATAAATCTATATATCTAAACATGGATAACTATGGATATATCGATCTATAGATATATTTATAGATATATATATCTATAGAAACATCCATATATCTATCTGGCTACTTTTGCCATCAGGCACAACCCGGCGAGTTTTGGAAAAACGGATCCGTGTTTTTTTTCCACAGGATCCGTTTTTTTCTCATAGAGTTGTATTAGCACTGGATTGCGCCTGATGGCCACACATTTCATCTGTTTTTTGCCGGATCCGTCAGAACAGCTGTTTCCAGCAGGCTGAGAAAACGTACAGAAGAACGGTTTTTCTGTCCGGCGAAAAAACGTGCAGTGACGGATCCGGCGAAAAACATATGAAACAGATGTGAAATGATGAATTCGGCCTCCGAATCCAGTTTTTCATGCATTTTTCCATTGAAATCATGTACATTTTCTGTTCTCTCTCTCTAAAAAAAAAACGTATCAGTTGCATCAGTTTTTCACTATTTGCAACGGATCCGTTTTTTCAAAAATTCACCGGATCCTGCCTGATGGACAGATGTAGATAGATATATGGATAGTTAGGCTACTTTCACACAGTTTGTTTCCGTCAGGCAGGATCGAGCTAATTTTTGAGAAAAAAAACGAATACGTTGCAAATAGTGAAAAACTGATCCGTTTGTTTTTTAGAGAGAGAGCGAGAGAGAGAACGGAAGATGTGCATGATTTCAATGGAAAAAAAAAAAGCATGAAAAATGGATTTGGAGGCCGGATTCATCATTTCAGATCTCAGTTTCATACGTTTTTCGCTGGATCAGTCGCTGTGCGTTTTTTCGCCGAACAGAAAAAAAGCTTTCCTCTGTACGTTTTCTCCATCCGCCGGAAACAGTTTCTTTTGACGGATCCAGCAAAAAACGGATGAAAAGTGAGGCCATCAGGCGCAATCCCGCGCTAATACAACTCCATGAGAAAGAAACCGGATCCAGCAAAAATAAAACACGGATCCGTTTTTTTCAAAACTCGCCAGATTATGCCTGATGGCAAAAACCTGATGTGTGAAAGTAGGCTAACTATCCATATATCTATCTCATTCCATCTATCTATCTGTCTGTGTGTGTAATGGAGTGTGGGTTGGACAAATGTAATAGAGGAGGTTGGACAAGACATGACAAATCTTTTTTTTTTTTGCTCAATAATACATCTTTATTTAGATTTCAAAAACGCATACAAAACCACATAAAAAAAAAAAAAAACACATCAAAACCGCATCTGCGTTTTCTGCCAAGAGCTGCGGATTTAGTGCAGAAAAATCTGCAACGTGTGCACATAACCTTATAACTTTGAACAATGAATTCTTTTGCTGTGTTGTAAGCTATTTACTGACCATGGCTTTGTTGTTAATTGCAACTGAAATGTCAGGACTATCCTACTAGAACAGAAACTTTATTTGGAGTTAAATCAGAATCATTGTAAAATATGGCAGCTGTGCACGAACTGTTATTGAACATGGGTTTAAATGTAATTGGCACACACTTCTGCAACCACATTATTTTAGTTACGGTATATTTTTATTTTCCCTTTTTCAAAATGGTTTTAATTTGCTTCTTAATTTGTACAGAATATGGGTGACATTTTAATTAAAAGGTTTAAAAAGTTCTGAAATGTTTTTTTTTTGTATGTTTTTTTTTACATGGCAAAAACCTGGCATTTTGACAAAGAAGTGTAGAATTTTTATATCCACTGTAGCTTATACTATATATAATTTTTAAGCTCCCAACTGGACAGTAAACCCAATGAAAAACAGAGTGCTACTTAAAGCGATATAAATGCTTTTGTCACACACATCTGTAGTAAGTATTTTCATTGCATATTTATTTCTTTTACTCACTTAGGCAGGGTTCACATTGCATAAATGGCAATGCGCTGACGGCATCCGTTACACAGCGGCACTAACGCAATGTAACAGATGCTTCAGCGCACCCATTGACTCCCATAACGCTAACGCATGTCATAATCAGCATGCATTAGCAATGTGCCGTCATTCTGTGACGACCCTCGGACGTGGTCTGCAGCCTTTACGGGCCCGTCACCACTAGCGTAGGTGGAGCATCTGCGCTATCGCGATCTTTAAAAGGCACTAGCGATGGTGCAGTCCGTTTAACGCATGCATTGAACGGACTGCACCAACGCAATATGAACCTGGCTTAACATAGTCCCATCATATTTCTCATCACTTTACAGACATCATCATCATTGTCCCAATTACGGCTCACAATCTAAACTACCTCATCTCCTATTTCAGCAATGTAACAATCTATCTTTACTGAATACAGATTTTACCCAACTGAGAATTTTAAGAATAAATATTCAGTCCTGAAGGAGAAATAAGCAGAACTCTCTCATAAGATACAGTATATACGCCGAGTTTTTTTGTGCTGAAAACGCCCCCCTGGGCTTATACATGAGTAATTGTCCCAGAAAGACGGCTGGAGAGGGGGAGCAGCGGGTCACAGAGGCAGGAGCTGGCAGCAGCAGCTGTAACTGTGCCCGCTGCTAAAAAAAAATAAATATTCACTGCACTGGCAGTTCATTTATCTTATGGCGTGCACAGTTACAGCCGCAGGCTTCCAGCACACATCCTACTTCCTTTCCCTGCGCCCCCTCGATGCATCTCGTTCAGGCGCCAGCAGCTCTTCCGGCTTCCATAGTTGTGGAGTAAATATTCATTACTTTAAAGCTCGGGGACACACGATCGCTCGGCCGGAAGAGTTGCTGGTGCCAGAACGAGATGCAGCGAGGTCGCGCAGGAAAGGTAAGTAGGATATTTTTTGTTTGTTTGTTTTTTTATACGAACCATGCAAACAAGGATAGGGGATAAGGAGCCATGCATACAAGGACAGGGATGGGGAGCCCCATGCATACAAGGACAGGGATGGGGAGCCCCATGCATACAAGGATAGGGATGAGAGGACAATGCATACCAGGCTTATACTCGAGTCAATAAGTGTTCCAGGTTTTTTTTTGCAAAATTAGGTGCCTCGGCTTATACTTGGGTCGACTTATACTCGAGTATATACGGTATATTACAGTTTCTCATTTTCATAATAAAAAATAACGTGATGGTTTACTCTAGGTTTATGGACACCTTAAAGCATACTATAATTTGAGGTCACTTCTCAGAATAGGCCATTATGTGTATATGAAGAATAAAACAATTACAGTTGTGTGAAAAAGTGTTTCCTTCCTTTCCTATTCTTTGGTATGTTTGTCACACTTAAATGTTTCAGATCACCAAACAAATGTAAATATTATACACAGATAACAAGTAAACACAGTTCTTAAAGGGAATCTGTCACCACTTTTTTGCTCTATCAGCTAAAAATATCATTTAATTGCTTGTCAGGTATGCATTCCACATCTACATTTGAAACCCCCGACACCCCATAAATCACCCATAAAAACCTTTTTCATTTGTCCCGCGCTGTATGTTAATCTGTTCAGTCCGGTCCGATGGGCGTTGCCTCTGTTCCCTCACTCCACCCCTCGGCTTGCTGTACGCATTCTTCGCTGTGAATCTTGCAGAGCGCGTACAGACTTTGCGCATGAGCATTGCAATGTGACCTCGCACGTGTGCAGTATGCTTGCCCAAAGGCGGGCAAAGCAGTACGGCACAGTACTGGCACAAGCGCCATACTGCTTTTCGGCTTTGCCCGCAATTGGGCAAAACATACACAAATGGCGAAAACACGGAACAGTGGTAAACCTTCTGAGAAATGGGCGGCCGATCAAAATTACCCCGAGAGCGCAGCGAAGACAGCCAAGAGGTCACAAAAGACCCCACAACAACATCTAAAGAACTGCAGGCCTTAATTGTCTCTGTTAAGGTCAGTGTTTATGACTCCACTATAAGAAAGCGAATGAGCAAAAATGGCCTGCATGGCAGAGTTCCAAGACAAAAAACACTGCTGAGCAATAAGAACAAAGGCTCATTTACGTTTTGCTAGAAAATATCTTGATGATACCCAAGACTTTTAGGAGAAAACGGTATGGACTGAAGAAACAAAAGTTGAACTTTTTGGACGGTGTATGTCCCATTACATCTGGTGTTGAAGTAACATAGCATTTCAAAAAAGGAACATCATACCAACAGTAAAATATGGTGGTGGTAGTGTGACGGTCTGGGGTTGTTTTGCTGCTTCAAAAGCCGACTGTGGTAAATGGAACCATGATTTCTGCTGTTTACCAAACAATCATGAAGGACAATGTCCGGCGATCTGCTTGTGACCTCAAGCTGAAGCGCACTTGGGCTATGCAGCAGGACAATGATCCTTAACACAACAGCACGTCCACCTCTGAATGGCTTAAGAAAAACAAAATTAGCACTTTGGAGTGGCCCAGTCAAAGTCCTGACCTTAATCCGATTGAGATGTTGTGAAATGACCTTAAAAAGGCGGTTTATGCTCGAAAACTCTCCAAAGTGGCTGAATTACAACAATTCTACAAACATGAGTGGTCCAAAATTCCTGCAGAGCGTTGTAAAAAACTCATTGTAAATTATCGCAAACGCTTGATTGCAGTTGTTGCTGCTAAGGGTGAGCCCAACCAGTTATTAGGTTTAGTGAAAAACCACATTTTCACACAGGGCCCTCTGGGTTTGGATTTCTTTTTCCCTTAATAAGAAAGGCCTTCATTTTGAAAACTACATTTTGTGATTGTGTTATTTGTCTAATATTTAAATTTGTTTGGTGATCGAAACAAACATGCAAAAAAATAGGAAATCAGGAAGGTGGCAAATACTTTTTCACAAAACTGTATATGGCTTTTATACTGCACTTTCACTGCGTCCTCCACATCACTCATCCCATGCCTAAAGATTTCAACTATTAGACGGCAGGGTAAAACAGACAGATCAGAATGCATTGCATAAACTGGCCGGAGACTCTCCTAACCTCAGAGTGACCGCTGCACAGAAATACATGAAGTTGTCACGCTCGAGTTGGAAGACCTGACTGTGAGTCCAAGCATTACGTTCCAATGTCAGTCTGATTTATAAGGCCGTCTGAATGTGCCCTGTGAGTTATCTAATGAGTTCAAGAGGTGGGGGGAGCAGTATAGAGAAGAAGTAGCTCACAGATGTAGAAAGCAGCAGATTTTTCTTAGATATATAGCAAGATTTCTAATATTCCTTGTGGAATTGAGTTATGCAAAATGTATTATACCTACATCAGTGAGAAAATGTTTGCTCTACCCAAAGGTCCATTTGCTGTGTTTTACAAAATGTACTGCAGAGAATGGCAAATCCTAGTAGAAGCTATCAAAGTGTATAGGCAGATGCTATGGTTTGAAGTCAATCTGATAATGGTTTGAGAATTGTAAGCCGATATATTGACATTACAATATGCAAGCACTGTGTTTTACCACTCACCCAAAAGATGGATTATCCTTGTAATCTTCCATTGCCATTTTTTCCAGTTCTCTGCCCCCTTCAGCTACAAATCGAGCCAACTGTTCTACCACTTTGCGTATTTCTGAGTCCTCTGGGGGTGAAACTTTAAGCAGGCTGTCAGTACTGGGATTCAATTCACACAGTAAACAGTCAACAGGTATTTACAGTGGTCATAAAAAGTCTACAGACCCTTGCTAAAATGCCAGGAAGTAGAATGAATTCATAACTTTTTCTACCTTTAATGTCATCCATAATCTGAACAAATCAATTGAGAAACACACAAGTAGTTTTGAAGGAATGTGTTGTCAAAAGTATGAACAACCTCTTATAATTGGGGATGTGGCTGTGTTCAGAATCAGCAAATCATATTTAAACTAATGATAGACAGTAGATAGCAGCCATAATTTACAGTGATTCAGATTAACCCCATAAATAGTTTATAGCTGTTCTAGTAGGATTTTCCTGACATTTTCTTAGTTGCCTTTTCCAGCAAAGGCCATGGCTCGTAAAGGGCTTACAGTAAAGCAAAGGGATCTCGTTGCATGTTATCGGTCAAGAGAAGAAAACAAAAAAAAAACCTTCCAAAGCATTAGATATGTCACATTAAAGAAAGTCATCAAGAAGTGGCATCAATTTGGCACAAGGGTGACATTAGCTAGAACTGGACGTCCCTCAAACATTGATGAAAAGACAAGAATAAAAGTAGTCTGGGATGCAGCCAATAGACCTACAACAACATTAAATAAGCTGCAAGAATTTCTGGCACATACTGGCTGTATGCTGCATGTGACAATCTACTGTATTCTTCATATTTTCTGCCTGTGGATGGTAGCTCTGATTTGCCAAAAGCTACCTAACTCTGCCAAAAGCATGTGGGGAAACGTGTTATGATCTGATGAAACCAAGATTGAACCTTTTGTCCATAATTCCAAAAGGTGTGTTTGTCACAAATTCAACACTCCACATCACCAAAAAGACACCACACCTACATTGAAACATGGTGGAACAGCATTACGCTTTAGGGATGTTTTCAGCAGCTGGAACTGGGGCTTTAGTCAAGATGGAGAAAATTATGAAAAGTGCAAAATCAGTCAATTTTGCAATAAAACCTTGAGATCGCTGATAAAAAGCTGAAGAAGAATTTTACCTTTCAGCACGGCAACGACCCTAAACATACCTCCAAATCAACTAGAGTTGCTTCCCCAGAAGCAGATTAAATCCAGACTTAAATCCAATTGAAAATATGTGGGTTTACCTGAAGAGAGCACTGTACACAGGAGATACCCTCACAATCTGACAGATTTGGAGCACTACTGCAAGGGAGACTGAGCAAACGATTGTCAATTCTATAGATGTCATGCTGAAAGACTCCCACCCAAAAAGACTGAATGCTGTCATAAGCCCAAAGGGTGCACCAACAAAGTTAGTTTAAGGCAGGGATACCGAACCTGTAGCTCAGGAGCCACATGTGGCTCACGGTCACAATGAATTGTGGCTCGCGACTGTCTGCCAACTTGATGCATTAGCTCCACATTTAGTAAACTGGTATGAAGAGTACATGTCAAAATGGTGAACTTTGTGAGTAGCCCTGCAGAGAACAGATCAGGGTACACATCTACTTGTCTTGGGGGTTTAGAGATAATTTAGGTATGGTACGTTGGAGACAGGATGATACTACCAGTCAGAGGAGATGCTTGAAGATGGATGTGACCGTGTTTGGAGTGCGTGATGGGAGAATGCTGAATGTGGTGGGAACCCCTGGATCTTGGTATACTGCTTAGGGGTGATTTGTGTTGAAAAGCTTTGGTTGTTATTATACCCATAATGGGGGCTTTGGTTGCCACTACTGTGAGGGGGGACAGGAGCTGGATGTGGCTCGTGACCCTCTTGCAGAGCTGAATGTGGCTCTCAAGGTCAGAAAAGTTGGTTACTACTGGTTTAAGGGAATGCACATCTGGGTATCTGCATTATTTTAAAATCTTTATTTTTATATTTTCCATGCAAAAAGTTTTCCATTTTTTTCACAATTGAATTATGCAGATAGGACAAGTTATGAAATTATTCTTCTTGATGTGATTTTTTTTTTTTTTTTTTACTTGACAAAAACCTAGCATTTTAACAAGTGTGTGTAGACTTTTTATATCCACTGCAATTGCTAGAAAAAGAAAGGGAAAGGAAGGGAACAAACCAAGGAATAAGAGAGCAACAACTGCTTAATTGTCAGCTCTTGTGGCCAGTAACTCTCTACACTGATACTCATTCTATTATATTGCCTATTTCCCAGGGAGAGGCAGATTTATCAAAACTGTCTAAAAGGCATACCAATCACAAGAGAGACAGTTTCTCTTTTTAACTGTTTTCATAATCCGCCCCATTATGAGAATTTCTGTAGAGAATTTTACATTTTCATCCACTCAAAAATCTGGACAGAAATCCACAGCAATTTCATGTGTACATACAGCCTAGCAGTGTCTTAGTTGTAAGATTTCTTCAGCAGAGCAAAACTTTTTTTGACTGGTTACGGTAATTTTTTCCACCTCTTTTTTGGTGATCAGCAACTAAATTTAGCCATATAATAGTTGCACAAGTTACCCTCTATTGCGTCAATACAATATATTAAAATAATTACACTGCAACAAGGGAGTTACCCCTGAAAAATACACCTCCACCTAAAAAATTAGTGTAGGTAACGTGATTATGATAAATGGGTTATTTTAAACATGTCTACTCAGGAGGGAACCATGCAGCAGCCTCCGAGGTTCCTGCTTATCGGGAAAGCCGTCCCACTCCTGAAGATAGACAAATCGACCAGTCAGCATAGCTTCATGGATCCAGAGATCTGGCCATGTTCAAAGCAGTGCTTATAAGGTTTACAGAAAAGCGCTTGCAAGCACATGCTCCTTAACTAGAAATTGATCACCTCTGATAAAGGTGGCCTCTTATCTAGGCACTGAAGAGTAAACTATAAAATTAAAAATCCCTCCATTTTGAGAAGAGAGGATTTTTAATAAGAAGTAAAATGCAAAGGTGCTTGTTTTTACACACACTTAGGCTGGTTTCACACTTGCGTTTCAAAACGCATGCGTTTTTTAAAAAAAAAACGCATGGTGAAAAAACGCATGTCAACGCGCGCAAACGCTGCGTTTTTTTGACGCATGCGTTTTTTGCATGTGGTGAAAAAAACGCGGCGTTTTGACGCGTTTACATGCGTTTTTTCATGCGTTTGCGTTTTTTAAACGCATGCAGATAAATGTGTGACAGCTGCCAATCATCAAAATAAAGTAAAAAAACCCACTATAAACAGAAAGAGCTATGGTTAGGGGTAAGGATCCTAACCCTACCCCTAACCCTACCCCTAAAGGGATCCTATCCCTAACCCTACCCCTAACCCTAAAGGGATTAGGGTTAGGGGTAGGATCCCTTTATCAATTTTATGGTGTGGGGTGGTTTATTAGTGTGTTTGTTTTTTTTTGTTTTTTTTAAACGCATGCGTTTTTAACGCATGCAAACGCATGTGGTTAAAAACGCATGCGTTTACATAGACAGCAATGCATTACTTGCCGCAAAAAAACGCATGCATTTTTTTGCGGCAAAAAAAACGCCGCTAAAAATACTACATGTTGCATTTCTGCAACACAACGCATGCAGAAAAAAACGCATGCGTTGCAAATACGCGTCAAAACGCATACAAAAAAATGCATGCGTTTTTAATGTTAAATATAGGGGGAAAAACGCATGCTTTTTTTGCGTTTTTTACCACAAAAACGCAAGAAAAAAAAACGCAAATGTGAAACCACCCTTAGCAATTGTTTCCATTTATCATGAGAAATCCCATTTAACACTGCATCACACTAGATTACTTATCCCTTCCTGGACAAACTCACCTCCCACTTGCAACTTACTTTTTATTTCTAACCACTGCTCATAATCCTCGTCGTCATCATCATCCTCGTCAGGAGATTTAAAGACAGTATTTCGATTTATCTTGGGTGTTTGCTTAGTACGAGTAAAAGTCTTCATTTGATTGAGCATGCTCTCAACAGAGGACCCATGCCGCTTTACAGTTAGAACAGGCTTCTTCTGAGTAGCCGATGAACTGCAACTAGAACTTGCTGTCGATTTTTCTAAAAAACAAACAAAAAATAAAAACACTAGTAAACACGGCAGTGGAGTGGGCAAGTCAAACCTCTGACTCCTCAATTTCCCTGTACTGTTCAAGCCATTAATAAAGAAACATAATAAAATTTGTATGTGCAAAAGAGTGTTTGCTATTGCTTGCAAAGCAAATCTAAGAAGCAAGCTATAACTATATCAATTATATAAAATTGCTGTTATTAACTGTAAAGTCATCGCTCATTGCCAACTACAGAGTGGGAATGTACAGTTTTTTGTTTTTTTTTAATGGTATCAGTGACGGTTGTCTATTAGATATGTATGAATTTCTGACAATATATATATCGTAAAGAAACAATTCTCATACAGAACATCTTGCTTGGATTTGAACGTTGAAAGAAAATGATGACTCAAGTCTGCAAAGTATCTTTTATCAGATGGATAGGAGATAGCCTCCCCATCACAAGGGATCCAACTGCTGAGACCCCTGCAATCTAAAGAGTCCCGTGTGAATGGATCATTGATTGATCATGCGCACTGACGATCTATTCATTCTTATGGGAACTCCAGGACATAGTCGAGCAATACGCTCACCTAGGCTTCATCACTCCTATAAAAATGAATAGATGTGGCAGACTAGTACTCAATTCACAAGAGCCCCAGCTCTCAGGATCGGTGGGGTCCAATGGTATGGGGTAACGTCCAAACTTGAGAATATCCTTTTAGGACACTTTATAGTGAAATCATAGTTGCATTACAGGACAGATAACTTACCGGTGCCGGTCTTATCTTTCTGTAACTTGAGAAACTGTTGCAAGAAGCTGCCATCATTTGCAAATTTATTTGATGTGGAGGAGGACGCACCTGCAGAGCTGCATTTGAAGGCAAAGCACAGAAATAATCAGTGTGCATAATACAATTTACAGGTATTTGATCAAATTTAGGCAAATTTGAAAAATCGATTGAAAAAAAAATATATATATCAGCTGTTGATTGTTCTGTTCCTTCATTGTCTATTTCACTACTGCTACATTGAAAGAAGTGGAATCCATCATAAAAATATGCAACATAAAGATGCCGTAGAATTGGAAATTTGCGTGGATTTTACATGAACAAAATCTGCAACATGAGATTTATGAAATCTTATTCACTCACCTGCTGCTGTATTCCACTGCAGATTTTAGCCACACAAATCTGCAGGTAAAATCCAGAGCAATTTCATCCCATGTGGATGTATGCTTACTAGAGATGGGCGAACCTGAACAGTAAAGTTCGGAGTACAAATGAAAACACCTACTGTTCAGGCACGGATCCCTAATACAGACTTCAACACAAAGTTGTTGTTAGGGCTCATACCCATCTGCGAGAAAAAAAAAAAAAAGGACGAGTGCTATGCGAGTGTCATGCGATTTTTCGACGGAATATCCGTAAGACATGCGTATGCAACACGATTTTAACATGAGGTATTACATACAGCAATTCTCTGTATGTAAAAGCTCATGTTAAAATCGCATTGTAAAATACAACTGTACACATCATTTTAAAACCAAGTAGTCTTCAAGATAGATAGATAGATAGATAGATAGATAGATAGATAGATAGATAGATAGATAGATAGATAGATAGATGATGAACTCGGCAGCGTGAGAAAACGAAGTGTCACCTTCCCACGCTCAAGAGTTCACGTCGGGTCAGGCTGGGAGGCTGCGCTGACATCACTGATGCCGGCAGCTTCTCATTCATTCCTCAGTGGTTTACAGCTAGGGCGGTTAAATTCGCACGGCTCCCTATTGTAAACTATATATCCCCCAGATATGGATTACGTCGTGGGACTGACTGTACGCCGGACAGGTATGGGTATATTGTTGTTTTTTTATTTTTATTTATTACAGAAGATCGAGGGCATCATTTGGATCGGCAGAAGAATACAGATGGCAAAACTGTGTGTTCTTTCATTTCATTAAATTACTTTATTCTGCGTGTGCGAGTGTATTTAACCCTTTACAAACTTTAGGATTAGTAATGGATAGGTGTCTTATTGACACTTACAATACAAAGGTGACATTAACCCCTTACTACCCCATATGCCACCTCTACAGGGCAGTGGGAAGAGAGAGGCCAAGTGCCAGAATTGGCGCATCTTACAAATGTGCCTTTTCTGGGGTGGCTGGGGGACAGATGTTTTTAGCCAGGGGGGCCCAATAACCATGGTCCCTCTCTAGGCTATTAATGTCTGCCCTCAGTCACTGGCTTTCCCTCTCTGGCGCAGAAAATTGCGCGGGAGCACACGCCAGTTTTTTCCGCGAAAACATTCTTTTATTAAATAGATACAGGTCCCAAATTTACTCACATACTACTAACAGTATTAGTCACTGACATACAGAAATCTAACTGTTCTGCAATGGTTTACTGTGATTTTACAGAAGCCAACAAATGAATTATCGGCTATTTACCAGTGCGTAAAAATCAGAAACCACTTGCATGGTGCAAGTACTGTGCGATTTTTTTCTCGCACCCTCTGACTTAAATTGGCGAGTCTAATCAGAGATACGCAGCATGCTGCGATTTTTTTCTCAGTCCGATTTCGGCGAAGGAAACAATAAAAAAAAAATCGCAAATGTGATGTCACCCATTGAATAACACTGGTCCGAGTGCAATCCGATTTTTATTAAAAAAAACTGAGTGAGGACCCCTCTATTCTTGATAACCAGCAGCTGAGGGTTGCAGCCCACAGCTGTCAGTTTTGCCTGGCTGTTTATTAAAAAATACAGGGCAACAGACTTTTGTTTTTTTTAATTATTTAAAATGCAGGAGCTGGCTGATAAATACTCCAATTAGCCGTCGCCTGCTCTCGCTGTTATTAGAGGCAGCAGGTATAGACTGATGGGTGTTGTAGTCCCATCATCTGATGCCAGTGACCGGAGGTAAACTTTTTAAATCCAATCACAGCTGCAGGCTCACCCTGATTTGACAGTGTGGGAACAGCGGCTGTCTAACTGGCGGTAATGATTTTAAGGCTGATCAGAGGCAGTGTTTGCTGCGCGGTCATGAACATGACAGCATGTCAGACACTGGATGTTCGGACCCCCCATTTAAGTGAATGAGGTCTGTGTACTGTTCTGGTACCCAAACTTTTTTTTAACTGTTCATCAGGACCCTATCCGTGCACCAATAAAACACAGGAGTGCCATTGTTTTTTTCCCTAGCGATGTATGGTAGAAGAACAGAATGGGAATTGGGTGTTTGAATTTAGAATACTTAATTTCCTATAGCAGGCTCTGTCATCAACATACAACAATACCTGGTTTAACAGCACACAAAATACTGTGCCCTTTTTTATGTAAGCTCTTGCACACACATTGCAGATTTTGTCTGTTTTTGCCATACAGATTTGTTAGCAAAACCTGAAGCAATCCTGATGCCAGCAAAGTGAATGAGAAACTTTAAGTTAAGGTTGCTTATTTGTGACTTGCAGGTTTCGTGCAGAAAATAATCTGCTGCATGTCAATTCTCTGTGTTTTTGCCCTGCATTTTTGACTTCACTAAAATAAATAAAAAATACAGGGCAAAAATGCAGCCAGAAACGTGCGTTTTTGCAGCTGCGTTTTTCCTGCCAAGAGATGCAAAAATTACTGCATCCATTTACTCAACGTGTGCACAGCCTAAGAGCCATTAAAAAGACTTCAGCAGGCTTGTAACTATCAGACCTCACTCACACTAGATAATGATTTTCTCAAGCGATAGCATCAGATGCTTTGTGCAAATAACCCTCGGCTCAAACTCTGCTGGGAGCGTGAGAAGAGTGACGTTTTACTGATCCGATTTCCTCGCATGCGAGAATCTGATCAAGGGGGCGAGAAGATGGAGAGCTTAATTTCTCCATCTTCTCCATTGTGTGAGCCAGTGTATATTGAACTGCACTCGGTTGACAGAGTACAGCCCAATGTTTTGCATGTACCAATAGACTTCTATGGGAGTGCAACGTCCAATATACGATGCCAACTGCAGCATGGCAAGATTTTTTCTCATGCTTACTTGGCATAAGAAAATAAACGCTAGTCAGTACTGTTCAATAACATTGGAGCGAGTGCGATGAAACATCAGATAGCATTCGTCCAAGTAATACGTTGGCTACTCACCAGTGTGAGCGAACCCTTATTTCCCTGAATTCATGAGGGAAGTACTTCCTCTGCTCCCTTTAACAATGACTGCTGGGTACCCATATGGACATACAAATACTGTATTTTTCAGACCGTAAGATGCACCCCAAATTTTCAGAAGGAAAATAGGGAAAAAAAATTAATGTTTCTAATGGGGGTCCGTCTTATAGTCCGAATTTTACTTACTTGAATTCGGCAGCGCTGGTGGTGCTTGGTCTCAGGGGGTGTTCGGTGATATCAGGCTGGTGCGGTGGCCTCTGGGAAATCCCATCCCAGGCTGGTGCAGTGGTGGTGCGAGATCTGGTTCGGGATGAGACCTCGTTGCCAACATCTTAATCTGAGCATGCACCGCCCCCCGGCAGCCATTTTCCCAGAGGCCACTGCATCGCAGCAATGGATGTGCGGTGGGCACCGGGCTTTCACAAAATGCTGACGGAATCCTCTGCACCACAGAGAACCACGGCCGAACCAGCCTGTGAAGGGAGTGCGATTGTCAGACCAGGACTGCCGCAGAATCGCCCAACTCCTACTGCTGCCACAGTATTTGTAAGTAAATTCCGACTATAAGACGCACCCCGATTTTCCCCAAATATTTGCATCTTATAGTCCAAAAAATACGGTACTTTATTTTATATAACTGATGGCTGCAATGTATGTCATTATCTGGGTTAGTAATTTTGATCACTGTAAAATTATTATAAGTCCTTGCAAATAAAAACCTTTATAGGGTGGCATTCAACTTACGCTGTTCCTTGAGCAGGGATGTTCTGATGAGACCGTTTGGCTTGTTGCTGTGCTTTAGCCTCAATTTCTCTTTTCTTCTTTTCAATAAGTTCTTCTTGGTACTGAATATATGTACTTGTTTTTGCAGGTTTTGGGGGTGCAGATGCAAACCTCCTGCCACCTATACCTAAAGTAAGAAGAAATGTAGAATTATGTCTTACAGGCATTAATTTGCCTTGAAGAATGCCAGATTAACAGTGTGCATTTTTGGACAGTCATAAGAATATATGGTACTAGATGGCAGCCCGATTCTAAAGAATCGGGAGTCTAGAATCCATATATACTTTATTTATTCAAATGTAAGAATAATACAATTAATAAATAATAGTAAGAAAGAACAAAAATAATAGGCAGTATATGGAGAAAACACCAAACAAAAGTTCAAAATTGGTGTGAAAATGTCACTGAACCACTTCACAACTAAATATATATAGTTTTGGTAAATGGTATTATCATTTTTTTGACGAAATTCGGCAGGAGCTTGAAGAGCAACGTCACTGGGCCCGCCTCCACACAGTAGAAACTTGCTGTGAGGTAAAAATTCAAAAATCACACCAAAATGGCGGGCGGAGTGTGTCACAGTACGGCACGTTTCTGATTGGTCGCTCGCAGCAGGCGGCAACCAATCAGACACTGGACACTGTTGACGTCACTTATCTCCGGACATTAGCTCCGGACATTAGCTCCGGACATTAGCTCCGGACAGGAAGTTGGCACAAATTGCAGGAAGTAGTATTCTAGGCAATTATATATTAGATAGACAATAAATAGGAAGTTTAATGTTTATGTACCAATGATCTTGTGGAGTGGGAATATCATCATTTGTTCCTTCTCCCATCAATCATTTTAGATTATTGTCAGGAGGAATTGACAATACTAAGCATCAATTTCCACAAAATTTAATCCATCTGCCTATTGGAGGATGTGCCCGTATTCATTACCAACCTGCTTTTACAAAATGAATCTATAGTCATGGCCGAAATTGTTGCCACCCTTAAAATTATTCCAGAAAATTAAAAAGTTCTCCCAGAAAATTATTGCAATTAAACATTTTGTCATACAAGTATATTTTCTGTGTGTGTATTGGAACAACACAAAAAAAACAAAGAAAAGGGCAAATTGGACATAATTTCACAAAAAAAAAAAAAAAAAGGTCCGGTCAAAATTGTTGGCACCTTTCCAAAATTGTGAGTAAAGGACTTTGTTTCAAGCATGTGATGCTCTTTCAAACTCACACATGGCAAGTAACAGGTGTGGGCAATATGAAAATCACACCTGAAATTAGATAAAATGGGGAGAACGTCGCTGGATTCCAGTGTTGCACGGTCAGCGACGGATCCTGCATCCATAGGCTTCCATTATATTCCATTACGGACAGCGCAGGAGGCGTCGCAGAGCGATTTTCCGACGTGCAGAAAAAATGTTCCTCTGAACGTTTTCTCTGCACGATGGACCGCTATTTTCCGACGGATCCAGTGCACGATGGATTAAACGGATGGCCATCCCCGTCACAATCCGTTGCTAATACAAGTCTATCCGAAAAAACAGGATCCTGCCGAAAAATTTGCAGGATCCTGTTTTTTCAAAACTTGATGGATTTTGACGGGAGAGTAAAGACGGAAGTGTGAAAGAGGCCTAACCCGAATTCAATCTGGAATGTATTCACGTGATGTGAGAGCACACAAGGGATCGCATTTAATTGTACGTCATATGCCTCATTCTTAAGTCTATTCTCTTTCCTTCCTACACTGTGGTAGTTGCCTTTCTGATACTCCTCACGCACGATTTTCATTCTTTTTCAATCTCGGTGCCTGGTTCCCCCACAGGTTGCTTTTGTTTACTGACAATCGTAATAAAATAGAGTTGAAAATTAAGTAATAAAAATTACCGTATATACTTGTGTATAAGCAGAGTTTTACAGCACTTTTTTGTGCTGAATATGCCCCCCCCTTGGCATATACACGAGACATTGTCCCAGAAAGCCGGCAGGGGAGCGGCGGGTCACAGAGGCAGGAGCCGATGGCAGCGGCTAAAGCCTGTGCCTGCTGCTAAAGAGAAATGAATATTCACTGCACTCTTATAGCGTGCACAGTTACAGCCCCTGACTTCCAGCACACATCCTACTTCCCTTCCCTGTGCACCCTCGCTCCATCTCGTTCTGGCGCCAGCAGCTCTTCCGGCTGTGCAATCACGTGTCCCCTGCTCATTAAGGTACTGAATATTCACCTCTCTCCACTCCCATAGGCGTGAAGTTAATCGATCGGTCAGAAGAGCTGCTGGCACTGGATCGAGATGCAGTGAGGGCGCGCAGGAAAGGTAAGTAGGATGTGTGCAGGAAGCTGGCGGCTGTAACTGTGCACGCTATGAGGCTATGGGCACACGTTGCGGATTTTGCTGCTGATCCGCAGCGGATTTGATGCTATGGATCTGCAGCTGTTTTCCATCCGTTGTACAGTACCATGTAAACGTATGGAAAACAAAATCCGCAGTGCACATGCTGCGGAAAAAAACGTAAGGAAACGCAGCGGTGTTTTCTCCGCAGCATGACAATTCTTTGTGCACAAAAACAGCGGTAAATCCGCAGTGCGGTTTACCTGCGGATTTTGCAAAAACAGTGCGAAAAATCCGCACACCAATCCGCAATGTGTGCACATAGCCTAAGAGAAATTAATATGGATGAGGAGGCCGTGCCTACAGGGACCGGGGATGAGGAGGCCGTGCCTACAGGGACCGGGGATGAGGAGGCCGTGCCTACAGGGACCGGGGATGAGGAGGCCGTGCCTACAGGGACCGGGGATGAGGAGGCCGTGCCTACAGGGACCGGGGATGAGGAGGCCGTGCCTACAGGGACCGGGGATGAGGAGGCCGTGCCTACAGGGACCGGGGATGAGGAGGCCGTGCCTACAGGGACCGGGGATGAGGAGGCCGTGCCTACAGGGACCGGGGATGAGGAGGCCGTGCCTACAGGGACCGGGGATGAGGAGGCCGTGCCTACAGGGACCGGGGATGAGGAGGCCGTGCCTACAGGGACCGGGGATGAGGAGGCCGTGCCTACAGGGACGGGGGATGAGGAGGCCGTGCCTACAGGGACGGGGGATGAGGAGGCCGTGCCTACAGGGACGGGGGATGAGGAGGCCGTGCCTACAGGGACGGGGGATGAGGAGGCCGTGCCTACAGGGACGGGGGATGAGGAGGCCGTGCCTACAGGGACGGGGGATGAGGAGGCCGTGCCTACAGGGACGGGGGATGAGGAGGCCGTGCCTACAGGGACAGGGGATGAGGAGACAATGCATACCCGGCTTATACTCGAGTCAATAAGTTTTCCCAGTTTTTTGTGCCTCGGCTTACACTTGGGTCGACTTCTACATGAGTATAAAATAGCATTGGCTTTGCCGTACATGTTGTACTGTGAACCTAGATTTTCACTTACCCCACTTCATTTTAACTAATATATTCATTCTTATGCACACATTCGTGTCACTTTTCCACCCTGATATGTATACAAGCATTAGGGATTTCAATTAATAAAATGCAAATTTTACTGGAACATTCCCCACAAAAATGTCCATGAATCTGATCAGTTCCTCCTGCTCTATAACATCCTGCCTGCAGCTCAGATACCATTCTCTACCTAACCAGTTCTTCCTTAAAGGGTTGGTAGCCTAATCTTTACAGTGTGGAAAACATTACATTGCTCCTCTCCCCCCGGGCAAAGTTTGGTGACCTCCATCACAGCCATTCACACATTACAATGGGCCGCACATGATGCTCCGTATAGTATAAGTAGGGGGCGCCCTGGCACAGTAGGGAGCGCCCCGGCACAGTAGGGAGCGCCCCCGCACAGTAGGGAGCGCCCCCGCACAGTAGGGAGCGCCCCCGCACAGTAGGGAGTATTCCGGCACAGTAGGGAGCGCCCCCGCACAGTAGGGAGCGCCCCCGCACAGTAGGGAGCGCCCCCGCACAGTAGGGAGTATTCCGGCACAGTAGGGAGCTCCCCCGCACAGGAGGGAACGCTCCCCACAGTAGGGAACGCCCCCGCACAGTAGGGAACGCCCCCGCACAGGAGGGAGCGTCCCCGCACAGTAGGGAATGCTCCCCACACAGTAGGGAACGCTCCCCGCACAGTAGGGAACGCTCCCCGCACAGTAGGGAACGCTCCCCACAGTAGGGAACGCTCCCCACACAGTAGGGAACGCTCCCCGCACAGTAGGGAACGCTCCCCGCACAGTAGGGAACGCTCCCCGCACAGTAGGGAACGCTCCCCGCACAGTAGGGAACGCTCCCCGCACAGTAGGGAACGCTCCCCGCACAGTAGGGAACGCTCCCCGCACAGTAGGGAACGCTCCCCGCACAGTAGGGAACGCTCCCCGCACAGTAGGGAACGCTCCCCACAGTAGGGAACGCTCCCCACACAGTAGGGAACGCTCCCCGCACAGTAGGGAACGCTCCCCGCACAGTAGGGAACGCTCCCCACACAGTAGTAGTTTGCTTCCAACACATTTGTAACTATTACAGCTGAGCAGTAGAATTGCTGTAGCAGAGAGCATGCAGTGGCTACAGCAGGACCATTGTCACCATCTCCTCCGCAGTATAAGGCGCCCCAGTCACTACCAGCAGCATGGCCTTCCTGGAGCTCCTCAGTGACTGCAGTGATACAAGGAGGTGCCGAGTACAGAGGATCCGTCCTCTGTGGAGCAGTCACTGCCACCATTACCTCAGCACACCCAACAGAGCCGGCGGCTCGGCTCCATTACACACCGCAGGGCCCCGGCTGTGCTCGGCTAGTGGTCCGGCTGCCCTCCCCAGCCCAGCACCATACCTGCAGACTTCCTACTCTCCATCTTGCTCGCTCTCTCCAATGCTGGCTCCTCCTACAGCAGCACACGGCCTAAGCAAAGCCTTTCCGGAGCGTGGCATGCCGGGAACTGTAGTCCCTGCGGTGTCATTCATTCTTCTATGTATTTGCCTGCTGTGTACTGTCACAATCGGCCAGTGCCTGCCGTGCCCGTGACTGCCACAAGCCACAGCTTCCTGTGAGGACTGCAGAGTGCAGAGGGTCAAAAAATAATGTGGCTGATAAAAGCAACGTAGGAAAAACAGCTTTTCTTCATGCAGCACAGGCTGGAGTATGATGGAAGTGAGGTGGAGTCAGGAGACAGAATTGTCGGCAGAACTGCCATCCTTTCAGGAACCAGACCCCTGGTCACAGCCGCCCCCATGTAAGGCCGTGTTCACACCTCCATGTGTGGCGAGCCCAACTGCTAGTCTCATAGATGGCTGTAAGGCGGCTAGGTTCAGTCTGGTCCCGTGCCTGGTGGCCCGTGTGAATATCGTGGTGGGGTTATCCAGGGAAAAGGGTGGTACCTTACTGATGGATAGGGAGCCAGTGTTGGACCCATCAGTAATATTGCCTTTGAGGCCCACTTTTCACCTGCATACAAATATTACTTGATCCTGGTTCACAAGTTTACCTATATCTCTATATAATAATGAACTGGGTAGTTTGGTTAATGAATGATGGGATTCTGCTTTTTTCTGTACAGAGAGAATGAAGTAAATTATGACAATATTGCCCATACAAATAGGTTGGGGGCCTAGATCTCCACTGGGGCCCACCAGAGGATTCCCCTGTTCCCCCATGGGCCAGTCCGAGTCTGTAGGGAGCTGACTGATCAGCAGAACGGAGAACTGAGTTCACGCGGCAAGCATCTGATTTTCATCTGTTTGGTGGTCAGTATACATTCTGTATTGCATCAGTTTTTCTATCACCAGCTAACATTTCCACAAGACCAGATACAGTTTCCTCTGTAAAGAACTGCAATGTATCTGTAAAAAAAATGATGCAATACAGATGGGATCCGTTTTTTCTGCACACCCATGGCTTGAATATAAGGCTGCAATCACACTAGCAGTATTTGGTCAGTATTTTACATCAGTATTTGTAGCCAAAACCAGTGGGTGATAAATACAGAAGTGGTGCGTATGTTTCTATTATACTTTTCCTCTATTTGTTCCACTCCTGGTTTTGGCTTACAAATACTGATGTAAAATACTGACCAAATACTGCTAGTGTGAAGGCAGCCTAAGGCTACTTTCACACTAGCGTCGGACTCGGCCATCGCAGTGCGTCGGGCCGAGGTTCCGACGCTAGCAGTGAAACGGAGGCAGTGGATGCATTTTTCCTGCGCATCCGCTGCCCCATTGTAAGGTGCGGGGAGGTGGGGGCGGAGTTCCGGCCGCGCATGCATGGTCGGAAAAAGCGGTCCGTCGGCAGCAAAAAATGTTACATGTAACGTTTTTTGCTCCCGGCGGACCGCCACAACACGGCGCAACCGTCGCACGACGGTTGCAACGTGTGTCAATGCGTCACTAATGTTAATCTATGGGGCAAAAACGCATCCTGCAAACAACTTTGCAGGATGCGTTTTTCCCCTAAACGACGCATTGCGACGTATTGCAAAAAACGCCAGTGTGAAAGTAGCCAAAGAGAGTCAATTTGCTCTGTGAAAAAAAAACCTCATCTGAACAGTGCAATAGATTAACATGTGTACCAGTGCTGTCCGTGTGATGTCAGTACTTGTGGACAAAGCTTTAGAATGGCGCAGTGGTACATATACCACGTGGAAGCGCTCGGTATTAGCGCGAAACGGCCATCGTCGTCTTGCCTGTCGCACTCCCTCTCTCACTCCGTCCCTTGAACCACGAAGATGTTTTGCTATATGCTCCAATAAAGGACGTTTGAATTGCCACTGATTGGTGAGTGCTATTGCGTTTTTTCTACTTTTTTATTTCACACATATATCAGCCGAGACTTGCCAATGCAAGTCTATGGGTGCAAGAGAAACTCGCACACCAACACAGACCATCAGCGTGTCTTGCGAGAAAAAGGCATTGGCGTCCTTTAGAAAAGCTGGTAATTCAGTGCGGTGTACAGTAAAATCACACTGACAGGTTAGAATAGAATAGATAGAATAGGCATATACACATAGAATAGGTATATATACTGTATATGTCAGTGAGACACATATACAGTATATCTTTATATTACGTAGAGATATAGATAGAAGATTTGTCAGCTTCTGTAAAATCAATGCAGGAGCCGACAGGATTGGAGACATGGTTTACATACAGCAAGGCTGGTTTCACATTTGCATTGGGTAGAAATGCGGAGGACTGCGTAGTTCCTCCATTAAGCCCCACCCACTGCTACACCTCTTCCATTCAGCTCCACCTACGTCGACATGCGTCCTGCGTACCTATCTTTAACATTGGTCGTTTTGACGTTGCACCGAACACATGTTGCATTTTGTTGCGGTTGTCGCAGCGCATGGCCTGCGTACCCAATGTTAGAGATAGGTACGCGGGACGCATGCCGATGTAGGCGGAGCTGAATGGAGGAGGTGCAGCAGTGGGTGGGGCTTAACGGAGGAACTACGCAGCTCTGCACAACGCAAATGTGAAACCAGCCTTAATCCATGCAAAATAGTTTGATATATTGAAGTGTGAGATCAATGCAATTAGTACAGTGTGTGCAAATTAGGGGACAAGTATTTAATAAAAGATTCTTTTCTTGGAAAAAAAATGGCGTGGGTTCCCCAGCAATTTTCAAAACCACCAGAAGGAAAGCCAGCAATTGGGGGACAGATGTTTATAGCCTGGGAAGGGGGTAATACCCATTAAGCTTCCCAGGCTATTAATATCAGCTCACATCTGTATACTTAGCCTTTACTAGCTATTAAAATGGGGGACCCGCAAAAACATGATGTGGGGTTCCCCCATAGTTAATAACCAGCAAAGAATATGCAGACAGCTGCGAGCTGATATTAATAGCCTACGAAGGGACCATGGATATTGCCCCTCCGGCTAAAAACATCAGCACTCAGCCGCCCCAGAAAAGGCGCCAATTCCAGCACTTAGCCTCCCTCTTCCCACTTGCCCTGTAGCAGTGGCAAGTGGGGGTAATAGTTGTGGGGTTGATGTCACCTTTGTATTGTTAGGTGACATCAATCCAGCTTAGTAATGGAGAGGTGTCAATAAGACACCTATCCATTACTAATTCTATAGTTCGTAAAGGGTTAAATAAAGACACAGCCAGAATAAAGTCTTTTAATGAAATAAAACACAACACAGTTTGACCATTTTATTGTTTCTGCTAATCCATGTGACGCCCTCGATCTCATATAATTTAGAAAAACAAAAAACAACAATATACCCATACCTGTCCGTAGTTCAGTCCCACACTGTAAGCCATATCTAGGGGATATACAGTTTACAACTGGGAGCGGTGCTAATGTGACCGCCCTGGCTGTAAATCACTGATGAATGAATGAGAAGGTGCCGGCGGCAGCATCAGTGACTAGCGCTGACGTCACTAACGCTGCGCTGACTCATAGCTTGACACGTGGTGAACTGGCATTTTCCCACGCTCCAGAGGTCATCCCACTTCAGCACGGTTGCGAGCGGCAGCTTCAGCAATGCTGTCACTGAAGATGCGCTCCCTCAAAGCTTGAACTGGGATGACCTCCAACTATAGGATTAATAATGGGTAGGTGTCTTATTGACAGTCTGTGGTGCAACGTGACATTGGTGGATGGTGCGAGACATGATGTCACAGACGTGTTCAATCGGATTCAGGTCTGGAGAACGGGGGGCCAGTCCATAGCTTCAATGCCTCCATCTTGCATGAACTGTGACACACTCAAGCCACATGAAGTCTGGCATTGTCCTGCATTAGGAGGAACCAAGGGCCAACCGCACCAGCATATGGTCTCACAAGGGGTCTGAGGATCTCCTAATGGCAATCAGTCTACCTCTGGTGAGCACATGGAGAGCTGTGCAGCCCTCCAAAGAAATGCCACCCCACACCATTACTGACCCACTGCCAAACCGGTCATGCTGAAGGATGTTTCAGGCAGCAGATCACTCTCCACGGTGTCTCCAGACTCTGTCACGTCTGTCACATGTGCTCAGTGTGAACCTGCTTTCATCTGTGAAGAGCACAGGGCGCCAGTGGCGAATTTGCCAATCCTGGTATTCTGTGGCAAAAGCCAAGCGTCCTGCACGGTGTTGGGCTGTGAGCACAACCTTCATCTTTGGACGTCGGGCACTCAGACCATCCTCATGGAGTCGGTTTCTAGCCGTTTGTGCAGACACATGCACATTTCTGGCCTGCTGGAGGTCATTTTCCAGGGCTCTGGCAGTACTCCTCCTGTTCCTCCTTGCACATGGGCTGAGGTAGCGGTCCTGCTGCTGGGTTGTTGCTCTCCTACGGCCACCTTCACGTCTACTGGTGTACTGGCCTGTCTCCTGGTAGCGCCTCCAGCCTCTGGACACTACGCTGACAGACACAGCAAACCTTCTTGCCACAGCTCGCATTGATGTGCAATCCTGGATGAGCTGCACTACCTGAGCCACTTGTCTAGGTTGTAGAGTCCGTCTCACGCTACCAAGAGTGTGAAAGCACAACCAACATTCAAAAGTGACCAAAACATCAGCCAGAAAGCATTGGTACTGAGATGTGGTCTGTAGTCACCACCTGCAGAACCACTCCTTTATTGAGTGTGTCTTGATAATTGCCAATAATTTCCATCTGTTGTCTATTCCATTTGCACAACAGCATGTGAAATTGATTGTCAAACAGTGTTGCAGTGGACAGTTTGCTTTCACAGAAGTTTTATTTACTTGGAGTTATATTCTGTTGTTTATTTTTTCGAGCAGTGTATATATACAGTATATACATATATATATATATATATATATATATACCCTAGATGGTGGCCCGATTCTAATGCATCGGGTATTCTAGAATATGTATGTAGTTTATTTATGAAGATTTCAGAATAATGCAAAGAATACACAGGATTTGGCCAGCCGGGTGCGACCAATTAGCGAAGCGTGGTTCAAATTCCGTGCCAATTTGCGGCCGGACTGCGCCTGTCGCTGATTGTTCGCGGCCGGCCCATGTAGTGTATAGCACAGCCCACGTAGTATATAGCACAGCCCACATAGTATATAGCACAGCCCACTTAGTATATAGCACAGCCCACATAGTATATAGCACAGCCCACATAGTATATAGCACAGCCCACATAGTATATAGCACAGCCCACATAGTATATAGCACAGCCCACGTAGTATATTCCACAGCCCACGTAGTATATAGCACAGCCCACGTAGTATATTGCACAGCCCACGCAGTATGTAACACAGCCCATGCAGTATATAACACAGCCCATGCAGTATATAACACAGCCCTCACTGTATATAACACAGCCCTCGCAGTATATAGAAATGTGGGCACCATATCCCTGTTAAAAAAAGAATTAAAATAAATAATAGTTATATACTCACCTTCCAGCAGCCCCCGGATCCAGCCCAGGCCTTTAGCGATGCTCCTCGCGATGCTCCGTTCCCAGTAATACCTTGCGGCAATAACCCGTGATGATGTAGCGGTCTCGCGAGACCGCTACGTCATCTGGGGTGACTGCCGCAATGCATTCTTGGGACCGGAGCGTCGCAACGAGCGGGAAAGGCGGATGCCGGAAGGTGAGAATATAATAATTTTTTTTATTATTATTATTTTTAACATTATATGTTTTTACTATTGATGCTGCATAGGCAGCATTAATAGTAAAAAGTTGGTCACACTTACAGGGTTAATGGCAGCGTTAACGGACTGCGTTACACCGCGTTATCCATGGTGTAACGCAGTCCGTTTAACGGACTGCTAAAACGCTATGTGGGCGCTGACTGGAGGGGAGTTTGGAGGGGGCACTGACTGGAGGGGAGTAGGGAGGGGCCAATTCGAGGCCGGACTGTGCCTGTCGCTGACTGGTTGCGCCCAGCTGGCCGCGACCAACCAGTGACGCGGGATTTCCATGACAAACAGGCAGACAAACAGATGGAAGTGGACCTTAGACGAATATATATATATATATATATATATATATATATATGTATATATATATAGATACACACACCTATTCTATTTGTATATATCTATTCTATCTTTTCTATTATAGCCTATTCTACTGTATACAGCAGATCATTTGCCGGCTTTTAATCTATCTAATATTTAAGGCTGGAATTGGACAGATTGTTCTTTGCGAAGGACGTATGAATCAAGCCGCATACAAATACAACTGCTGTATGTAAAAGCTCATGTTAAAATCACATTGTATGCGGATGCAATACAGATGTCACAGTTACTAGATGCAAGGAAATCGCATCCTCGCATAGCACACGGATTACCCACAGATCACTATTTGGAGAACATTTGTGCGATTCTCGGCCGTCAAAAGCGGACTGATTTTTTATACGTTAAAGGGACACTGTCACCTGAATTTGGAGGGAACAATCTTAGCCATGGAGGCGGGGTTTTGGGGTTTTTGATTCACCCTTTCCTTACCCGCTGGCTGCATGCTGGCTGCAATATTGGATTCAAGTTCATTCTCTGTCCTCCGTAGTACATGCTTGCACATGGCAATCTTGCCTTGCGCAGGCGTGTACTACGGAGGACAGAGAATGAACTTCAATCCAATATTGCAGCCAGCATGCAGCCAGCGGGTAAGGAAAGGGTGAATCAAACACCCAAAAACCCCGCCTCCATGGCTGAAGATTGTTCCCTCCAAATTCAGGTGACAGTGTCCCTTTAAGTGTGACTCCAGCCTAAGTATGACTGCCAGCCATTCCGAATTTCTTGGACATTTCATAAAAATAAGGCAGTTTTCCCCGTTCTGCTAAAAAAAATGTGATGCATCCATGATGTTTTCAAGCACAAGGAACTTACACTGATTGAGATGACTGTAATTCTATTAACGCTCACAGTGAAAACAGCTAATATCTTCATATCGGCATGTTGGTCTTTAAATATATGTCACTTAAAATCTTAAAGGGGTTGCCCTCTTTTGGGGACTATATAATGTATATATTTATATACATATTTTGTTTTTTTCCTTTCTTAAAGCAGTTGACATACCTTAGGCTACGAGTCTGCAGACTTGTGAATCCTTACATTGAGCGTACTGCAAGCTGTGAGGATACTCCAGTGCCAGAAGCGGGAGGTCATGTGATCGCAAGTATGTGATTTGCATACCTGCATCCACATTACGACTAGACTGTATCCGGCCTGACTCAGTACACACGTCTAGTCAGCACATGACTGCATTTATGCGAATCACATACTTGCGGTTACATGCAAACGCAGTATATAACACACAGCAAGCAGTGCGCAGTATGTGGGGATTCGGAAGTCTGTAGTCACATAGAGTGACTGCAGACTTGTAGCGTAAGGCTGGGTAACCCCTTTAAATGCCTGTAACTAGGCTAAAAATCATTTTTGCAATTGGGTTTTCTTAAAAATGTTGCACCATTTTCATTCTATAATCTCTGAGCCCCACGTAGCCTCCCTACATACAAATAAATGTAAAAGGGGATGATGATGATGATGATGGATGATGATGAATGATACAGGGTGCAAAACCTAGTCTGTAGGGCAAACTAGATACAGCAAAAAAGAGAAAAGGCTAGACTAATGATGGTATGCACACCCGAAAATTGTAAAAAATCTGAAAACTTTTATTATAACACCTCAAAAAAGACAGACACAGATAAAGCCATTTAAAAGGGCCTAAGGTATGGGACCGATAAGCGACACCCCTATATATCGCAAATGTAGTGTAGTACAACCAAAGAAACGTTATAATTATAAGCAAATATGCATAATATAGTAGGCTGTACAGATATAAATAACAAAATGTCTCTTGCTCATAGGTTAAATAAGTCAAGTCTCCTGGTATTGAACCAAAATAAAAAGAATGTCATGACACACAATGTGCTGCAAACATATACACACATAATTGAAGCCCTATGAAATAGGCATGACTATAATAAACAGTGTTATCTAAGCATGCTCAATGCCTGGAAAACCCAAGTACCAATATTCATATCACAATGTTAGGCTTGAAAGTAGGCACAGACCCCACAATGATATATATACGGCTATACATTAAATAACAGTATTGTCTGAGCATGCTAGGTACCTGGAAAGCCTAAGTCCCAATATGCACATTACAATATTAGGATGACACATAGGTGTAAACCCCACGTCATGGTGCACATGCGCAATGGCAACCCTAGGGGGAGCAAACCGCGCACGCGCCAGATAGAAACCTCAGTAACAGAGCGCCATATAGAAAAAAGGGCAAGAGAGATTATTCATATGACATGAATGCCGATATTCTGCGGGGGGCATATGATGTATGGGTGCCAAAGTAAGTAAACAAAGGACCACAGAAATATTATGTTATTAACAAAATACGTCTAACGAAATGCCCCAAGGGGATGGGGAAGGCCCCCCCCTGGGTAGAAACATAATAAACCTTTGCAATCAGGCTCATTTTATGAAAGGTATATGTCAAATGAAATCAATGAAATTGTTAGCCTTATATATGAACCCTGCTAAAAAAAAAATCAAAGTTAAAGTTCCCAAATGGCAAAGGAGTGGCTGAAATTGTTAACCTTATATATGAACCCTGCTAAAAAAATAATAATAGTAAATAATAATAAAAGTAAAAATAAAAGTTTTCTGATTTTTTACAATTTTCGGGTGTGCATACCATCATTAGTCTAGTCTTTCCTCTTTTTTGCTGTATCTAGTTTGCCCTACAGACTAGGTTTTGCACCCTGTATCATCATCATCATCATCAGTATAGGGGTGCACCCCTTTTACATATATTTACAAATTTTGTATTGCCCCTTTTTCCAGGGGCTCTTTTTCCTAGGGGTTGCACACGCATATTGTGGCGTATCCTATTGACTTATCACGGCTAGTGATATTCACTTATTTCTTCATATATATTGTGTATTCGTTGATCTGGTGTGTTAGTATGGACTGGGACGCCAGGGAGGCCGCATGGCTGGCGCAGTCCTCCAGTGCCGAACTTTGTGCCGAACTCAATAGGGCCCATAAGACAGGTGTCAAACTCTGGTGGAACATGAGAGGCCTTGAGGAATACTCTAAAGCAGGCCTTGTACTTAGGTGTTTACACTGTGTTCCAAATTATTATGCAAATTGGATATAAGTGTCACAAAGATTTAATGGTTTTGTTTTTCAAATAAACTTGTGGATGGTATTGTGTCTCAGGGCTCAATAGATAACTGAAATCAATCTTAAACACATGTGATAATTAGTTTTCCAGGTGATTCTAATTAAAGGAAAACTACTTAAAAATGATGTTCCACATTATTAAGCAGGCCAAAGTTTTCAAGCAATATGAGAAATAAAAAGGATCTCTCTGCTGCTGAAAAACGTTAAATAGTGCAATGCATTGGACAAGGTATGAAAAAATTAGATACTTCACAAAAACTTTGTGATCATCATACTGTGAAGAGATTTGTGACTGAAACAGAGCACAGACAAAGTTCATGCAGATAAAGGCATAATGAGGAAGGTTTCTGCCAGAAAAAAATCATGGAATTAAGAGAGCAACTGCCAAACTACCATTACAAAGCAGCAAACAGTTATTTGAAGCTGCTGGTGCCTCTGGAGTCCCTCGAACCTCAAGGTGTATGATCCTTCAAAGGCTTGCTGTGGTGCATAAACCTACTATTCGGCCACCTCTAAACAGTGTTCATGAGCAGAAACGGTTGCAGTGGGCCCAGACATACATGAAGACTAATTTCCAAAGAGTCTTTTTTACTGATGAGTGTCGAGCAACCCTGGATGGTCCAGATGGATGGAGTAGTGGATGGTTGGTGGATGGCCACCATGTCGCAACAAGGCTGCGACGTCAGCAAGGAGGTGGAGAAATCATGTTTTGGGCAGGAATCATGGGGAAACAGCTCGTGGGGCCCTTTAAGGTTCCTGAAGATGTGAAAATGACCTCTGTAAAGTAAATAGCGTTCTGACTGACAACTTTCTTCCATGGTCAAAAATCAGAAACGTGCCTTCAGGAGCAAAATCATCTTCATGCATGACAATGCCCCATCTCATGCTGCAAATAATACCTCTGAGTCATTGACTGCTATGGGCATAAAAGGAGATAAACTCATGGTGTGGCCACCATCTTCCCCTGACCTCAACCCTATAGAAAACCTTTGGAGTATCATCCAGCACAAGATCTATGAGGGTCGGAGGCAGTTCACATCCAAACAGCAGCTCCGGGAGGCTATTCTGACTTCATACAAAGAAATACAAGCAGAAACTCTCCAAAAACTCAAGAATGCAAGAATTGTGAAGGTGATATCAAAGAAGGGGTCCTATGTAATGTAACTTGGCCTGTTAGGAGGTTTTGGAGTTAATTAGCTTTTTTGTTCAGTGAATGTGACCTCCTAATGCTGCAAATTCCACAAATGAGCACTTTCAGTTCTTTAAAACATATCAAATATTTAGAAATTCTACTGTGCCTAAAAATTTGGAACAGTGCATTCTGAGTTTTTATTCATTTTGGAGATTATATTGTTATCATTGGGAGGGTTCTTCAATAAAATTCTATGTATACTCTAACGGGTGATGACTTTTATTAGACTGACTGTCATTTGCACTGACCATTTAGGAAAATCCGAGAAAAATGTCATCTGCATAATAATTTGGAACATAGTGTACGTATTTCCATTTTTCCAGCTTGGGAGCCATCGGCCTCGTTCCAGCAAACTTGGGAACAGGGTTTGACACGTTGTTCTAACATCCTTATCGCCTTATTGATTGATCATGATAGGGAATTGTTTTCCACTACAAAGACACATATTAAGGAACTAGAAACTAAATTAAACAAATATGAGGAGACACAAGTGGGGGCTTTCAAAATTAAGCTGAAGGACACGCTGGATAAAGGTACCGTCACACTTAGCGACGCTGCAGCGATACCGACAACGATCCGGATCGCTGCAGCGTCGCTGTTTGGTCGCTGGAGAGCTGTCACACAGACAGCTCTCCAGCGACCAACGATGCCGGTAACCAGGGTAAACATCGGGTAACTAAGCGCAGGGCCGCGCTTAGTAACCCGATGTTTACCCTGGTTACCATCCTAAAAGTAAAAAAAACAAACACTTCATACTTACCTACCGCTGTCTGTCCTCCAGCGCTGTGCTCTGCACTCCTCCTGTACTGGCTGTGAGCACAGCGGCCGGAAAGCAGAGCGGTGACGTCACCGCTCTGCTTTCCGGCTGACCGACGCTCACAGCCAGTACAGGAGGAGTGCAGAGCACAGCGCTGGAGGACAGACAGCGGTAGGTAAGTATGTACTGTTTGTTTTTTTTTACTTTTAGGATGGTAACCAGGGTAAACATCGGGTTACTAAGCGCGGCCCTGCGCTTAGTAACCCGATGTTTACCCTGGTTACCAGTGAAGACATCGCTGAATCGGTGTCACACACGCCGATTCAGCGATGTCTGCGGGGAGTCCAGCGACCAAATAAAGTTCTGGACTTTCTTCCCCGACCAGCGACAGCACAGCAGGGGCCTGATCGCTGCTGCCTGTCACACTGGACGATATCGCTAGCGAGGACGCTGCAACGTCACGGATCGCTAGCGATATCGTCTAGTGTGACGGTACCTTAAGTATGAGGCAGAGGTCATTGCGGGCAAACGTAAGAAATTTCAGAGATAAAAAAGACTATGAGCAACGACAGGTCTATAGATGGAGACACAAGGAGAACACTAGAACGGGTGCTTCTACCATCAGGAGTGGTGTTACCCTTCCCTTGAGTACCGAACCCTCCCTCAGAGGGGCAAGTTCTAGTGATTTTTTTATCTTCAACAGGGAGCGAACTCGACCGTGGACCAGACGTGGCAGACGAAAGAAGAACTCTCACAAAAAATGCCCCACATACTATCGGGGGAGAACGTCGCCATATCGGCACAAGTACCCGACCAGGCGCAAGTGGATGGAACTGAAATCCGTGACACCATAACATCGGACTTAGAGGTACCGAGTGACACTTTACAGGTTATCAACTTGTCTGATCATTCTTTATCTCAGATAGAATTGTCGGTCCTCCGTAGAGGTTTAACATTTGACCCCACACAAGGTAGACAGGTTCACTCTCATCAAGGACTTGTATCTTTTTTGTAGGAATATCACTCTTCAAGTAATGTATAAAAGACCTAATATTTTGCAGACTGTCCCTCAGGATGAATGCCAAGTTCTTCAGGACTTGGTGGATCTATTGGAAGAGAATCAATCAACGGCTCCCAACAACAGGTTTCCATACATGAACAAATCAACAAAGGCACCCTCCTTTTCATTGGTCCCGGCTGTTAAAATTTTCTATGAGCTGGTTAAACGCGACATAGTGGCAATGTCCCCTCAGGTTAGTACAGCTCCTAACCTTTCTTTTGCAGAGCGACGGGCCATTTCGGACTTGAGCAACAATGTGGCTTTTATAATCAAGGAGGCAGACAAGGGGGGCAATGTCGTCCTGTGGCCCACCCATATGTACCAGGAGGAGGCCGATAGACAATTGAGCAACAGAAGATTTTACAGCAAATTACCATCAGATCCCACACAGGTATTTTTATCCAAATTTCAGGCCTTATTGTGTAGAGCTAACCAACTTGACATCATTACCTCCAATGAGAAACGGTACATGTGGGCGGAGGATCCCATCATTGCCACGTTTTACATGCTGCCCAAAATCCACAAGGACGACAAAAAGCCCCCTGGTCGTCCCATTGTCTCAAGTATAGGCAGCCTATGCGAAAAAGCCTGCAATTATATTGATTTCTATTTGCAACCTATCGCAGTGGCATTACACTCATACGTAAGGGACTCTGCCCATTTTATTGAGATTGTTCGGGACATTGTTCTACCTGCTGAATTCCATTTGGTCACATGCGATGTGGAATCATTATATTCCAACATCAGTCATGTTGACGGGATCAATGCGTTGTCTTTCTTTTTTGATAAACAGAAACATGAAGACTCTAGACATCACCTGTTTTTGCTTGAACTGTTGAGATTTGTTCTATACCACAATTTTTTTCTTTTTGACAGGACTTTTTACCTCCAGGTGTCCGGCGTGGCCATGGGGGCTAAGTGTGCGCCAGCCTATGCCAACATCTTTTTAGGCTGGTGGGAGAACGTGGTATATCCCTCTGTGACATTCAAGGAGAAGGTGCGTCACTGGCATCGATATATCGATGACGTGCTCTTTCTATGGCTGGGCACCGAAGTAGAGTGCATTCGATTTTTGCAGGGCTTGAATGTTAACACCTACAATATTCTCCTCACACACGCTATGTCCACGGCCTCCGTCACCTATTTGGATTTGATGGTTTCTGTAGAGGGCAACTATCTGGTCACGGATCTCTTCCGCAAGTCTACAGCCACAAATTCACTACTTGAATATAGCAGTTTCCATCCTGCTCATACAAAGGTCTACAGCCACAAATTCACTACTTGAATATAGCAGTTTCCATCCTGCTCATACAAAGGTGGGTGTACCAATCAGTCAATTTTTGCGTGTCAGACAGAACTGCACGCATGATACTGACTTTATATCACAGGCCCGGGATCTCACTAGCAGTCTCAAGCAAAGAGGGTACCCCAAATGAGTGATATCATCGGCCTTTCAAAAAGCACGACGGGAGGACCAGTCATCGTTCTTGTCTCCAAGATCACGGAACTCGGACAAGGCCACGAGATTTGTCACAGATTATAATACCAGCTGGCCTCAGGTAAAGAATATCCTCTTTTGGCATTGGCCTATTCTTAGGACCAATGCCCAGACAGCTGAGGTCACAAGTGATGGGCCACTCCTTGCGACAAGACGGGTCCCAAATCTACAGGACCTTCTAACAAGTAGCCATTTTTCCAAACCTACCGTTAGACTAAACAGGGGCATTCTCCTCAAAGGGTAATTTCCTTGTGGGGACTGCAGTGTATGCCCATTCATGATACCTACAAGGGACACCTTTCTCAATCCGGTTGACTCGACTAGCCACTCTCTCAAACACTACATCAATTGTAAGACGAGGGACGTGATCTATGTGATAATATGTCCTTGTGGCATGCCGTATGTCGGACAAACTTCTCAGCAACTGAGAAAGAGAATCCAGAAACACATGTCTACCATCCATCTGGCAGACGCAGACCAACGGAAGGGCAAGCCCCTTACCCCGGTAGCTGCACATTTTTTGGCAGCCCATTGGGGTTCTACCTCTAACACTAGGGTTGTGGGTTTGCAAAGGGTTCCCTATGGTGGTAGGGGGGGGGGGGGGGGTAATCCAAGCAGGCAACTGCTTCAGATAGAATCCAGGTGGATTTTCACCCTTCGGTCTGTAGCACCACAGGGTTTGAATGAAGAACTTTTATTCACGGGGTTTCTAGGTTGATAATGGGCCCTCATTTATGAACATGTCTACTCTTTATGCTCCCCACTTATTGTTGTTTGCATATTTAATGCAATGTGGGTTATTGTTATCATCATTATTTTCATGTTTGTTTCTATCCTTATTTCCAAGGGCCGTCTTCTGTCTATGCAACATCTGGGGGCAATTTGCCTTCCGTCGAGCCGTAGGATCTTATATGTCCCAATTGGCATTTGCGGTTCCCATGGACATCGCCCTGGACTCTACAAGTGAATGTTTGGGTTTCAAAGGATTTTGGACTCCGCCATTGATCATCTGGGAATTTGGCTACCTAGATGACCATGAACTATGTTGCATTGATTCCTGGATTTTACATTAAACCAAGTGGATTGGCCGGGCTTACCGCCATTTTGGGAATCTCAACGCGCACACATCAAGATCTGGACTCCACAAATGTTTTTTAGTTTTTTTCTGTTTGCCCGTTTTGCACCCTGGGCAGCCCCTTGTTTTCCATCATAGGGGCCATATGGCGTTCTACCTGTCTCTCTGTTCCACTTAATCTGGGTTATTATGAGCTTCTTAGGGTATTATACTTTATCTACCTGAGATATAATAAAATATCTTCCTTTTGAGCATTCTTTGCTCTTGTTTGTAAACTTGTTTACTCAGATGTACAGGTGTCGCTGTTTTGAGGCCCTGTTGCCTTAGGCCGCCGTCACACTTGCGAGTTTTACGTACGTAAGAGCGCAGAAACTACGTGCGTACAACTCGCATAACATACGGCACAATGATTCTCAATGGGTCTAGTCCTATCAGCCGTATATTACGGATCCGTAATATACGGCGTTCTACGGCCGCACAAAATTGCAGCATGCTGCGTTTGTCAGCGTATTGCGCAAAAAAAATCGCCAATGCAAGTCTATGGGAGAGCGTATAATACGGAATGCATACGGACCATGCGTGTGACTTGCGAGAAATACGCAACTCACTGGCAGATGTCCTGAAATGTCCAAAGGCCTCAATCAGGCAGGTGAGACATGCTAATTAGTTGGAAAAGCCAGACAGTGAACCCGGAAGTCTGCTGCACGCCTCCACGGAGTGAGAATCAGCATGGCTAACATCATCAACGTGGACATGCTCATAATTTTGGTGCAAGAGAGGCCTGTGATCTGGGACCAAAGAGACCCCAACTATGCTAACAGGGCACAAAAAGAGGCAGCATGGCGGAGCGTGTGTGGGTCCCTCTTCCCACATTATGACCAGCAGCCATGTGAGGCACAGCGACAAATAAGTAAGTACACCCATGTTTGAAATGTAATGTTCTTGTTAAACAGCAGGCCCTTACTACTTTGAATTTCTAAACAAGAATTTTAAAATTATTAATGTAAGAACTAGAAAGCACACCAGTAGATACATGGTGTTGTACATGATAAACGGATTTCATGAATGTTTTTAATAGGTGTCCCTTACTAACAGTGTTTCCCAGTAATTGTGCTTTCTGGGATAGAGGGTAGCGGACTTTGTCCTTGTGGCCTTGCTTCATAATTGTGTGAGTTTTTCAAATTTAAGACTAAATGTGCTCCACAAATGCCTATTTCTATGCTACACTTAAATCTGTGTAGTCAATTACACCTTGTGTGAGCACGCTGCATAATGGGCTAATCAATGTGTTTAATTTTTGTTGTTTCAGTGGGTGATGTTACAACAAGGTGGCGGAGTATCCGTGACCAGTATAGGAGGGAGAGGCAGCAGCGGGAGAGAAGTGGAGCCGGGGCACCTCCTAAAAAACGGAAATACGTCTATTTCGACCGCCTAACCTTTCTGAACCCCGGCATGGACCTCAGGCCGTAAGTAAAAACATCACAAACTTTTGTAATTTTTTAATTTGGAGAAATGATTCCAAATAAAATTGAAACTAAAAACATTTTTCGTTTTCAGAACTTAGTCTAACCTCACTGACAGGGAGACAGGGTCTGACTCTGAACTGGTCATTGACCCAGTTGGTGAAGGTGAAGAGGTGGCTGGTCCATCTGCTGCTCCTTCAGGCTCCATCCCTCCAGGATCCTCCTCATCTGGCCATCCAGCTCCAGCTGCAGCAGAACAACACCAAGAGGCCCCACAGTTCGCATCTGCAGCAGCAGCAGCACCACCACCTAGCCAGGATGACCCTGGAAATAGCAGCAGCCCAACTGTTGCCCTGGAGCGATCCCCACAGGCTGCAGTCAGACCACAGCGTTCACACCGCAGGAGAGAGCTTCTCCAAAGCAGGAGAAATGTGGATGCTGGGGTCATGAACTATTTGGTACGGGTTCGAGAGGATGATGGGGAGGAGGGATTTACACGTAGCCTTGCCCAGTACTTACGGTCCATAGAGCGGGAGTTGAGGCTTCGTGTGAGAGGGTGTTTTCAGATCCTTATTGATGCATGCACCCCCCCAAATAACCCATACAATCTCTTGCAGATGATTGAACAGTGGCAGATGTCACCAGAAAATATTCTGCGGCCTCAGAGATTACAAGGCCTGCATGCTCAACAAGGATCTGAAGCACCCCCTCCACGTCAGCCAACACCTCAACACCAACCCACAACGAACCCACAATGGCCACCTCAGCACCATATGGCGGGATATCAGCAACCATCCCAATATGGTCACTTGTCCACACCCAGTGCTGGAGGCTGGTCCCAACCTGGGTTTGGACAATATGGTCATTTTGGGTTGGGGTATGATTCCCGCCCATATGGTCAGCAACATGAGGGGTATCTCCAAAATCCTCTCCACACTCTTCAAAGTGCCCAGCATCATAACAGGCCTAATGTCCCTCAGGCCACTACAACATCCGCACAGGGTGCTGGACAATTGGGCCTACAAAGGCCACCTGATGCTGACCCTGAGCAATCTACATCTCCCGCTCCTATCTACCAGGACTTGTAAATTTTTTTCTTTTCTTTTTGTTAGGTTGTTTATTTTTAATTTAACCATTTTGTTTTGTTTTTATCTTTGTTTTTTATAGAAAATATTGTTTTAGCTTGTTACATAGCAATCTGGAATGTGGATGTTGTGCAGAATTTGTTTGGCCACAAAAAAATGTGGAATTTAGATTTAAAAAAATGGTTATGCCAAAACAATAACCAAGCACACCAAAAAATTACATAAGTAAATTTTGTGTTAATAACAATCAAACTCTGGATGCGCTCTATTCATTCTTACATCACACACACATGATATGCTGATAACCATATGTGAAATAATTAAATACAACAGACCCAGTTTCAAAATTGGTAAACACAAACTTTATATATATATATATATATATATATATATATATATATATATATATATATATATATATATACAGTTAGGTCTATATATATTTGGACAGAGACATTTTTCTAATTTTGGTTATAGACATTACCACAATGAATTTTAAACAAAACAATTCAGATGCAGTTGAAGTTCAGACGTTCAGCTTTCATTTGAGGGTATCCACATTAAAATTGGATGAAGGGTTTAGGAGTATCAGCTCCTTAACACGTGCCATCCTGTTTTTAAAGGGACCAAAAGTAATTGGACAATTGACTCCAAGGCTATTTCATGGACACGTGTGGGCAATCCCTTCGTTATTTCATTCTCAATTAAGCAGATAAAAGGTTTGGAGTTGATTTGAGGTGTGGTGCTTGCATTTGGAAGGTTTTGCTGTGAAGTAAACATGAGGTCAAAGGAGCTCTCCATGCAGGTGAAACAAGCCATCCTTAAGCTGCGAAAACAGAAAAAACCCATCCGAGAATTTGCTACAATATTAGGAATGGCAAAATCTACAGTTTGATACATACTGAGAAAGAAAGAAAGCACTGGGGAACTCATCAATGCAAAAAGACCTGGGCGCCCACGGAAGGCAACAGTGGTGGATGATCGCAGAATAATCTCCATGGTGAAGAGAAACCCCTTCACAACAGCCAACCAAGTGAACAACACTCTCCAGGGGGTCGGCGTATCAATATCCAAATCTACCATAAAGAGAAGACTGCATGAAAGTAAATACAGAGGGTTCACTGAACGGTGCAAGCCACTCATAAGCATCAAGAATAAAAAGGCTAGACTGGACTTTGCTAAAAAACATCTAAAAAAGCCAGCACAGTTCTGGAAGAACATTCTTTGGACAGATTGATGGAAAGAGAGAAGTATGTTGAAGGCGTGGTACAGCTCATGATCCAAAGCATACCACATCATCTGTAAAACACGGTGGAGGCAGTGTGATGGCTTGGGCATGCATGGCTGCCGGTGGCCCTAGGTCACTAGTGTTTATTGATGGCGTGACACAGGACAGAAGCAGCCGAATGAATTCTGAGGTATTCAGAGACATACTGTGTGCTCAGATCCAGCCAAATGCAGCCAAACTGATTGGTCGTCGTTTCATACTACAGATGGACAATGACCCAAAACATAAAGCCAAAGCAACCCAGGAGTTTATTAAAGCAAAGAAGTGCAATATTCTTGATTGGCCAAGTCAGTCACCTGATCTCCACCCAATTGAGCATGCATTTCACTTGTTAAAGACTAAACTTCAGACAGAAAGGCCCACAAACAAACAGCAACTGAAAACCACCGCAGTGAAGGCCTGGCAGAGCGTCAAAAATGAGGAAACACAGCGTCTGGTGATGTCCTTGTGTTCAAGATTTCAGGCAGTCATTGCCAACAAAGGGTTTTCTGTTGTGAGTTCTGTTTTTGGGCTCCCTCTGGTGGTTACTGATGGTACTGGGTGATTTGTGTTCTGCTGTCTCTGGTGTCCACCTGTTCTATTAGGATTTGGGAGTTTCCTATTTAACCGGGCTTTCTTGTCATTTCCCCGCCGGCTATCAAGGTTATCAGAGTGTTTTGTTACCTCAGCTTCTGGCTTCAGTAATCTTCAGGACAAGCTAAGTTTTTGATTTTCTTGTTCCACGTTTTGATTTATTTTTGTCTTGTCCAGCTTGCATATAATTGTTTCTTTGCTGCTGGTTGCTCTAGCGGGCTGTAATTGCTCCTCATGTTCCATGAGTTGGAACATGAGTTCAAGTAATTACAGGATGGTTTTTTGAAGGGTTTTTTGCTGACCGCGCAGTTTACTTTTGTATCCTCTGCTATCTAGTTTTAGCGGGCCTCATTTTGCTGAATCTGATTTCATACTGTGTATGTGCCTTCCTCTCATTTCACCGTCATTATATGTGGGGGGCTGCTATTTCTGGGGGTATTTCTCTGGAGGCAAGAGAGGTCTGTGTTTCTTCTAATAGGGGAAGTTAGATCTTCGGCTGGTGCGAGACGTCTAGGATCAACGTAGGCACGTTCCCCGGCTATTGTTATTTGTGTGTTCAGGTTTAGAGTCGCGGTCAGCTCAGGTTCCATTACCCTAGAGCTCGTTGGTGCTTGTCCTTTTGTGATTCCCTGCCATTGGAATCATGACAGTATAGCCGGCCCAAAATGTTTGGGCTGAAGTAGGAGGAAAAGTAGTCTGAGGAAGTTTTTTTTTTTTTCTCCTCTGAGGTTGCTGCCTAGCCCTAATTGCAGCCTGGCTGATTTTTTTTTTTTTTTTTTCCTCCTCTTAATCCTTGAATGGCTCTGACCTTAGCTGTTTATCATGGACGTCCAGAGTTTAGCTTCCAGCTTGAATAATCTTGCTGCTAAGGTTCAAAATATACAAGATTTTGTTGTACATGCTCCTATGTCTGAACCTAGAATTCCTATTCCAGAGTTCTTTGCTGGAGATAGATCTAGTTTTCTGAATTTTAGGAACAATTGCAAGCTGTTCCTTTCTTTGAAATCTCGCTCTTCTGGAGACCCTGCTCAGCAGGTTAAGATTATTATATCTTTCCTGCGGGGTGACCCTCAAAATTGGGCATTTGCATTGGCACCAGGGGATCCTGCGTTGCTTAATGTGGATGCGTTTTTTCTGGCATTGGGTTTGCTCTATGAGGAACCTAACCAAGAGATTCAGGCTGAAAAAGCTTTATTGGCTCTCTCTCAGGGGCAAGATGAAGCAGAAATATATTGTCAAAAATTTCGGAAATGGTCAGTGCTTACTCAGTGGAATGAGTGCGCCCTGGCTGCAAAGTTCAGAGATGGCCTTTCTGAGGCCATTAAAGATGTTATGGTGGGGTTCCCTGCGCCTACGGGTCTGAATGAGTCTATGACTATGGCTATTCAGATTGATCGGCGTTTACGGGAGCGCAAACCTGTGCACCATTTGGCGGTGTCTTCTAAACAGGCACTTGAGACAATGCAATGTGATAGAGTTCAGTCTAGAAGTGAACGGCAAAACTATAGGCGGAAAAATGGGTTGTGCTTTTATTGTGGTGATTCAGCTCATGTTATATCAGCATGCTCTAAACGCACAAAAAAGGTTGATAAGTCTGTTGCCATTAGTACGTTACAGTCTAAGTTCATTCTGTCTGTGACTCTGATTTGCTCATTATCATCCATTTCCGTCGATGCCTATGTAGATTCAGGCGCTGCCCTGAGTCTTATGGATTGGTCATATGCCAAGCGATGTGGGTTTAGTCTTGAGCCTCTGGAAGTCCCTATTCCTTTGAAGGGAATTGACTCTACACCTTTAGCTATGAATAAACCTCAGTACTGGACACAAGTGACCATGCGTATGACTCCCGTTCATCAGGAGGTGATTCGCTTCCTGGTGTTGTATAATTTACATGATGTTCTAGTACTTGGTCTGCCATGGTTACAAACTCATAATCCAGTCCTTGACTGGAAAACAATGTCTGTGTTAAGCTGGGGATGTCAGGGGGTTCATGATGATGCACCTCCGATTTCTATCGCTTCATCTACTCCTTCTGAGGTTCCTGTATTTTTGTCGGATTATCGGGATGTTTTTGAGGAGCCTAAGCTCAGTTCGCTTCCTCCTCACAGGGATTGCGATTGTGCTATAGATTTAATTCCTGGTAGTAAATTTCCTAAAGGTCGTTTGTTCAATCTGTCAGTGCCAGAGCATACTGCTATGCGGGATTATGTTAAGCAGTCCTTGGAAAAGGGACATATCCGTCCATCTTCGTCCCCTTTGGGAGCAGGTTTTTTTTTCGTGGCCAAGAAAGATGGGTCCTTGAGACCTTGTATAGATTATCGTCTTTTGAATAAGATTACCGTAAAATATCAGTATCCTTTGCCTTTGTTGACTGATTTGTTTGTTCGCATTAAGGGGACTAAATGGTTCACTAAGATTGATCTCCGGGGTGCGTATAATCTTATACGAATAAAGCAAGGTGATGAGTGGAAAACCGCATTTAATACGCCTGAGGGCCATTTTGAGTATTTGGTAATGCCTTTCGGACTTTCTAATGCTCCTTCAGTCTTCCAGTCCTTTATGCACGATATTTTCCGTGAATATCTGGATAAATTTATGATTGTGTATTTGGATGATATTTTGGTTTTTTCTGATGACTGGGAGTCTCATGTTCAGCAGGTCAGGAAGGTGTTTCAGGTCCTGCGGGCTAATTCCTTGTTTGTAAAGGGCTCAAAGTGTCTCTTTGGAGTCCAGAAGATTTCTTTCTTGGGGTATATTTTTTCCCCTTCTACTATTGAGATGGATCCCGTCAAGGTTCGGGCTATTTGTGACTGGACGCAGCCTGCAGCTCTTAAGAGTTTGCAGAAGTTCTTGGGCTTTGCTAATTTCTATCGTCGTTTTATAACTAATTTTTCTAGTGTTGTTAAGCCTTTGACGGATTTGACTAAGAAGGGTGCTGATGTTGCTGATTGGTCTCCTGCGGCTGTGGAGGCCTTTCAGGAACTTAAACGCCGGTTTTCTTCTGCTCCTGTGTTGCGTCAGCCTGATGTTTCGCTTCCTTTCCAAGTTGAGGTTGATGCTTCCGAGGTTGGAGCGGGGGCGGTTTTGTCACAGAGAAGCTCCGATTGCTCGGTGATGAAGCCATGTGCGTTCTTTTCTAGAAAATTTTCGCCCGCTGAGCGGAATTATGATGTGGGTAATCGGGAACTTTTGGCCATGAAGTGGGCATTTGAGGAGTGGCGTCATTGGCTGGAGGGTGCTAGACATCGTGTGGTGGTCTTGACTGATCACAAAAATCTGATTTACCTTGAGGCTGCCAGGCGTCTGAATCCTAGACAGGCTCGTTGGTCACTGTTTTTCTCTCGTTTCAATTTTGTGGTTTCATACCTGCCAGGTTCAAAGAATGTGAAGGCGGATGCTCTTTCTAGGAGTTTTGTGCCTGACTCCCCTGGAAATTCTGAGCCCACTGTTATCCTTAGGGATGGGGTGATTTTGTCGGCCGTCTTCCCAGACTTGCGACGTGCTTTGCAGGAGTTTCAGGCGGGTAAACCTGATCGTTGTCCGCCTGAGAGACTGTTTGTTCCGGATAGCTGGACCAGTAGAGTCATCTCTGAGGTCCATTCTTCTGCGTTGGCAGGTCATCCTGGAATATTTGGTACTAGAGACTTGGTGGCCAGGTCTTTTTGGTGGCCTTCCTTGTCTAGGGATGTGCGTTCTTTTGTGCAGTCTTGTGAGGTTTGTGCTCGGGCTAAGCCTTGCTGTTCTCGAGCCAGTGGATTGTTGTCACCTTTGCCTATCCCGAAGAGGCCTTGGACGCACATTTCCATGGACTTTATTTCGGATCTCCCTGTCTCTCAAAAAATGTCCGTCATCTGGGTTGTGTGTGACCGCTTTTCTAAAATGGTTCATCTTGTACCCTTGCCTAAGTTGCCTTCCTCCTCTGAGTTGGTCCCTCTGTTTTTCCAGAACGTGGTTCGTTTGCATGGGATTCCGGAGAACATCGTTTCTGACAGGGGATCCCAGTTTGTGTCTAGATTTTGGCGGACGTTCTGTGCTAAGATGGGCATTGATTTGTCCTTTTCGTCTGCATTCCACCCTCAGACGAATGGCCAGACGGAGCGAACTAATCAGACCTTGGAAACTTATTTGAGGTGTTTTGTTTCTGCTGATCAGGATGACTGGGTTACCTTTTTGCCGCTGGCCGAGTTTGCCCTTAATAATCGGGCTAGTTCTGCTACCTTGGTTTCTCCTTTCTTTTGTAATTCGGGGTTTCATCCTCGTTTTTCGTCTGGTCAGGTGGAGCCTTCTGATTGTCCTGGAGTGGACATGGTGGTGGATAGGTTGCATCAGATTTGGAGTCATGTGGTGGACAATTTGAAGTTGTCCCAGGAGAAGGCTCAGCAGTTTGCTAATCGCCGTCGCCGCGTGGGTCCTCGACTTCGTGTTGGGGACTTGGTGTGGTTGTCTTCTCTTTTGTTCCTATGAAGGTCTCTTCTCCTAAGTTCAAGCCTCGGTTCATCGGTCCTTATAGGATCTTGGAAATTCTTAACCCTGTGTCGTTTCGTTTGGATCTCCCGGCATCGTTTGCTATTCATAATGTGTTCCATCGGTCGTTGTTGCGGAGGTATGAGGTACCTGTTGTTCCTTCGCCTGAGCCTCCTGCTCCGGTGCTGGTGGAGGGAGAATTGGAGTATGTTGTGGAGAAGATCTTGGATTCTCGTGTTTCCAGACGGAAACTCCAATATTTGGTCAAGTGAAAGGGTTATGGTCAGGAGGATAATTCTTGGGTGGTTGCCTCTGATGTTCATGCTGATGATTTGGTCCGCGCTTTTCATAGGGCTCATCCTGGTCGCCCTGGTGGTTCTCGTGAGGGTTCGGTGACCCCTCCTCAAGGGGGGGGGGTACTGTTGTGAGTTCTGTTTTTGGGCTCCCTCTGGTGGTTACTGATGGTACTGGGTGATTCGTGTTCTGCTGTCTCTGGTGTCCACCTGTTCTATTAGGATTTGGGAGTTTCCTATTTAACCGGGCTTTCTTGTCATTTCCCCGCCGGCTATCAAGGTTATCAGAGTGTTTTGTTACCTCAGCTTCTGGCTTCAGTAATCTTCAGGACAAGCTAAGTTTTTGATTTTCTTGTTCCACGTTTTGATTTATTTTTGTCTTGTCCAGCTTGCATATAATTGTTTCTTTGCTGCTGGTTGCTCTAGCGGGCTGTAATTGCTCCTCATGTTCCATGAGTTGGAACATGAGTTCAAGTAATTACAGGATGGTTTTTTGAAGGGTTTTTTGCTGACCGCGCAGTTTACTTTTGTATCCTCTGCTATCTAGTTTTAGCGGGCCTCATTTTGCTGAATCTGATTTCATACTGTGTATGTGCCTTCCTCTCATTTCACCGTCATTATATGTGGGGGGCTGCTATTTCTGGGGGTATTTCTCTGGAGGCAAGAGAGGTCTGTGTTTCTTCTAATAGGGGAAGTTAGATCTTCGGCTGGTGCGAGACGTCTAGGATCAACGTAGGCACGTTCCCCGGCTATTGTTATTTGTGTGTTCAGGTTTAGGGTCGCGGTCAGCTCAGGTTCCATCACCCTAGAGCTCGTTGGTGCTTGTCCTTTTGTGATTCCCTGCCATTGGAATCATGACAGTTTTCAACCAAGTACTAGAAATGAACATTTTATTTAAAATTATTGAATCTGTCCAATTACTTTTGGTCCCTTTAAAAACAGGGTGGCACATGTTAAGGAGCTGAAATTCCTAAACCCTTCATCCAATTTTAATGTGGATACCCTCAAATGAAAGCTGAAAGTCTGAACTTCAACTGCATCTGAATTGTTTTGTTTAAAATTCATTGTGGTGATGTCTATAACCAAAATTAGAAAAATGTTGTCTCTGTCCAAATATATATGGACCTAACTGTATATATATATATATATATATATATATATATATATAATTGCACATGCAAAATTGCATAGTCTTGCCAGGGAGTAGCACCTTGAGGAGTCAAAAAATAATTTGTCAAGACATCACGAACTTTGAGACCAGAAAGTGGACGACGCGGAGGAGGGACATATGGGGTAGGCCTACTAACATTGCTCATGAGGTGATCTTCTAAATTAGGAGATGAACAATCATGTATTCTGGTGAAATTATGTAGAATTACACAGGCTTTGATCACTTCATTGATTGTAGCCTCACTCAGCTGGATGGCAGACTGAAGAACCCGCCATTTGGCAACAAGAATCCCAAAGGCGCACTCAACCAGTCTCCGTGCCCTGGCAAGTCTCAAATTAAACACCCTCCGCCGGTGGTCAAGGTTGCACCTGGGGTAAGGCCTCATGACGTGCCTTGTCAGTTGGAAGGTCTCAACTCCAACCAAAACAAAAGGCACTGCTTCCGCATTGGAGCCTGGGAGTTGTTGTGGTGGTGGGAGGTTCAACTGGTTGTCACGTAGCCGCCGACCCATTATGGACGAATTGAAGACCCTAGAGTCTCCAGTTCGCCCATAGGCCCCAATGTCTACAATTATAAACCTGTAGTTACTGTCAGCAACTGCTAACAGAACTACAGAGAAAAACTGCTTATAATTGTAGAATTGGGAACCAGAGTTCGGCGGCTTACGCACCCTGATGTTTCCCATCCACAGCTCCAATGCAGTTAGGGAAGTCACAAGTATTTTTGAAACCAGTGGCGATTTTGAGCCAATCATCCTGTTTGGGCTCAGGCATCACAACTTCCTGTAGTTTCTGCCATATTTGGGAACAGGTTGTCCTAACAATGCCTGAAATTGTCGACCGCCCAATCAGAAACTCCAGGTGTAGACCCGCATAGGACAAGCCTGTGGACAGGAAGCTGCAATACAAGAAAAATTTAAAAAAAACATTGACATGAGGACTAAGAAAACATGAATAAGCACAAAACAAGTGTATATTTCATTTACTATGACATTAGTTACAATATAAAAAGGTTCATTTAACATTCTTACTATACTAGAATATTAACACCATTTTTTTTATGTGCTTGTGGCTTCATGTCCAAGTAAAGTTAATGAAACATAGTAGGACACAACACATTTTTATAAAAAAAAACAAAAAAACAGTATGTGCGAATGTTGAATACATACCGTAATGTTAGGAGCAGACGCTCCTCAGCAGAGATGGCTTTTCTCATCCAGGTGTCCTGATAGGTGATCCCAGGACGTAAGATCTCCAACAACATGTCAAAAGTCCTGATGGACATGCGACTATACAGGTAAAACTTGTCCGGATGTGCCCTCAAAGCTGAATATAGTCACTGGAAATGTCCTTTACTCTGGCGTTGGGTCAATAGAGGATGCACCCACAATCTTCGTCTCCTCCTTCGCGGATCAACATTGACCGGATATGGCTGGCCAAAGCGACGAGACAACACCCAGTGAAGCAACACCCGCTGAGTTGTGCTTAAATACACAGGGTCAGACATGTTTGTAAGGTCCAAGCAACACAGCCAAAATATGCTAGAGAACATATAGGGCAGATGGGAGGGGTCCACCTGTTGTAGAGGGCTTAAATAGTGTTGTTAATGATGGTTTAAATGATTTGCAGGCCTGAAAACCGTTAAATGTCCATTTTGTGATGGTGCGTGCAAAATACGCCATACGGATCACATACGGATTACACACGCACAAGCACATGCGCAAAATACGCGACCACACCTAAGCAAAGCATTAACTACGGAAGTAGATTACGGGGACATTTTGGCATATTGAACGCGTAGTACGGACGTATAATACGTTCCGTATTGTCTTACGCCATGTGTGACGCCGGCCTTAGACAGGGACTTAAGGTGGATACCGTTGATTTCAAGTGACGTACTATAATATTTCTCTTGCCTTGTGCAGGTTTGATATCCTTCAGATCATGGTTCATACCCTTGTATGGTTTTTATGTACTCTTACCATCTAAAAGGGCTGTGATGTTCACTTTTTTTTATTAGCAGGGTTCATATATAAGGCTAACAATTTCAGCCACTCCTTTGCCATTTGGGAACTTTAACTTTGATTTCATTTGACATATACCTTTCATAAAATGAGCCTGATTGCAAAGGTTTATTATGTTTCTACCCAGGGGGGGCCTTCCCCATCCCCTTGGGGCATTTCGTTAGACGTATTTTGTTAATAACATAATATTTCTGTGGTCCTTTGTTTACTTACTTTGGCACCCATACATCATATGCCCCCCGCAGCATATCGGCATTCATGTCATATGAATAATCTCTCTTGCCCTTTTTTCTATATGGCGCTCTGTTACTGAGGTTTCTATCTGGCGCGTGCGCGGTTTGCTCCCCCTAGGGTTGCCATTGCGCATGTGCACCATGACAATGGCAACTCTTCTGGCTATAGCCACATTATTGCACCTTCCAGGGTGGCTGGGATGGGCGTCTGTGGTCTCTGCCACACACTGGTTCGTACTTATCTAATCAGTGATACCTCTATATTTACCTCAGAAAATAGTGATGACCTCACTTCCCCTGACAAAGCTGCTGTTGCAGCGATACGAGTGGGGCTCTTGCCTCACCCCTTATTCTTGTCTCTTCTGGGCGCCTCAATCCGCTGCACTCCCCTGCAGCTCGAGTGGTATTTTTTACCTGGAGTGGGCTTATTTTTCCCCACCTTGCTTTCTCCAGGCGCAATTGCATGTTATTTGTTATCAGTTGCTGCCTATTTTTGTTGGACCAGATCCACATAGGTATTTGGACACACATCCTTGTGGGGTTTACACTTATGTGTCATCCTAATATTGTAATGTGCATATTGGGACTTAGGCTTTCCAGGTACCTAGCATGCTCAGACAATACTGTTGTTTAATGTATAGCCGTATAAATCGTTGTGGGGTCTGTGCCTACTTTCAAGCCTAACATTGTGATATGAATATTGGTACTTGGGTTTTCCAGGCATTGAGCATGCTTAGATAACACTGTTAATTATAGTCATGCCTATTTCATAGGGCTTCAATTATGTGTGTATATGTTTGCAGCACATTGTGTGTCATGACATTCTTTTTATTTTGGTTCAATACCAGGAGACTTGACTTATTTAACCTATGAGCAAGAGACATTTTGTTATTTATATCTGTACAGCCTACTATATTATGCATATTTGCTTATAATTATAATGTTTCTTTGGTTGTACTACACTATATTTGCGATATATAGGGGTGTCGCTTATCGGTCCCATATCTTAGGCCCTTTTAAATGGTTTTATCTGTGTCTGTCTTTTTTGAGGTGTTATAATAAAAGTTTTCAGATTTTTTTTTTTTTTACAATTTTCGGGTGTGCATACCATCATTAGTCTAGTCTTTTCTCTTTTTTGCTGTATCTAGCCTCCCTACATACAGCATGAACCCCACATAGCCTCCCTATATACAGCATGAACCCCACTTTATACATGCTACCCTTTCTCTTTGGTCATTCATTGTGTCTTTTTGTAGCATGTTTTAGGTGATCCCCTAGCGGTTGTGCCCGCCTTCCTTCTGTGGTTTGAACCCCACATAGCCTCGCTACGTATAGCATGAGCCCCACATAGCCTTCCTACATACAGCATGAGCCTCACATAGCCTCCCTATATACAGCATGAGCCTCACATAGCCTCCCTATATACAGCATGAGCCTCACATAGCCTCCCTATATACAGCTTGAGACCCACACAGACTCCCTATATACAGCTTGAGACCCACATATCCTCCCTACACTTCTCCCCGCAAAGCTCCACCCACTCTTCATAAACTTGGCGATGCGGCTGAAACTGGTGAACATACGGGAAAAGTCACGTTCTGGCAAAGCCGAACAGTCAGTGCCTTCTGCTATGTTTTATGTTACAAGAAATGACGAGAAAACACAAGTTTTATTAATCAGAAAAAAATGAATTTGGACGAATTTGTTAGCAGTATAGAAATATGCAAAAAAAAAAAAACTTAATTCATTTCATTTTTATGTGTGTGTAATCTAATGTTTTCCTGCATCTCATTATCCCCTCACTACAGTTACCTCAATTTAGCTGGTGCTGGAATGAGGAGACTACAATGGGGCTCTGATGACATCCTATAATCTCCTCACTGCGCACACGTCAGTGCTGAGCCGTCTACATTGAAGTCCAGTTGGGGTGCAGTTGGGCCCAAATGGCTATGTAGACTGTGGCCTCTGTTCACACAGGACACATTACAGTTAGCACTGGGCAGGCCACCACAGGGCGTTACTAATAGGCTATGATCCAGATGCATTCTCTGTGTGAACACTGCTGCAGATTATTTGTTTGCACTGGTGTGCCAAGCGGCCAATCCCTGATTGTAGGCTGGCTGTCTCATTGGTATTACAGCACCTGTGCAGTCGACATCTTAACTTGGGCCCGCTGCACCATGATAGAGCATTTGATTCAAGGCCTAGAGAGGTAAGCACCTTTGCCTATTTTTCTGGTGTTTTCCCTAGAATAGTGTTTTTTTCCCCTCTTTTTCCTCCTTTTGTGGTTTTTGCTATTGGAGTCCTGTAAGGACCCAGCTCTAGCAGATCCTGTCACCTCAGTGCTGAGCTGTCTACAGTGGAGTCCTGTAGGACCTCGCTCTAGCAGCTCCGGTCACCTCAATGCTGAGCCGTCTACAGTGGAGTCCTGTGAGGACCTCGCTCTAGCAGCTCCGGTCACCTCAATGCTGAGCCATCTACAGTGGAGTCCTGTGAGGACCTCGCTCTAGCAGCTCCGGTCACCTCAATGCTGAGCCATCTACAGTGGAGTCCTGTGAGGACCTCGCTCTAGCAGCTCCGGTCACCTCAATGCTGAGCTGTCTACAGTGGAGTCCTGTGAGGACCTCGCTCTAGCAGCTCCGGTCACCTCAATGCTGAGCCGTCTACAGTGGAGTCCTGTGAGGACCTCGCTCTAGCAGCTCCTGTCACCTCAGTACTGACCATCTACAGTGGAGTCTGTGAGGACCTCATTCTAGCAGCTCCGGTCACCTCAGTACTGACCATCTACAGTGGAGTCTGTGAGGACCTCATTCTAGCAGCTCCGGTCACCTCAGTACTGACCATCTACAGTGGAGTTTGTGAGGACCTCATTCTAGCAGCTCCGGTCACCTCAGTACTGAGCCGTCTACAGTAGAGTCTGTCGGACCTCGTTCTAGCAGCTCCGGTCACTTCAGTACTGAGCCATCTACAGTGGAGTCTGTGAGGACCTCGTTCTAGCAGCTCCGGTCACCTCAGTACTGACCATCTACAGTGGAGTCTGTCGGACCTCGCTCTAGCAGCTCCGGTCACCTCAGTACTGACCATCTACTGTGGAGTCTGTCGGACCTCATTCTAGCAGCTCCGGTCACCTCAGTACTGACCATGTACAGTGGAGTCTGTGAGGACCTCATTCTAGCAGCTCCGGTCACCTCAGTACTGACCATGTACAATGGAGTCTGTGAGGACCTCATTCTAGCAGCTCCGGTCACCTCAGTACTGACCATGTACAGTGGAGTCTGTCGGACCTCGCTCTAGCAGCTCCGGTCACCTCAGTACTGACCATCTACAGTGGAGTCTGTGAGGACCTCATTCTAGCAGCTCCGGTCACCTCAGTACTGACCATCTACAGTGGAGTCTGTCGGACCTCGCTCTAGCAGCTCCGGTCACCTCAGTACTGACCATCTACAGTGGAGTCTGTCGGACCTCGCTCTAGCAGCTCCGGTCACCTCAGTACTGACCATCTACAGTGGAGTCTGTGAGGACCTCATTCTAGCAGCTCCGGTCACCTCAGTGCTGACCCATCTACAGTGGAGTCTGTGAGGACCTCGCTCTAGCAGCTCCGGTCACCTCAGTACTGACCATCTACAGTGGAGTCTGTGAGGACCTCATTCTAGCAGCTCCGGTCACCTCAGTACTGACCATCTACAGTGGAGTCTGTGAGGACCTCGCTCTAGCAGCTCCGGTCACCTCAGTACTGAGCCATCTACAGTGGAGTCTGTGAGGACCTCGTTCTAGCAGCTCCGGTCACCTCAGTACTGACCATCTACAGTGGAGTCTGTGAGGACCTCGCTCTAGCAGCTCCGGTCACCTCAGTGCTGACCCATCTACAGTGGAGTCTGTGAGGACCTCGCTCTAGCAGCTCCGGTCACCTCAGTGCTGACCCATCTACAGTGGAGTCTGTGAGGACCTCGCTCTAGCAGCTCCGGTCACCTCAGTACTGAGCCATCTACAGTGGAGTCTGTGAGGACCTCGTTCTAGCAGCTCCGGTCACCTCAGTACTGACCATCTACAGTGGAGTCTGTGAGGACCTCGTTCTAGCAGCTCCGGTCACCTCAGTACTGACCATCTACAGTGGAGTCTGTGAGGACCTCGCTCTAGCAGCTCCGGTCACCTCAGTACTGACCCATCTACAGTGGAGTCTGTGAGGACCTCATTCTAGCAGCTCCGGTCACCTCAGTACTGACCATCTACAGTGGAGTCTGTGAGGACCTCATTCTAGCAGCTCCGGTCACCTCAGTACTGACCATCTACAGTGGAGTCTGTCGGACCTCGCTCTAGCAGCTCCGGTCACCTCAGTACTGACCATCTACAGTGGAGTCTGTCGGACCTCGCTCTAGCAGCTCCGGTCACCTCAGTACTGACCATCTACAGTGGAGTCTGGGAGGACCTCATTCTAGCAGCTCCGGTCACCTCAGTGCTGACCCATCTACAGTGGAGTCTGTGAGGACCTCGCTCTAGCAGCTCCGGTCACCTCAGTACTGACCATCTACAGTGGAGTCTGTGAGGACCTCATTCTAGCAGCTCCGGTCACCTCAGTACTGACCATCTACAGTGGAGTCTGTGAGGACCTCGCTCTAGCAGCTCCGGTCACCTCAGTACTGACCATCTACAGTGGAGTCTGTGAGGACCTCGCTCTAGCAGCTCCGGTCACCTCAGTACTGACCATCTACAGTGGAGTCTGTGAGGACCTCGCTCTAGCAGCTCCGGTCACCTCAGTGCTGACCCATCTACAGTGGAGTCTGTGAGGACCTCGCTCTAGCAGCTCCGGTCACCTCAGTGCTGACCCATCTACAGTGGAGTCTGTGAGGACCTCGCTCTAGCAGCTCCGGTCACCTCAGTACTGAGCCATCTACAGTGGAGTCTGTGAGGACCTCGTTCTAGCAGCTCCGGTCACCTCAGTACTGACCATCTACAGTGGAGTCTGTGAGGACCTCGTTCTAGCAGCTCCGGTCACCTCAGTACTGACCATCTACAGTGGAGTCTGTGAGGACCTCGCTCTAGCAGCTCCGGTCACCTCAGTACTGACCCATCTACAGTGGAGTCTGTGAGGACCTCGTTCTAGCAGCTCCGGTCACCTCAGTACTGACCATCTACAGTGGAGTCTGTGAGGACCTCGCTCTAGCAGCTCCGGTCACCTCAGTACTGACCATCTACAGTGGAGTCTGTGAGGACCTCGTTCTAGCAGCTCCGGTCACCTCAGTACTGACCATCTACAGTGGAGTCTGTGAGGACCTCGCTCTAGCAGCTCCGGTCACCTCAGTACTGACCATCTACAGTGGAGTCTGTGAGGACCTCGTTCTAGCAGCTCCGGTCACCTCAGTACTGACCCATCTACAGTGGAGTCTGTCGGACCTCGTTCTAGCAGCTCCGGTCACCTCAGTACTGACCATCTACAGTGGAGTCTGTGAGGACCTCGTTCTAGCAGCTCCGGTCACCTCAGTGCTGAGCCGTCTACAGTGGAGTCCTGTGAGGACCTCGCTCTAGCAGCTCCTGTCACCTCAGTACTGACCATCTACAGTGGAGTCTGTGAGGACCTCATTCTAGCAGCTCCGGTCACCTCAGTACTGACCATCTACAGTGGAGTCTGTGAGGACCTCATTCTAGCAGCTCCGGTCACCTCAGTACTGACCATCTACAGTGGAGTTTGTGAGGACCTCATTCTAGCAGCTCCGGTCACCTCAGTACTGAGCCGTCTACAGTAGAGTCTGTCGGACCTCGTTCTAGCAGCTCCGGTCACTTCAGTACTGAGCCATCTACAGTGGAGTCTGTGAGGACCTCGTTCTAGCAGCTCCGGTCACCTCAGTACTGACCATCTACAGTGGAGTCTGTCGGACCTCGCTCTAGCAGCTCCGGTCACCTCAGTACTGACCATCTACTGTGGAGTCTGTCGGACCTCATTCTAGCAGCTCCGGTCACCTCAGTACTGACCATGTACAGTGGAGTCTGTGAGGACCTCATTCTAGCAGCTCCGGTCACCTCAGTACTGACCATGTACAATGGAGTCTGTGAGGACCTCATTCTAGCAGCTCCGGTCACCTCAGTACTGACCATGTACAGTGGAGTCTGTCGGACCTCGCTCTAGCAGCTCCGGTCACCTCAGTACTGACCATCTACAGTGGAGTCTGTGAGGACCTCATTCTAGCAGCTCCGGTCACCTCAGTACTGACCATCTACAGTGGAGTCTGTCGGACCTCGCTCTAGCAGCTCCGGTCACCTCAGTACTGACCATCTACAGTGGAGTCTGTCGGACCTCGCTCTAGCAGCTCCGGTCACCTCAGTACTGACCATCTACAGTGGAGTCTGTGAGGACCTCATTCTAGCAGCTCCGGTCACCTCAGTGCTGACCCATCTACAGTGGAGTCTGTGAGGACCTCGCTCTAGCAGCTCCGGTCACCTCAGTACTGACCATCTACAGTGGAGTCTGTGAGGACCTCATTCTAGCAGCTCCGGTCACCTCAGTACTGACCATCTACAGTGGAGTCTGTGAGGACCTCGCTCTAGCAGCTCCGGTCACCTCAGTACTGAGCCATCTACAGTGGAGTCTGTGAGGACCTCGTTCTAGCAGCTCCGGTCACCTCAGTACTGACCATCTACAGTGGAGTCTGTGAGGACCTCGCTCTAGCAGCTCCGGTCACCTCAGTACTGACCCATCTACAGTGGAGTCTGTGAGGACCTCGCTCTAGCAGCTCCGGTCACCTCAGTGCTGACCCATCTACAGTGGAGTCTGTGAGGACCTCGCTCTAGCAGCTCCGGTCACCTCAGTACTGAGCCATCTACAGTGGAGTCTGTGAGGACCTCGTTCTAGCAGCTCCGGTCACCTCAGTACTGACCATCTACAGTGGAGTCTGTGAGGACCTCGTTCTAGCAGCTCCGGTCACCTCAGTACTGACCATCTACAGTGGAGTCTGTGAGGACCTCGCTCTAGCAGCTCCGGTCACCTCAGTACTGACCCATCTACAGTGGAGTCTGTGAGGACCTCATTCTAGCAGCTCCGGTCACCTCAGTACTGACCATCTACAGTGGAGTCTGTGAGGACCTCATTCTAGCAGCTCCGGTCACCTCAGTACTGACCATCTACAGTGGAGTCTGTCGGACCTCGCTCTAGCAGCTCCGGTCACCTCAGTACTGACCATCTACAGTGGAGTCTGTCGGACCTCGCTCTAGCAGCTCCGGTCACCTCAGTACTGACCATCTACAGTGGAGTCTGGGAGGACCTCATTCTAGCAGCTCCGGTCACCTCAGTGCTGACCCATCTACAGTGGAGTCTGTGAGGACCTCGCTCTAGCAGCTCCGGTCACCTCAGTACTGACCATCTACAGTGGAGTCTGTGAGGACCTCATTCTAGCAGCTCCGGTCACCTCAGTACTGACCATCTACAGTGGAGTCTGTGAGGACCTCGCTCTAGCAGCTCCGGTCACCTCAGTACTGACCATCTACAGTGGAGTCTGTGAGGACCTCGCTCTAGCAGCTCCGGTCACCTCAGTACTGACCATCTACAGTGGAGTCTGTGAGGACCTCGCTCTAGCAGCTCCGGTCACCTCAGTGCTGACCCATCTACAGTGGAGTCTGTGAGGACCTCGCTCTAGCAGCTCCGGTCACCTCAGTGCTGACCCATCTACAGTGGAGTCTGTGAGGACCTCGCTCTAGCAGCTCCGGTCACCTCAGTACTGAGCCATCTACAGTGGAGTCTGTGAGGACCTCGTTCTAGCAGCTCCGGTCACCTCAGTACTGACCATCTACAGTGGAGTCTGTGAGGACCTCGTTCTAGCAGCTCCGGTCACCTCAGTACTGACCATCTACAGTGGAGTCTGTGAGGACCTCGCTCTAGCAGCTCCGGTCACCTCAGTACTGACCCATCTACAGTGGAGTCTGTGAGGACCTCGTTCTAGCAGCTCCGGTCACCTCAGTACTGACCATCTACAGTGGAGTCTGTGAGGACCTCGCTCTAGCAGCTCCGGTCACCTCAGTACTGACCATCTACAGTGGAGTCTGTGAGGACCTCGTTCTAGCAGCTCCGGTCACCTCAGTACTGACCATCTACAGTGGAGTCTGTGAGGACCTCGCTCTAGCAGCTCCGGTCACCTCAGTACTGACCATCTACAGTGGAGTCTGTGAGGACCTCGTTCTAGCAGCTCCGGTCACCTCAGTACTGACCCATCTACAGTGGAGTCTGTCGGACCTCGTTCTAGCAGCTCCGGTCACCTCAGTACTGACCATCTACAGTGGAGTCTGTGAGGACCTCGTTCTAGCAGCTCCGGTCACCTCAGTGCTGAGCCATCTACAGTGGAGTCTGTGAGGACCTCGCTCTAGCAGCTCCGGTCACCTCAGTTCTGACCATCTACAGTGGAGTCTGTGAGGACCTCGCTCTAGCAGCTCCGGTCACCTCAGTACTGACCATCTACAGTGGAGTCTGTGAGGACCTCGCTCTAGCAGCTCCGGTCACCTCAGTACTGACCATCTACAGTGGAGTCTGTGAGGACCTCGCTCTAGCAGCTCCGGTCACCTCAGTACTGACCATCTACAGTGGAGTCTGTGAGGACCTCGCTCTAGCAGCTCCGGTCACCTCAGTACTGACCCATCTACAGTGGAGTCTGTGAGGACCTCATTCTAGCAGCTCCGGTCACCTCAGTACTGACCCATCTACAGTGGAGTCTGTCGGACCTCGTTCTAGCAGCTCCGGTCACCTCAGTACTGACCATCTACAGTGGAGTCTGTGAGGACCTCGCTCTAGCAGCTCCGGTCACCTCAGTACTGACCCATCTACAGTGGAGTCTGTGAGGACCTCGTTCTAGCAGCTCCGGTCACCTCAGTACTGACCATCTACAGTGGAGTCTGTGAGGACCTCGCTCTAGCAGCTCCGGTCACCTCAGTACTGACCATCTACAGTGGAGTCTGTGAGGACCTCGTTCTAGCAGCTCCGGTCACCTCAGTACTGACCCATCTACAGTGGAGTCTGTCGGACCTCGTTCTAGCAGCTCCGGTCACCTCAGTACTGACCATCTACAGTGGAGTCTGTGAGGACCTCGCTCTAGCAGCTCCGGTCACCTCAGTACTGACCCATCTACAGTGGAGTCTGTGAGGACCTCGTTCTAGCAGCTCCGGTCACCTCAGTACTGAGCCATCTACAGTGGAGTCTGTGAGGACCTCGTTCTAGCAGCTCCGGTCACCTCAGTACTGACCATCTACAGTGGAGTCTGTGAGGACCTCGTTCTAGCAGCTCCGGTCACCTCAGTACTGACCATCTACAGTGGAGTCTGTGAGGACCTCGCTCTAGCAGCTCCGGTCACCTCAGTACTGACCATCTACAGTGGAGTCTGTGAGGACCTCGTTCTAGCAGCTCCGGTCACCTCAGTACTGACCATCTACAGTGGAGTCTGTGAGGACCTCGCTCTAGCAGCTCCGGTCACCTCAGTACTGACCATCTACAGTGGAGTCTGTGAGGACCTCGCTCTAGCAGCTCCGGTCACCTCAGTACTGACCATCTACAGTGGAGTCTGTGAGGACCTCGTTCTAGCAGCTCCGGTCACCTCAGTACTGACCCATCTACAGTGGAGTCTGTCGGACCTCGTTCTAGCAGCTCCGGTCACCTCAGTACTGACCATCTACAGTGGAGTCTGTGAGGACCTCGCTCTAGCAGCTCCGGTCACCTCAGTACTGACCCATCTACAGTGGAGTCTGTGAGGACCTCGTTCTAGCAGCTCCGGTCACCTCAGTACTGAGCCATCTACAGTGGAGTCTGTGAGGACCTCGTTCTAGCAGCTCCGGTCACCTCAGTACTGACCATCTACAGTGGAGTCTGTGAGGACCTCGTTCTAGCAGCTCCGGTCACCTCAGTACTGACCATCTACAGTGGAGTCTGTGAGGACCTCGCTCTAGCAGCTCCGGTCACCTCAGTACTGACCATCTACAGTGGAGTCTGTGAGGACCTCGTTCTAGCAGCTCCGGTCACCTCAGTACTGACCCATCTACAGTGGAGTCTGTGAGGACTTCGTTCTAGCAGCTCCGGTCACCTCAGTACTGACCCATCTACAGTGGAGTCTGTGAGGACCTCATTCTAGCAGCTCCGGTCACCTCAGTACTGACCCATCTACAGTGGAGTCTGTCGGACCTCGTTCTAGCAGCTCCGGTCACCTCAGTACTGACCATCTACAGTGGAGTCTGTGAGGACCTCGCTCTAGCAGCTCCGGTCACCTCAGTACTGACCATCTACAGTGGAGTCTGTGAGGACCTCGCTCTAGCAGCTCCGGTCACCTCAGTACTGACCATCTACAGTGGAGTCTGTGAGGACCTCGTTCTAGCAGCTCCGGTCACCTCAGTACTGACCCATCTACAGTGGAGTCTGTCGGACCTCGTTCTAGCAGCTCCGGTCACCTCAGTACTGACCATCTACAGTGGAGTCTGTGAGGACCTCGCTCTAGCAGCTCCGGTCACCTCAGTACTGACCCATCTACAGTGGAGTCTGTGAGGACCTCGTTCTAGCAGCTCCGGTCACCTCAGTACTGAGCCATCTACAGTGGAGTCTGTGAGGACCTCGTTCTAGCAGCTCCGGTCACCTCAGTACTGACCATCTACAGTGGAGTCTGTGAGGACCTCGTTCTAGCAGCTCCGGTCACCTCAGTACTGACCATCTACAGTGGAGTCTGTGAGGACCTCGCTCTAGCAGCTCCGGTCACCTCAGTACTGACCATCTACAGTGGAGTCTGTGAGGACCTCGTTCTAGCAGCTCCGGTCACCTCAGTACTGACCCATCTACAGTGGAGTCTGTGAGGACCTCGTTCTAGCAGCTCCGGTCACCTCAGTACTGACCATCTACAGTGGAGTCTGTGAGGACCTCGCTCTAGCAGCTCCGGTCACCTCAGTACTGACCATCTACAGTGGAGTCTATGAGGACCTCGTTCTAGCAGCTCCGGTCACCTCAGTACTGACCCATCTACAGTGGAGTCTGTCGGACCTCGTTCTAGCAGCTCCGGTCACCTCAGTACTGACCATCTACAGTGGAGTCTGTGAGGACCTCGCTCTAGCAGCTCCGGTCACCTCAGTACTGACCCATCTACAGTGGAGTCTGTGAGGACCTCGTTCTAGCAGCTCCGGTCACCTCAGTACTGAGCCATCTACAGTGGAGTCTGTGAGGACCTCGTTCTAGCAGCTCCGGTCACCTCAGTACTGACCATCTACAGTGGAGTCTGTGAGGACCTCGTTCTAGCAGCTCCGGTCACCTCAGTACTGACCATCTACAGTGGAGTCTGTGAGGACCTCGCTCTAGCAGCTCCGGTCACCTCAGTACTGACCATCTACAGTGGAGTCTGTGAGGACCTCGTTCTAGCAGCTCCGGTCACCTCAGTACTGACCATCTACAGTGGAGTCTGTGAGGACCTCGCTCTAGCAGCTCCGGTCACCTCAGTACTGACCATCTACAGTGGAGTCTGTGAGGACCTCGCTCTAGCAGCTCCGGTCACCTCAGTACTGACCATCTACAGTGGAGTCTGTGAGGACCTCGTTCTAGCAGCTCCGGTCACCTCAGTACTGACCCATCTACAGTGGAGTCTGTGAGGACCTCGTTCTAGCAGCTCCGGTCACCTCAGTACTGACCATCTACAGTGGAGTCTGTGAGGACCTCGCTCTAGCAGCTCCGGTCACCTCAGTACTGACCATCTACAGTGGAGTCTGTGAGGACCTCGTTCTAGCAGCTCCGGTCACCTCAGTACTGACCCATCTACAGTGGAGTCTGTCGGACCTCGTTCTAGCAGCTCCGGTCACCTCAGTACTGACCATCTACAGTGGAGTCTGTGAGGACCTCGCTCTAGCAGCTCCGGTCACCTCAGTACTGACCCATCTACAGTGGAGTCTGTGAGGACCTCGTTCTAGCAGCTCCGGTCACCTCAGTACTGAGCCATCTACAGTGGAGTCTGTGAGGACCTCGTTCTAGCAGCTCCGGTCACCTCAGTACTGACCATCTACAGTGGAGTCTGTGAGGACCTCGTTCTAGCAGCTCCGGTCACCTCAGTACTGACCATCTACAGTGGAGTCTGTGAGGACCTCGCTCTAGCAGCTCCGGTCACCTCAGTACTGACCATCTACAGTGGAGTCTGTGAGGACCTCGTTCTAGCAGCTCCGGTCACCTCAGTACTGACCATCTACAGTGGAGTCTGTGAGGACCTCGCTCTAGCAGCTCCGGTCACCTCAGTACTGACCATCTACAGTGGAGTCTGTGAGGACCTCGCTCTAGCAGCTCCGGTCACCTCAGTACTGACCATCTACAGTGGAGTCTGTGAGGACCTCGTTCTAGCAGCTCCGGTCACCTCAGTACTGACCCATCTACAGTGGAGTCCTGTGAGGACCTCGCTCTAGCAGCTCCGGTCACCTCAGTACTGACCATCTACAGTGGAGTCTGTGAGGACCTCGCTCTAGCAGCTCCGGTCACCTCAGTACTGACCCATCTACAGTGGAGTCTGTCGGACCTCGTTCTAGCAGCTCCGGTCACCTCAGTACTGACCATCTACAGTGGAGTCTGTGAGGACCTCGCTCTAGCAGCTCCGGTCACCTCAGTGCTGACCCATCTACAGTGGAGTCTGTGAGGACCTCGTTCTAGCAGCTCCGGTCACCTCAGTGCTGACCATCTACAGTGGAGTCTGTGAGGACCTCGTTCTAGCAGCTCCGGTCACCTCAGTACTGACCCATCTACAGTGGAGTCTGTGAGGACCTCGTTCTAGCAGCTCCGGTCACCTCAGTGCTGACCCATCTACAGTGGAGTCTGAGGACCTCGCTCTAGCAGCTCCGGTCACCTCAGTGCTGAGTGTAGAGTGCCGGCTCCGGTGAGATCCTCACTACAGACACTCCATTGTAGTCACCTCACCAGTCACCAGAGTCTAGAGTCAGAGGAGCTGCAGGAAGGAGCCTCACTGCATAAACCGAGACTGAGCCAATGTCGCTGGGTTACAGAAGACAATGCCGTGACTACAGCTCCCAGAAGGCGCAGCGGTCTCGCGAGCTTTGGGCGGCCGGCCGGGGGAGTGGCCAGGGCCTTGTTGTTGGTGTCAGTGATGGCGACTGCGGCGGTGGTCGCTCCGCAGGCTGAGGCCTCAGAGTCCTGGTACTTGGCGTTGCTGGGGTTTGCAGAGCACTTTCGCACTTCTAGTCCTCCGAAGATCCGCCTGTGTGTGCACTGCCTGCAGGCCGTCTTCCAGTTCAAGCCTCCGCAGCGCATCGAGGCCCGGACTCACCTGCAGGTCGGCTCGGTCCTGTACCATCACACGAAGAACAGCGAGCTGGCCCGACAGCACCTGGAGAAGGCGGTGAGTCTTGCGCAGGGGAGGGTGGCGGTAAAGGGGGCGGCAGCTGAGAGCATAGCCAGCAGTGGGCGCCCAGCTCCTCCGCACCCCTAATGGCCTCAATGGGCTCTGATCTCACCAGATCTCAGCCAGACATAGTGTCGTACAGTGGTGTCAGACTCGCGGCAGAGGTGACGTGCGTCGTCGTCCGACCCGCGGTAGAAGTGATGTGAGTCGTCGTCCGACCCGCGGCAGAGGTGACGTGCGTCGTCGTCCGACCCACGGTAGAGGGGATGTGAGTCGTCGTCCGACCCGCGGCAAAGGTGACGTGCGTCGTCGTCCGACCCGCGGTAGAGGTGACGTGAGTCGTCGTCCGACCCGCGGCAGAGGTGACGTGAGTCGTCGTCTGAGCCTCGGCAGAGGTGACGTGCGTCGTCGTCCGACCCGCGGCAGAGGTGACGTGCGTCGTCGTCCGACCCGCGGCAGAGGTGACGTGCGTCGTCGTCCGACCCGCGGCAGAGGTGACGTGCGTCGTCGTCCGACCCGCGGCAGAGGTGACGTGCGTCGTCGTCCGACCCGCGGCAGAGGTGACGTGCGTCGTCGTCCGACCCGCGGCAGAGGTGACGTGCGTCGTCGTCCGACCCGCGGCAGAGGTGACGTGCGTCGTCGTCCGACCCGCGGCAGAGGTGACGTGCGTCGTCGTCCGACCCGCGGCAGAGGTGACGTGCGTCGTCGTCCGACCCGCGGCAGAGGTGACGTGCGTCGTCGTCCGACCCGCGGCAGAGGTGACGTGCGTCGTCGTCCGACCCGCGGCAGAGGTGACGTGCGTCGTCGTCCGACCCGCGGCAGAGGTGACGTGCGTCGTCGTCCGACCCGCGGCAGAGGTGACGTGCGTCGTCGTCCGACCCGCGGCAGAGGTGACGTGCGTCGTCGTCCGACCCGCGGCAGAGGTGACGTGCGTCGTCGTCCGACCCGCGGCAGAGGTGACGTGCGTCGTCGTCCGACCCGCGGCAGAGGTGACGTGCGTCGTCGTCCGACCCGCGGCAGAGGTGACGTGCGTCGTCGTCCGACCCGCGGCTGAGGTGACGTGCGTCGTCGTCGCCCGACCGGCGGCTGAGGTGACGAGCGTCGTCGTCGCCCGACCGGCGGCTGAGGTGACGCGCGTCGTCGTCGCCCGACCGGCGGCTGAGGTGACGCGCGTCGTCGTCGCCCGACCGGCGGCTGAGGTGACGCGCGTCGTCGTCGCCCGACCGGCGGCTGAGGTGACGCGCGTCGTCGTCGCCCGACCGGCGGCTGAGGTGACGCGCGTCGTCGTCGCCCGACCGGCGGCTGAGGTGACGCGCGTCGTCGTCGCCCGACCGGCGGCTGAGGTGACGCGCGTCGTCGTCGCCCGACCGGCGGCTGAGGTGACGCGCGTCGTCGTCGCCCGACCGGCGGCTGAGGTGACGCGCGTCGTCGTCGCCCGACCGGCGGCTGAGGTGACGCGCGTCGTCGTCGCCCGACCGGCGGCTGAGGTGACGCGCGTCGTCGTCGCCCGACCGGCGGCTGAGGTGACGCGCGTCGTCGTCGCCCGACCGGCGGCTGAGGTGACGCGCGTCGTCGTCGCCCGACCGGCGGCTGAGGTGACGCGCGTCGTCGTCGCCCGACCGGCGGCTGAGGTGACATGCGGTGGCGTCCGACCCAATCGATGGCTGCTGCCAATCACTTTCTTTAGAGAAGGGATTATCTGTCTAAAAGGACTGTGTCTACACTGAGATTTATGTTTTTTTCAATCTATTATACCGTACCCAGGAACCGCTCCTGTGCCATTCTATTTTCTGGCACGCAGAATAGTGTAATCTACTATATAGTTTTTTTTTTTGTGTGTTTTTTTTGCAGTGTGTGAAACTGGAATCTATTTTTCAACATCTTAGTGTGAGACCACACGACTGAAAAAAAACCTGACCTGTAATGGATACTGTCACAAATCAGCAGTAAAATCCACACATAATAAATTCACTTTTATTGCATATTTGCATAGTGCACTGTGAAATTCCCTGTGAAAATCTGCAGAAAGATTTGACGTGTTGCAGATTTTGCCCTGTGGGCCAACTTCCTCACTTAAAAGTTTTTATGGTTTTCTTTTTGTTTTGTTTTTTTCTTGGCATTTGAATGAGTGTTTGTCAATTCTCATCCACTTGGCTACTGGAATATGCTTCAAATCCGGGTGGGAAATCCCTTAAATATTTTCTTACGTTGCTACATGTCTGCAGCATGTGAATTCCCAACCCTTTGTTATTCCAGCTCTATTATCTGCTTCCTACTACTTGGCTGTCAGCTCTTTTGCTGTGTAACTTTTAAGAAAAGAAGCTGTCAGTCAAGCTGGACTTGGCAACACTGGGCAGGGTATAGAGCTGGAGTGACAGAGGCTTGGGAAGAGCTTCCAGTGTCAAAAGCATTTGTCTCATTTGCATATGTGTTCAAGCACTGATTTCTCAGGAATGAACTGTCTTTTGTAAAGGTGTGGCTGGACTTGTATAGGGAGAAACCTATCAATCATGTAAGGCCACGTTCAGTATTTGGTCAGTATTTTACATCAGTATTTGTAAGCCAAAACCAGGAGTGGGTGATAAATGCAGAAGTGGTGCATATGTTTCTGTTATACTTTTCCTCTAATTGTTCCACTCCTGGTTTTGGCTTACAAATACTGAGGTAAAATACTGAACATGTGAATCTGGTCTAAAGAAGTGCTGAGAAAAAACTTTCTTTTCACATAAAAACATACCTAACTGGTAATACTGCGAGATTTACAGGTTATTTCTCTCTATAATGCTGATGTATGTCATTCAGAGACACATGTCATGTCTTCCTTTGGCTCACTTTGAAATAAATAGTAAAAAAAAAACCTTGTTTTTGGAGGATAACCCCTCTACTTGAAATTGACTCTGCTTTCCAATACACATAATTAATAGGTTATACCAGTGAATTATTAGTAACTGTAAGGATAATCTTGGTAAAGGACTGATAAATGGCAATCTAAGGATATGTCGAGACGTCCACTGAACAAAGAATAAGCTGACGGATCCATTATGTCATTCTTTATTTATGTATTACTGGCCGTCTTTACAGTGATGTCATATAGTGATCTGATTTGTGTCTGATGCATTGTCATGAAGCCGTGTTGGCCTATATGTATGAGCTGCAATTTATTTTTCATTTCTTGTTTTTCAGTGGCTAATTTCACAGCAAGTATCCTTTTTTAACAATGGAGATACAGATGTTCTGTTTTCTGATAACGGACCCCGGGTATATTCTTGCTTGTCTGTAAGCTGTTGGAGTTTAATTTCTCAAATGATTCCAGTAATCTGTTAATTTGTACCATTAAACTTTCAAATTCCTCCCCCCTTCCCACCAAAAAAATGCCGACCTTAAAGTTGTGAAGATATGCGCCATTTTTGGGGGTAAAAAATACGATCTGTGGCTAGTTTTTGCATCCTGTAGCAGTATTGATAAGGCTAGCATTCCAAAGTGACAATGCGTTGCCTGAGTGAAGCGGGTCACTTTAACGAGTTTCATAGAAATGTATTTTATTGCACTTTTTACAATAATGCTTCCAGCGCTCTTTCCAATAAGCATGATTAGCTTTGCTGTGAGGTTGCATTTAAACTGCCCTATAGATGGGAACAAGCATTCCTAGGAGCTCTCATCTCTTGATTAACAGCCTGTCTAACCAGGCCGCTAATTATCCAACGAACGAGAAAAACACTTGTCAACTGGTGTGAAATCATTTTTAGGCTTACTTAAAATTTCTAGTTCTCGGCAGCACATCACCTTGTGTAACTAGGTGATGTACGGCTGGGAATGATATCCTATGCACACAACTTGATTGTATCATTCTGTGCACATGGAGAGGCGGTCGGCCTTGTCTAACCACGACTGCTGATCAGTTTGCATTAAAGCCAGTTGGCAGTCATTAAACTACCACAGTTGCCAAGTGCAGGTTTACTTTAAGAATTTACAGTTGTTTGCTGGATCATTATCAGGTGAGAAGTCGTGCTTAAGGGTACCGTCACACTATACCATTTCGATCGCTACGACGGTACGATTCGTGACGTTCCAGCGATATCGTTACGATATCGCTGTGTCTGACACGCAGCAGCGATCAGGGATCCTGCTGAGAATCGTACGTCGTAGCAGATCGTATGGAACTTTCTTTCATCGCTGGATCTCCCGCTGTCATCGCTAGATCGGTGTGTGTGACACCGATCTAGCGATGCGATCCAGCGATGCGTTCGCTTGTAACCAGGGTAAACATCGGGTAACTAAGCGCAGGGCCGCGCTTAGTAACCCGATGTTTACCCTGGTTACAAGCGTAAAACTAAAAAAAAACAAACAGCACATACTTACATTCTGGTGTCCGTCAGGTCCCTTGCCGTCTGCTTCCCGCACTGTGACTGCCGGCCGTAAAGTGAAAGCAGAGCACAGCGGTGTAACCAGGGTAAACATCGGGTTACTAAGCGCGGCCCTGCGCTTAGTTACCCGATGTTTACCCTGGTTACCCAGGGACCTCGGCATCGTTGGTCGCTGGAGAGCTGTCTGTGTGACAGCTCCCCAGCGACCACACTACGATTTACCTACGATCACGGCCTGGTCGTGATCGTAGGTAAATCGTATAGTGTGACGGTACCCTAAGAGCCGAAGATGAGGATTGATTGGAGGGCCACAAAGGAAAGTGGTGCAGTTGTCCTACCAGGATAAGGTTACTACACAATATTGTCTTGCTTGGTAGTACAGTAGGTGTCTTAAGGTACCGTCACATTTAGCGACGCTGCAGCGATCTGGACAACGATGGCGATCGCTGCAGCGTTGCTGTGTGGTCGCTGGAGAGCTGTCACACAGACAGCTCTCCAGCGACGAACGGTGCCGAAGTCCCTGGGTAACCAGGGTAAACATCGAGTTACTAAGCGCAGGGCCGCGCTTAGTAACCCGATGTTTACCCTGGTTACCAGTGTAAATGTAAAAAAAACAAACACCACATACTTACATTCCGGTGTCTGTCACGTCCCCCGGCGTTCTGCTTCCCTGCACTGTGTAAGCGCCAGCCGTAAAGCAGAGCGGTGACGTCACCACTGTGCTCTGCTTTACGGCCAGCCGGCGCTGACACAGTGCAGGGAAGCAGAACGCCGGGGGACGCGACAGACACCGGAATGTAAGTATGTAGTGTTTGTTTTTTTTTACATTTACACTGGTAACCAGGGTAAACATCGGGTTACTAAGCGCGGCCCTGCGCTTAATAACCCGATGTTTACCCTGGTTACCAGTGAAGACATCGCTGGATCGGCGTCACACACGCCGATTCAGCGATGTCTGCGGGAGGTCCAATGACGAAATAAAGTTCTGGCCCTTCTGCTCCGACCAACGATGTCACAGCAGGATCCAGATCGCTGCTGCGTGTCAAACACAACGATATCGCTATCCAGGACGCTGCAACGTCACGGATCGCTAGCGATATCTTTGTTAAGTTGTTCAGTGTGAAGGTACCTTTAGGGTATGTTCGCACATGGCAGACTTGTGTAAATCTGAATGTCAAATGAATGGAATGTTGGCAGAAATCTGTGCACAAAAAACTGTTATGTTTTCGAGCTAAACTCACTGACTTCAGATTCCTCAGTTCGAAGATGTTAAGTTTGAAGCCGCAAGCCTGCTGTCTGAGTTATATTGCCAGGAGGTGAGTTACAAGCATTGCACTAAAGCTGATTTACACATTATTCTATATTATGTATCCTAACATAGGGGATGTGTACATAGCGTTATTTCGAGGAGTCTGTTATTGCTGGTCCTCTCCAAAAAACACTCTTGTTGTCAAACAACGTTGCTGTTAATATATTCAGTCTTTTAAGCGTTTTTTCCAACTTTTAGTTGTCTAAAATCAACTTGTGGGTTCGAGTGCATCTTTCTTTGAAGAGTCTCCTGATGGGAAAAGCGCTCCAAATTGGGCCCTGTTCAATCAAAAGGCTGCAAAAATCACCTCACGGGAAAAAAAGTTTTAGAAAACTCTTGTAAACCTCTTTGTGAAACCAAATCTCCCTACAGAAGGAGCTTTTTCTGAAGCAGCTGTCCACCAAATTTTACAAACCAAAGAGAGAGTGGGCTAACATCTCAAAATACCCTTGAGTTTATTGGATTCCAACAAATAGAGTAAATTGTTCCCACCCCTCAAATATTTTAGATTTAGGGTCAGAGGACAATAATACTTTCACACTCCTTATCTATGAACTGTTCCAATATTTATGGACACAACTGTTCATCCCTCTGCCATAATGGTAGTTCTGCTTCATGTCGCCTGTCTTATCTATGGCATTTTTCTGGGCTGTATTGTGCATATTTATGTGATTCTTCAGAATTTGTATTAGTCTATGCCTGATGAAGAGGCCTGAGTAGTCTAGAAAGCTTGCAATTTGTTACCTTTTAATGGTTAACTGAAAAGATGGTATCAACCACTGAGGACTCTCAATCCTAAATATTTTAGTAGGAGGTAGGAATGCAATATTCCAAATCTTTGACTTTTCATGTTCTGTTGCAGAATTCTGTGGATGCAGCAAAGCCTCTCCTACGTAAGGCAATCCAAATCTCTCAGCAAACTCCATACTGGCATTGCAGGCTGCTTTTTCAGCTCGCGGTGAGTGACACATTTAAATAAAACAAATGCAGTCATACTGAGAATCAGCCCACTATTTAATCCTGTTATTACAATTTTCAGCAACTTCATACACTTGAAAAAGATCTAGTGTCGGCATGTGACCTTCTTGGAGTTGGAGCAGAGTATGCCCGTGTGGTGGGCTCCGAGTATACCAGGTAACATGTCTACTTTATATGTTACAACCATGTTATGGACACCGGCACTTTGACAAAACACTGCGGCATATCTGCAGTCAAAGAGCTGGGGTGTGCTTACAACTGCTGCTTACTGTATACTAAACAATGATTGTAGTCACTGCGGGTACACCTCTATTACTGAAATCCTGCAACTCTTTCGAGGAACAAAGTTAATGTTCTCTCAGCCACACTTAAGTAAGACGACCAGACAGTATTATAACACTATTTAACTGCAGGTAACCTGTGTAGGAGAAGGTTATTCAATTTTAGGGATGTGATTGGCTCCCTTTAATGTAAACAGCACCTAACCAAAAGATAGGTGAATAATGGGATTTCAGTCCAGTTATTGGGGTCCCCCACAGATATCTATTAGGCTACGTTCAGATTTGCGTTGTGCGCCGCTGCGTCGGCGACGCAACAAACAAAGCAAATAAAAACGCACGCAAAAACGCTGCGTTTTGGGACGCATGCGTCCTTTTTTGCCGAAATTTGGACGCAAGAAAAATGCAACTTGTTCCATTTTCTGCGCCCAACGCTTGCGGCAAAAAAAACGCATGCATCGCACAACGCATGTCCATGCGCCCCCCATGTTAAATATAGGGGCGCATGACGCATGCGTTGCCGCAGCGTTTCCCGACGCAGCGTCGGGAAACGCTAATGTGAACGTTGCCTTAGTGATGAGCGAATATACTCATTGCTCGAGATTTCTCGAGCATGCTCGGGGGTCCTCCGAGTATTTTTTTAGTGCTCGGAGATTATTTTTCTTGCCGCAGCTGAATGATTTACATCTGTTAGCCAGCGTGATTACATGTGGGGATTCCCTAGCAACCAGGCAACCCCCACATGTACTTATACTGGCTAACAGATGTAAATCATTCAGCTGCGGCAAGAAAAACTAAATCTCTGAGCACTATAAAATACTCGGAGGACCCCCGAGCATGCTCGGGATATCTCGAGTAACGAGTGTATTCGCTCATCACAAATATCTATTGAGGATGCAAAATTGCACTGTTTAGAAACTAAGGCTGGACACACTGACCTAACATAGGTTACGGTCATTGTTGGTGACAAAACCATGATTTGGGACTTTTGTTGTTTCCAAATTTTTTACTTTAAAGGCATTATTTTGGTGAATGCATGGAATCTTTGGTTGCTGTGGCACATACACTGTGCGCAAAATTATTAGGCAAGTTGTATTTGGATCACATGACACTTTTTATACATGTTGTCCTACTCCAAGCTGTTCAAGCTTGAGAGCCCACTACCAATTAAATAAATCAGGTGATGTGCATCTCTAAGGCCGGTTTCACATGTCAGTGGCTCCGGTACGTGAGGTGACAGTTTCCTCACGTACCGGAGACACTGACTCACGTAGACACATTAAAATCAATGTGTCTCTGCACATGTCAGCGTATTTTCACGGACCGTGTGTCCGTTTGAAAAACACAGAGACATGTCAGTGTTTGTGGGAACGCACGGATCACACGGACCCATTAAAGTCAATGGGTCCGTGTAAAACACATACCGCACACAGATGCTTTCCGTGTGCAGTCTGTGTGCCGTGCAGGAGACAGCGCTACAGTAAGCGCTGTCCCCCCCAGCTTGTGGTGCTGAAGCCCCATTCATTTCTTCTCTCCAGCAGCGTTCGCTGGAGCGAAGGAATGAAAAATCATTTTTTTTTCCTGTTAGTTCCCGGTAATCTCCTCCCTCCCTCCCTCCCTCCCCCGATGCTCCTTCGATGCTTCCTCTTAGCGTCGCAGCTCCTAAGATAGCCAAATCTAAAAAACCTTACTCCGACTTCCAAAAATATTTAGCTTTGATATTTATGAGTTTTTTGGGTTGATTGAGAACATAGTTGTTGATCAATAATAAAAATAATCCTCTAAAATACAACTTGCATAGTCTGCACACAGTGTAGAGATAAACCTTCATATATGGTTTTGCATTTTGCTCTCTTCATTAATTATTTAAGGTACGTTGCCATGGACCTATTTTTGTGGCATAATTTCCACAGCAGATAAAATGCAGTGAAATCTGCTGTTGTCCATGTATACCCAAAATTTCACCCTTTGCATTGTAAGGGCTAGAATCCGTGATATATCCACAACATAAATTGACATTCTGCTGATCAAAATTCGCAGCGCTGCTCAGTCTTTCTCAGTAGTGCATCAGTGACATTTTCTTCTAGTATGATACACAGTAGCTTTGCAGGTATCTCAACCCTCATGCAAACACAAAGATCTCTGTAGAATCAGAAGTGGTAATTATGGGGGGCATCCTAATCCTACTCCTGCCTTAGGGTACCGTCACACAGTGGCATTTTGATCGCTATGACGGCACGATTCATGACGTTCCAGCGATATAGTTACGATCTAGCTGTGTCTGACACGCTCCTGCGATCAGGGACCCCGCTGAGAATTGTACATCGTAGCAGATCGTTTGAAACTTTCTTTCGTCGTCTAGTGTCCCGCTGTGGCGACATGATCGCATGGTGTAACAAAGGTGTGCACGATATTGTATACGATGTGCGCATAGTAACCAACGGCTTCTACATCGCAAATACGTCGTGAAGTTATCGCTCCAGCGTCGTGCATTGCAAAGTGTGACAGCAGTCTACGACGCTGGAGCGATATTGGAGCGATGCTGGAGCGTCACGGATCGTGCCGTCGTAGCGACCAAAGTGCCACTGTGAGACGACACCCTTACACACTAGATGGTAGTATGCCGAGCCATCTCCCATACACAGGAGAACTCATTTGATCCAAGCACTCCTTTGTTTTCTGAAAGAGTTGCCACTCGACATACTGTGTCCTTCTCTATAGGAAGACTTATACGGTAGTTTTGTACAGTGAGGGTTATGCCTGTGCATATCAGTCCATCATATACAGTGAAGGAAATAATTTGATCCTTTGCTGATTTTGTAAGATTGCCCACTGACAAAGACATGAACAGTCTATAATTTCTCCTATGCCTCATTGGGGGACACAGGGCCATGGGTGTTATGCTGCTGCCACTAGGAGGCTGACACTAAGTGAAAATAGATTAACTCCTCCCCTGCAGTATACACCCTCCTGCTGACTCTAAGTGAACCAGTTCTTGCTTAGTGTCTGTAAGAGGCACTTAAGTCTGGTTTTTCAGACCCCCAACGTTTTTGTTATTTTTTACTTTTCTGTAAATTTTTATTTTTTAATTAACGTAGTGAAGGGGGCGATGGATCCTTTCAAGGTTCTGAACTCTCCCGAACAATCAACAGGCGAGAAAGCGGAGTGTCGCCTCCCCATACCCTCTCCTGCGACGTGGGAGCTCACTACCTGAGCTCACTATAGGGGCGACTGTTCCTTCGGGTCCTGATCTCCCCACACCAGCAACAGGCGCGTGTTGCCTCTATGTATCCTCTCCTGGAGCCAGGCCCATAGCCAGACATCTTGCCCTGTTCCATCCTATGGGAGTGAACCCACTAGATGTACAGAGGCCCTTCATTGGCGTCCGTGCAGCCCCCACTGCATCACCACTGATTGTAAGCGGATGATGGAAGGAGGCAGAAAGGCTCTCTCCACCCCTCCTTGTCTATGGGAATGGTGGATTGAGAGTGAACCCTAGGACCAGCACACCTGCAGCTCCGTCTCTGCTACATCCGTGAGTAAGACTGCAGCTGGTAGGCAGAGGCTCCATCCGGCAGAGAAGGGGGTCCTGGTCCCAGGGAGGGGGAGGAGTTCCAGTGTCCAGCTTTTTTTGTACACCACTACAGCCATTCTTAGTTTGCCTCCCGGCAGCACCGAGGTCCCGGTCCCTCCCCAACTTCTGGCAGGCTCGGCGGGCGCTATGGTGAGCGACCGCGGCCCGCACCTCCCCTTGGCCCAGAAACTTAGTCCCTGGCTTCTAGCCGGGATAGGCCGCAGGCTTAGCGGACACTGTGGTGAACAACCGCGGCCCGCACTTCCCCTGGCACTAGAAATTTAGTCCCCAGCTTCTAGCTGGGATAGGCCTCATTTTTATGGCCCCACCTACCGGGGTGTGCGTTTAGAACGAGAAGCGCCTTCCTTATCTCGGTGGCCATCTTCCTACAGGGCAGCAGCTTTTTTTTCTGGGAGCCTGGACACAGCAGGAGCAGCGCTGATAGAAGTGCTGTGTGGGCGATAGACAGCGCCACCTCCCCTGGGGACTCGACACAGGACTTGGATAAGCTGCAGAATCTTAGCTTAACCCTTCCTCTGCACGTACACTCCCTTACAGAAGTTATGTCGCTTATCCATGTTATGTAAATAAAAGCTTAAAACGTTAAATTTATCCATTGGTTGTATAAATTATTCTTTTGAAAGCTGAAACCCTCCGAAATGGAAGTCACACAAAATATTAAATATGACTCTAATAGCACCACAACTTCATTCACCAATGTTATGCAACATATATTTGTATTTAAGTTAATTATTTGAATATCGCATTACTTTCTGTGGGCGACAAAACTTTTGTCTTGCCAAAATCTGACCATTCTGTGACCATTAACTGATCAATATTTCTGCATTGATGCCAATTTATTTTCTTAACTTAAACCACATTTCAGTGGGTTTCAGCTTTCAAAAGAATAATTTATACATCCAATGGATGAATTTAATGTCAGGTTATAAGCTTTTATTTACATAACATGGATAAGCGACATAACTTTTGTCAGGGAGTGTACATCCTCCCTCTCTGTGTCTCTGGACACCAGGGTACACTATGTCTCAACCTAAAGCATCCAAAAAGGCTAACAAAGCACATACTGTGTATTTTGCCTTATTTACCACTTGCAAGGTTTCTTTGCCCCGAGGCCACAATACTGCGTTCAACGCAGCTCGGTATCTGCCCGGGAGCCACCGCCCCTGCTTCCAACTCTAGCGAGCCTAGTCCCCCCGAGTGGGCTACTTCCCTGTCACGGTCTATGGCTTCTTTGGCAAAGGCAATGGACTTTCTTTGGGTCATGTTTCTAGAAAAAGGACACATGACACTTCCCCCGAACCTTCTCGTGCTTCGGCCTCTGTAAATTTAGGTTCTCGCTCCCCCTCTCCGGTGGTTGGTAGCCAACATGATTCAGAATACCAATCTGAGGTGTCCTCAGATCAGGACTCGCAGAATTATCAGGAGACAGTTGAGGGTGGACGCGGAACCCGTATCTATCCCAGATCGCGCCGTGTCCTTTAAGAGGACTAAACATCCTCACAGTGTTTGCCAACCACCCCGAGTTTAAGGACATCGTTGAGAAACATAGGGATCAACCGGATAAACGCTTTACAGGGCAGAAAACCATGGAGTCTAGATATCCCTTTGCCCCTGATTTAATAAAGGATTGGCTACAGTTGACAAGGTGGATCCTCCCATATCGCGGCTTCTATCTTTGTCCGATGGCGCCGCAGTCAAAAATCCTAGTGACCGCCAAATTGACACTCTTGCTCGGTCAGTCTTTGAGGCCTCTGGAGCTGCGCTCTTTCCATCCTTTCCTGCAACCTGGGTGGCTAAAGCGGCTGTGGTGTATTGGGCTGAGGCATTGTCTGCAGCCATTCAGGAAACTGACCCCCCCCCCCCCCCCCCCCCCCCCAAGGCGGCATGCCTCGCTAGCCAGATATCTTGGGCGGGGGATTTTGTAGTTTCTGCTTCTTTGGATGCGTGTAACTACGCTTCACAAGAAGCAGCAAACGCCATCACCATTAGGAGGGCACTATGGCTCAGAGACTGGTGTGCGGATTCTGCTTCCAAAAAGTCTTTAACCTCTCTGCCCTATCAGAGCCGTCGTTTTTTTGGAGAAAAACTTGATCAACTAATCTTCGATGCGACCGGAGGGAAGAGTAAGTTTCTTCCCCAGCAGAGGCCTGATCGGCCATTTTGGAAACAACAACAAGTTCGAACCTTTTTTTTTTTTTGTAACAATCCCAGCTGGTCCTCTACAACCGTGTCTTCGGGACCAGGGCGTGCCTCACGTAGGGATCGAGGCTCCCAGGTCTCATACAGACCCACCCATTCCTCAAAGGGCAGGCCTAGACAGTCTGGACCCAAGGGAGCCATATCACACAGATCCTCTGCACAATGACTTGGTGCGGTATCCGGGGGGCAATAACAAAGTAGGCGGTCATCTGCTTTTGTTCTGTCAAGCCTGGCTCTCGGTCTTTCATGGCGAGTGGGTCAGAGATCTGGTGTCCTCTGGATACAAAATTGAGGTTTCGTATCTTCCACCAACACGTTTTTTCCTGTATTCTCCTCCCAAGGAAAGACAGCAGCGTTCTTGCGAGCCATAAATGTGCTGAGAAAGGACGGGGTCATTATCCCTATTCCGTAAAACGAAAGGTTAAAGAGTTTGCACTCGAACGCATTTGTGGTTCCAAAAAAGGATGGGACAGTGCGGCCTATACTGGACCTAAAACTGTTGAATAAGTTTGTCAACAGTGCAACTGTTCAGAATGGAGTCGCTCCGTTCAGTCATTGCTTCAATGGAAAAAGGAGAGTTTTTAGCGTCCATAGACATCCAGGATGCTTACCTTCATATCTCAATTTTTTCCCCTCATCAAAGATTCCTACGATTTGCGGTTCGAGAGGAACACTTTCAATTCGTTGCCTTGCCTTTTGGCCTCGTCACCGCCCCCAGAGTCTTCACTAAGGTCATGGCGGCTGCCATGGCCATCCTTCTCGCTCGGGGGGTGGTAGTGCTACCGTATCTAGACGATCTCCTGATCAAGGGATCGTCTTTTCACGCCCGCAAGGAGTGCGTGAGTATCACGATAGATACACTTTCTTGCCTGGGCTGGAAGATAAACTTCAAAAAGTTCTCGCCAGTACCAGCTCAATGAATTCTTTTCTTGGAAATGATTCTGGACACTTCCCAAGGGTTGGTGATCCTTCCCCCGGAAAAGGTCTTGGCTTTACAGCGGAAAAAACAGATGCTTTTCTGCTCTTTTCCTCACTCTCTGCGTTTCAGTATGAGAGTACTCGGCAAGATGGTGGCAGCTATAGAGGCGGTTCCATTAGCACATTAACAACCTGGGACAGGAATCCGTTTTCTCTCAACCGTCGATTCCAGATCTCTCAGCGGGTCAAGCCGACCCACAGGTGGTGAGTGCTGAAGTCTTCACTGGATCAGGGATAGTCCTTCCTTCCAGTACATTGGCTAGTGGTGACAACAGACACCAGCCTTCTTGGCTGGGGGGCAGTGTTCCGCCATTACACAGCACAGGGACGCTGGTCTTCTCGAGAGACGCGTCTGCTGATCAATATTTTGGAGATACAAGCAATCAAGTTCTGCGGTTTCATCACCTCCTGGCAGGTCGACCTATCAGGATTCAATCCGACAACGCCACAGCTGTGGCATACCTCAACCGTCGGGGGCACCCGCAGCAGGGCAGCCAAGATCGAAGTAGGTCACATTTTCCGATGGGCCGAGAGGAACCGCTCTGTAATCTCAGCAGTACACATCCTGGGCGTAGAGAATTGAGCGGCAGACTTTCTCAGTCGCCAGGGTCTCGCCTCGGGAGAGTGGTCTCTGCATCTGGAGGTCTTTCAGCAGATCTGCGCTCACTGGGGGACTCCGGATGTGGATCTGATGGCCTCAAGGCTAAATGCCAAAGTTCCCGAGTTCATAGCTCGGTCCCACGACCCAGTGGCCATCAGAGCAGACACACTGGTCCTTCCGTGGCATCAATTTTGGCTTCCGTATGTGTTCCCTCCGCTCCCCTTACTTCAGAGAGTCATCAAGAAGATCAGAGTGGAAGGGGTACCAGTGATCCTGGTTGCGCCGGATTGGCCGCAACGGGCGTGGTACGCGGAGCTAGTTCAACTCGTCGCCAATGTTCCCTGGCGACTGCCAGATCGCCCAGATCTGCTGCCCCAGGACCCATTTACCATCAGAACTCCGAGGCCCTGTGTTTAACGGCATGGCCGTTGAATCCTGGGTTCTAGCTCACTCAGGACTCTCTCATTAAGTAATCTCCACCATGCTTAATGCTAGGAAGCCCACATCTATGCGCATTTATCATCGCACCTGGAAAACCTTCTTCTCATGGTGCAAAGGCCGTGGACGCTCTCCTCTTGACTTCTCCATTCCTTCCATTTTAGAATTTCTGCAGACCGAATTGGAGTCAGGTCTCACGCTTAGCTTAAAGGTCAGATTTCAGCCTTATCGGTTCTGTTCCAACGCAGGATTGCCAACAGATTACAGGTTGGGATTCAGGGAGTCTCTCATGTGGTGCCTCCCTATAAAATGCCGTTGGAACCATGGGATCTTAATTTGTTCCTCGGTGTTTTACAAGAGGTCCCTTTTTTGAACCGCTGCAGGATGTATCACTAACTTTCCTTTCCTGGAAAGTAGCTTTTCTAGTCGCTGTCACCTCAATCAGGCGGGTCTCTGAGTTGTCGGCCCTGTCCTGCCAAGCTCCGTTCCTGAATTACTATCAAGACAAGGTGGTTCTGAGAACGTCCCCGTCTTTTCTGCAGAAAGTCGTCTCTTCCTTCCATCTCAATGAGGATATTGTTTTACCCTCACTTTTTCCGGCACCAGTACATCGTATCGAGAAGGCTCTTCACACCCTGGAACTAGTGAGAGCCCTGAAGCGATATGTCTCGCGGACTGCTTCTTTTCGCAAGTGAGATTCTCTATTCGTGCTTCCGGAGGGGCATAGGAAGAGCCTAGCCGCTTCAAAGGCCACAATAGCCAAGTGGATCTGCTCGGCTATTCAGGAGTCCTACCGTGTCAGGGGCGAACCTGTCCCAGCAGGGATTAAGGCACACTCCACTCTGTCAGTGGATGCCTCTTGGGCCATTCGGCACCAGGTGTCAGCAGAAAAGGTCTGCAGAGCTGCGACCTGGTCCAGCTTGCTTACTTTCACAAAACATTACAGTATTCATTCTCAGGCCTCTGCTGTTTCCATAATTGTTCTCTGCAGATTCAGCCCTCGGCAGACGGATTTTGCAGGCGGCAGTACCACATCTGTAAGTTGTAGGTACATGGGGTAATAGCAGTTGTGTTGTTCCCCACCCAGGGACTTCTTTAGGACATCCCATGGTCCTGTGTCCCCCAATGAGGCGTAGGAGAAATAGGGATTTTTGTGTACTCACCGTCAAATCCTTTTCTCCAAGCCAATCATTGGGGGACACAGCACCCACCCTGTTAGTCTAATGACTTGTTTGCTTTATGGTTTTGACATACTGTATATACTCGAGTATAAGCCGAGATTTTCAGCCCATTTTTTTGGGCTTAAAGTGCCCCTCTCGGCTTCTACTTGAGTCATCCCAGGGGGTCAGCGGGGAAGGGGGAGTGGCAGCTGTCAAATCATACTTACCTTCTCCCGACACGTCTCTGCACGTTCCTGCTTCTCCGGCGCCCGCAGCTTCTTCCTATGTTCAGCGGTCACGTGGTACCGCTCATTGAAGTAATGAATATGGACGCATATTCATTACTTTAACCCCTTTACCCCCAAGGGTGGTTTGCACGTTAATGACCAGGCCAATTTTTACAATTCTGACCACTGTCCCTTTATGAGGTTATAACTCCGAAACGCTTCAACGGATCCTGGTGATTCTGACATTGTTTTCTCGTGACATATTGTACTTCATGATAGTGGTAAAATTTCTTTGATAGTACCTGCGTTTATTTGTGAAAAAAACGGAAATTTGGCGAAAATTTTGAAAATTTCGCAATTTTCAAACTTTGAATCTTTATGCAATTAAATCACAGAGATATGTCACACAAAATACTTAATAAGTAACATTTCCCACATGTCTCCTTTACATCAGCATAATTTTGGAACCAATTTTTTTGTTTGTTAGGGAGTTATAAGGGTTAAAAGTTGACCAGCAATTTCTCATTTTTACAACACCATTTTTTTTTTAGGGACCACGTCTCATTTGAAGTCATTTTGAGGGGTCTATATGATAGAAAATGCCCAAGTGTGACACCATTCTAAAAACTGCACCCCTCAAGGTGCTCAAAATCACATTCAAGAAGTTTATTAACCCTTCAGGTGTTTAATAGGAATTTTTGGAATGTTTAAATAAAAATGAACATTTAACTTTTTTACACAAAAAATTTACTTCAGCTCCAATTTGTTTTATTTTACCAAGGGTAACAGGAGAAATTGGACCCAAAAAGTTGTTGTCCAATTTGTCCTGAGTACGCTGATACCCCATATGTGGCAGTAAACCACTGTTTGGGCGCATGGGAGAGCTCGGAAGGGAAGGAGCGCTATTTGACTTTTCAATGCAAAATTGACAGGAATTGAGATGGGACGCCATGTTGCGTTTGGAGAGCCACTGATGTGCCTAAACATTGAAACCCCCCACAAGTGACACCATTTTGGAAAGTAGACCCCCTAAGGAACTTATCTGGATGTGTGGTGAGCACTTTGACCCACCAAGTGCTTCACAGAAGTTTATAATGCAGAACCGTAAAAATAAAAAATCATATTTTTTCACAAAAATTATATTTTTGCCCCCAATTTTTTATTTTTGCAAGGGTAAGAGAAGAAATTGGACCTCAAAAGTTGTTGTCCAATTTGTCCTGAGTACGCTGATACCTCATATGTGGCAGTAAACCACTGTTTGGGCGCATGGGAGAGCTCGGAAGGGAAGGAGCGCAGTTTGACTTTTCAATGCAAAATTGACAGAAATTGAGATGGGACGCCATGTTGCGTTTGGAGAGCCACTGATGTGCCTAAACATTGAAACCCCCCACAAGTGACACCATTTTGGAAAGTAGACCCCCTAAGGAACTTATCTAGAGGTGTGGTGAGCACTTTGACCCACCAAGTGCTTCACAGAAGTTTATAATGCAGAACCGTAAAAATAAAAAATCATATTTTTTCACAAAAATTATATTTTTGCCCCCAATTTTTTATTTTTCCAAGGGTAAGAGAAGAAATTGGACCTCAAAAGTTGTTGTCCAATTTGTCCCGAGTACGCTGATACCCCATATGTGGCAGTAAACCACTGTTTGGGCGCATGGGAGAGCTCGGAAGGGAAGGAGCGCCGTTTGACTTTTCAATGCAAAATTGACAGGAATTGAGATGGGACGCCATGTTGCGTTTGGAGAGCCACTGATGTGCCTAAACATTGAAACCCCCCACAAGTGACACCATTTTGGAAAGTAGACCCCCTAAGGAACTTATCTGGATGTGTGGTGAGCACTTTGACCCACCAAGGGCTTCACAGAAGTTTATAATGCAGAGCCATAAAAATAAAACAAAATTTTTTTCCCACAAAAATTATTTTTTAGCCCCCAGTTTTGTATTTTCCCTAGGGTAACAGGAGAAATTGGACCCCAAAAGTTGTTGTCCAATTTGTCCTGAGTACGCTGATACCCCATATGTGGGGGGGAACCACCGTTTGGGCGCATGGGAGGGTTCGGAAGGGAAGGAGCGCCATTTGGAATGCAGACTTAGATGGAATGGTCTGCAGGCGTCACATTGCGTTTGCAGAGCCCCTAATGTACCTAAACAGTAGAAACCCCCCACAAGTGACACCATTTTGGAAAGTAGACCCCCTAAGGAACTCATCTTGATGTGTTGTGAGAGCTTTGAACCCCCAAGTATTTCACTACAGTTTATAACGCAGAGCCATGCAAATAAAAAATATTTTTTTTTCCACAAAAATTATATTTTAGCCCCCAGTTTTGTATTTTTCCAAGGTTAGCAGGAGAAATTGGACCCTAAATGTTGTTGTCCAATTTGTCCTGAGTACGCTGATACCCGATATGTGGGGGGGAACCACCGTTTGGGCGCATGGGAGGGCTCGGAAGGGAAGGAGCATCATTTGGAATGCAGACTTAGATGGATTGGTCTGCAGGCGTCACATTGCGTTTGCAGAGCCCCTAATGTACCTAAACAGTAGAAACCCCCCACAAGTGACCCCATATTGGAAACTAGACCCCTCAATGAACTTATCTAGATGTGTTGTGAGAACTTTGAACCCCCAAGTGTTTCACTACAGTTTATAACGCAGAGCCGTGAAAATAAAAAATCTTTTTGTTTTCCCACAAAAATTATTTTTTAGCCCCCAGTTTTGTATTTTCCCAAGGGTAACAGGAGAAATTGGTCCACAAAAGTTGTTGTCCAATTTGTCCTGAGTACGCTGATACCCCATATGTTGGGGTAAACCCCTGTTTGGGCACACAGGAGAGCTCGGAAGGGAAGGAGCACTGTTTTACTCTTTCAACGCAGAATTGGCTGGAATTGAGATCGGACGCCATGTCGTGTTTGGAGAGCCCCTGATGTGCCGAAACAGTGGAAACCCCCCAATTATAACTGAAACCCTAATCTAAACACACCCCTAACCCTAATTCCAACGGTAACCCTAACCACACCTCTAACCCTGACACACCCCTAACCCTAATCCCAACCCTATTCCCAACTGTAAATGTAATCTAAACCCTAACCCTAACTTTAGCCCCAACCCTAACTGTAGCCCCAACCCTAACCCTAACCCTAACCCTAACCCTAGCCCTAACCCTAGCCCTAACCCTAACCCTAGCCCTAGCCCTAACCCTAGCCCTAACCCTAGCCCTAACCCTAGCCCTAACCCTAGCCCTAGCCCTAACCCTAGCCCTAACCCTAGCCCTAACCCTAGCCCTAACCCTAGCCCTAACCCTAGCCCTAGCCCTAACCCTAGCCCTAACCCTAGCCCTAATGGGAAAATGGAAATAAATACATTTTTTTTTATTTTTCCCTAACTAAGGGGGTGATGAAGGGGGGTTTGATTTACTTTTATAGCGAGTTTTTTAGCGGATTTTTATGATTGGCAGCCGTCACACACTGAAAGACCCTTTTTATTGCAAAAAATATTTTTTGCAATACCACATTTTGAGAGCTATAATTTTTCCATATTTTGGTCCACAGAGTCATGTGAGGTCTTATTTTTTGCGGGACGAGTTGACGTTTTTATTGAAAACATTTTTGGGCACGTGACATTTTTTTATCGCTTTTTATTCCGATTTTTGTGAGGAAGAATGACCAAAAGCCAGCTATTCATGAATTTCTATTGGGGGAGGCGTTTATACCGTTCCGCGTTTGGTAAAATTGATAAATCAGTTTTATTCTTCGGGTCAGTACGATTACAGCGATACCTCATTAATATCATTTTTTTATGGTTTGGTGCTTTTATACGATAAAAACTATTTTACAGAAAAAATAATTATTTTTGCATCGCTTTATTCTCAGGACTATAACTTTTTTATTTTTTTGCTGATGATGCTGTATGGCGGCTCTTTTTTTGCGGGACAATATGACGCTTTCAGCGGTACCATGGTTATTTATATCTGTCCTTTTGATTGCGTGTTATTCCACTTTTTGTTCGGCGGTATGATAATAAAGCGTTGTTTTTTGCCTCGTTTTTTTTTTTTTTTTCTTACGGTGTTTACTGAAGGGGTTAACTAGTGGGACAGTTTTATAGGTCGGGTCGTTACGGACGCGGCGATACTAAATATGTGTACTTTTATTGGTTTTTTTTTTTTAATGTGCCGGGGGCGGTCCGTGACCGCTCCTGGCACATAGTGCCGGATGTCAGCTGCGATAAGCAGCTGACACCCGGCCGCGATCGGCCGCGCTCCCCCCGTGAGCGCGGCCGATCGGCTATGACGTACTATCCCGTCCAGGGTCAGATAAGCCCAGGGCACCTCGACGGGATAGTACGTCTAAGGTCACAGAGGGGTTAATGAGCGATACGATGTGACCGCTGAATACAGGAAGAAGCTGCGGGCGCCGAAGATCATCTGTCAGTGAGAAGCTGCCAGGGACCGAGCCGAGAGCAGGTGAGTATAATGGGGACTGGAGGATGAGCATTGCTCGATATTCACCTGTCTGCGTTCCACCGCTGGGCGCCGCTGTGTCTTCTGCGTCCTCTGTGATGTTCAGGTCAGAGGGTGCGATGACGCAATTAGTGTGCGCGCCGCCCTCTGCCTGAACAGTCACTGCGGAAGACACAGCGGCGCCCAGCGGTGGAACACGGACAGGTGAATATTGCAAGTACCGGGGGCCTGCTCAGGACAAGAGGTGAGTATGTGATTTTTTTTTTTTTTTTTTATCGCAGCAGCCGGCTATGGGGCAAATGTTTCTATGGAGCATCTTATGGGGCCATAATCAACCTATGCAGCATTGTATGGGGCACCTTATCTATGTAGCATCTTACGGGGCATATTATCTATGGGCCCACTAGATGGTGGCCCGATTCTAACGCAACGGGTATTCTAGAATATATATGTAGTTTATTTCAAATCCCACGCCAATTCGTGAACGGAGTGCGCCTGTCGCTGATTGTTCACGGCCGGCCTCGTAGTATATAGCACAGCCACGTAGTATATAGCACAGCCACGTAGTATATAGCACAGCCACGTAGTATATAGCACAGCCACGTAGTATATAGGAACACATGGGCTACTTGCACAGTGAACAAGTCTGTAAGAACATGTTCACACACCACCAAGAAACCTGAAGACACAAAAGAGAATGGTAAAACCAAAAACACTCAGTTTGAAAAAATGTTTGCAGTAATCCGCAAGTGCTAGTAAAAGATGTAAATAACAGGGTATTTGGTTGATACGTTTTTTTGCAAAAAATGTATACTAAGCTGCTCTACCAATCTTCACGGTATACCCTTATCAGAGCAGTCCTAACTAATGTATGCAATCCCTATCTGATGTATTTAAAAACCTGATCATCTGTATATTACCTGTGTGAACAGGGTTCAGAGAGGAAAAATCCATGTGTGCATACAGGGCAGAACAGCTTTTGTGCAGCTAGCCCAAGAGGAGTGGTGGAACTCCCCAGTCTTGTAGACACATAGCCACGTAGTATATAGCATAGCCACGTAGTATATAGCAGCCCACATAGCAAATAACACAGCTCACGTAGTATATAACAGCCCGCATAGCATATAACACAGCCACGTAGTGTATAACACAGCCCACGTAGTATATTGCACAGCCATGTAGTATGTAGGACAGCCCACGTAGTATGTAGGACAGCCCACGTAGTATGTAGGACAGCCCACGTAGTATGTAGGACAGCCCACGTAGTATGTAGGACAGCCCACGTAGTATGTAGGACAGCCCACGTAGTATGTAGGACAGCCCACGTAGTATGTAGGACAGCCCACGTAGTATGTAGGACAGCCCACGTAGTATGTAGGACAGCCCACGTAGTATGTAGGACAGCCCACGTAGTATGTAGGACAGCCCACGTATTATATAACACAACCCACGCACTATATAGCAATGTGGGCACCATATCCCTGTTTAAAAAAGAATTAAAATAAAAAATAGTTATATACTCACCCTCCGACGGCCCCCGGATCCAGCCCAGGCCTTTCCCGCTCCTCGCGCGCCGCTCCGGTCCCAAGCGGCAATAAGGCTACTTTCACACTAGCGTCGGCCCGTCGCAGTGCATCGGGCCAACATACCGACGCATCCTGTCTCAATGCTGCACAACGGTGGCAGCGGATGCATTATTACAACGCATCCGCTGCCCCATTGTGAGTTGCGGGGAGGAGGGGGCGGAGTTCCGGGCGCGCATGCGCGTTCGGAAATGGCGGACACGACGCACCAAAAAACGTTACAAGCAACTTTTTTGGTGCCGACGGTCAGACGCAACACGACGCAACCATCACACGACGGTTGCGACATGTGGCCATGCATCGCTAATACAAGCCTATGGAGAAAAAACGCATCCTGCAGACAACTTTGCAGGATGCGTTTTTCCTGCAAAACGACGCATTGCGACTGAGGCCAATCGACGCTAGTGTAAAAGTAGCCTAACACGTGATGATGTAGCAAGACCGCTACGTCATCTCCGGTCATTGCCGCAATGCATTCTGGGTACCGGCGCGGAAAGGCCTGGGCTTGATCCGGGGGCCGTCGGAGGATGAGCATATAATGATTTTTTTAAATTATTTTTAACATTATATGTTTTTACTATTGATGCTGCATAGGCAGCATCAATAGTAAAAAGTCGGTCACACAGAGGGTTAATGGCAGCGTTATGCCGCGGTGTAAGGCAGTCCGGTTAACGCTATGTGGGCGCTGACTGGGGGGGAGGGAAGTAGGGAGGGGGCACTGACTGCAGGGGAGGAGGGAGGGGCCAGTTCACGGCCAGACTGTACCCGTCGCTGATGGGTCGCGGCCTCGGGCCGCGACCGATCAGTGACGCGGGATTTCCGTGACACAGACAGACGGAAGTGACCCTTAGACAATTATATAGTAGATAATCAATCTATGCAGCATTATATGGGGCACATTATCTATGGAGCATCTTATGGGGCAATCATGAACTGTATGGAGCATTATATGGGGCTCCTGATTCAATATGGATATTCAAAAACATGTATCCTACTGATGTCTCAATTAATTTTACTTTTATTGGTATCTATTTCTATTTTTGAAATTTACCGGTATCTGCTGCATTTTCCACCTTAGGCTTATACTTGAGTCATTAAGTTTTCCCAGTTTTTTTGGCAAAATTAGGGGTCTCTGCTTATACTCGGGTCGGCTTATACTCAAGTATATACTGTAGTTTATTCTTGTTATTGGTTTTAAGCTCCTACTGCTTTGTTACCAAACTGGTTCACTTAGAACCAACAGGAGGGTGTATACTGCAGGGGAAGAGTTGCCGTACTTTCTATATTCACTTAGTGTCCTCCTAGTGGCAGCAGCATAACACACATGGTCCTGTGTCCCCCAATGATTGGCTCAGAGAAAAGGATTTTGCGATGAGTACACAAAAACCCCTATATTAAGAGTAGTTTAATTTTATCATTGAGAGATAGAATATCAAAAATAAAATCCAGAAAATCACATTGTATAATTTTCTATAATTTTATTTGCATTTTGCAGTAAGAAATAAATATTTAATCCTCTACCAACCATTAAGAGTTCTGGTTCCTACAGACCAGTTAGACGCTCCTAACCAACTCGTTACCTGCATTAAAGACAGCTGTCTTACATAGTCACCTTTATAGAAGACTCCTGTCTACAGACTAAATTAATCAGTCAGACTCTAACCTCTACAACATGGGCAAGACCAAATTTTCTGGATTTTATTTTTGATATTCTATCTCTCAATGTTAAAATTAACCCACCGTATATACTCATGTATAAGCTGAGATTTTCAGCACATTTTTTTTTGTGCTGAAAACGCCCCCCTCGGCTTATACTCGAGTCAATAAGCTTACCCAGCTTTCCGTGGCAAAATTAGGTCACTGTATCAAAAGGACACACTTAGTATACACCTAGAGACAAGTTGGACATGTTCACCAAGATGCTGAGGTATAATATGTCCTGCACTCAAGTTGGATCAGATGTATGTATTAGTCTATTAGTTTACCATGCTTGATGTCTTATTGACATTTAACCCCGTAATGGCCTGATCATCGTGAATGTGGGTGCTATATAGAGGTGAGATCTGTAGCGTAATTCTTTTCTCATACTAGACAGTAAGTATTGATGGCTGTAGACCAGTTGAATATTTGCCTCCCGAGTTACATCCAGTTTTTCAATAGAGGGAGGTGTGCTCATGCTGCAGTCCTAAGAATTGATTTGTGGCTGTGAGCTGCTGATGTCATTGTTCCTCAGCCTCGCTGCACTAGTTCTAGTGAATCAGTGCTGTGCATAGGCATCTTGTACTGTCAGTTTTATTGAAGCTTTCTTCCTAATATTTGAAGAGATGTTGACTGTAGAGTATATCACAAATCCTGTGGCACAACCAAACTTTAGTTTACTGACCCCAATTGTTCTCAGCTGTAGAAACCCAATAATTGTATATTTAAACTACACAATATCAGGTTGCTCCTCCCTTCAAGTACAAGGGAATTTAGCATTTTTGTGCTTTTAATTTTTTTCCTTAATGGTCTTTCAAGAGCCATAACTTTTATTTCCAAGACGTCCCTCTGGACAGCACTATGGAGGCCATCCTCCTCCTCCTTACAGGGACAGGAAACACACGAGAGGTTAAAAAGCCCCTCTCCACCCACCTCCCTTGGTGTTTTTCCTGTCCCTGCATGGAGGGACAGGCAAGAGGATCAAGCAGGAAACTTACCGGAGAGGGCTTAGGGGGATTGTGTGGGCCGAGAGGGCTCAGGGGGATGAGTTTTCCCTCTACATAAACTTATGAGGGCTTTTGAACTTCTTAAAATATTTTTTGATTTTTATAAACGTTTGTTTTAGTTCCCTTAGGGGACTTGAATCTGCTGTTGTTTGATCTCTTGTACTATGTGCTGCAATACTATGGCAATGCCGTAAATAGGCCGAGCTCCATAGACAGCAGTTTGTCTTACGACCAAGTACCAAAATGAGAGCTGCCGTAGTAACCCATCGGTGCCCCGTGATCACATCATCTGGCGCTGATGGGAGCTAATGTGTCCTAGCACCGGCCTGCATTCTATTTAAATGGAACAAACATCAGCCATGTATGGAGCGTGTTCAGCCCCTAAGATCCCTCCACACATGCATACGCCTCCCCAGGAAGGTATTAAAACGCCCTATAAATGGCTACCATTGTTGATTGAAGGGGTATTTTATAGTTTGAGTTGAGGTTTTTCTTAAATCCAGAGCTAAGAGGAAGCCATGGAAGAGCCACATTGGCATAGACTGGAGCATCTCTCCTCATTAGGGTAAGTTCACACAGGGCGTTTTTGGTGCTTTTTTTTCCTGTAGCAAAACCTGATCTTTTTGGCAGGAAATAAGCTGTGTCAAAAACGCAGGTTTAGGTGCGTTTTTTGGTGCGTTTTTTTTTCTTTGTCCATGCTAATGTCCTTGAATTTTCAGCAGCAAATAATGATACCTGTGTTTTTTTTTGTTTTTTTTTTGCTGCGTTTATGTTGTGTTATTTTCAACACCCATTCAAGTCAGTGGGTGAAAAGCGCTGAAAAAAAGCAGCAAAAACGCTGAAAGTGACATGCCCTATGTCCAAAAAACGCAGCAAAGCACAAAATATTGATCACACAAAAAACCAATGTGTGTGCATGAGATTTCTGAAATTTCATAGGCTTTGCTGGTACTGTAAAAAGCAGCTGAAAATTAGCATAAAGAAAACGCAGCAAAAACTCCCTGTGTGAACTTACCCTTACTGTGCTTTCATTTTCAGTTTAGCACATTGCGACCCTAGTCGCAGCAATAATAGCAGCATTTCCAGCGCTGTACAAATTTTTTAAAATTGCATAGGATTCATGGTGTTCTGTAGGGAAAGATAATATATTTATGCTGTTGGAAAATTCCTCCTTTGTTTCTGAAATGGTCATCTTTTATGTATATGAATGTCTTGACAAGTGTATCCCACCCCACTCTTTTTATTTTTATATTGATTTTTAATTTTATTGTTGTTCAATTAGGTTTTTGTTGCTGTGACCCAAACTTTTTTGGCTAAATATAAAACACACTATTATGTATAGAAGCATTACTCCTTTTGTGCACAATTGTATTTTTCTATTCCTTTTTTTTCCATCATCCATATGACTGGGGTAAATAAATGATATTAGCTGTGTAACAATGGGTCTCAATTAATGCTGACCATATTTTGCTTTTTTTTGCAGAGCCTTATTCTTGCTGAGTAAAGGAATGGTAAGCTAGCACGTTCTGGTCAGATATTTTCTTATATCCTCATTCCTAGCTTGAATGAGTTTAGTCAGTTTAATGCAAATCCTCTGAATAGAAATTGTCACACTAAAATGAAAATGTGAAGTTTAAAATATTGTAGAATTTCTTTGTATATGGGCCTCTTGACTCTTCAGACGAGAGAGGGATCAGGAATGCTCAATTCCTACTTCATGCAGGAGATGATCCTGGGTTGTATGGCACTGGCTTATTCCCCACCGCGAATTTGAGGCTATGTGAGACAGAAGGCAGGGTTTTCATGTGTATGGTTAGCAGAGGGCCATGGCCACCCACAGTCTTGTACATTTACTATAATTTACACAAAAAGTAGCAGAAATCTACTCTAGCTCATGCTGGTGCACATTTCAGTTGCTGCTGCATGGGCGGCCCGAAGATGCACCAAATTTATTAAGGGTGCACAATTTTAAAGGGGTTGTCCAGTCTCAAGCAACAAAATTGCAGTCGCTCTGTGACTGCAGACGTGTGAATCCTCACATTGAGTGCACTGCACTCTGAGGATTTTGCGGCGATGGTCACCAGATTGTAATGTTCGAATTTAATGGTTTTCAATGGGTTGAAAAGTTATCAGTTATTGTGATTAAATAATTATCTAAGTGGACAGCGGTGTTTTTAGATCTGTGATTACCCATATTTCCTTTCACCTGTAAAGAGGACCTGTAACCAGATGAAAAGTGGCCAGTTTATGCTAAGGCCACATTCACACGTTGCTTTTTATCCTGCAGGTTCTCCCGCAGCGGATTTGATAAATCTGCAGGGCAAACCCGCTGCGGTTATCCCTGCAGATTTATCGCGGTTTGTCCTGCGGGTTCCGCTGCGGGATTTTACCCCTACTATTGATGCTGCATATGCAGCATCAATAGTAGTGTTAAAAATAATAAAATCATGGTATACTCCCCCTCTGACGTCCCGATCTCCTCGGCGCTGCAGGCGGCGGTCCGGTTCCAAAGATGCTGTGCGACCAGGACCTTCGGTGACGTCACGGTCATGTGACCGCGACGTCACCGAAGGTCCTGGTCGCATAGCAAACCTGAGACCGGACGGCCGCGTGCAGCGCTGAGAGGTGAGTATATCATGATTTTTTATTTTAATTCTTTTTTTTTAATACAAATATGGTTCCCGGGGCCTGGAGGAGAGTCTCCTCTCCTCCACCCCGGGTATAACCCGCACATTATCCGCATTACTTCCCGCATGGTGGGCACAGCCCCATGCGGGAAGTAAGCGGATCAATGCATTTCTATGGGTGCAGAATCGCTGCGATTCTGCACAAAGAAGTGACATGGTCCTTCTTTTTTTCCGCAGCAATTCAGCGCGTTTTTTGGGGGGTTTTTCCGCATCATGTGCACTGCGGTTTCTGTTTTCCATAGGGTAACATTGTACTGTACCCTGCATGGAAAACAGCTGCGGACCCGCAGCGGCAAAATCGCCGCGGTTCCGCAGTAAAAACCGCATAGTGTGAACATGGCCTAATATTTTACATCCCCCCAGAATTCTGAGTGTCACCCCCTTGTGATGACCATAAAAAATAGCATTGCATAAGACTATGATCTCTGGAACCATTTGGTGGATTTATAAAAAACTGACTACTCAGTGTAGTATCAGTAATAGAATATGACCAAAACTATAATCTGTAAAAGTTTGGTAGTTGTGCCATACTAGGTTACAACTAGAATGCTAAAATAATTTTCTTATAATGTATACAACATGACATGACAAATAATCTAATCCAGTCTAATGACAAGTCCTTTCTCAATTCTCTCCTTAGCTTTTGCTGATGGAGCGGAAGCTACAAGAAGTACACCCCCTGCTGACTTTGTGTGGACAGATTGTGGAGAATTGGCAGGGAAATCCAATCCAGAAAGAGTCGTTACGGGTTTTCTTCTTGGTACTACAAGTCACACATTATTTGGATGCAGGACAGGTATGATTGAAAGAACTAACCCCACTAGGCTGTTTTCATGTAGCGTCTGCGGGGTTGTAATATGCTGCAAATCACACCATATTAAAAGTTCAGACTTGCTTATTTCTAAGATTGCTGAGCACAAGGGGCATCTGGTTACTTGAATAGCATTATCAACTATCATGAATTATTTAGCATTTTTATTGGCGATAAATGTCATGTGATTATTTTAAAGCTTTAACTGCATTTGTGCCATTGCTCAAGTTTTCATCCTCTGTCACTCATAGGAAAGATCCAAGGCTTAGAGCCAAGTCCTGCTCTCCTTGGAGTGTTGGGTTAGCATAAGACAGGCTTATAGAAGTCTATTAGACTGGTTGGGGTCTCTGCACCCACACAGATTAAAACTTCTTGAATGCCAATATGACATGTCCAATGTTTCTTTTTGTAAGTTGTTACTTTCAGAGTTTTTATGTGTGTAGTGTATCCAAATAGTAGATGCTTATCAAAGCGATTCTGAATACTTACATTCCAGTATTGCTATATGGTAGTATTGTCTAAAACTGTAAATGTCCCATGGCATTATAAAGTCGGTCACAATTGTAGACCTTAATGGCTACTGGATATCTGTCACTGCTATATTACATTGAATGGCTGTCTTGCAGGTGAAAAGTGTGAAGCCATGTCTCAAGCAACTGCAGCAATGCATCCAAACAATTTCAACTCTTCATGATGATGAAATTTTACCCAGCAATTCTGCTGATCTCTTCCACTGGCTACCTAAAGAGCACATGTGTGTTCTGGTTTACCTGGTAAGCTGAAATGGTAAAATGTGTATTTGTACTGCTGTCATTGGACAAAGGCCTGGTTCAGATGGGCATATTTCATGGCCCGTATACAAGCCCACAATGCGTGGACTGACCGTGATTCTCCCGGTGCGAACTTACAGACACATGCGAGGCTGTTTGGGTCAGGAGACTCCTCAGTTGGGGCATTGTGGTCCGTATATATGGACTATGAAAGATGCTTATCTGAACCTACCATTACTATCATCATTTCTCATGTCTGTAGGTTTCTCTACTGTTTCCAAATCGTGCTCTCATGCACCAGTTGCAATGTACAATTATTTAGGTCTCATTCACACTGTAGGATTTTGGTCAGTGTGTCCAGTATTTGAAAGCTAAGCTAAAATTGGGTCTAAGTGTTAGAAACAGGTACAAATTTTTACAAATCGCTTTGGTTTACAAATGCTGATACAAAATACTGGGCAAATGTAAAAAGCACAAAAAAGGATACCGTATATACTCAAGTATAAGCCGACCCAAGTATAAGCCGAGGCACCTAATTTTGCCACGGAAAACTGGGTAAGTTTATTGACTAGAGTATAAGCCGGGTATGCATTGTCCCCTCATCCCTGTCCTGGTATGTGTGGCTCCCCCTGTTGTGTGCATGGCTCCTCCGTCCTTCCCCCTCCCGTCCTGCTTGCGCTGTCGCTGCATGTCCCTGCATCACTGTTGTCCCGGTACCGGCAGCTTCTTCCTGTGTTCAGCGGTGCCATTGTACCGCTTATTAAGGTGATGAATATGCGCTCCACGCCATATTCATTACTTTAATAGGCGGTACCACGTGACCGCTGAACACAGGAAGAAGCTGCCTTGGCAGGATAGCAGAGTGATGCAGGGAGGACTTGCAGCGATCGTGCGAGGAGTGGGTGAGTATTATGTGACAGCGGCTGACTCCTGCCCCTCCCCCGCCGGACCCCTGGGACAATGATTCATGTATAAGCCAAGGGGGGCATTGTTGGCACACAAAAAAATGTGCTGAAAATCTCAGCTTATATACGAGTATATACAGCATTTTTTTTCCCTTTTACCCACTCCATTAAGACAGTTCATCTTCTGATAGTTGAGGGATTGTCAAATCTAAATTCTACTTTTCTAATGTCCTAATCCCTTGCCGCATCTTTTATGCGGAGTTCAAATCTGCACATTCTCTTATCAGCACTTTAACTGTGAAAAAACAACCAGTTGCCCTCATTGAAGGAGTGAGTTGGGTCCCACTAGTGAGAACCATACCTTGCAGACCGTATGAAATTGATATGTTATTTATCAGACAAAATGTTTAGGGGCTAATTGATAGTATATTATTCTTGTTTGTTAACTAGGTGACAGTCATGCACTCCATGCAAGCAGGATATCTTGAGAAGGCTCAGAAATACACAGACAAAGCTCTAATGCAGTTGGAAAAGCTCAAAAGTAGGTATTATTGCATGTTTCAGCTGTTAAAATATACACTGCATGTCTTGTCCTTCCCTTTGATGTAGGCTTAGGCCTGAGCCCACATCTTTACCGGCACATGTCAGCTGTTTTGGACAGTGAACATTTGCGCCTGACAGCCACAGGTGGAATTAACCCAATTTCTGACAGCAGCATTTAATGTGATCGCGCCGGAAGCGCGTCACTAATCCCGACCATCGGCGCCCGTGTCGCATGACCGCGGGTGGTCGATGGGTTGGCATGACAACCCGGCGTCTGCAGGTGACCTCAGTGCTGGATTGCTATGTGAGTCGCCCAGCGGTCGGCGCTCATAGCAAGTGAACATTTCTGCTATACATAGGCGATCTGATCATCGCCTGTGTGTTGCAGAGGCGTTTGAACAACTATAGCTTCTAGTCTCCAATGGAGACTATTGAAGCATGCAAAAAGTTAAAAAAAATATTTTAAAAATTAACAATATAAAAAGTTCAAATCACACCCCCCCCATTTGCCCCATTCAAAATAAAACAAAAAAGAAATAAAAAATACACATATTTAGTATTGCCGCATTTAGAATTGCCTGAGCTATCAAGCTATAAAAAGAATTAATTCGATCGGTAAACGGCGTTGTGGGAAAAAAAAGTCAAAATGCCAGAATTACGTTTTTATTTGGTCGTCGCAACATAGCATTAAAATGCAATAACAGGCGATCAAAAGATCTTATACACACCAAATGGTATCATTAAAAACATCAGCTCAGTGCACAAAAAATAAGCCCTCACTCAGTCCCAGATCACGATAAATGGAGACGCTACGGGTCTCAGAAAATGACGCAATTTTTTTTTCACCATTTAAATAAAAAACAACCTATACATGTTTGGTATCTATGAACTTGTAATGACCTGGAGTTTCATAATGACAGCTCAGTTTTAGAATTTGGTGAACATGGTTAAAAAAAATGAGTTGTGGAATTGCACTTTTTTGTGCAATTTCGCCAAACTTGGAATTGTTTTCCCTTTTTTGAGTACACGATATGGTAAAACCAATGGTGTTGTTCAAAAGTACAACTCGTCCCACAAAAAAAAAAACCCTCACGTGGCCATATTAATGGAAAAATAAAAGTGTTATGTCTCTGGAAAGAAGGAGAGCGAAAAACAAATGCAAAAACAAAAAAGGGCTGCGGTGTGAATGGGTTAATCATCACTCATATCTCCCTTGACTGTGAGCAGTGGCTGTAAGTACAGCACGGCAATTTGACTACGTACTCTGAAAATTCTGCGGCATGCTTATAGTCACTGTAATACCCCTATGACTGAAAGCCGATGACTTCCAGAAGGAGTTCATTTTCTCCTGGTGGCCGCCCAGCTTTGGAACACTACCTGCTCGCCTTAACCCTAAATCTGCAAGGGGCAGCATTAATTTGAGTCTGCGTGGTTGCATTCAGCTATCATTCACTCTGATACACTGCAGCATTTTGGAGAAAATTATCCGAGAAGCTGGCCGAGCACTGTAGAGAGAAGCCTAGTCCGATGCAGCTTCTCCCTGCGCTCCTCCAGTTGATTGGCAGGTCTTGGATAGCATACTGCATAGGACTAAATAGATCTCCCTAATGCCCTGGCTGGCTTTTCTAACTATATTTTGTCTTGATTTAGCATTTTTTTTTTGTGTAACACATTCCTGTTTGCACTCACACAGCCAGGCTCTGAATAATTCAGTTCATGATTCAAGGAGCTGAATCAAATGACATGTTCCCTTTAAAGGCTCATAAACAAGACAATTCTTTACATTGAGCGATCCCGAGCCATAACACAAAAAGCCTACAGGGCTCTAGCGTATTGTTTAGGAACGCCTCTGTCGTATTGGCTCCGTCTGACACCGCATTCTATTCAGGAAGTGGTGTTTCTATGGGAGAATACTGCAATACTTTATATCATGTTAAATTAATACAAAATGAATCAGAAAAGCCGTTTGTGTGTAAGCTGCTGGAGACATACAAATGGTACAGGAAAGGTCTGAGTTGCCATTTGTTGGAGAGCTCTAATACATCGCCATGCATGAGCCCTAACTTTGTCATTCATAGGAGTAATAGCGGCTGCCTATTCTCACCTTGTAAGAACAAGAAAAGAATCACTCTGCTGTGACAGAATTGCATCCTTAGATATATGTGCCAAATGTCAATAAAGAAACTGGTTTATTCAATTACAAGTTTGTGCTCTAAACCTAAAGGTACCGTCACACTAGACGATATCGCTAGCGATCCTTGACTTTGCAGCGTCCTGGCTAGCGATATCGTCCAGTGTGACAGGCAGCAGCGATCAGGCCCCTGCTGTGATATCGCTGGTCGGGGAAGAAAGTCCAGAACTTTGTTTCGTCGCTGGATCTCCCGCTGACATCGCAGAATCGGCGTGTGTGACGCCGATTCAGCGATGTCTTCGCTGGTAACAAGGGTAAACATCGGGTTACTAAGCGCAGGGCCGCGCTTAGTTACCCGATGTTTACCCTGGTTACCATCGTTAAAGTAAAAAAACAACCACTACATACTTACCTACCGCTGTCTGTCCCCGGCGCTCTGCTTCTCTGCACTCCTCCTGTACTGGCTGTGAGCACAGCGGCCGGAAAGCAGAGCGGTGACGTCACCGCTCTGCTTTCCGGCTGACCGGCGCTCACAGCCAGAGCAGAGAAGCACAGCGCCGAGGACAGACAGCGGTAGGTAAGTATGTAGTGGTTGTTTTTTTTACTTTAACGATGGTAACCAGGGTAAACATCGGGTTACTAAGCGCGGCCCTGCGCTTAGTAACCCGATGTTTACCCTGGTTACCGGCATCGTTGGTCGCTGGAGAGCGGTCTGTGTGACAGCTCTCCAGCGACCAAACAGCGACGCTGCAGCGATCTGGATCGTTGTCTGGATCGCTGCAACGTCGCTTAGGCTTCTTTCACACTAGCGTCGGAATCTCCCCGTCGCAATGCGTCGGGGAGAGATTCCGACGCTAGCGTTTAACGCTTTGCACAATGGGTGTAGCGGATGCATTTTTCCGGCGCATCCGCTGCCCCATTGTAAGGTGCGGGGAGGTGGGGGCGGAGTTCCGGCCGCGCATGCGCTGTCGGAAAAAGCGGTCCGTCGGGAGAAAAAAAACGTTACATGTAGGGTTTTTTTTCCCGACGGTCCGCCAAAGCACGACGCATCCGTCGCAAGACGGATGCGAAGTGTGCAAATCCGTCGCAAATGCGTCGCCAATAGAAGTCTATGGGGAAAAAACGCATCCTGCAAGCACTTTTGCAGGATGCGTTTTTTCTGCAAAACGACGCATTGTGACGGATTTACAAAAAACGCTAGTGTGAAAGTACCCTTAGTGTGACGGTACCTTTAAACTCTAATATGCCTTAACCATCTCCATAACTATATCCACATCACCTGAGGAAAATGCTGGTGCTATCTAAATAATATTAAAGTTAATTTTTATTTTCTCCTTATATGATTATTAGGCACTAAATCAGTTATTTTGCATTTATTGACAAAACCATCTTGTGCTTTTTTTATTATTGTATTTTTTAGTTCCCGTAACTCTTTGGCTTTTCTCTGTGACTAAAATATACCAATATTTTGTCATGCTTGGTGCCAGTGTCTTCTGTACAGTTAAAGCCTACAGTTCATCCATTAGACAGCTGCAATGCACCAAAGGCTAGCTAACGTATTTGCTTTTCCACCTTTCTGTTGCAGTGTTGGATAGCAGCCCAATCTTATCCTCCTTCCAAGTAATTCTGCTGGAGCACATAATCATGTGCCGTCTGGTCACAGGCCACAAAGCCACAGCCTTACAAGAGGTAAAGGGTGAAATACAGGGTCTTTTATTCACTCCTCCAGACTAGGCATATCACAACTGCTTTATTTAGTTTTTTTTATCTTCTTTTTGTTTCCTTTTAGATCTCTCAAGTCTGTCAGTTATGTCAGCAGTCACCCAGGCTTTTTTCTAACCATGCAGCCCAACTACACACACTGTTGGTAAGTAAGAGCAACTTAATTTAACCCCTTAGTGAGCGAGCCAATTTTTACCTTAATGACCAAGCCAAATTTTACAATCCTGACCAGTGTCGCTTCATGTGGTTATAACTCTGGTATGCTTCAATGGATCCCACTGATTCTGAGACTGTTTTATCATGACATATTGTACTCCATGCTAGTGTTAAAAGTTCTTCAATATGACTTGCATTTATTTATGGGGAAAAACCCCCGAAAATTTGTCAAAAATGTTGAAAATGTTGCAATTTTCAAACTTTACATTTTTGTGCCCTTAAAATCAAAGCGCTATGTCACAAAATGGTTAATAAATGACATTCCCACATGTCTACTTTACATCAGCACAATTTTGGAAACGTACTGTATATGCTCTCGTATCACGTGTGCCTGCTACTAAAAGGGAATGAATATTCACTTCTCTCCACTCCCATAGGCATTCCCTTTTAGTAACGGGCACACGTGATCGCCCGGCCACTGAGGTTACTGTACCCGCTATCAAAGAGCAATGAATATTCACTGATCTCCACACACATAGTCCTGGCGTGGAGAGTAGTGAGTATTTCGGCAGCTGTCCTCTGCTTGTAAGCAGCGCATGACATCCCTGCCATGCGCCTGCTTACAAGCATAAATTCGCTGCTGGCATCAGTAAAAGATGCTGCGAGGGAGCGCAGGGAAAGTAAGTAAATGTGTGTGTTTGTGTATGTGTGTGTGTATATATATATATATATATATATATATATATATATATATATGTATATGTATATATATATAAAATAAATTTTTGTTTTCTGATGGGGGACCATGCATACACGGATAGAGATGAGGAGGCCCATGCATACCAGGATAGAAATGAGACCATGCAAACAGTGATGGGGATGAGGGGAACATGCATACCAGGCTTATACTCGAGTTACTAAGTCTTTTGTGGTAAAATAGGTGCCTCAGCTTATATTCAGGTCGGCTTATACTCTAGTATATACGGTAATTTTTTCAAATTAAAAAGTTAGAGGAGTTTAAATATGACCAGCAATTTTTCATTTTTCCAACAAAATTTACAAAACCATTTTTCTCCTTCGCCTCATTGGGGGACACAGGACCATGGGTTATGCTGCTGTCACTAGGAGGCTGACACTAAGCTGAGACAAAAAAAAGGTTAGCTCCTCCCCTGCAGTATACACCCTCATGCTGGCTTCCAGAGACACCCAGTTCAAGCTTAGTGTCCGTAGGAGGCACACTGTTTTTTGATCTCACGATTTTTTCCTTTTTAACTTTCCTATTCCGGACGAAGGGGGCGACGGGAGTTTCACCTCACCGTATCCTCTCCTGCGATGCGGGAGCCACTGCCTGAGCTGACCTTTTTTGGGGCACTGGTGTTTTACCTCCAGTATCCTCCTCTGCAGCCAGGCTTTTTATTGCCGGACATCTGCCCTGTCCACCAGGTTTTACCCTCGGCTGTACAGAGGCTCTATTTCTGTGGCGTCCGTGCAGACCACACTGCATCACCAATGCTCTTCGTGATTCAGGTGGTGGACGGTTCCTCTCCACCCCCCTGTCTGGGGCTGGTGGATAGAGGCTTCCCAACCCCTGCACCGTCCCTGACATCCTAAGGCACCTCTCACCTCCATGGGGTAAGTGTCTCGTGGGAGATGGGGGGGATCGCCGGTTTTGCGGTCCGGAGGGCTCCTCCTGGGTAGCGCACATCGTGGGCTGAAGCATTCCCCTTTTTTTTGGCACTTTGCGGCCGCGCGCCGGACCGAAGCCGCAAATTTAGTCCCCGGCTTCGGCCTAGCCGCTGGACGCTGCCGATAGGCTCCGCCCCCCCTGCCCGTCATCGGTGGCGCCGCCCTCCGGTCCTGGCGCTTCTCGCAGCCTCCGAGATCTCTTTCCTGATCTCGGCGGCCATCTAGGTGTCTCAGCGCCCACGTGCAGCCGGTTTCTTCTCAGGCAACACAGTTTGCCTTCTCAGGACAACGGGACACAGGACCAGGGTAAGGAGACCTCGTCAGCCTCTCATCTGCAGCGTCGCCCTCTGCTTCCCTACATTATAGACCCTGTGATCTATTTTTTTGCATTAGAATCATGTCCCAGTCAAGGTCCAAAAAATCCTCTAAGGTGCATACGACCTTTTTTTCTGCGTGTACCACCTGCCAGGCCCCACTTCCTAGGCCTCAAAGTTCTCCCCTCTGCTCTGCCTGCGATGCTCCAGGAGCCCTCCACCGCCACCGACTCCGGCGTACCTAGTCCCCCCCCCGTGGGTCGCCTCACTTTCACAGTCTGTGGATTTTTTAGCCAACGCCATCAAATCCATTCAAAATCCTCCCGGGGAACGGGGCAATCCGTTACAGGTGTTAAGAGATCCCTCCATAGCAGGGGAATCGTCGGCCAGCAGGGGCCGCTCTCCCCATAAAGAGGCACGGTCATCCAGAAAACGGATCCGCACTACCTCTCCTGAGCGCTCACCTCGCCACTCAGACTCTGGCAGCTCCACCTCTCGCTCACCCTCTTTGGGGGCTCGCAGCATTCACGACTCTGAACATGAGTCCGAGGTATCATTGGACCCGGAGGCTCCGGAGTTCAGAGCCACGGTTGACTCCCTCATTGTAGCAGTCAATCACGCGCTTAAGGTGGATGATGACTCTAATTCCGCTCCGGAACACGCGGTCTCTTTTACCAGAACTAAGCGTTCCCACAAATCTTTTGCCTCTCACCCAGCTTTTCTGGATATAGTCAGGCGACACAGGGAGCGTCCAGATAAGCGTTTATCGGGTAAGAAGGACCTGGTATCAAAGTATCCCTTCTCAGCAGATCTTGTGAAAGACTGGACGGATCCCCCTATAGTAGATCCTCCGGTCTCGCGCCTGGCTTCTAAAACGCTTCTTTCAGTCCCGGACGGCGCTTCAATTAAGAGTCCCACTGAACGCCAGCTAGACTCTCTAGCTCGCTCAGTGTATGAGGCCTCAGTCTCTTCCCTGTCCCCCTCCTTCGCCGCGGCTTGGGTGACCAAGGCAATGGTTTCCTGGGCGGATGCTCTAGCGAAATCCATTCACGAACAGGACCTCCCGTCTGAGATGGCGGACCTGGCTAAGCAGTTAGCCATGGCTAGTGATTATGTGATGTACGCATCCCTCGACGCGGCGAATTGCGCAGCATCGGCGGCTTCTAACGCCATCGCTATCAGAAGGGCTCTTTGGCTCAGAGAGTGGCGCGCAGATTCCTCCTCTAAAAAATCTCTGATCTCTCTCCCTTTTCAAAGCGGGCGCCTTTTTCGGCGAAAAGCTTGACCAGCTTATTTCCGACGCCACAGGGGGAAAGAGCAAGTTCCTTCCCCAACAGAGGCCCAAGGCGGCTTTCCAGCGCCAGCCTTATTTTCGCTTTCAGCCTTTTCGTACTAGCCCAGCCTGGTCCAATCCTACCGGTCTTCCCAGATCGGACCGATCCGCTCGCACAGACAGAGACGCTCGACCCTCCTTCAGGCCGAATCCTTCCTGGCGCGGGAAACTGAGGCAGCCCAGAACCCGAGGTTCCAGACCCCCCAGATTCCCGTCTCAATGACTCGGGAACGGCGCCAGTCAATACCATCAGAGTAGGCGGACGTCTACTCCTTTTTCAGCAAGCCTGGCTCTCCGTCGTTCACGACGAATGGGTCAGGGATCTGGTATCGTCTGGCTACAAAATAGAGTTCTCCTCTCCTCCTCCAACTCGGTTTTTCCCCTCTCGTCTCCCCAGTTCGGGAGCTCAGTCTCGCGCCCTTCTTAGCGCCATTCACGCTCTCCGCCAGAGCGGGGTCATCGTTCTGGTCCCGGAACACGAGAGGTTCAAAGGTTTCTACTCAAACCTCTTCGTCGTGCCAAAGAAGGACGGAAAAGTGCGCCCCATTTTGGATCTGAAACTCCTGAACAAGTGCGTAAGAGTCCGGCACTTCAGGATGGAATCGCTCAGATCGGTCGTCTCTTCGATGGAAAGAGGGGAATTCTTGGCCTCGATAGACATCAAAGATGCCTATCTTCACATCCCGATTTTTCCCGCCTCATCAAAGGTTCCTCCGCTTTGCCGTTCTGGAGGACCACTTCCAGTTCACGGCCTTACCCTTCGGTCTTGCCACGGCGCCCAGGGTATTCACCAAGGTCATGGCGGCTGTCATGGCCATCCTTCATTCTCGAGGAGTCGTCGTGTTACCTTACTTAGACGATCTCCTCATAAAGGGCCCGTCTTTTCAAGCCTGCGAGTCAAGCGTCCACATTACCCTGGATTCTCTTTCGCGCCTGGGCTGGTTGATCAACTTGGACAAGTCCTCTCCCGTTCCTGCCCGTCGGATCTCCTTTCTGGGAATGATCCTGGACACTTCAAGGGGGTTGGTCTTGCTTCCAAGGCCCAAGCGCTTCAACAGGGAGCCCGATCGCTACGCCATCCTCGTCCGCTAACCATTCGGTTCGCCATGAAGATCCTGGGAAAGATGGTTGCAGCAATCGAAGTGGTTCCCTTTGCTCAACTCCATCTCCGTCCCTTGCAACAGGCTTTGCTGGACAACTGGGACAGGAGTCTCTCATCTCTCGACCGCCCTTGCCCCCTGTCCCCGCGGGTCAGACAATCTCTCGTATGGTGGACCCTGGGCCCATCGCTTCTCCAGGGGAAGTCCTTCCTCCCGATCCGTTGGTTAGTGGTAACCACCGATGCCAGTCTGGGGGGCGGTGTTTCTTCACCACTCTGCCCAGGGCCGTTGGACAGTTCGGGAATCCAGACTCCCCATCAACATCCTGGAGATTCGTGCTATCAGACTGGCTCTGAGTCGTTTTCACGCCCTGCTCGCGGGTCACCCAATACGAGTCCAATCGGACAACGTCACGGCGGTGGCTTACATCAACCACCAGGGGGGTACCCGCAGCAGGGCGGCGATGCAGGAAGTCTCTCTCATCCTTCGTTGGGCCGAAACCAACCATTCCATCATCTCTGCGGTGCACATTCCGGGAGTCGAGAACTGGGCGGCGGACTTCCTGAGCCGCCAGGGTCTTGCCTCGGGGGAGTGGGAACTCCACCCAGAGGTATTTCATCAGATCTGTCTTCGCTGGGGGACCCCGGACGTGGATCTGATGGCGTCCAGATTGAACGCCAAGGTCCACAACTTCATTGCACGTTCTCGGGATCCCCAGGCCATAGGAGTAGACGCGCTGATTTCTCCATGGCATCAGTTTCAGCTCCCATACGTGTTTCCTCCCCTTCCCTTACTGCCGAAGGTGATCCGAAAGATCAAGACGGAGGGAGTTCCGGTCATTCTGGTCGCCCCAGACTGGCCTCGTCGCGCTTGGTACGCGGAACTCGTTCAGCTCGTAGCCGACGTTCCCTTGCGGTTGCCAGACCGCCCAGACCTGCTTCGCCAAGGTCCGATCTACCACCAGAGCTCAGGGACCCTACGTTTAACGGCGTGGCTGTTGAAACCTGGATTCTAACTCGTGCCGGTTTCTCTCAGCAGGTCATTCCCACCATGTTAAGTGCTCGCAAGGCGTCTTCCGCCTCTATTTACCACCGCGTCTGGAAATCTTTCTTCTCATGGTGCAGGCTACGAGGGCACCCTCCGCTCGCTTTCTCTATCCCGCGCATCCTGAATTTCCTTCAGTCTGTTCTGGACTCCGGCTTGGCCCTGAGTTCCCTCAAGGGTCAGATCTCAGCGTTATCCGTGCTGTTCCAGCGTAGGATCGCCGCCAACCTTCAGGTCAAGACCTTCATACAGGGAGTCTCCCATGTGGTTCCTCCCTACAGGATGCCGTTAGAGACCTGGGATCTCAACTTGGTCTTGGGGGTTCTTCAGGAGCCTCCGTTCGAACCCCTTCAAGACGTTCCGCTTTCTGTCCTCTCATGGAAGGTTGCCTTCCTGGTTGCGGTGACATCCATCAGAAGGGTTTCAGAGCTCGCCGCTTTATCCTGCCGGGCACCTTTCCTTGCCTTTCATCAGGACAAAGTAGTCCTACGTCCTTCCCCGGCGTTTCTTCCGAAGGTGGTCTCATCTTTCCACCTTAACGAGGACATCATTCTTCCCTCCTTTTGCCCGCAGCCCAAACATAGGGTCGAGAAGCCTCTCCATACTCTGGACGTGGTACGGGCTCGCAGGAGGTACATTTCCAGAACGGCTCATTTCAGAAAATCGGACGCCCTTTTCGTCCTCCCGGAGGGTCACAGAAAGGGTTTGGCTGCGTCTAAATCCACGATAGCCAGATGGATCCGATCTGCTATCCAGGTATCCTATCGGGTCAGGGGCAGTCCTATCCCGGTGGGGATTAGAGCTCATTCCACTCGGTCGATGGGTGCTTCCTGGGCCATCCGGCACCAGGCAACAGCGGAGCAGGTTTGCAAGGCCGCAACGTGGTCCAGCCTGCATACTTTCACAAAGCATTACAATGTCCACATTCACTCCTCTGCGGACGCGGCCCTTGGCAGGCGTATCCTGCAGGCGGCCGTTGCGCATTTGTAGTCAGATGGTACACGGAGTTATTTGGTTGTATTGTTTCCCTCCCAGGGACTGCTTTGGGACGTCCCATGGTCCTGTGTCCCCCAATGAGGCGAAGGAGAAATAGGGATTTTTGTGTGTACTCACCGTAAAATCCTTTTCTCCGAGCCACTCATTGGGGGACACAGCACCCACCCTGGTAGCCTTACGGCTCGTTACCTTTTTTGGTCTTTGACTGTTTGTTTGACATGTTATATTCTAATGTTACTGGATATATTGTTGTTATTATCCTACTGCTTTTGCACTGAACTGGGTGTCTCTGGAAGCCAGCATGAGGGTGTATACTGCAGGGGAGGAGCTAACCTTTTTTTGTGTCAGCCTCCTAGTGACAGCAGCATAACCCATGGTCCTGTGTCCCCATGGTCCTGTGTCCCCCAATGAGTGGCTCGGAGAAAAGGATTTTACGGTGAGTACACACAAAAATCCCTATTTTTTTTAGGGACCACTAGTGATGAGCGAGTGTACTCGTTGCTCGGTTTTTCCAGAGCACACTCGGGTGATCTCTGAGTATTTGTTACTGTTCGGAGATTTAGTTTTCATCGCCGCAGCTAGATGATTTGCGGCTACTAGACAGCTTGATTACATGTGGGGTTCCCTAGCAACCAGGCAACCCCCACATGTACTCAGGCTGGCTAACAGCCATAAATCATCCAGCTGAGTCAAGGAAAACTAAAATCTCCAAGCAGTCATAAATACTCGGAGATCACCCGAGCGTGCTCGAGAAAACCCGAGCAACGAGTATACTCGCTCATCACTAGGGACCACATCACATTTGAAGTGATTTTTAAGGCCCTACATGACAGAAAATCCCCAAAAGTGACTCCATTCTAAAAACTGCACCTCACTATGCTCAAAACCACATTCAAGAAGCTTATTAACCCTTCAGTTGCAACACGAGCTGAAGCAATGTGGAAGGAAAATATTAACATTTACCTTTTTCACAAAAAAAAGTACTTTAGATCCCAACTTTTTTTTATTTCCACAAGGGTAACTTAGAAAAAATGGAGACCAAAATTTGTGCAATCTCTCCGGAGTATGCCGATACCCCAAATGTGGGGGAAGACCACTGTTTGGGCACATGGCAGGGCTTGGAAGGGAAGGAGCATCGTTTGACTTTTTGAACGCAAAATTGGCTGCAGTCGAGAGTGGATGCCATGTCATGTTTGTAGAGCCCCTGATGTGCCTAAACAGTGAAAACCCTCCACAAGTGACACCATTTTGGAAACTAGACCCCTCAAGGATTTTATCCAGGGGTATAGTGAGCATTTTAATCCCACAGGTAAGACACAGAATTTGATAACATTAGGTTGTCATATTGCATATGTCATCGTTAGCTTTGAACACAAGTGCTCGCTACTCCAGTTTGCATTGGATGCTTGGGTATGCACCGAATATCGCGGTTGCTTGAGTCTCCACATGTTTTGCTTTTGTTAAACTGCCAAAAACGTGGGAATCTGCGATGCTCCATGCATGCGTGAACACCTGATGCAAACTCAAGTAAAATGTAAAAAACTCACCACTGAACGTGTGCATGTGGCCTTATACATTTTTTTTTTTTCTTTCTCCGTATAACTGCATTAGGTTTCAGTTTAGTATGGCTGTCAATATTTCTGATGACTTCAACCACTTTTTGTTTTACACAGGGTTTATATTGCATTTCTGTGAACTGTATGGATAATGCAGAGGCACAATTCACGACTGCATTGAGGGTGAGTATAGTTTCGCCACATAAACATTGTCACGATTCTGACCAGATTCCAAGATTTCTGTGGACATACACTACCGTTCAAAATGTTTAGGGTCACTTAGAAATTTCCTTATTTTTGAAAGAAAAGCACAGTTTTTTCCAACGAAGCTAAAATTAAATTATTCAGAAATGTACTCTATACATTGTTAATGTGGTAAATGACTATTCCAGCTGCAAATGTCTGGTTTGTAATGCAACATCTTCATAGGTGTATAGAGGCCCATTTACAACAACCTTCACTCCATTGTTCTTATGGTACTTTGTGTTTGCTAACTGTGTAAGAAGGCTAATGGATGGTTAGAATACCCTTGAAAACCCTTGTGCAAGTACCGATATGTTGGCATAGCTGAAAACAGTTTGGCTATTTAGAGAACCTATAAACCCGACCTTTCTTTGAGCTAGTTGAGAATCTGGAGCATTACATTTGTTGGTTCCATTAAACTCTCAAAATGGCCAGAAAAAAAGAACTTTCGTGTGAAACTCGACAGTCTGTTCTAGTTCTTAGAAATAAAGGCTATTCCATGCGAGAAATTGACAAGAAGCTGAAGATTTCCTACAACAGTGTGTACTACTCCCTTCAGAGGAGAGCACAAACAGGCTCTAACCAGAGTAGAAAGAGAAGTGGGAGGCTCCGCCGCACAACTGAGCAACAAGACAAGTACGAGAGTCTGTAGTTTGAGAAATCGACACCTCACAGATCCTCAACTGGCAGCTTCATTAAGTAGTATACGCAAAACGCCAGTGTCAACGTTTACAGTGAAGAGGCGACTCCGGGATGCTGACCTTCAGAGCAGAGTGGCAAAGAAAAAGCCATATATGAGACTGGTTAATAAAAAAAAGGCTTAATATGGGCAAAAGAACACAGACATTGGACAGAGGAAGTTTAGAAAAAAGTGTTATGGACAGACAAATCCAAGTTTGAGGTGTTTGGATCACACAAAAGAACATTTGTGAGATGCAGAACAACTGAAAAGATGCTGGAAGAGTGCCTGATGCCATCTGTCAAGCATGGTGGAGGTAATGTGATGGTCTGGGGTTGCTTTGGTGCTGGTAAAGTTGGGAGATTTGTACAAGGTAAAAGGGATATTGAGTAAGGAAGGCTATCACTCCATTTTGCAGTGCCATGCCATACCCTGTGGACAGTGCTTGATTGGAGCCAATTTCATCCTACAACAGTACACCTCCAAATTATGCAAGAACTATTTAGGGAAGAAGCAGGAGCTGGTATTCTACCTGTAATGGAGTGGCCAGTGCAGTCACCAGATCTCAACCCCATTGAGCTGTTGTGGGAGCAGCTTGATCGTATGGTACGCAAAAAGTGCCCATCAAGTCAAACCAACTTGTGGCAGGGGCTTCTGGAAGCATGGGGTGACATTTCTCCAGATTACCTCAGCAAATTAACTGCTAGAATGCCAAAGGTCTGAAATGCTGGAATTGCTGCAAAGGGAGCATTCTTTGACAAAAGCAAAGTTTGAAGGAGAAAAGTATTATTTCAAATAAAAATCTTTTTTCGAACCTTGTCAATGTCTGGACTAGATTTTCAATTCATATGGCATATTTGATTATTAAAAGTATGAGTTTTCATGGAAAACACAAACTTGTCTGGGTGACCCTAAACCTTTGAACAGTAGTGTATATCTCCAATATTAATCAATAGCACACACTTATAGGTCTATGCTGCCGATCTATATACATTGCCATTTGCATAGGTATGCTCTGTGTGGGCAGCATGGGCTTCATTGCTGTTTATATGTAAAATTTCATGTAAAGACTGCTTTTATTGTAGAATTTTCATTTCTTTACAGCTAACCACACACCAAGAGTTATGGACGTTTATAGTGACAAACCTGGCAAGTGTTTATATTCGGGAAGGAAACCGACATCAAGAGGTGAATAGTCTGAAAAGCAATAACACCTTTTATATTGCAACTTTTTAACCTTCATAGACTAGCCTGCATTTTGACATATTTAACCCCTTTGCAACATATGACTTAGGCCCCTTTCACACATCAGTTTTTTGCCGTCGGTCACAATCCGTTGGCTCGACGGATCCTTCGCAGATTGTGAAAAAAAGCGACGGATTTGTCTTTTCGATGGATCAGACTAGCGGATCTGACTAAATCGGAGCATGCTTAGTTTAAAAAAAAAAACGGATTTCATCGCTGGATTCTGTCATTTGACGGATTCGGTGCCCATTCGCTTCCATTTGAGCAAACTATGGACGGCGACGGATCCGTCGCTATCTGTTTTTTTCGACAGACACAAAAAAAGTTACTTTGTCCGTTGTCTCCAGCCGCTGGACAAACCATTTTCGTCGGCTCCGGAGAACGACGGATGAAACATGAGACAATCCCTCGTTAACCCCTTTACCCCCAAGGGTGGTTTGCACGTTAATGACCGGGCCAATTTTTACAATTCTGACCACTGTCCCTTTATGAGGTTATAACTCTGGAACGCTTCAATGGATCCTGGTGATTCTGACATTGTTTTCTCGTGACATATTGTACTTCATGACAATGGTAAAAATTATTTGATAGTACCTGCGTTTATTTGTGAAAAAAACGGAAATTTGGCGAAAATTATGAAAATTTCGCAATTTTCCAACTTTGAATTTTTATGCAATTAAATCACAGAGATATGTCACACAAAATACTTAATAAGTAACATTTCCCACATGTCTACTTTACATCAGCACAATTTTGGAACCAAAATTTTTTTTTGTTAGGGAGTTATAAGGGTTAAAAGTTGACCAGCAATTTCTCATTTCTACAACACCATTTTATTTTAGGGACCACATCTCATTTGAAGTCATTTTGAGGGGTCTATATGATAGAAAATACCCAAGTGTGACACCATTCTAAAAACTACACCCCTCAAGGTGCTCAAAACCATATTCAAGAAGTTTATTAACCCTTCTGGTGCTTCACAGGAATTTTTTGAATGTTTAAATAAAAATGAACATTTAATTTTTTTTCACAAAAAATGTAATTCAGCTCCAATTTGTTTTATTTTACCAAGGGTAACAGGAGAAAATGGACCCCAAACATTGTTGTACAATTTGTCCTGAGTATGCCAATACCCCACATGTGGGGGTAAACCACTGTTTGGGCGCATGGCAGAGCTCGGAAGCGAAGGAGTGCCATTTGACTTTTCAATGCAAAATTGACTGGAATTGAGATGGGACGTCATGTTGCGTTTGAAGAGCCACTGATGTGGCTAAACATTGAAACCCCCCACAAGTGACACCATTTTGGAAAGTAGACCCCCTAAGGAACTTATCTAGAGGTGTGGTGAGCACTTTGACCCAACAAGTGCTTCACAGAAGTTTATAATGTAGAACCGTAAAAATAAAAAATCATATTTTTTCACAAAAATTATCTTTTCGCCCCCAATTTTTTATTTTCCCAAGGGTAAGAGAAGAAATTGGACCCCAAAAGTTGTTGTACAATTTGTCCTGAGTACGCGGATACCCCATATGTGGGGGTAAACCACTGTTTGGGTGGATGGGAGAGCTCGGAAGGGAAGGAGCGCCGTTTGACTTTTCAAAGCAAAATTGACAGGAATTGAGATGGGACGTCATGTTGCGTTTGAAGAGCCACTGATGTGCCTAAACATTGAAACCCCCCACAAATGACACCATTGTGGAAAGTAGACCCCCTAAGGAACTTATCTAGAGGTGTGGTGAGCACTTTGACCCACCAAGTGCTTCACAGAAGTTTATAATGCAGAGCCGTAAAAATAAAACAAAATTTTTTTCCCACAAAAATTATTTTTTTAGCCCCCAGTTTTGTATTTTCCTGAGGGTAACAGGAGAAATTGGACCCCAAAATTTGTTGCCCAATTTGTCCTGAGTGCGATGATACACCATATGTGGGGGGAACCACTGTTTGGGCACATGGGAGGGCTCAGAAGGGAAGGAGTGCCATTTGAATGCAGACTTAGATGGAATGGTCTGCAGGTGTCACATTGCGTTTGCAGAGCCCCTAATGTACCTAAACAGTAGAAACCCCCCACAAGTGACACCATTTTGGAAAGTAGACCCCCTTAGGAACTTATCTAGATGTGTGCTGAGCGCTTTGACCCACCAAGGGCTTCACAGAAGTTTATAATGGAGAGCCGTAAAAATAAAACAAAAATTTTTTCCCACAAAAATTATTTTTTAGCCCCCAGTTTTGTATTTTTCCGAGGGTAAAAGGAGAAATTCGACCCCACAATTTGTTGTCCAATTTGTCCTGAGTGCGCTGATACCCCATATGTGGGGGGGAACCACTGTTTGGGCGCATGGGAGGGCTCGGAAGGGAAGGAGCTCCATTTGGAATGAGGACTTAGATGGAATGGTCTGCAGGTGTCACATTGCATTTGCAGAGCCCTTAATGTACCTAAACAGTAGAAACCTCCCACAAGTGACACCATTTTGGAAACTAGACCCCCTAAGGAACTCATCTAGATGTGTTGTGATAGCTTTGAACCCCCAAGTGTTTCACTACAGTTTATAACGCAGAGCCGTGAAAATAAAAAATCTTTTTTTTTCCCACAAAAAATATGTTTTAGCCCCGAGTTTTGTATTTTCCCAAGGGTAGCAGGAGAAATTGGACCCCAAAAGTTGTTGTCCTATTTGTCCTGAGTACGCTGATACCCCATATGTTGGGGTAAACCCCTGTTTGGGCACACGGGAGAGCTCGGAAGGGAAGAAGCACTGTTTTACTTTTTCAACGCAGAATTGGCTGGAATTGAGATCGGACGCCATGTCGCGTTTGGAGAGCCCCTGATGTGCCTAAACAGTGGAAACCCCCCAATTATAACTGAAACCCTAATCCAAACACATCCCTAACCCTAATCCCAACAGTAACCCTAACCACACCTCTAACCCTGACACACCCCTAACCCTAATCCCAACCCTATTCCCAACCGTAAATGTAATCTAAACCCTAACTGTAACTTTAGCCCCAACCCAAACTGTAGCCCTAGCCCTAACCCTAGCCCTAACCCTAGCCCTAACCCTAACCCTAGCCCTAACCCTAGCCCTAACCCTAACCCTAGCCCTAACCCTAGCCCTAACCCTAGCCCTAACCCTAGCCCTAACCCTAGCCCTAACTCTAACCCTAGCCCTAATGGGAAAATGGAAATAAATACATTTTTTTAATTTTTCCCTAACTAAGGGGGTGATGAAGGGGGGTTTGATTTACTTTTATAGCGGGTTTTTTAGCGGATTTTTATGATTGGCAGCCGTCACACACTGAAAGACGCTTTTTATTGCAAAAAATATTTTTTGCGTTACCACATTTTGAGAGCTATAATTTTTCTATATTCTGGTCCACAGAGTCATGTGAGGTCTTGGTTTTTGCGGGACGAGTTGATGTTTTATTGGTAACATTTTCGGGCACGTGACATTTTTTGATCGCTTTTTATTCCGATTTTTGTGAGGCAGAATGACCAAAAACCAGCTATTCATGAATTTCTTTTGGGGGAGGCGTTTATACCGTTCCGCGTTTGGTAAAATTGATGAAGCAATTTTATTCTTCGGGTCAGTACGATTACAGCGACACCTCATTTATATCATTTTTTTATGTTTTGGCGCTTTTATACGATAAAAACTATTTTATAGAAAAAATAATTATTTTTGCATCGCTTTATTCTCAGGACTATAACTTTTTTATTTTTTTGCTGATGATGCTGTATGGCGGCTCGTTTTTTGCGGGACAAGATGACGTTTTCAGCGGTACCATGGTTAGTTATATCTGTCTTTTTGATCGCGTGTTATTCCACTTTTTGTTCGGCGGTATGATTATCAAGCGTTGTTTTTTGCCTCGTTTTTTTTTTTTTTCTTACGGTGTTTACTGAAGGGGTTAACTAGTGGGCCAGTTTTATAGGTCGGGCCGTTACGGACGCGGCGATACTAAATATGTGTACTTTTATTGGTTTTTTTTTTTATTTAGATAAAGAAATGTATTTATGGGAATAATATTTTTATTTTTTTTTTCATTATTTTGGAATATTTTTTTTTATATTTTTTTTACACATTTGAAATTTTTTTTTTTTTACTTTTTTACTTTGTCCCAGGGGGGGACATCACAGATCAGTGATCTGACAGTTTGCACAGCACTCTGTCAGATCACTGATCTGATAGGAGTGCAGGCTGCTTCACAGTGCCTGCTCTGAGCAGGCTCTGTGAAGCCACCTCCCTCCCTGCAGGACCCGGATCCGCGGCCATCTTGGATCCGGGGCTGGAGGGAGCAGGGAGGGAGGTGAGACCCTCGCAGCAACGCGATCACATCGCGTTGCTGCGGGGGGCTCAGGGAAGCCCGCAGGGAGCCCCCTCCCTGCGCGGTGCTTCCCTGTACCGCCGGCACATCGCGATCATCTTTGATCGCGGTGTGCCGGGGGTTAATGTGCCGGGGGCGGTCCGTGACCGCTCCTGGCACATAGTGCCGGATGTCAGCTGCGATAAACAGCTGACACCCGGCCGCGATCGGCGGCGCTCCCCCCGTGAGCGCTGCCGATCGCATATGACGTACTATTGCGTCCTTGGGAAGTAAAGCCCACCCCACATGGACGCAATAGTACGTCTAATGGCAGAAAGGGGTTAATACAAGTCTATGAGAAAAAAATCGGATCCGGCGGCATTAGTCGCCGGATTCATTTTTTTTCAAAATTCGACGGATTGTGACTGACGGCAAAAAAACTGATGTGTGAAAGGGGCCTTAAACGTATGTGCCTCGGACAGCTGTTAATCTCGGTGTCAATCTCAGACAGCGGCATTTAACACGTGCTGCAGGAAAGTAGGGGGTAGGCCTCGCTCCCATGATGTTATTGTGGGGCGCCGATGGGTTGTCATGAGGGCCGGAGGTCTGCTGAAGGCTGTCATTATAATCCTCCTGATGCGCTGCTATGTATAGTACAAGCAATGTGACGATCGCTGCTTCAAGTCCCTTAAAGGGTAAATTTAATACAGTGAAAAGTGTGTGTGTGGGGGGGGGGGGGTATAGTTTTTAACCCCTTAATCCCATATGACGTACTATCCCGTCAAGGTGACCTGAGACTTAATTCCCAGTAACGGGATAGTACGTCATAGTTGATCGGCCGCGCTCACGGGGGCAGCGCGGCCGATCGCCGCCGGTGTGTCAACTGATTATTACAGCTGACATCGGGCACTATGAGCCAGGAGCAGTCACGGACCGCTCCCAGCACATTAACCCCCGGCACACTGTGATCAAAGATGATCGCAGCGTTCCGGCGGCACAGGGAAGCATCGCGCAGGGAGGGGGCTCCCTGCGTGCTTCCCTGAGACCCTCGGAGGGTCTCCTATGTTAGGGTGGTATGAGGGTCCCTGAATACCCTATCACCTACCTCCTCCTCCCTGCAGGCCCCGGATCCAAAATGGCCACGGGGGGCCTTCCAGGTCCTGCAGACGGGAAGCCTCCCTGCAGTGCCTGTCAGATCGCTGATCTGACACCGTGTACTGCAAAGTGTAAGATCAGCGATCTGTCACTATACAGTGATGTTCCCCCCCCCCCCCCCCCCATGTAAAAAAGTAAAAGAAAAAAAAATTACATGTGTAAAAAGAAAAAAAATAAATAAATAAAGGAAAAATATATATTGTTCCAATAAATACATTTCTTTAAACAAAAAAACAAACAATAAAAGTACACATATTTGGTATCGCCGCATCCGTAACGCCCCGACCTATAAAGCTGTCCAACTAGTTAACCCCTTCAGTGAACACCGTAAAAAAAAAAGGCATATCGCCGAATAAAAAGTGGAATAACACTCGATCAAAAAGACGGATATACATAACCATGTACCGCTGAAAACATCACCTTGTTCCGCAAAAAATGAGCCGCCATACAGCATGATCAGCGAAAAAATAAAAGTTATAGTCCTCAGAATAAAGCGATGCAAAAATAATTATTTTTTATATAATAGTTTTTATCGTATAAAAGCACCAAAACATAAAAAAAAGATATAAATGAGGTATCGCTGCAATCGTATTGATAAAGCAGTTTATTCTTCGGGTCAGAATAAAACTGCTTAATCAATTTTACCAAACATGGAACGGTATAAACGCCCCTCTCCCCCCAAAAGAAATTCATGAATAGCTGGTTTTTGGTCATTCTGCCTCACAAAAATCGGAATAAAAAGCGATCAAAAAATGTCATGTGCCCGAAATGGTACCAATAAAAACGTCAACTCGTCCCGCAAAAAACAAGATGTCACATGACTCAGTGGACCAAAATATGGAAAAATTATAGCTCTCAAAATGTGGAGACACAAAAACTATTTTTTGCAATAAAAAGCATCTTTTAGTGTATGACGGCTGCCAATCTTAAAAATTCGCTAAAAAACACGATATAAAAGTATATCAAACCCCCCTTCATCACCCCCTTAGTTAGGGAAAATAATAAAATTTAAGAAAATGTATTTATTTCCATTTTCCCGTTGGGGTCGGGGCTACAGTTGGGGTCGGGGCTACAGTTGGGGTCGGGGCTACAGTTGGGGTCGGGGCTACAGTTGGGGTCGGGGCTACAGTTGGGGTCGGGGCTACAGTTGGGGTCGGGGCTACAGTTGGGGTCGGGGCTACAGTTGGGGTCGGGGCTACAGTTGGGGTCGGGGCTACAGTTGGGGTTATGGTTGGGATTAGGGTTAGGGGTGTGTTGGAGTTAGGGGTGTGGTTAGGGTTGGGATTAGGGTTAGGGGTGTGTTTGGGTTAGGGTTTCAGTTAGAATTCGGGGGTTTCCACTGTTTAGGCACATCAGGGGCTCTCCAAACGCGACATGGCGTCCGATCTCAATTATAGCCAATTCTGCGTTGAATAAGTAAAACCGTGCTCCTTCCCTTCCGAGCTCTCCCATGCACCCAAACAGGGGTTTACCCCAACATATGGGGTATCAGCGTACTCAGGATTAATTGGACAACAGCTTTTGGGGTCCAATTTCTCCTGTTACCCTTGGGAAAATACAAAACCGGGGGCTAAAAAATAATTTATGTGCAAAAAAAAAAAGATTTTTAGTTTCACGGCTCTGCGTTATAAACTGTAGTGAAACACTTGGGGGTTCGCAGTTCTCACAACACATCTAGATATGTTCCTTGGGGGGTCTAGTTTCCAATATGGGGTCACTTGTGGGGGGTTTCTACTGTTTGGGTACATCAGGGGCTCTGCAAATGCAATGTGACGCCTGCAGACCAATCCATCTAAGTCTGCATTGCAAACGGCGCTCCTTCCCTTCCGATTTCTGCCATGCGTCCAAATGGTGGTTCCCCCCCACATATTGGGTATCGGCGTACTCAGGACAAATTGGACAACAACTTTTGGGGTCCAATTTCTCCTGTTACCATTGGGAAAATACAAAACCAGGGGCGAAAAAATAATTTTTGTGCAAAAAAAAAAAAGCATTTTTCTCCTTCGCCACGTTGGGGGACATAGGACCATGGGTATTATTCTGCTGTCACTAGGAGGCTGACACTAAATTGAGACAAAAAAAGTTAGCTCCTCCCCTGCAGTATACACCCTCATGCTGGCTTCCAGATACCCAGTTCAAGCTTAGTGTCCGTAGGAGGCACACTGGAGTTAAACCTTCTTTTCTGGACGAAAGGGTGACGTATTCTTTCATGTTCCGATCTCCCCTAACCAACAACAGGCAAGCACGGGAGTTTTACCTCTCCATATCCTCTCCTGCGACGTGGGATGCCACTTCCTGAGCTGACTTTTGGGGCGACGGGCCCCTTCAAGGGCACCGATCTCCCCCCTGTTTTACAGACGAGCACTGGAGTGTCACCTCCAGTATCCAGTATCCTCTTCTACATCCAGGCCTTATTGCCGGACATCTGCTCTGCCCACCAGGTCTCACCCTCGGCTGTTCAGAGGCACTCTTCCACCGTGGCGTCCGTGCAGCCTCCCACTGCATCACCACTGAAAAAGCGGATGATGGAAGGAGGCGGACGGTTCCTCTCCACCACCTTTTAAGGGGATGGTGGATGATGGAGGCTCCCCTAACCCTGCACCGTCCTATCTACCTTGAATCCTACATCAGGCTGGTACAGGAGATCCGAGGTTTTCAGGCCCCCCCCCCCCTCTCTCCATAGGGGTAAGTGCAGTTAAGGGGTCGTGTTTTCCGACGTTTTGGGAGGGCTCCATGGCGGTAAGGACTCCGTGGCATCTTTCCGGCGGTGCGCGCCGGCCGAAGACGAAAATTTAGTCCCCGGCTTCAGCCTAGTACAGGCCGCATCCCGGTAAGCATCGCCCACGCTCGCGTCATTCTTGCGGCTCCGCCTCCGGTCCTGGCGCTTCTCGCTCCCTGCGAGACTTCTCCACAAACTCTCGGCAGCCATCTTCCCTCAGCAGCGCCGGCCTGCTTCTTCCACACGCCAGCAGCTCTGGAGATTCTTTTCCGACTTGCGGTGCACAGGACCTGGGTAAGGAGACGGCACTAAGTGCTTCCCTGCAGCGTTACCCCTCAGCTTCCACTAGCAGCCTCTTTTTTTCTCATATTGGGGTACAACATGTCGCAGTCAAGGGTTAAAAAGACCACTAAGGTACATACCACCTTTTTTACTGCGTGTACCAACTGCCAGGCTCCTCGGCCTCAAAGCTCCCCTCTCTGTTTGGCCTGTGATGCCCAATGTGCCCAAGAGCCCTCTGCCGCTACCGGCCCCAGCGTATCTAGCCCCCCTGAGTGGGCCGCGTCACTGTCACAATCCATGGCTTCGCTAGCCAAAGCGATTGAATCCCTTCATGATCCCTCTGGGGAGCGGGGCGTTCATTTTCCTGGGTTATGAGACCCCTCTATAACAGGAGAATCATCGGCCAGCAGGGGCCGCTCTCACCCGAAAGAGGTACGACCATCCAAAAAACGGATCCGCACTACCTCTCCTGAGCATTCACCACGCCATTCAGCCTCTGGTAGCTCCACTTCTCGCTCACCCTCTCCAGGGGCTCGAAGCGATCACGACTCTGAGTATGAGGTGTCCCTGGACTCGGATTCGCCGGAGTTCCGATCAACTGTTGACTCCCTCATTGAGGCTGTCAATCATGCGCTAAAGGTTAATGATGACCCTAATTCAGCTCTGGATCACTCAGTTTCCTTTACGAGAACCAAGCGATCCCATAAGGTGTTCGCCTCCCATCCAGACTTCCTAGAGATAGTTCGGCGGCACAGGGAACGACCGGATAGACACTTTACGGGTAAAAAAGGCCCTGGAATCAAAGTATCCCTTTTCCGCAGATCTGGTCAAAGATTGGACTGAACCACCGTTGGTAGATCCTCCGGTATCGCGTTTGGCTACCAAAACGCTTTTATCTGTACCTGACGGGGCTTCAATCAAAAATCCCATAGAACGCCAGTTAGATTCTCTGGTGCGCTCAGTGTATGAAGCCTCCGGTTCCTCCCTCCTTCGCTGCGGCATGGGTCGCCAAAGCAATGGTTTTCTGGGCAGATGCCATTGCAAAATCCATTCAGGACCAGGCTCTTCCATCTGAGGCGGAGGACCTCGCCAAACAAATTGCTATGGCTGCAGATTGTGATGTACGCGTCATTAGATGCAGCGGACTGTGCAGCAACCGCGGCTTCAAACGCCATCACCAACAGGAGAACTATTTGGCTTAGAGAGTGGCGTGCGGGTTCCTTCTCAAAAAAGTCTCTGATTTCCCTTCACTTTCAGAGCGGACGTCTGTTTGGAGAAAAATTGGACCAGCTTATTTCCGATGCTACAGGAGGGAAAAGCAAGTTTCTCCCTCAACACAGGCCTAAAGCTGCCTTTCAGCGCCAACAACATTTTCGTTTTCACCCCTTTCGCAGTAGCCTTTTCTGGTCCTACTCCACAGCATTGTCCAGATCTGATCGATCTACCCGCACAGACAGACTCTCGGCCTTCTTACAGACCGAATCAGTCTTGGCGAGGAAAACCTAGACAACCCAGAACCAGAAGTTCCAGGCCTTCCAGATTTCCTTCACAATGACTCGGGGAGTATTCCAGTCGACACCTCCAAAGTAGGCGGACACCTGCTTCTTTTTCAACACGTCTGGCTTTCCGTCATTCACGACGAATGGGTCAGAGACCTGGTGTCTTCTGGTTACAAAATAGAATTCTCCGCCTCCCCTCCAGCACGGTTTTTTCCCTCTCGTCTCCCAGGTTCGGGAGCTCAGTCTCGCGCTCTTCTCTGCGCCATCGAATCCCTCCGCCATCGAATCCCTCCGCCAAAACGGGGTCATCGTTCTATTTCCGGAACACGAGAGATTCAGAGGTTTTTACTCAAACCTCTTCGTCGTGCCAAAAAAGGACGGGACGGTGCGCCCCATTTTGGACCTGAATCTCCTAAACAAGTACGTAAAAGTACGTCACTTCAGGATGGAATCCCTCCGGTCGGTCATCTCCTCGATGGAGAGAGGCGAGTTCCTAGCATCAATAGACATCAAAGATGCTTATCTTCATATCCCAATCTTTCCGCCACATCAAAGGTTCCTCCGTTTCGCCATCCTAGAGGACCATTTTCAATTCACGGCCTTACCCTTCGGTCTTGCCACTGCGCCCAGGGTATTCACAAAGATCATGGCGGCTGTCATGGCCGTTGTACACTCCCGGGGATTGGTCGTGTTGCCATACTTAGACGACCTTCTGATCAAAGGTCCGTCTTATCATGCCTGCGAAGCTAGCGTCCGCGTTACTTTGGATTACCTTTCGCGCCTGGGCTTTTTAATCAACTTGGACAAGTCCTCCCCTGTTCCAGCTCAACGGATCTCTTTCCTAGGCATGATCCTGGACACGTCCAAGGGCTGGTTTTACTTCCTCGGTCCAAGAACCAAGTGCTTCAGCAGGGAGCCCGGACGCTCTGTCGCCCTTGTCCGCAGTCCATTCGGTTTGCCATGAAGATCCTGGGGAAGATGGGGGCCGCAATGGAAGCGGTCCCCTTCGCTCAAATGCATCTCCGTCCCCTCCAACATGTCCTGCTCGACAGTTGGGACAGGAGTCCCTTAATTCTCGACCGGCCATGTCCTTTGCCCCCGCGGATCAGGCAAGCGCTCAAATCGTGGACTTTGGAATCCTCTCTCAACCAGGGGAGGTCTTTTCTCCCGATCCATTGGCTGGTGGTGACTACCGACGCCAGTCTCCTCGGTTGGGGAGGGGTGTTTCGCCACCACACTGCCCAGGGGCGTTGGACGATTCGGGAGTCGAAACTTCCCATAAACATCTTGGAGATCCGAGCTATCAGATTTGCCCTGAGACGCTTTCATTTCCTGCTCGCGGGTCACCCAATCCGAATTCAATCGGACAACGTCACAGCGGTGGCGTGCATAAACCATCAGGGGGGTACCCGCAGCAGGGCTGCGATGCAGGAAGTTTCCCACATTCTCCATTGGGCCGAGACCAACCACTCCACCATTTCTGCAGTGCACATTCCAGGCATCAAGAACTGGGCGGCGGACTTTCTCAGCTGTCAGGGTCTCGCCTCAGGGCAGTGGGAACTCCATCCAGAGGTTTTTCAACAAACCGGGCCGTCTGGGTAGATGGACTGATATCCCCATGGCATCGGTTTCAGTTCCCGTACGTGTTCCCTCCACTTCCTTTGTTGCCGAAAGTGATCCGAAAAATCAAGATGGAGGGGGTTCCGGTGATTCTTATCGCCCCAGATTGGCCACGTCGCGCATGGTATGCGGAGCTCGTTTATCTCGTATCTGACGTCCCCTGGCGGTTACCAGACCGCCCAGATCTGCTTCTCCAAGGACCGATCTACCACCAGAGTTCAGGGGCCCTACGTTTAACGGCGTGGCTGTTTAAACCTGGATCCTAACTCAAGCAGGTTTCTCCCAGCAGGTCATCGCCACCATGATCAGCGCTCGCAAGACGTCTTCCGCTCGCATCTATCACTGCACCTGGAAAGCCTTCTTCTCATGGTGCAGGCTCCGCGGTTGCCCTCCTCTTGCTTTCTCCATTCCCTCCATTCTGGAATTTCTCCAGTCCGGCTTGGATTCTGGCCTGGCGCTCAGTTCCCTCAAGGGTCAGATCTCCGCATTATCGGTGTTGTTCCAGCGTAAGATTGCTGCTAACTTACAAGTCAGGACCTTTATTCAAGGGGTTTCCCACGTGGTACCCTCCTACAGAATGCCGTTAGAGACCTGGGATCTCAATTTGGTCCTAAGCGTCCTTCAGGAATCTCCGTTTGAACCTCTGCAGGATGTCTCGCTGACCATCGTCTCCTGGATGGTTGCCTTCCTTGTGGCAGTAACATCTATCAGGCGCGTCTTGGAGTTGGCCGCACTATCCTGCCGGGCGCCCTTCCTTTCCTACCACCAGGACAAAGTAGTCCTACGCCCATCTCCGGCTTTTCTCCCTAAGGTGGGGTCATCCTTCCACCTTAATGAAGATATCATTCTTCCCTCCTTCTGCCCACAGCCGAGACATAGGGTCGAAAAGGCCCTTCACACCTTGGACGTGGTACGGGCTCTCAGGAGGTACATTTCTAGGACTGCTCCCTTCCGCAAATTGGACTCCCTCTTTGTGCTCCCGGAGGGTCACAGAAAGGGTTCAGCCGCGTCTAAAGCCACGATAGCCAGGTGGATCCGATCGGCTATCCAAAAATCTTAACGAGTCAGGGGCAGACCTATCACGGCGGGGGTTAGGGCACACTCTACTCGGTCGATGGGTGCTTCCTGGGCCATTTGGCACCAGGCAACGGCGGAGCAGGTTTGCAAGGCCGCAACATGGTCTAGCCTGCATACTTTCACAAAGCACTACAATGTCCACACTCAATTTTCCGCGGACGCAGCCCTTGGCAGACGTATTCTGCAGGCGGCCGTCGTGCATTTGTAGTCAGATGGTACACAGAGTTATTTGGTTGTATTGTTCCCCACCCAGGGACTGCTTTGGGACGTCCCATGGTCCTGTGTCCCCCAATGTGGCGAAGGAGAAATAGGGATTTTTGTGTACTCACCGTAAAATCCTTTTCTCCGAGCCACTCATTGGGGGACACAGCACCCACCCTGTTAGCCTTACGGCTCTTTACTCTTTTGGTTCTTGACTTCCTCTGACATGTTATCCTCTAATGTTATGTTATATATTGTTATTAATCTCCTACTGCTTTTGCACTGACCTGGGTCTCTGGAAGCCAGCATGCGGGTGTATACTGCAGGGGAGGAGCTAACTTTTTTTGTCTCTACTTAGTGTCAGCCTCCTAGTGATAGCAGCATAACACCCATGGTCCTGTGTCCCCCAATGAGTGGCTTGGAGAAAAGGATTTTACGGTGAGTACACAAAAATCCCTATTATTATTTTCACGGCTCTGCGTTATAAACTGTAGTGAGACACTTGGGGGTTTACAGTTCTCACAACACATCTAGAGTTCCATAGGGGTCTACTTTCCAAAATGGTGTCACTTGTGGGGAGTTTCAATGTTTAGGCACATCAGGGGCTCTCCAAACGCGACATGGCGTCTCATCTCAATTCCAGTCAATTTTGCATTGAAAAGTCAAACGACGCTCCTTCCCTTCCGAGCTCTGCCATGCGCCCAAACAGTGGTTTACCCCCACATATGGAGTATTGGCGTACTCGGGACAAATTGTACAACAACTTTTGGGGTCCAATTTCTCCTGTTACCCTTTGTAAAATAAAACAAATTGGAGATGAAGTAAATTTTTTGTGAAAAAAAAGTTAAATGATCATTTTTTTTTTTTTTTAAACATTCCAAAAATTCCTGTGAAGCACCCGTAGGGTTAATAAACTTCTTGAATGTGGTTTTTGAGCACCTTGAGGGGTGCAGTTTTTAGAATGGTGTCACACTTAGTTATTTTCTATCATATAGACCCCTCAAAATGACTTCAAATGTGATGTGGTCCCTAAAAAAAATGGTGTTGTAAAAATGAGAAATTGCTGGTCAACTTTTAACCCTTATAACTCCCTAACAAAAAATTTTGGTTCCAAAATTGTGCTGATGTAAAGTAGACATGTGGGAAATGTTACTTATTAAGTATTTTGTGTGATCCATTGAAGCGTTCCAGAGTTATCTAATATATAAAGCTGAATGTGTGTATGTGTGTGTTTGTGTATGTGTGTATGTATGTCCGGGATTGGCATCTGCACCGTCGCAGCTACAGCCACAAAATTTTGCACAGTCACACGTCTGGACCCCGAGAGCGTCATAGGCTATGTTGTGAGGCGAAATTTTAACCCCGCGCGTTCCAATTCACCAAACAATTTTGCCCCTATCTACATAATGGGGAAAAAAGTGAAAGGAAAAGTGTTGGAGGCGTCGCAGCTACAGCAACAAAATTTTGCACAGTCACACGTCTGGACCCTGAGAGCGTCATAGGCTATATTGTGAGGCGAAATTTTAACCCCGCGCGTTCCAATTCACCAAACAATTTTGCCCCTATCTACATAATGGGGAAAAAAGTGAAAGGAAGTGTTGGAGGCGTCGCAGCTACAGCAACAAAATTTTGCACAGTCACACGTCTGGACCCTGAGAGCGTCATAGGCTATATTGTGAGGCGAAATTTTAACCCCGCGCGTTCCAATTCACCAAACAATTTTGCCCCTATCTACATAATGGGGGAAAAAAGAGAAAGGAAAAGTGTTGGAGGTGTCGCAGCTACAGCAACAAAATTTTGCACAGTCACACGTCTGGACCCTGAGAGCGTCATAGGCTATGTTGTGAGGTGAAATTTTAACTCCGCGCTTTCCAATTCACCAAACTATTTTTCCCCTATCTACATAATGGGGAAAAGTGAAAGCAAAACTGTTTGAGGCAAATTGACAGCTGCCAGATGTGAACAAGGGGGACTTAAAGAGTGAGAGCGATGGCGCCAAAGAGTATATACCGTACAGTTGCTAAGGTGGGGCCCCGACATGAGATACTCACCACACATGGGGATATGAACACACACACAAATTATCCACACACTACCACGTGCTTGAACACATATACCACCCTCAGCACACATTTCACCACACATACACCAACCTCGCCACATAAAAGTCGAAACACAAAAGTCGCCGCTCAAAACTCACCACGCGCAAAACTCACCACATGCAAAAACTAGGCTCACGCAAAACTCGCCACAAGTGCAAAACTCACCTCATGGAAAACTCGCCACACGCAAAACTTGCACACGCGGAAAAATTGCCACATGCACAAAATTTGCAACACATGCAAAAGTTGCCTCACACAAAACTTGCACATACTCAAAAGGCACCAGACATAAAACTCACCACGCGCAAAACTCGCCATGCGCAAAACTTGCTGCACACAACTTGCTACACTAACCTGTCACATGCAATTCGACACACAAAAAGTTGCTACACGCATGTTGCCACACAAAACTCAACACACACAACTTGACAAACGAAACTCGCCCTAAAACACACACAAGTCTGGTATTAGCCTTCAAAAATAAAAATCTGATTAATAAGCAGACAAACTACAAGAGCAACAAATGTACCATATAGGAAATACAGCAGCTGTCAGTCACATGACCTGTCTATTATGTGTATGTGTGAGCTAATATATACAGCCAGGGGGAGGGCTTCCTGTTGGCTGGGGATTTATCAGGCTGCCAATTTATCTTACAAATACTGAGGTAAAAATATTGAGCAAATAACGTGTTAACGAGGTCTAATACAGGAGATCACACAGGTATATACTATATACAGGAGAGATGACACACAGGTACATACTATATACAGGAGGAGATGACATACAGGTATATACTATATACAGGAGGAGATGACACACAGGTATATACTATATACAGGAGCAGATTACCTACAGGTATATACTATATACAGGAATAGATGATATACAGGTATATGCTATATATATAGAAGATGACATACAGGTATATACTATATACAGGGGAGATGACACACAGGTATATACTATATACAGGAGGAGATGACATACAGGTATATACTATATATAGGAGGAGATGACATACAGGTATATACTATATATAGGAGGAGATGACATACAGGTATATACTATATATAGGAGGAGATGACATACAGGTATATACTATATACAGGGGAGATGACATACAGGTATATACTATATACAGGAGATGACATACAGGTGTATACTATATATAAGGGAGATGACAAACATGTATATACTGAGGTGAAAATGAGGTGTGAGGTGAAAATGAAAAGGTGTGAGTGGAAAATGAGAGGAGTGAGGGAAAATAGTGGAGTGATCGGAAAATGACAGATGTGACGTCGAAATGACAAGTGTTAGGCGGGAATGAGAGGAGTGAGGGAGAAAATGAGTGGAGTGAGGGAGAAAATGAGAGATGTGAGGGGGGAAAATGAGAGATATGAGGGGGAAAATGAAAGATGTGATTGGGAAAATGAGAGGCGTGATGGGAAAATAAGAGACATGAGGTGCTATAACTAACCACAGATATTTACTATGCCCAGGCAACGCTGGGCTCTTCAGCTAGTCTATATATATAATTGCCTAAGGGTTTTCCGTCTGTCTGTCCTGGAAATCCCGCGTCTCTGGTCGACGCCGCCAGGCCTCGACCAATCAGCGACGGGCACAGCATGGCGACGATGATGTCATAAAAATTGCCTCGACCAATCAGCGACGGGCACAGTCTTCCGCGAATTTGCCTCGACCAATCAGCGACGGGCACAGTATCGACATAGATGTCATAATGGTTGCCATGGCGACGATGATGTCATAAAGGTTGCCTCGACCAATCAGCGACGGGCACAATCTGCCGCGAATTCTGGAATCATCATTGTCCGTATACTACGGGGACATGCATATTCTAGAATACTCGATGCGTTAGAATCGGGCCACAATCTAGTAACCTCATAAATGGACAGTGGTCAGAATTGTAAAAATTGTCCCGGTCATTAACGTGCAAACCACCCTTGGGGGTTAAGGGGTTAAAAATATGAAAAAATACAATCGTCCCCATTAGTGATGAGCGAATATACTCGTTACTCGAGATTTCCCGAGCATGCTCGGGTGTCCTCTGAGTATTTTTTTAGTGCTTGGAGATTTAGTTTTCTTCGCCGCAACTGAATGATTTACATCTGTTAGCCAGCAAAAGTACATGTGGGGGTTGCCTGGTTGCTAGGGAATCCTCACATGTAATCAAGCAGGCTAGTAGCTGTCATTCAGCTGCTGCAAGGAAAACTAGATCTCTGAGCACTTCCTCATACTTGGAGGACACCCGAGCGTGCTTGGGAAATCTCGAGTAATGAGTGTATTCGCTCATCACTAGTCCCCATTAGATTTTTCTTTTTTTTTTTTTAAACAATACACGTTTGGTATGTGTGTTCTGAAAACTCCATTCTATCAAAATCTAAAATCCGATCAGTAAACGGCATACAGAGAAAAAAAAATCATTTGAACATCAAAAGTAGTTTTTACATGCCCTCTCTATTAGTCCATCCCATCATTTTTAATGCATTCCGCAATTTTTGTGCACATGCTGCGTTTTTTCCCGCAGCGGAATCGCATTCCGGAAAAAAATGCAGCATGTTCATTCTTTGTGCGGAATCACGGGGATTCCGCACACATAGGAATGCATTGATCCGCTTACTTCCCACATGTGGCTATGCCAACCATGCGGGAAATAAGCAGATCATGTGTGGTTGGTACCCAGGGTGGAGGAGAGGAGACTCTCCTCCAGGCCCTGTGAACCATATACCTGTTAAAAAAGAAAAAAAAAAAGAATTAAAGTAAAAAATCGTGATATTCTCACCGTCCGGCGGCCCCCGCAGCATTCCCACTCCTCGCGATGCTCCCGTTCCCAGTAATGCCTTGCGATAATGACCTGTGATGACGTGTGGTCTTGCGAGATGCTTCATCATCTGGGGTCATTGCCGCAGGGCATTACTGGGAACGGGAGCTGCCGGGAGTATCTTGAGGAGCGGGAAGGCTGCGGGGTATGCTGGAAGGTGAGAATATCACGATTTATTTTTTTTATTATTTTTAACATATCTTTTTACTATTAATAGGCAGCATCAATAGTAAAAAGTTGGTCACACTTGTCAAGCACTATGTTTGACAAGTGTGACCAACCTTTCAATCAATTTTCCAAGGAATGCTACAGATCGCTTGGAAAACCCTAGCATTCTGCAAGCTAATTACTCTTGGAAAACCCTAGTGTTTAGCGGGAAAATGCATGCCAATTCCGCATGCATATTTCCCGCAGCAGGGAGTTTCAGAATTCTGCAAAGTGTGCACATAGCTTCCATGTAGTTTATGCACACTGTGGGGAATTTCTTTTGAAGGGGTGAGGAGCCATTTAGCTTTTCCTGAGCCTTTGTACTACCAGTAACGTGGAAGCACCCAATATATCCATTGACAGGTGACAGACCTATTGGGACGCTGAATAAACAAAAAAAACAGCAACTCAGGATTTTTTTTGTTTTTTTATGCCATTCTGCATGGTAAAATTAATAAGGCAGCTCTATTTTTGGGGTCCATACGATTGCAGCAATACCACATTCATATTGGGGTTTTTAATGTATGTTTTGGCGCTTTCACACAGTAAAAACTATTTTTTAGAAAAAAATATATTTTTGCATCACTTTATTCTGAGAGCTATAACTCACTTTTTTTTTCCCACCGATGGAGCTTTTTGGCCGCTTGTTTTTTGCAGAAGATGTTTTCATCGATACCATTTGTATTTACACTTGTCTTTTTGATCGCGTTTTATTCCACTTTTTGATCAGCAGTATGATACAGCATCGTTTATTGCTTTTTTTGCGGCGTTCGCTAAAGGGGTTAACTAGTGGGACAGTATTATGCGGCAGGCTGTTCTGGGCGTGGCGATACCAAATATGTGTACTTTTGTTGTGGGTTTTTTTTTTCATAAAAATATTTAGGCTGTGTGCACACGTAGCAGATTTTTCGCGTTTTTTGCGGTTTTTCGCTATAAAAACGCTATAAAACCGTGAAAAAAACGCTCACATTAAGCATCCTATTTAATGGAATGCAATCCGCATTTTTTGTGCACATGCTGCATTTTTTTCCTGAGCGGATTCGCATTCCAGAAGAAAACGCAGCATGTTCATTAAATTTGTGGAATCGCGGGGATTCCGCACACCTAGGAATGCATTGATCTGCTTACTTCCCGCACGGGGCTATGCCCACCATGCGGGAAGTAAGCAGATCATGTGCGGTCGGTACCCAGAGTGGAGGAGAGGAGACTCTCCTCCACGGACTGGGCACCATATAATTGTTAAAAAAAAAAATAATTAAAATAAAAAAATCGTGATATACTCACCCTATGATGGCCCCGGAGTCTTCCTGCCCCTCAGCGCTGCACGCTGCCGCTTCCGTTCCTGTAGATGGTGTGTGAAGGACCTGCAATGATGTCGCGGTCACATGACCGCGATGACGTCACAGGTCACGTGACTGCGGCGTCATCGAAGGTCCTGCACACACACCATCTATAGGAACGGAAGCCGCGGGGGAGATCGGCTGTTTGCGGTAGGTGAGTATAACCATTTTTTATTTTTTTTAATTACGGTATTTTTAACATTCTATCTTTTACTATTGATGAGGCATAGGCTGAATCAATAGTAAAACGTTGGTCACACTCGTCAAACACTATGTTTGACAAGTGTGACCAACCTGTCAATCAGTTTTCCAAGCGATGCTACAGATCGCTTGGAAAACGCTAGCATTCTGCAAGCTAATTATGCTTGCAAAACGCTAGTTTTCTGCGGGAATATGCATGCCAATTCCGCATGCGATATACCCACGGCAGGAGGCGCAGAATTTCCACGGAAATTCTGCAACGTGTGCACTTAGCCTTATGGGTACAATATATTTTTTTGTATTTTGTGATCCTCGCGATGATGTTGTGGGGCCACCGATCAGACAGCCGTGGGGGTTCCCGCCCTCTGCTTGCTTGCTAAATACTGCTATATCGATTGTAGTATTAGGGGTTAAAGTGTCGGGAGCGACGCGGGCATCACTCCTGCACTAAATGCCGGATGTCAGCTGTCAGAATCGGCTAACATCCGGGGGCAATCGTGCACCATGACGTTTCCATATCTCCAAGGTTGGTAAGTTCCAGGCGGCTTGGACGTATGGATACGTCAAAGTTTGTAAAGTGGTTAAAAATTGCAAAATGGAAAATGGGCAGATGCTAAAATTTGGGCATCCTTGGAAGATGTGATTCCTTCAAGGGACTTGGAGTCTTGGTCCATATATGTATAAAATATCAGTTTATTTCATCATTATGTAAACCAATGAACATCATTCTAAAAACAGTTGACGAAAAGCAAGACCACAGGTGTTCATAGCAAGTGGTCCACAAAAAGTATCTGACGAGGGTGGTGCAAATCCAAAATATGTAAAGAGTTATATAGGGATCAAAATACAGTTGTGCTTAAAAGTTTACATACCCAGGCAGAATTTCTGGTTTCTTGGCCTTTTTTTTTACAGAGAATATGAATGATTACACCAAAACTTTTAAAACTACTGTTTTCTCTTTTTAAATCATAATGACTACCCTGATCAAAAGTTCACATGCCCCATTTCTTAATACCATATATTGCCACCTCTAACATCAATGACAGCTTGAAGTCTTTTGTGGTAGTTGTTGTGGATGAGGTTCTTTATTTTCTCAGATGGTAAAGCTGCCCGCTCTTGTTGGCAAAAAGCTTCCAGTTCCTGTAAATTCCTGGGCTGTCTAGCATGAACTGCGCGTTTGAGATCACCCCAGAGTGGCTCAATGATATTGAGGTCAAGAGACTGAGCTGGCCACTCCAGAACCTTCACTTTGTTCTGCTGTAGCCAATGACCGGTCGACTTAGCCTTGTGTTTTGGATCGTTGTCATGTTGGAACATCCAATAACGTCCCTTGCGCAGCTTCCAGGCTGATGAGTGTAAATTTGCCTCCAGTATTTGCTGATAACGTGCTGCATTCATCTTTCCGCCAACTTTAACCAAGTTTCTTGTGCCTTTGTAGCTCACACATCCTCAAAACATCAGCGATCCACCTCCATACTTTACAGTAGGAATGGTGGTCCTTTCATCATAGGCATTGTTGACTTCTCTCCAAATGTAACTTTTATGGTTGTGGACAAAAAGTTCAATATTGGTCTCATCACTCCAAATTACCTTGTTCCAGAAGTTTTCAGGCTTGTTTATGTGCTGTTTTGCGTATTGTAGGCAATATACTTTGTGGCATTTACGCAGTAATGACTTTCCATGCAACTCCTTTTTCTTCAAGTGCCTCCTTAGGCTATCCACGTTGCGGATTTTTCCATGCAGATTTTGAAAAATCCGCAGGTAAAACGCACTGCGGATTACCCTCGGATTTACAGCGGATTTCCAGAGTTTTTTATGCGGATTTCCCCTGCGATTTAACACCTGTGAATTCCTATTGAGGAACCGGTGTAAAACTCTATGGAATCCGCGCAAAGAATTGACATGCTGCGGAAAATAAATTGCAGCATTTCCGCTTGGTATTTTCCGCAGCATGTGCACTGCGGAATTTGTTTTCCATAGGTTTACATGGTACTGTAAACCGGATGGAAAACTGCAGCGAATCCGCAGCGTCCAGTCCGCTGCGGATCTGCATGCAGATCCGCAACGTGTGCACATACCGTTATTGTGCATCTTGAAACAGCCACACCGCTAGTTTTCAGAGAGTCCTGTATTTCAGCTGATGTTATTTGTGGGTTTTTCTTTTCATCCCGATCACTTTTCCTGGTAGTTGTGTATATTTTTTCTTCTACCTGACTGTGGTTTTGTTTTTTAACAGAGCCCCTGATTTTCCATTTGTTAATCACAGTTTGAACGCTGCTTACTGGCATTATCAATTCCTTGGATATCTTTTTGTATCCCTTTCCTGTTATATACAGTTCAACTACCTTTTCTTGTAGATCTCTTGACAATTCTTCTGCTTTTCCCATGACTCACAATTAGAGATGAGAGAATATCTTCGGGTCCCTGCTTATTCGGCAAGCTATAGCGCTTACCGAATAAGCTGGATCGCTTCGGCTGATCAGCTGTTTCCCCTCCGCAGCTGCTTGTGTCGCAGCTGTGTGACAGTCACGACACATGCATGGAGAACCTGTTTGTTGGGCTCTCCATGCTTGTGTTGTGACTGTCACACAGCCGCGACACATGTAGCTGTGGAGCCGAACAGCTGATCAGCCGGAGTGATCCAGGAAACCGGGTTCCCTCTGCAGCTTATTCGATAACTGTTATAGCTTGCTGAATAAGCAGGGACCTGAAGAAATTCGCTCATCTCTACTCACAATCCAGAAATATCAGTGGCTGGATGAAAGATGCAAGAGTCTCTCTGGATCCCAGAAACTCACTCAGCTTTTATGCACACACACTGATTACAAGCAAACAGGTCACAGGTGAGGATATTACCTTTAGTAGCCATGCAAATCCATTTGTGTCAACTTCTTTGCATGTTATCAGGACAAAATCTCTAGGGTATGTGAACTTTTGATCAGGGTCATTTGGATGTTTTGGGTTGTCATTATGATTTAAAAAGAGAAAACACAGTAGTTTGACAATAAATGGCTTCACGCAACCACTAACCATGAGTGGAGAAATAGTTTTGTTGTTATCATTCATATTCTGTGAAACAAGACCAAGAAAGCAAAAATTCTGCCTGGGTATGTAAACTATTGAGCACAACTGTATATTTCTATACAATGACATGAGTTAAAATTTTATGAGGTGACTACCGAATGTCAACATTGAAAACATGTCCAGTGTCTAAACTAATAATAATTCTAATAAAGTGCATGTGCATCTGACCTGGGATCATGTATCATATATGATCACTATGTCTAACATCGGTTTCCTGAAAATTGCCCATACGGAAAATTGCCCACATGGAAAATTGCCAATTGCAGCCTCACAAAGTTTAAGATCTATGATATTTGAGGTGAAAGGTGAGGATGTTCACATGTTATGTGATCAACTTGTGATTTACATTACAGTTGACCTAGTGCAAAGCTGCAAAAATGCTGAAGATCTTTGGTTTGTAGCAATCTGTTATTATCAGCAATAGCTAGATCTAGTCTGCTCTCATCTCTTACTGACTCTGCCTTACTCCTCCCACCAGCCCAGAACAGCAGTATGATCCAGACGAGCCATCACTGCTATCAGTACTCACAAAATAATCACTGTATTATCTGTGGAGTTACATGGAACTGCAGGTCACATCTAATACATTATCATATCAGTGGGAGCCCACCAAAAGTAGGTGCTGCTGGCTGAAATAGATGGTCTTGAAAGCCCAGAAGGCACCTCAGAAAAGTGAGATTCTGTCAGAGGAGCTGAAGTGCTATAGCAGCTCCGCTCTCCCATTGACTTCAGTAGTAATGAATCTGGCACTAGCACTTCCTTCTCTGTCCACTTATGACTGCCAAGAGTAAGAGTGAACAGATCCCAAGTAGTTATGTATCATACACATGTACTGCAGGTGCAGGCAGGCATAGGATGGAAGGAAATGCAGAGTGGATTTGAATAAGAGTCTTTAGGCCCAGACGCACAACGAGGGTGGAATAAGGGTCTCTAGGCCCACATATACCACAATAAGAGTGGAATAAGGGTCTCTAGGCCGACGCACACCGCACTGAGAGTGGACTAAGGGTCTCTAGGCCCACACACCGCACTGAGAGTGGAATAAGGGTCTCTAGGCCCACGCACACCACGGTGAGAGTGGAATAAGGGTCTCTAGGCCCAGACACATCACAATGAGTGGAATAAGGGTCTCTAGGCCCACGCACATGGCACTGAGAGTGGACTAAGAGTCTCTAGGTCCACGCACACCGCACTGAGTGTGGAATAAGGGTCTCCTAGGCCCACACACACTGCACTGAGAGTGAAATAAGGGTCTCTAGGCCCACGCAACCCCAGTGAGAGTGGAATAAGGGTCTCTAGGCCCAGACACACCACAATGAGAGTGGAATAAGGGTCTCTAGGCCCAGACACACCACACTGAGAGTGGAATAAGGGTCTCTAGGCCCACGCACACCACAATGAGAGTGCAATACGGGTCTCTAGGCCCAGACACACCACAATGAGAGTGGAATAAGGGTCTCTAGGCCCAGACACACCACAATGAGAGTGGAATAAGGGTCTCTAGGCCCAGACACACCACAATGAGAGTGGAATAAGGGTCTCTAGGCCCAGACACACCACAATGAGAGTGGAATAAGGGTCTCTAAGCCCACATACACCACAATGAGAGTGGAATAAGGGTCTCTAGGCCCAGACACACAGCAGTGAGAGTGAAATTATTGTTAGCACAGTGGAATGGAAACTCGTAAGAACAGAATCCGTACTCTGGGACTAGGGATGAGTGAACCGAACCTGGAAAAGTAAACTGGGCCCAGAGACCTATGCTGAAATCCATTCTGCATTTTCTTTGCTGCCTGTGTTGTGCTGTATTGTATTTCAGTGGAGCCCATGGAAGTCAAGGGCAATCACCTGGCAGCTAATTATTTGCAGGTGTGCAATGATTGTTTAATAAACTGGAGTTATTGTTGTTTTTAGACCTCCTTAATAAACTGTTCTTAATAAACTTGTAGGTAGTTTTCTGTGTGGGCAATTTTCGCCAACATTCTTCTGTGCTGCAGAGCATCTCACCTATAATTCTATACTATTCTTTGTCCTGCAGAGAACTCACCTATAACTATATATTATTCTGCCCTGCAGAGCATCTCATGTATGCCTGCATAGTATTCCCCTGTTCTGCAGAGCATCTCACCTATAATTGTATACTATTCTCTGTCCTGCAGAGCATCTCACCTATAATTATATATTATTCTTCTGCCCTGCAGAACATCTTGCGTATACATGCATACTATCCCCCTGTCCTGCAGAGCATTTAACCTATAGGTCTTTGCTATTCTTTGTCCTGAAGAGCAACTCGCCTATAATTCTATATTATTCTTCTGCCCTGCAGAGCATCTCATATATACCTGCATACTATCCCCCTGTCCTGCAGAGCATTTAACCTATATCTCTTTGCTATTCTCCTGTCCTGCAGAGCTTCTCACCTATAATTCTATACTATTCTCTGTCCTGCAGAGCTTCTCACCTATAATTCTGTACTAGTCTCTGTCCTGCAGAGCATCTCACCTATAATTCTATATTATTCTTCTGCCCTGCAGATCATCTCTTGTACACATGCATATACTCTCCCCCTGTTTTGCAGACCATTAAACCTATAATTCAGTCTGTGGGCAATTTTCTGTGGGCATTTTTCACCTTGCACCTCAAATATCATAGATCTGAAACTTTGTGATGCTGCAATTGGCAATTTTCCGTGTGGGCAATTTTCCATGTGGGCAAATTTCCATGTGTGCAATTTTTCTGTCGGCATTTTTCTGGTCACCGTCTAACATGAACCACTAGTTCATGTCACCAAAAAATTCCAAGCACATGTGAAAGTGCAGAGATACTGTATTAATAGGGGAAAGAGTCATCACCAAACAAAACTATCATACACTACCTGCAGACCTTTGGCGATATGTGTGCTGCGATAACTTTGACCAAGGTTTCAGACCTTAATTAGCCTGTTAGGGTTGTGGCTTGTTCACGATCATCGTTAGGAAATTACATTCCCAGGTTTTATAAAAGCCCATGCTCCTCTAACATTGTGCCAAAAACAGCAGCCATGGCTTCTTCTAAGTAGCTGCCTAGCACTCTGAAAATGATGAAGGCCCACAAAGCAGGAGAAGGCTATAAGAATACAGCAAAGTGTTTTCCTGTTTGAAATGTAATTAACCCCTTCATGACCCAGCCTATTTTGACCTTAATGACCTGGCCGTTTTTTGCAATTCTGACCAGTGTCCCTTTATGAGGTAATAACTCAGGAACGCTTCAACGGATCCTAGCGGTTCTGAGATTGTTTTTTCGTGACATATTGGGCTTCATGTTAGTGGTAAATTTAGGTCAATAAATTCTGCGTTTATTTGTGATAAAAACGGAAATTTGGCGAAAATTTTGAAAATTTCGCAATTTTCACATTTTGAATTTTTATTCTGTTAAACCAGAGAGTTATGTGACACAAAATAGTTAATAAATAACATTTCCCACATGTCTACTTTACACCAGCACAATTTTGGAAACAAAATTTTTTTTTGCTAGGAAGTTATAAGAGTTAAAATTTGACCAGCGATTTCTCATTTTTACAACGAAATTTACAAAACCATTTTTTTTAGGGACCACCTCACATTTGAAGTCAGTTTGAGGGGTCTATATGGCTGAAAATACCCAAAAGTGACACCATTCTAAAAAATGCACCCCTCAAGGTGCTCAAAACCACATTCAAGAAGTTTTTTAACCCTTCAGGTGCTTCACAGCAGCAGAAGCAACATGGAAGGAAAAAATGAACATTTAACTTTTTAGTCACAAAAATTATCTTTTAGCAACATTTTTTTTATTTTCCCAATGGTACAAGGAGAAACTGAACCACGAAAGTTGTTGTCCAATTTGTCCTGAGTACGCTGATACCTCATATGTGGGGGTAAACCACTGTTTGGGCGCACGGCAGGGCTTGGAAGGGAAGGAGCGCCATTTGACTTTTTGAATGAAAAATTGGCTCCACTCTTTAGCGGACACCATGTCACGTTTGGAGAGCCCCCGTGTGCCTAAAAATTGGAGCTCCCCCACACGTGACCCCATTTTGGAAACTAGACGCCCCAAGGAACTTATCTAGATGCATAGTGAGAACTTTGAACCCCCGGGGGCTTCACAAATTGATCCGTAAAAATGAAAAAGTACTTTTTTTTCACAAAAAAATTCTTTTAGCCTCAATTTTTTTCATTTTCACATGGGTAACAGGATAAAATGGATCCTAAAATGTGTTTGGCAATTTCTCCTGAGTACACCGATACCTCACATGTGGAGGTAAACCACTGTTTGGGCACATGGTAAGGTTCGGAAGGGAAGGAGCGCCATTTGACTCTTTGAATGAAAAATTATCTCCATCGTTAGCGGACACCATGTCGTGTTTGGAGAGCCCCCGTGTGCCTAAACATTGGAGCTCCCCCACAAATGACCCCATTTTGGAAACTAGACCCCCCAAGGAACTTATCTAGATGCATATTGAGCACTTTAAACCCTCAGGTGCTTCACAAATTGATCTGTAAAAATGAAAAAGTACTTTTTTTTTCACAAAAAAATTCTTTTCGCCTCAGTTTTTCATTTTCACATGGGCAATAGGATAAAATGAATCCTAAAATTTGTTGGGCAATTTCTCCCGAGTACGCCGATACCTCATATGTGGGGGTAAACCACTGTTTGGGCACACGGCAGGGCTCGGAAGGGAAGGCGCGCCATTTGACTTTTTGAATGGAAAATTAGCTCCAATTGTTAGCGGACACCATGTCGCGTTTAGAGAGCCCCTGTGTGCCTATGCATTGGAGCTCCCCCACAAGTGACCCCATTTTGGAAACTAGACCCCCCAAGGAACTTATCTAGATGCATATTGAGCACTTTAAACCCCCAGGTGCTTCACAGAAGTTTATAATGCAGAGCCATGAAAATAAAAAATAATTTTTCTTTCCTCAAAAATGATTTTTAGCCTGGAATTTCCTATTTTGCCAAGGGTAATAGGAGAAATTGGACCGCAAATGTTGTTGTCCAGTTTGTCCTGAGTACGCTGATACCCCATATGTGGGGGTAAACCACTGTTTGGGCGCACGGCAGGGCTCGGAAGGGAAGGCACGCCAATTGGCTTTTTAAATGGAAAATTAGCTCCAATCATTAGCGGACACCATGTCACGTTTGGAGAGCCCCTGTGTGCCTAAACATTGGAGATCCCCCACATATGACCCCATTTTGGAAACTAGACCCCCAAAGGAACTAATCTAGATGTGTGGTGAGGACTTTGAACTTCCAAGTGCTTCACAGAAGTTTATAACGCAGAGCCATGAAAATAAAATAAAAATTTTATTTTCTCTAAAATGATTTTTTAGCCTGCAATTTATTATTTTCCCAAGGGTAACAGGAGAAATTTGACCCCAAAAGTTGTTGTACAGTTTCTCCTGAGTACGCGATACCCCATATGTGGGGGTAAACCACAGTTTGGGCACATGTCGGGGCTCGGAAGTCAAGTAGTGACATTTTGAAATGCAGACTTTGATGGAATGCTCTGCGGGCGTTACGTTGCGTTTGCAGAGCCCCTGATGTGGCTAAACAGTAGAAACCCCCCACAAGTGACCCCATTTTAGAAACTAGACCCCGAAAGGAACTTATCTAGATGTGAGGTGAGCACTTTGAACCCCCAAGTGCTTCACAGAAGTTTATAACACAGAGCAGTGAAAATAATAAATACGTTTTCTTTCCTCAAAAATAATTTTTTAGCCCAGAATTTTTTATTTTCCCAAGGGTTACAGGAGAAATTGGACCCCAAAAGTTGTTGTCCAGTTTCTCCTGAGTACGCTGATACCCCATATGTGGGGGTAAACCACTGTTTGGGCACACGTCGGGGCTCAGAAGGGAAGTAGTGACTTTTGAAATGCAGACTTTGATGGAATGGTCTGCGGGCGTCACGTTGCGTTTGCAGAGCCCCTGGTGTGCCTAAACAGTAGAAACCCCCCACAAGTGACCCCATTTTGGAAACTAGACCCCCCAAGGAACTTATCTAGATATGTGGTGAGCACTTTGAACCCCCAAGTGCTTCACAGACGTTTACAACGCAGAGCCGTGAAAATAAAAAATCATTTTTCTTTCCTCAAAAATGATGTTTTAGCAAGCAATTTTTTATTTTCTCAAGGGTAACAGGAGAAATTGGACCCCAGTAATTGTTGCCCAGTTTGTCCTGAGTACGCTGATACCCCATATGTGGGGGTAAACCACTGTTTGGGCACATGTCGGGGCTCGGAAGTCAAGTAGTGACGTTTTGAAATGCAGACTTTGATGGAATGGTCTGCGGGCGTCACGTTGCGTTTGCAGAGCCCCTGGTGTGCCTAAACAGTAGAAACCCCCCACAAGTGACCCCATTTTGGAAACTAGACCCCCCAAGGAACTTATCTAGATATGTGGTGAGCACTTTGAACCCCCAAGTGCTTCACAGACGTTTACAACGCAGAGCCGTGAAAATAAAAAATCATTTTACTTTCCTCAAAAATGATGTTTTAGCAAGCAATTTTTTATTTTCTCAAGGGTAACAGGAGAAATTGGACCCCAGTAATTGTTGCCCAGTTTGTCCTGAGTACACTGATACCCCATATGTGGGGGTAAACCACTGTTTGGGCACACGTCGGGGCTCGGAAGGGAAGGAGCACCATTTGACTTTTTGAATAAAAGATTGGCTGGAATCAATGGTGGCGCCATGTTGCGTTTGGAGACCCCCTGATGTGCCTAAACAGTGGAAACCCCTCAATTCTTACGCCAACACACCCCTAACCCTTATCCCAACTGTAGCCGTAACCCTAACCACAACCCTAACCGCAACACACCCCTAACCACAACCCTAACCCCAACACACCCCTAACCCTAACCACAACCCTAATTCCAACCCAACCCTAACCCTAAGGCTATGTACCCACGTTGCGGATTCGTGTGAGATTTTTCCGCACCATTTTTGAAAAATCCGCGGGTAAAAGGCACTGCGTTTTACCTGCGGATTTCACCTGCGGATTCCACCTGCGGATTCCTATTGAGGAATAGGTGTAAAACGCTGCGGAATCCGCACAAAGAATTGACATGCTGCGGAAAATACAACGCAGCGTTTCCGTGCGGTATTTTCCGCACCATGGGCACAGCGGATTTGGTTTTCCATAGGTTTACATGGTACTGTAAACCTGATGGAACACTGCTGCGGATCCGCAGCGGCCAATCCGCTGCGGATCCGCAGCCAAATCCGCACCGTGTGCACATAGCCTAATTCTAAAGGTATGTGCACACGCTTTGGAAAACGCTGCGGATCCGCAGCAGTTTCCCATGAGTTTACATTTCAATGTAAACCTATGGGAAACAAAAATCGCTGTACACATGCTGCAGAAAAACTGCACGGAAACGCAGCGGTTTACATTCCGCAGCATGTCACTTCTTTCTGCGGATTCCACAGCGGTTTTACAACTGCTCCAATAGAAAATCGCAGTTGTAAAACCGCAGTGAAATGCGCAGAAAAACCGCGGTAAATCTGCCATAAATCCGCAGCGGTTTAGCACTGCGGATTTATCAAATCCGCTGCAGAAAAATCCGCAGAGGACCAGAATACGTGTGCACATACCGAAACCCTAATCCTAACCCTAACCCTACCCCTAACCCTACCCCTACCCCTAACCCTACCCCTAACCCTAACCCTACCCCTAACCCTACCCCTACCCCTAACCCTACCCCTAACCCTAACCCTACCCCTAACCCTAACCCTACCCCTAACCCTAACCCTACCCCTAACCCTAACCCTAGTTCTAACTCCAACCTTAGTGAAAAAAAAAAAAATTCTTTATTTTATTATTGTCCCTATCTATGGGGGACAAATGGGGGGGGTCATTTACTGTTTTTTTATTTTGACCACTGTGATAGATTATATCACAGTGATCAAAATTCACATTGGAACGAATCTGCCGGCCGGCAGATTCGGCGGGCGCACTGCGCATGCGCCCGCCATTTTGGAACATGGCGGCGCTCGGGGAAGAAGACTGACGGACCCCGCCAGGATCGGTAAGTATAAGGGGGGAGATCAGGGCACAGGGGGGGGAGATCAGGGCACGGGGGGGCGTCGGAGCACGGGGGGGGAGGGATCGGAGCAAGGGGGAGAGTGATCGGTGTGCAGGGGGGGGGGGATCGGTGTGCAGGGGGGGTGGTTCGGAGCACGGGGGGGGATCGGAGTGCGGGGGGGTTTGATTGGAGCACGGGGGGGTGTGATTGGAGCACGGGGGAGCGGACAGGAGGACGGGGGAGCGGAGCACAGGACGGAGGGGAGCGGGCCACAGATCGGGGGGCTGGGGGGGCGATCGGAGGGGTGGGGTGGGGGCACATTAGTATTTCCAGCCATGGCCGATGATATTGCAGCATCGGCCATGGCTGGATTGTAATATTTCACCATTTTTTTAGGTGAAATATTACAAATCGCTCTGATTGGCAGTTTCACTTTCAACAGCCAATCAGAGCGATCGTAGCCACGAGGGGGTGAAGCCACCCCCCCTGGGCTAAACTACCACTCCCCCTGTCCCTGCAGAGCGGGTGAAATGGGAGTTAACCCTTTCACCCGATCTGCAGGGACGCGATCTTTCTGTGACACAGCATATGCGTCACAGGTCGGATTGGCACCGACTTTCATGACGCATACGCTGTGTCACAGGTCGGGAAGGGGTTAAGAAATGTCAGTTAACAGGAACAGTGAAAGTGGAGATAAGGTCTGGAAGACCAAGCAATATTTCAGTGATCGCTGCTCATAGGATTGCTAGATAGGCAAATCTGAAGCCCCACTTGACTGATCTGAACAAAATTGAAAATCTGTGTCCAGACCTCAGAATAGCAGTGCATGCAAGACAACCCAGGAATCTCACAGACCTTTTCTTTGCTGCCTACAAAAAGAGTTTACAAGCTGGGATACTTTCAAAAGGGGGTGCTACTCGGTACTAACCATGCAAGGTGTCCAAACCTTTGCATTGGTCCATTTTCCTTCTTGTAATTTGTAAAATGTAAAAGATGAAGGGAAAATAAATAATACATATATATTTTATTATATTTTTACTTTGGTCTAAAATACAAAGGAAATGTGTCATCTTTAACTTTAGGTCTTTTAGGGATCATTTCACCTTCCACTTAACTGTTTACAATAACAGTAATTTTGACCAGTTGTGTCCACATTTTTACATACCGCTGTAAGTCGTCATACATCAGATAGGGAAAAAAAACTATGATGCCAGAGTTGACGGTCCTAAATATACTTAATAACATCCTGGTACTTTAACCCCTTTCCAACGTATCCAAAAGTCCCTGTGACCCAGGCCCTATTAACTGGGACGTATGGATATGTCCCGGTGATTTTACATGCACACGGCCGTTCGCATGCGATTGCCGGCAGGTGTCAGCTGAGTCTGACAACCGACACTAAGAGCCAGGAGTGCTCCCAGCACTTTAACCCCCTAAATGCTGCAATCGAATGCGATCGCAACATTTCAGGAGTAGACAGAGGGAGGACAGCCCCTCTGCCTTTGGTTCAGAGATCCCACAACGTAATCGTGAGGTCCCGATGCCATGGTGGCCCGATGTCGTCATGATGACATCCTGGTCTCAAGAACAAGGAAAGTTGCTGATCATGTGCAGTGCATGATCAACAACTTTATCTGTCAGTGCAGAGCTGACAGTTTGCATACCATGGGGATGCTGCTAAATCCCCATGCTATACAAGCGATCAGCTTGTAAAAAATAATAGTTCCATAGTGGGACAAAGTAAAAAAAAGTTTAAACCCCTTTCTGCCATCAGACAGAATAGTACGTCCCATGGCAGAATCCCCGCTTTGATGTGGTCTCCGGTGGTGAGCCCGATCCACTCGCGTTAACTAGTTAAATGCCACTGTCAAACTCCGACACCGGCATTTAACAAGTGCTTCAAGCCGGAAATGCGTGCATCGGTGATCGGGGGTCATCGGCGCGTTGGTATGACAACCAGAGGTCTGCTTGAGACCTATGGTGGTTGATGCCGGATTGCTATGAGCGTCACCCTGTAATTCTACTACATAGAGGCGATCTGAGCCCTGCCTCTATGTAGCAGAGCCAATCAAGTTGTGCCAGCTTCTAGGCTATTGAAGCATGGCAAAAGTAAAAAAAGAAAAAAATGTTTTAAAAAAAATAAAAATATAAAGGTTCAAATCGCCCCATTCAAAATAAAACAATAAAAAAAATAAAACAATAAAAAAAATCAAACCTACACATATTTGACCAAAAAACCTTACCAAAGGTTAGCAATACCAATCAAAAGAACGTATCTGCACCAAAATGGTATCATTAAAAACGTCAGCTCGGCACACAAAAATAAGCCCTCACCTAACCTAAGATCATGAAAAATAGAGACGCTACAGATATCGGAAAATTGTTTTTTTGTTGTTGTTTTTTTTAAAGCAAAGTTAGGATTTTTTTCTTCGCCACTTAGATAAAAAAGAACCTAGACATGTTTGGTGTCTATGAACGCGTGATGACCTGGAGAATCATAATGGCAAAAGTGTGGGCTTGCACTTTTTTTTGCCATTTCACCGCACTTGGAATGAATTTTTTTCCCATTTTCTAGTACGCGATATGGTAAAACCAATGATGTCGTTAAAAGTACAACTCGTCCTGCAAAAAATAAGCCCTCACATGGCCATATGGACTGAAAAATAAGAGTTATGGCTCTGGGAAGGAGAGGAGTGGAAAACAAAAAATACCCGGGTTATGAAGGGGTTAAAGTGTAAGAAAAACAATAATTTGTAAAAAATATTTTTAAAAGATCAAAATATATTGTACACATGAAAAAAAAGAAAGTACACATTTTGTATTGCCGCGTCCGGAACGACCCGACCTATGAAACTGTCCCACTAATGAATGTCATAAAGTAATAAAAATAAAAAAAAAAGGCAAAAAACAATACTTCATCATGCCGCCAAATAAAAGGTGAAATAAAACGCAAAAAAAAGACGGATATAAACATAGTACCGCTGAAAACGTCATCTTGTTCCTCAAAAAACAAGCCATTATACAGCTCCATCAGCGGAAAAATAAAAAAGTTATAGCTATGAGAATAAACCAATGTAAAAATAATTTTTTCTATAAGGCTGTGTGCCCACGTTCCTGATTTTTCCATGTTTTTCGCTATAAAACCACGAAAAAAACTGCATCCATTAAGCATCCTATTTAACAGAATGCAATCCGCAATTTTTGTGCATATGTTGCGTTTTTTTCTGTGATAAAAACGCAGCATGTTCATTAATTTGCGGATTTCCCGCTATTTAATTCATTGGGAAGCTCCGGAAACAAACGCAAAAAATCCGCAAAAGAAAACACATGCGGACTTCCTGCGGAAAAAGTCCGGTTTTGTTCAGGAAATACTGCAAATAATCCTGACGTGTGCACATAGCCTAAAATAGTTTTTATTGTGTAAAACTGTCAAAACCTAAAAAAAGATAAAACTATGGTATCGCTGAAATCGTACTGACCCAAAGAATATGGCTATGTGCAAACGTTGCGGATTTTGCTGCGGATCTGCAGCTGCGGGTCCGCAGCAGTTTTCCATGAGTTTACAGTACCATGTAAACCTATGGAAAACAGAAACCGCTGTGCCCATGCTGCGGAAAAAAACGCGCGGAAAAAAACGCGTGGAAACGCTGCCGTTTACATTCCACAGCATGTCAATTCTTTGTGCCGATTCCGCAGCGGTTTACACCTGCTCCTCAATAGAAATCCGCAGGTGTAAAACCGCAGGTGAAATCCACGGTAATTCCTTAGTGAATCCGCAGGTAAAACGCAATACCTGCAGATTTCTCAATTCTGCTGCGGAAAAATCCGCAGAGCTCAAAAATACGTGTGCACATACCCTAAAACTGCTTTATCAATTTTACCACAAGCTGAACGCTATGAAAAAACACCCCCAAAAAATTCCTGAAATTGCAGGTTTTTGTTCATCCTTGCTCCCAAAAATCGGAATAGAAAGTGATCAAAAAATGTCATCGTCTGAAAACGATAGCAATAAAAAAGGTCAACTCGTCCCATAAAAAAACAAGCCCTGACATGACTGTCGGACAAAATATAGAAAAATAAAACTTCAAAATGTTGTGATGCAAAAAGTATTTTTTTGCAATAAAAAGCGTCTTTAGTGTGTGACAGCAGTCAAACATAACCCAATATAAATCTTGTATCGCTGTAATCGCACCAACCCGAAGAATAAAGTCGTCACTTATACCACACAAGGAATGGCGTAAAAAATTAAATAAAACAAAATTCTGTTTTGTTCATTCTGCCTCCCAAAGATCTCAGTAAGGTTCGGCGCACATTTATTCTGAGCTGTGCGCTGAGCGCTTACATCAGGGTTTCCGTGTAAATCTCTGAAATACGTGATTCAGACGGAACTTCTGGGGGAAGATTCCCTATAATGAGGCAGATGGAGGCACTGTGGACGCCATAGGACCTGTGATCCGTCTTTTTAGGATTACATAAAAGTACAGTCGACCAGTTTTGTATACTTCTGAAAAGGACACCGGTGAACAGAGGCCAGACAGAATCCAGAGTAACACTGCTGCCTCATTATAGTGATTGGATCCTTCAGGGTCATATCACTCAGAGATATAGATGGAAACCCCAAAGTGCTCAGCGTAGCGCTGAATAATTGTGATCCCAAACGCTATGTAAAATGTTCCCAATAAAAGCTTCAAATTAATCCTCAAAAGAAAAAGCAAGTCCCACTCAGGTCTGTCAACTGTTAAGGGAACTATGGAGGGTTTCTACATTACTGCTCCCAAATCCCAATGCCCCCTCCCTTCTGAGCCCCAGTGTGCCTAAACCATATATAGCATCCACATGTTTGGCATTTCTGTAGTGATGAGATCCCGCCTAACTTACGGGTGCCCATCTCCAGAAGCACAGGCTGGGCATAATGTGCTGGTCACGTCAGCATACTGGTCCCTACAATGGCAGTTTTCAATTTTCACTCGGCAACATTCATTGCTGCTTGTTTCTGGAATACACCCATGGAGTCACAATCGTTACTACAGCTGTAGAAAAATTCTCAAAGGGACTCTGTATATGGAGTCCACAGACTGTTCTACAAAGATCTGCGCTCCAAGAGGCAAATACCGCTTCGTTCCTCCCGAGTCTCTCCATGGCTAAAGCAGTATTGTACAGCCACATATGGGGTATTGCCACATTCAGTAGAAATTGTGGGACAGATCATGGTGCCATTTTTACCCACTTCTTGTGAAAATGTAAAATCTTGGGCTAAAACAAAATTTGGTGGTAAAAATGTAATTTATTCTTTCTTCACCCCTCAATAGTATAAAATTCTGTGAGACACGTGTTCATTTGATCACTGCATCCCTAGATGAATTCAGTGGGGAATGTAGTTTGTAAATTGACTTCACATATAGGGGATTCTGTTGTTCTGGCACCTGAGGGGCTCTGCCAATCTGACATGGCACCCTCAAACCATTCCAGCAAAATCTGAACTCCAATATGGTGCCTTTTCCCTTCTGAGCTTTGCACTGTGCATCAAAAGCAGTATTCCTTCGCATGTGGGGATCGGCGTACTTAGGAGAAATTGCACAACAAATTGTATGGTGCAATTTCTCCTGTTACTTTTGTGAAAATAAAAAATTTGGAGTTATAATATTTTGTGGGGAAAATGTGGTTTTATTTTATTTTCACTGCTCAACGTAAGAAACTTCTGTGAAGCACCTGGGTGTTCAAGGAGCTAACCAGACTAAATACATTCCTTGAGGAGTCTAGTTTCCAAAATGGGGTCACTTGTGGGGTGTTTAGAAATATCAGGGGCTGTCCAAACTGGACATGACGTCCGCTAATGATTCCAGGAAATTTTACATTCAAAAAGTCCTTCCGTTCCGAGCCCTGCCATGTGCCCAAACAGTACAAATTGTATTGTGCAATTTCTCCTGTTACAATTATTAAACTGCAAAATTTGGGGCTAAAAACATATTTTTGGGGAAAATGTGATATTTTTAATTTTTTATTTATTTTTACAGTTCAACTTTATAAATTTGTTTGCAAATTGTGTCACTTGTGGGGGATTTTTACTGTTTAGGCACATCAGGGGCTCTCCGAATGCGACAGTGTATGTTGATTGTTCCATTAAATGTTGCAATCAAAAAATAGGGGGCTAAAATAAAATTAAGAAACAAATTTTTTTTTTTTTTTTTAAATTTTCATGGCTCTATGTTATAAACTTCTGTGAAGAACCTGGGAATTGAAGATGCTAAACACATATTTAGATAAGTTCCCTGAGTGTTCTAGTTTCTAGACATGCCATCCACTAATTATTCCAGCAAATTCTGCATGCAAAAAGTGAAATTGAGCTCCTTCCCTTCCGAGTCCTATCGTGCGAAAAAACTGTAGATTTCACCCACATATGGGGTATTGGCATGCTCAGGAGAAATTTCACAACAAACTTTGTGGTCCATTTTTCCCGTTAATCTTTTGAAAATGAAAAATAATTGGGTACAAAGTTAATTTTTTTGAGACAAAAAGTTAAATGTTCTTTTTTTTTTTTACCACATTCCAAAAATTCCATTGAAGCACCTGAAGAGTTAATAAACTTCTTGAATGTGGTTTTAAGCACCTTGCAGTTTTTAGAATTGTCACTTTTGGGTATCTTCTATCATATAATTCAAATAATTTTGTAAATTTTGTTAAAAAAATTAGAAATCGTTGGTCAACGTTTAATCGTTATAACTTCCTAAAGATAAAAAAAAATTGTTTCAAAAATTGTACTTATGCAGACGTGGGAAATGTTATTTATTAATTATTTTGTGTGACACATCTCTCTAATTTAAGGGTATAAGAATGCAAAGTTTGAACATTGTAAAATTTTACAAATTTTTGCCAAATTTCCGTTTATTTGCGTCTACTATGAAGTTCAATATGTCACAAAAAAAAAAGTCTCAGAATCAATGGGATTTGTTGAAGCGTTCCAGAGTTATTACCACACAAAGTGACAGTGGTCAGATTTGTAAAAATTGACCTGGTCATTAACTTGCAAACCACCTTGGGGGGTAAATGGGTTAAAGCAAAATCGGTCACCAGATTTCCCAATGCATGCTGTATACTTAATTATAATAGTGATTTTAGACCTGATGAGGTTGAGGGATTACTTTGAAAATCCTTGTGAAATTTAATGTATAATTCTATTTGGACTAGATGGTCGTTTCAGAGGGTGCTCTGTATTAAGCTCTTGGTGAGATAAGGACCTATACTGGACATGTAGAGGGGCCAACTGCTGTTTCTTTGCCCCTACACTGAATACATAAGACATCAGATTTGGTTATGGTATAGCACTGGTAGCTCAGGTCTTGCTCCAGCTTTTGCTACTAGCAGATCTTTGTAAATTGGAGCCCTTTTTTTATTCTGTATTCACACATTTCAAAATCACATTTACAGTTATTTATTTATTTATTTTTTCATGCAGCTTTATAGTTTACTGGAAAGAATTAACCCAGATCATAATTTCCCAGTGAGGTAAGACCTTTTTTTTTTTTTTAATAATTTTAATGGACAGCTTTAATATTTTTTTAATGTAAATTAACAGTAGAAGAAAGTATTAGAATCTGTAAAATGTCTTATTAGAGAAATAAGAAATTTCTCTATTTATCTCCCAGCACTGACCATTCACGCTCAAACTGCTCCAATCTGTCTACAGATCTGCTTTCAGTAAAGGTACCGTCACATTTAGCGACGCTGCAGCGATCTAGACAACGATCCCGATCGCTGCAGCGTCACTGTGTGGCCGCTGGAGAGCTGACACACAGACAGCTCTCCAGCGACCAACTATGCGAAGTCCCCTGGTAACCAGGGTAAACATCGGGTTACTAAGCGCAGGTTACTAAACACTACATACTTACATTCCGGTGTCTGTCCTCCGGCGCTCTGCTTCTTCACTGTGTAAGCGCCGGCCGGAAAGCACAGCGGTGACGTCACCTTACACAGTGCAGAGAAGCAGAGCACCGGTGGACAGACACCGGAATGTAACTATGTAGTGTTTGGTTTTTTTTACGTTTACGCTGGTAACCAGGGTAAACATCGGGTTACTAAGCGCGGCCCTGCGCTTAGTAACCCGATTTTTACCTTGGTTACCAGTGAAGACATCGCTGAATCGGCGTCACACACGCCGATTCAGCGATGTCTGCGGGAGATCCAGCGACGAAATAAAGTTCTGGACTTTCTTCTCCGACCAACGATGTCACAGCAGGATCCTGATCGCTGCTTCGTGTCAAACATAACGATATCGCTATCCAGGACGCTGCAATGTCACGGATCGCTAGCGATATCGTTAAGTTGGCCAGTGTGAAGGTACCTTAAGGGATCAAATTACACCTACTGTCTATAAAACTCTTGTTTTGTGAGAGGGAGGGTAAGTTAGAGGGAAACAATATCCAAATGGTACAAGAAACTCCTGAGAGTGCAGAAGAAACATTAAAATACATAATACAAGTCATGTAATGACCAAAAAAAGATGGTCTTCCTCATGACCAAACAGGATGACTTATTCCGAAGTCACCTGAAATGATAGGTACAAATTTTAGCAGTGGCTTGATATTTAAAAAAAAAAAAATCAAAGCTATAGTTGCCACTGGATCCAGCATAGGTTCTGTGGTCTGAGTTTACTCTGGAAGGACGTAGTCACCGTTCCAATAGCAGGAGGACACATGTGACCTGTGATAGGCTGCCACTGGTCAGGTTAGTTCAGCTGCCAATCACCTGTCCACAGCGGTTCTGCTGTTGCTGGAGCAGTATCAACCCGTTCTGTCTTAAAGCAGTTCATAGGGTATATATAGGTAGCTTTCATCCGAAACCCTCACAAAACCGGTTTTGAGTGTATGTGCTGACTGAACCATTGATTATAATGATTCGGAAATCCACTGTGCGCTGTAATGCATTATTTTCGGCCACATATGCCTATTGGAGGCGGGCAACAAAATGCAGACCATTTTGCCTGTTTTCTGAGGTTTTGGATTTTGTATATGCAGTCTAATCTGTGGACCGTTATGATAGAGAAGCAGCTGAGCAGAATGGTGTATAGATTCAGTGTAGATCCCTGGTGTTTGTATATGGGTCCAGTGATCTCACATTTACAAAACTGCACCATGAATTTCAATGAATAAAGTGCAAGATTTAGTGACGAATATGTATATCACCCTGATCATAGGCTCCTGCTCTGTAACACACTGCCTGCAGATAAGATACAATTTTAAACTTAACACGTTCCCTTAAAGGGGTATTTCCATATCCAAGATCCTATCCCAATACGTAATAGGAATAATAATGATAATAACAATAACAAATACCTTCAATTAGAAATGTAGTATAGTCTTTCCTCATGTGCAGACATTGCAGGACCTTAGGTATCTGTGTTACGACCACTGATATAGTGAGTTAGCTGGTTGCTAGTGGTCATAACCATGGACACCTAATGTCCTGCAATTCCTGCACATGAGGAAAGACATTGCGAATCATAAAAACTATCCTACATTTCTAATTGGAGATATTTGCTAATATTATTACACCTACTACATACTGGGATAGGATCCTGGAGATGGGAATATCCCTTTAATGATGAAAGTCAGACTGTTTTTTGGTAATTATTAATCATTTCAAGTAAATCTCTTCTGTGTAGAGACAGATAAATAAGGAAGAGATGAAGAAGTAATATTCACGGATTCTAAACCTTCCAGTGTTTCTAGCTGTTGAAGTTACCGCATAACCTCATTTCTCTTCACTCCTTTAGCTCACATTGTCTGCGTGCTGCTGCTTTCTATATACGGGGGCTCTTTTCTTTCTTTCAAGGCAGATACAATGAAGCAAAGTAAGTGGCATTTTTCTTTGTTTTTTAATCTGTTGACTAGTAAACTCTACCTTAGGAAGCCTTATATTTTTCATTTTGCTTGTTCCTAATCCCTGGTCGTGTTGCAAGGCTTGTTACAGAGTCACACTGACCTATAGGGCAGCTGCCTCTCTTAGGTGGTAAAGACCTTCATGAGACTTTCTTTGTGAGAATTACTTAGCATATTTTCTAATAACAGAAATTCCTGTCGCTATGTTTTTATAGTAAGGTTTTTTTCCCTGTTGTATCTGTTTTACCATACAACATGTCTGGGTCTTGCAATGTGTGGCACACAGCCATATTATATACTGGATGTTACATGTTTCTTTACATTACAGACGATTTCTGCGAGAAACTTTAAAGATGTCAAACGCTGAGGATCTGAATCGACTCACGGCGTGCTCTTTGGTACTTCTTGGCCACATCTTCTATGTACTAGGAAATCACAGGGTACGATGATATACAGTGTGTAAGCGCGCTAATTATTTTATCTAGGTTTTTATATTGCATACTTTCAAGGGGTTCTCCGAGCTTTTTCAATTTAATCTTACCTGGCAAGCCCCAAATATGCATTGGCTTAATAGATAATTTCATCCATAAATTTCTTTGTAAATGTGACTTACACTAAAGGGAACCTGTCACCTCAGAAAACGCTATTTACCTGCAGTAATAGTGTTTTTCTGCAGGTAAATAGCATTACAATCAGGGCTGTGGAGTCTTTATTAAATAGACTGACTCAGACTCCTAAAATATATATTAAATTGGTTCAGTAGTTCAGTGCAGGATGTGCTGTAAATGTTTCCATAGTAATTTGGAAAAGTTATGAATTGTCCTATAAATGTCTGTTCTATTTCTGATCTAAGTATCTCCCGGTTTTAGGTGAGATGAATCTGTGCTGCACTTTATGTACAGGCTCAGTAGTGAGGCCGTGCTGTGGAGTCAGAAGTTAGGCAAATTTAGGAGTCTGAGGTCTGGCTTACTGACTCCACAGACCTGATTACAATGCTTCCTGGCCACCTTACTGAAAGATGCAGCTACCTGGAGAAAATGATATTTCTTTCCCAGGATCACCTGCTTTCAGTCATTGAGGCGTGTGTGGAGCAGGTTCAGTCACCGCTCACTATACTGTGAGCAGCAACTGCAAGCACTCACTGGCATTTTGACTTCCTATATGAACAGATGCGGTGCAAAGATAGCTGTCATCAAAATTTTGGGACATGCCTACAGCATGACTGAGCTGCTCCTCGCTGGCTCTAAGTAGGAAATCAGTTACTTTTCTAGAGCTAGAGGCACTTTCAGTACAGCGACCGGGCAGTATTTTAACACTATACCTGCTGGTAAATATAATTTTCTGAGGTGAAAGCTTCCCCTTTAAATGTAATGTGCTTTACCGCCAACATATAGAGGTTATACCATAGCATCATTGCATAATGTTTCCATACTGCCACATGAGAGTTCATGAAGTGCCCATGGTTATGGGGGCAGGAAGTTCTTTATATTTATTTTAGATACCACTAACTGGTCCAAATACCTAATCTTGTCATGGAATAGTCCTCTATCTCTCCAGTCATTAGACCCATAGGTATTCTGAAATTTGCTTTACTTGTACTGCAATCTGTAATTTTCAAATGTACCATCAGGAGAGCAACAATATGGTGGTCCCAGCCATGCAGCTGGCAAGCAAGATCCCAGATATGTCTGTACAGCTATGGTCGTCGGCGCTGCTTAGAGGTAAGGTTAACTCTTCATTTTTCTTGTATTCATACCTTCGGGTTACCGTATTTTCCAGCGTATAAGACGACTGGGCATATAAGACGACCCCCAACTTTTCTGAAGTTTTTCAGGGATTAAAAAGTCATCGAATTTGCCGGAAAATACAGTATTTCTTTTTTAAATTTAGTGAGTTTGCGTTAGAATATTTGCTACTGTGACCTGGTAGCCATTTTTTGGGAGATGCAGAAGATGGTTAATCATTTATGTACAAAGCTGATTGACTTTCTGCCAGTTTCAAAGCATTTATTTACAGGTCAGGTAATCTAAATCATTGGAGGAATTTATTGGTAAATAGTCTGTTGATGAAGTGAGAAAAATAAAGGCTTAAATTTATGGGATAAAAGAACTAAAAATTTGCATGTGCATATATATTAATCCCCTTTTGCCATGAACCCCCTAATAATTTCTGGTGCAAGCAATTACCTTCACAAGTCACATGCTTAGCAAAAGGAAGTCCACCTTTGTGCAATCCAAGTGTCACATGGTCTGTCGGTATATACACACTTTTTCTGAAAGGCTACAGAGGCTGCATAACCACTAACCAAGCACCATGAAGATCAATGAGATCTCCAAACAAGTCGTGGACAGAGTTGAGAAGTACAATCAGGGTGGATTTGATTTAAATCTAACTGATTTAAATCACGATTTAAATCACTAGTCAGTAAGGCTTGATTTAAATCAGTGATTTAAATCAAAGTTTCTACCTAACTGAATTTGACTCCGCAGAGGTCCCAGCCTCTTCTTCACGGCAAAAATGTTACAACATGAACAGAGTTGAGGAAAAGACCTTAATCCTATTGTTCTACAAACCTATGAATACAGAATCAACCCCTTCAGTGCCAAGTCCAAGAAGTTAGACAATATGTTTCGGATTGTTTGGACTGGAATAGATCTGCACAGCACAAGAAGAATGTGAATCTAAGTGTGAGGAGGAGGAAGGGACATGAGTCATCTTCATCACCGCACTTCTCATGATGTTGCCTCATTCGCGCCACCAGGCCTTGCATCTCTTTGTTGCATCGTTTGCATTTTGCACGCATGCCTGCCTTACCGATAGGCGAAGGAGCTTCATTAAAATATTGCCAAACTGGGTCTCTTTTACGGCCTGCTGCCATTATAAGGAAAGAATGTAATAAACCTCAGATCGTACACACAAACAGATCCAGACTTGTCTGTCTGTGGCTATGCTGCAGTATTGTGCTCAAAGTTTCATTTTCTTGTTTGCTTGCCCTTCCTCCTCCTCACACTTAGATTCACATTCTTCTTGTGTTGTGCAGATCTATTCCACTCCAAACAATCCGAAACATATTGTCTAACTTCTTGGACTGAAGGGGTTGATTCTGTATTCATAGGTTTGTAGAACAATAGGATTAAGGTCTTTTTCTCAACTCTTTTCATGTTGTAACATTTTTGCCGTGAAGAAGAGGCTGGGACCTCTGCGGAGTCAAATTCAGTTTTGAGAACTGCGTAAGTAAAGCGAGCGTCTGTGATAATATAGGAGAGAAACTGCCCACTAATCCTACAGAAACCTCTGGAAGAGCATGGCATTGTGAATGTTACAAATATACAGCCTTTATTCTACTGAGTTAAACAACTCAGCTTTATCTCATGATGGAAGAACCTTTGGATGGTCAAATATTTTCCTCAAAAAGCAGTTTATTGAAAAAAATCCGATTTAAATAAAAAAAATCAGATTTTTTTTTTTTTTTTTTTTTTTAAACATTGATTTTTATCCACCCTGAGTACAATTAAGGCTATGTGCACACGTTCAGGAATTCCTGCAGAAAATTCCTGTGGAAATCCGGACATTTCTGCCAGATTTCCGCATGATATCCGCATGCGTTTTTTTTTCGTGGTTTTTGCGCAGTTTTTCCCAGACATTTCCCAATGCATTAGACAGTGGGAAATCCGTGAAAAAAACGCAAAATTAATGAACAGGTTCATTATTTTTCCGCAATGTGTTTTTCATGCGGAAAAACGCACATCATGTGCACAGAAATTGCGGATTCCATTATAAATGATGGGATGCTTAATGTATGCAGATTAGTTGCGGTTTTATAGCGTTTTTATAGCGCAAAACGCTAAAAAAACGCAAATAATCTGCAATGTGTGCACATAGCCTAAGAATTGGGTTCAAAAAAAATATCCCAATCTCTGACGATCCCCCAGAGCACCATCAAATCCATTATCATCAAATGGAAAGAACATGGTACCACAACAAACCTGCCAGGAGAGGGCTGCCCACCAAAACTTAGCTTGGGCAAGGAAGGAATTAATCAGGGAGGCAGCAGAGAGACCAAAGGTAACCCTGAAGGAGCTGCAGAGTTCCCAAGCAGAGACTGGAGTATCTGTCCATATGACCACGATAAGCCGTACACTCCATAGAGGTGGCCTTTATGGGAAAGTAGGCAGAAAATAGCCTTTACATACACACACCTAATTGAAAAGGTCATTTTAAGTTTACCAAAAGACGTGGGAGAATCCCCAAATGTACAGAAGGTGCTGTGGACAGATGAGATCAAAATTGAACTTTTTGATCAGCAAGGTAAATGCTATGTCTGGTTCCAAACCAATACGGCTCATCAACCCAAGAATACCATCTCCATAATGAAATATGGTGATGGCAACATCATGCTGTGGAAATGTTTTGGGCAGCAGGGACAGGGAAAATTATCTAAGTCAAGGAGGAAGATGGATTGTGCAAAATACAGGGATATTCTTGCTCAAAACCTTTCCCAGTCTGCAAGTGATCTGGGACTGGGACGGAGGTTCACCTTCCATCAAGACAGTGATCCAAAGCATACTGCTAAAGCAACACTCGTGTGGTTTAAGGGGAAACATGTAAAGGTTTTGTAGTGACCTAGTAAAAGCCAGACCTTAATTCAATTGAGGATCTGTGGTGAAACTTGAAGATTGCTCTTCACCAGAGGAAACCATCTAACTTGAAGGAGCTGGAGCAGTTTTACCTTGAGGAATGAGCAAAAACACCAATGGCAATGTGTGGAAAACTCAGAAACGTATCCAAAGTGACTTACAGGTGTAATTGATGCAAAAAGAGGCTCTAGAAAGTACTCACTTTAGTGGGGTGAATAGTTATGCACGCTGAAGTTTTCAGTTATTTTGTCCTATTTGTTGTTTGCTTCACAAGGGGGAAAAAAAAGAAAACCAAATGCTCACAGTTAAAGGCATGTTCTTTACATGAACTGATGCAAAAGACACAAATGCCAATGGGGTGAATACACTCGCAAGCCACTGTATATACAGGGTCTATTGCACATGGACGAAGTGCTGTGGTTAAAAAGATGTGCCAGAAAAGTGCATGCTAGCTGTAATTGTGAGGCACACGCAATCCAATGTCTTATTCATCTGTGTAGTTGAGCTTTTCTTGTGCTTTATGGATAGACTTTGTCATTCACTGTCTGCAGGAGGTTCTTTTCCAAGGTTTCTTAAAAGGAACCTGTCATCCCCAAAATCGAAAGTGAGCTAAGCCCACCAGCATCAGGGGCTTATCTACAGCATTCTGTAGGGCCTCCCATCTTCTTACGATGACGTCCTCTCCTTGTCTTCACGCTGCGGCTCCGGCGCACTGCAGTACTTTGCTCTGTCCTCAACAGGGCAGACAAAGTACGCCGGAGCCGCAGCGTTAGGACAAGAAGAGGGCGTCATCTGATGAAGATGGGAGGTGCCAGACCACGACACCCATCAGACCGCAGTGGGACCGCCTCTGGGTGAGTATAATTTAACCACTTTTTCTCATCTTTCAGGATACATCAGGGGCTTATCTACAGCACAACAGAATGCTGTAGATAAGCCCCTGATGCTGGTGGGCTTAGCTCACCCTCGATTTTGGGGGTGACAGGTTCCCTTTAACCGTATTCTATATAGTAAATGAATCCTTTTATTTTGTTAGAACTTGTTGATGTCAGAGGGTGCGGAAGTGGCAACCATTCATTTCAGTGGAAAAATAAAGCCATTCTTTGTTGGAATTTCAGGAGTGAATAGTTTTACAAGAAATTGTCTTTTTGTTAAATTATTATTTTTTTTTTACATACAGATCTGAATAAAGCATGTGGAAATACAATTGATGCCCATGAGGCTGCACAGATGCACCAAAACTTCTCCCAACAGCTGCTACAGGACCACATAGAAGCCTGCAGTCTTCCAGAACACAATCTCACAACGGTTAGTCTTTTGCTTGTATATCCTAAAAGGGTTTTTCCTAATTTTTTTTTTTTTTATAGCAGTGGCCTATCATTCAAAGATTCACTTACTTAGTTTCTCATGTGAGGGTTTAGCCCCTTGGACCACAGCTGATCTTGAGTGAAATGGATGCATTACTTTAATAGTGCTGCATTCCATGCACTTTTTACAGACCGGTCTCTAATTTTCCCTTTGTTTCTAAATTCTTGAAATATTTGGTCCACCCCAGCCTAATCCGCTGTTTCTAAGAATACTCTCGTGACCCGTTTACATTCTGGTTTCCGCTCCTTACATTCTAATGAAACTGCCCTCTCTAAAGTCTCTAATGAACAACTAAATCTAATGGTCACTACTCCCTGCTGATTCTCATGGATCTTTCTGCAGCATTCAACGCTGTGGCTCTCCAGCTCCTCACTATGCTCTGCTTTATTGGTCCACAAAGATACCGTTCTCTCCTGGTTCTCCTATCTTTCTGACCGCTCCTTCACTGTGTCTTTTGCTGGCTTCTCTTCCTCTCATCTTCCCCTTACTGTTGGGGTTCCTCAAGGATCAGTCCTAGGCCCCCTCCTATTCTCTTTATATACTGCTCCTATTGGACAAACAATCAGTTCGGTTTTCAGTACCATCTCTATGCGGATGACACCCAGTTATACATAGTCTCCTGACATCAGCCCTACATTACTACAAAATACCAGTGATTGTCTTTCCACTGTCTCTAACATTATGTCCTCCCTCTATCTAAAACTGAACTACTTGTGTTTTCTCTCTCCACTAACCGACCTATGCCTGATTATTGCCATTTCCATTTGTGGTTCTACCATTACTCCCCAGCAACATGCCCACTGTGTTGAGGTCACTCTTTATTCAGATCTTTCCTTCACTCCCTCACATCTGATCGCTCGTCCATTCATGTCACCTACACCTCAAAAATATTTCTAGAATTTGACTCTTTCTAACTTTCAACTCTGCAAATACTCTTCCTGTAGCTCTTACCCATTCTCGTCGGTACTATTGCAACTCTACTGATCAGTCTGCCTCTTACTAAACTCTCCCCTCTTCAATCTCTCCTGAATGCAGCAGCCAGGATCCTACGCCTTTCCAACCACTACACTATTGCATCCACCCTGTGCCAGTTGCTGCACTGGTTACCCATCCACTACAGGGTCCAATATAAACTTAAAGGGACTCTGTCACCTGAATTTGGCGGGACTGGTTTTGGGTCATATGGGCGGAGTTTTCGGGTGTTTGATTCACCCTTTCCTTACCCGCTGGCTGCATGCTGGCTGCAATATGGGATTGAAGTTCACTCTCTGTCCTCCATAGTACACGCCTGCACAAGGCAATCTTGCACAGCGCAGGCGTGTACTATGGAGGACAGAGAATGAACTTCAATCCAATATTGCAGCCAGCATGCAGCCAGCGGGTAAGGAAAGGGTGAATCAAACACCCGAAAACTCCGCCCATATGACCCAAAACCAGTCCCGCCAAATTCAGGTGACAGGTTCCCTTTAACACTCTCACCCACAAAGCTCTCCACATTTCAGCACCACTCTACATCTCCTTCCTCCTCTTAGTCTACCACCCCACCCATGCACTCCGTTCTGCTAATGACCTAAGACTATCATCCTCAATAATCAGAACCTCCCGTCTCCAAGACTTCTCGCGTGCTGCACCAATTCTTTGGAATACACTGCCCAGGACAAATCGATTAATTCCCAATATCCACAGTTTTAAGCGTGCCCTAAAAACGCATTTCTTTAGACTGGCCTATCATCTCACCTATCTAACTATCCCTGTTTTGGCCATACAAAATTTACTTCCAAATCCGGACCCTTTTTGCAACTGTTCACGCACCCACCATGCATTTAATAGCCCTCTGTGTTTGTACTTGTAATGACACTGGCTGGTGACCGGTTCATGCAGCGTTATGAATCCTGACTATGTACGTGTGGCTTGCACCGTAGAATTCAATTCAATCATTTTTTACCATTCTCCTTTCGTGTCTCCCCTATTTAATCATGGTTTGTAAGTTTCCAAGCAAGGCCATCATTCCTCTTGGTAACTGTTGATTGTATGTGTTAACTATTAATTGGCCCTACTGTTTACTAAACAGCAGAAGCTGATTGTTTATTGGGAACACTCATCCTCCAGTGACTGGAGCAGAACTAGGATTGTTCAAATTGGGCAACATCTTTTTAACACCCTTATACTTGCTTCATGTTATTTGTCCCTGACTTTAATGCAGGCTCACATACTGAGCCCGCACTTGATGGCTGATTTAGTTACCTTTTTTGATTGCCGCAATGAAAGGTATTCAAAACATCCGTATCTACTCCAAAATGGTATCCGTAAAAAACATCAGCTCAGGCTGATTTCAGATTTTTTTTTTTTTCAACTCTTAAATAAAACAAAAAAAAAAAAACCTATACATGTTTGGTATCTGCGTATACTCTTACTGGCCTGGTGAATTGTATTGCCAGGTCAGTTTTACCATATAGTAAACATGGTAAATAAAAAAAAAAATAAACGAAAAACATTGTGGAATTGCGCCTTTTTAATTTTTTTTTTTTTTGCAATTTCACCGCTCTTGGAATTTTTTTCCTTGTTTTCCAGTTCACTATGTAGTAAAATGAATGGTGTCCTTCAAAAGTTTAACTCACTTCACAAAAAAAACAACCCTCATTTGGCTACATGGCTGGAAAAAGAGTTATGGCTCTTGGAAGAAAAGAAGGGAAAAACTGAAAATGGCTGAGGGTGAAGGGGTTAAAGTCTTTTTCTTGTTTTAGTGCTGGTGTTTTGTTTTGTTTTTTTATTAAAGTACTTGAACTGATAGTTGTTGTTTCCTTTGCAGTGGACAGATGGGTCTCCTCCTGTACAGTTTCAGGCTCAGAATGGACCTACTACCAGCCTGGCTAGCCTTTTGTGAAGACAGTCCTTAAGTATGACATGGACAGACGCACTGTCTGTAGAGGATTCTTCTCTGCATCCAAAACCGTGGAGGATTTACAACTGCAAGAAAATGCACAGTGCATTTGACGCCTATGGTAGAGTCGAGGGGATGTTGTGTCCTGGACATGCCAACTGGATGGAAAGGAGCTTTGTCCTCCATGCAGTAACTCCGGAACTTAGAGACCAATCAATCCACATGCTGCAAAATGTTGACACTCCCTTGCCTGCAAGTAATATTTGCCCCCTCCCCATGTGTACGGTGCGTGGAAAAGGTCAAGCTTTCCCTAGAGCACGATAAGGGGTTAAATTTACCTTGGAACAATATTTTTGTGCTATATTTAATATCTGCCTTCAGCTTTGTTTCCCTCTACTGAATAGATTTAACAGAGAAGGGCATTTTTTAAAATTTTATATCCATAAATATATATATATATAATACTTAATTTTATCAATGTTTTAAAATTTTTCTGCGCACAAAAAATGCGGTTTTGTTGGGGTGGGGAAGGTTTATTCTTTCCCTCTTTCATACCCCCTTTTGGATAAATTATATTTTCACGGGAATGTTTTTGATATTTGATATAGTTTTATAGGCAAGCATTACACAGCCCCTCGATGCAGCAAAGAGGCGGCCAAAGGATTAGCCATTATGTCTTGTGACCTAAGTAATTTGAACTCCTCAAGGCCTGTCATCTTTTAATGATCATGTAATATTTTACACATCTTATTTATCATGCTTATATTACCCATGCAATGTTTAACGTTCTTTTTCAAGCCCATATGTTCTCACTGTCCCTCCTCCCCCCACACACACAATATTAAAGTGATTTTAGTTATTGTGTTTCCAAAGCTCACATTCCCCAGCACAGTGACTCCTACTCATTAAATTCAGTGTATTATTACAATTGTGTGGTATTACTCTGCTAAAGGGGTTGTCCAGGATTAGAAAAAAATGGCTGCATTCTTCCACAAACTACGCCAACCCTGCCAATTCTCTTCAATGGATGAGAGCTGCAATACTGTACACAATCCGTACCCAGGTGTTGTCCAGTTTCTGGAAGAATCCACTGTATTTTCCTACTACAATACAGCGTAAATGAACCTGTCACCATGACAATGCAGTCCCATCTGCAGGCATTGTTATAGAGCAGAAGGAGCGGAGTAGACTGATATATAGTTTTGTGGGGAAATAGTCAGAATAACCTGTATATTCATCAATTAATCATCTGCTCTTTGTGGGATTTTTAGGACCGCCCACTGGACCATTAGTGACTAACAGCTTTTTTTGTCTTAAGTGTGCATACAGAGACAGATGGGACCACCCACTGGACCCAAAAATCCCACAAACAGCAGAAGATTAAGGCTGTGTGCACATGTTCCGGATTTGTCGCTATAAAAACGCTTAAAATACGCATACACATGCATCCCATCATTTCTAATGCATTCTGCAACTTTTGTGCATATGTTTGCGGGGAAAAACGCATCGCAGAAAAAAATGCAGCATGTTCATTATTTTTGCGGATTTCCCACTGTATTATTGCACACCAGAAAATCTGGAAAAAAACCGCAAAAAAACAACGTGAAAAATCCGCATGCGAATTTCTTGCAGAAAATGTCCGGTTTTGTTCAGGAAATTTCTGCAAGAAATCCTGACGTGTGCACATAGCCTAAATGATGAAAATACAGATTATAGCGAGACTTTACTCACAAACCTATATATCAATCTACTCCGGTCCCCCTGCTCTATAACATGGTGCCTGCAGATTGGACTGCATTTTCATGGCGACCGGTTCCCTTTAAACCAACTTTACGTTGCTCGTACAATGAAACATAAGATAAAATGGGCACTTTTTACTGTGGTGGCAGTCACTCCTATATGTGTTTTCTTTTAATCAATATGGTAACATAGTAGCAATTACGGTGTATTCTTTTACAACTGTACCTCCAGTTTTTGTCACATTTTATGAAGGATATGTCTCTTTAAACTATGCTAAACTCGGCCTCTTCTGATACCATTTGTTTGACAGAAGGTGTTTTTTCCACCAATATTCCAGTGTCAACCTACATGACTATTGAACAACCATACAAATATTTAGCTTTACCTTCTTTGCATTGTACCAGTTTGTCTTTTTCTGCATTCATATCCAGAGCTGCGGCATAATTTTGACTATACCTACACTACAAGGATATTCTTGTTGTCCCTAGATGTAGAAGTCACTGGAATTTTGAATGTGACTTGAGAATCCATATATATGTATGTATTAAAGGGCAATTTCCATCTTTAGGAGTTATCACCAATCCACTGGAGTTCCCACCCAACAGAAATAAGCTCTCTAGTGGTTCTGTATTCGCCTCCTCTGGGCCTGATGGAACGAGTACAGCACTCAGCCTTTTCTGCTGGTCCCATAGAGAGTGAATGGGAGCGGTGATGCGTATACCTGGCCAATATTCCATTCCTATAGCGCTCTGTGCACCCACATTCTCCTGATCGGTAGGGGTCTCAACAGTCAGCAAGTTGCCACTTATCCCATGGATAGGTGATAACATTTAAAGGTGGCAAGAAGCCTTTAAAGTGCCTTTAATGACAGCTTTAGGTACTTTTTAGATTGTAACTAGTCCCATACATACACAGCTTTACAGCATTATTTATATCAGCTTCATCTATCATAAACCAATAGGCAATCCCAGCCCTGTAAATCCATGTAAACTCCGACTTCTCCTGATGTGTTTTTGTGCTCTTGGATTTGAGGCTGATACTCAGAACTAAGAGACTTTTACTGGCTAGTTTAACGTTCCAAAACGATTTTCGACACATTCCCAGGAACAGCCACTATAGACTTCTTTTTTTTTTTATTTACTTTTTTCTAGAATAAAATGTGACTGCAGTATTTTAACAAGTTTGATTTGTATTGCATTATCTTTAATTTAACTTACGGGTGGTAGTGTCAATTTCCAGGATAGTGTTACTGTACAGTGTCTTGTTAATGCAATCCCTGATTAAATGGCAGAGTCAGCAGACACAAGTATAGAATGGGCTGAAGTGTTGCGGTAGCCAGACATCTTTGCACGTTGCCTGAATTTGCTGATTTCAATGGGATCAGACAAATCTCACCTGTTGCTAGATGTCGGGTGGGAAAGAAGGATTGGACATGTTGGATTTCAACATGTCTGATTGTTTTGGTCTGGCAGCGACATTTGCCTCTAGAAAACACATACACGTTAGGGTGAACTTGCTTGTGTGATGGAGAAGGGGTCGGAGGAGTTACTATCTGACAAACTTTCTTGGATGTATGACCACCTTTTCAGTTAGTTATCTTGGAGAGCGATCAGGAAGTCCTTCCTTCTTCCCAGTAGGTGAGACATACACCTTAGTCCACGATATAGCTTCTTGACAAACCTGTCCCAATCCTTTTTATAGGTCTTCATATTTAACGTTGGCAACTTACAAAAGTGTAGTCCTACAGGAATTGGTATACATGTGTTTGAGTTCAGAACTAGAGATATGAGACATGGGCCAGACGCCTACCTTTCTGAATGTGTGTGAACAGGGTGCTGACCTGGTATCTATGGGTGGATCAATAGTGATACTCAGTTTTGAGTGGCTAGCAAGTGTGTAGCGTTTGCCGATGAGAGGATGTTTGTTCTGTCGTTTTATTTACTGACATCCATAAAGGTTGGGATATGTTCCGATGGGGTACAAGATACTGTCTAGGTGTTAACCTTAGCTGTCACATTTTATGCCTATGTACATAAAGTAGACTATTGTATATAAAACCTTTTTCATAGGAAATGTATTTTTATATAATATTACTCTTAGTTACTAATTTGCTTCATATACAATCTTTATAAAAGAGCTTACCTTACTGGATTTCACTTTTTGGGTTTGTGATGAATATTGCTGAAGCAGAGTGTGGAATATTACAATAAGCATGCAAGTTCTCACTTATCGGTCCTGAAAATGGTAGAGTTGCTCTGCGGATATAATGGGTATAGTTGACCTGTAGAACAGACGAGTTACTGGACAAGGATGCACTTCTGGTCATTGGCAGAAAACCTGTAACCGACCTTGGTTTGCCTATATGCACAGTCTGAAGATATCTAAAATACGGCTCAATTGCAGGGAATAGTGATGGTTTATTTTACCAACAGTAAATCAGAAGATTATTGTTAAGTATAATGTGTGCAGATGGCCAACTTGGACCAATCTTAAGCCACAAGATGCAAACAGATTAACATTGGATTATGGTGTAGATTCTGGAAGTACTGACTAACTCACTAATATGCATCGGAGCGTCACAATTGTCCTCTGACACCATATATTTGTGGTAAAAAAAGAAAAAAATGAGGCATGTTGAAATTCTTGCCAATGGAGACAGTCTGCCTGCGGAGAGGTATCTGGTAACTGTTTACTTGCCTCTCCCCATTAAGAACACATGCGTACTCAGCCGAACTGAGCATGCTTGTGTATGGGCTTAGGTTGGTGCTAAGGCCGGGGTCACACTAGCGTGTAACACAGCTGAGTGCTATGAGATAAAACATTGCATAGCACTCGGCCCAGTATTCTACTATGGGGCAGCTCAGGTCTGTGATTATTTTCTCACGCTGAATCTGCATGAGAGAACAATCATAGCATGCTGCGATTTGCAGCGAGACTCTGCTCCCTCACTCCCATACAAGTCTATGGGTGCATGAAATATCGCACTTCACTCGGATATCACCCGAGTGCAGTGCCATATAAGCCGGCAATGGAGGAGATGGAGAAATGACTTTCTCTGTCTTCTCCGCAGCTGCGCTCCAAACCTCTCAGTTCTCATCCTCTCGAGAAGATTGGAGCACAGATCACTGACACGCAGAAGAGCAGGAGCCGAGGGTCATTAGCATATCGCATCGGATGCCATATGCTGGTGTGATTCCAGCCGAAGGAGGAATAGCTATTGGCTCATTATGCTGACCGCTAACAAACAGCCAATCCCTGCATGTGTTGTGGCGGTCGAACAGCCGTGAGACATGCAGCCGAGGGAACTATAACATATTATTCGAGCACGCCGAAGTCACTCGTTTAGCACCCAAGCATACTCTGATAACACCTTATCTCAGCACATTCACTCATCACCATTACCTGTACACAGATCGTCAGATCCAACTTATTTTAGGATCATCTTCTGTTGGCACAGACATCTGATTGTTGGCAGATTCTTAAATTTATCTGGATCTGCCAGTCGTCTGCATATAAATATCTCATGTCTTTAGACAAGCCAGCAGATATTTCAGTTGGTCTAATTGGTCCGAAATCTGCATGCGTCCCCCTTCAATAACACATTATGCCACATATGCGTAGTGTTGTTAAAGATTCAAATCATGTTAGGTGCAATGGGTGTTCCAGCTTTTAAGACGTATATTCATTTATAGGACAGACAGGATAGGTAGCAGATTCTTAATCATTGAATATGAAGAAGAATCCACATTGAATTTGAACTACATAGGCTTTTATTTTTTTCAACCATTTTTTTTAAATATGCTTTTATGAAGGTGAAATACATTTTTTATTGGCGCTCAATCTATCTATCCCCTTTGTCTACTAATGTGAGTGCCAGCACACTGATCTATACACCAGTATCTGCTGCAGCATGATCAACAAATTATTTATTGTTTTAAACGGTGACCTGATTTTTATTTATTTACTTTCATTTAATTCTTTGAAGCTTAAAGAGGGATTCCCATCTCTAAGATCTTATTCTAATATGTAGTAGGTGTAATAATAGCAATTACCCCCAATTAGAAATATGGTATAGTTTTATCTGATTCGCTATGTCTTTCCTCATGTGCAGCCATTGCAGGACCTTAGGTATCATGGTTGCGACCACTAGCAAATAGCTGTCACTATATCAGTGGTCGTAACCATGGATACCTAAGGTCCTTCAATGCCTGCACACAAGGCAAGAGACCTAGTGAATCTGAAGAACTATATACATTTCTAATTGGATGTATTTGCTAATATTATTACACCTACTACATATTGGCATAGGATCTTGGAGATGGGAAGACCCATTTAAAGCCTTTTCTCAATATGTGGATTTTGCCAAGTTCATTGTCCAGCGTTCCAGAATTAGAGTAATTGCTATACTACATTATCAGAGCCGTTTTAAAATATTTTCCAGAAGTTTTTTTTTTTTGTGAGTTGTGACTTTTCTAGCTGAAAATCTTGTATACTTTCATAATGTTTCTTGTTCTCTTAATCACACTTAATGGTGCTCTTCATCTTTTAAAAAAGTAAAAGTTTTTAGATTCAAATTCTGTAATCTTTTTGATGCTGTAAAAGATATACTAAACCTTATCTCATAATTATGACTGACCCCAGAAGTCGAGCTCAGCGTTAAAGCTTAAATGCACATTTGATAGTCATGATTATGTTAAAGAATTACACAGGTCTGCAAAAAAAATTTTTTCAAGAGCTGTTTTGGTTATTCCACGTAATCTTTATGTTTTTAAGTGCGCTGAATCCAAAAATGACCTCCATTTTGTTATAGGACATTACGTTTTCTGACAATTTAAGTAACTATGTTAAATAAGACAATACCTCAAAATAAATGAAAATAGACTCAGAAAATTAATTTTTTATTACAAATGTTTCATGAACATCATTTTTTAACTGCAATGAGCTCACTAACACACTAAAATCGATTCTTCTTCCCTGTGAGGCTTCTCTTGGTACATTTACGCTTGTGAGTAGCATCTGGAATGTCTCTCTGAAACGTCCAACAGTAGTCTGCCATCATTGTAATGCTCCATCTTCCCTGGTATCTTCTTTCCATCTCTTTAACGTCCTGGTAGAATCGTTCACCTTGCTCTTCACTCACAGCTCCCAAATTTTCAGGAAAGTTGTCAAGGTGGGAATGGAGGAAATGCACTTTCAAACTCATCAGGCAACCTAAAGCTTGAAATGCTTTCAGCATTCGTCCGACAATTTTTTTGTAGTCAGGGTCTTGTATATCTTCAATGCATTGATGTGAATTAATTAATAGTAATTTTGACTTTCAAAACCCTAAGATAAAAAAAATACAAAAAATTGAGAAAAATATACTAAATTTGAAGAGAATTTTGAATTTATTGGCAAATCATGACGTCCAGGATTTTTTTTTTCAATATTTTTTTTTGTTTTCAGCACACCAAAATACATGGAAATTAGATGAAAATAATCAAACAGCTTTTTAGTCGCAGACCTGTGTTACATGTGCAGAATTGTTGTTGGTTTTTTTTAAGTGTGTCTTCAGGCATATTCTCCTGTTTACCTGTCGTGGTGTATGGAGAGTTGCAACTGCACACTTAGGCTAGGGTCACATTGCGTTAGCAGCAGCCCGTTGAGCACATAAGCTAACGGGCTGCTGCTAGCGCAAGTGCCTGCGCTACATCAGGCTTCTGCTAGCTCCATCTGCGCTAGCAGTGACGGACCCGGAAACGCAGCCAGCGTCTCGGGTCCGTCACTCAAATGACGGCATATTGCTAGCGCACGCCCAATGTGGGCGTGCGCTAGCGATGCGTTCGCCATTACTAGCAATGGCGGCGTTAACGGACTACGTTACATCGCGTTATGCAGCGGTGTAACGTAGTCCGTTAAACGGACACCCGAAACGCAATGTGACCCCAGCCTTAGCGATACAGCTGGCGAGGCAAACCTAAGAAGTCCAGCCAGTATCAGGCACATGCCCCATTTTCATTTTAGGACTCGTGCATGTAGTGGTACCGCTCAGCGTGTGGTTGCGTCTGTCTACACCCAATTCCCTTTTAAACTGATCCAGTCGGAGAAATTTGACTCTTTAAAACTATCACACTGCTAGAAAGACAAAAAACATGCCTCCAAGTAATTGCATTGTATGAAACATGCAGATGGGTGCCCTATTTTTGGGGCTGCCTGGGAGATTTTATCAGGAGGTCATTTTGTGTCTGAAGTGCAGTTTACACCCTTCTTGTAACTCTAAACCACAGGACACCAACAAACAGAATTGACAGGCACTAACCGAAAACTCATAATATGGAATGATACTGAACTGTTTTTCTTATTTAATAAAACCTCATGTATCTTTCAACTTTCTGTACAGTTTGCATTTGTTTTTTTAATTTAGCTCTGTTATGGAATGAAAACTATATTTTCTTCTGTAGATAGTGTAAAGATGTTTGTATAGAAAATAAAGATTAAGTTGTATCTTTCATTTGCCTATATGTCTACTTACTTAGCTGTAGAGATGATCGAATATTTCAATGTTCGGTTCAGATTACTTTAGCCAAATTTGCAATATTCGCCGATTAATTCCTCGAATATTCGTCGAACATAACCGAACTCCATTCACTTCAATGGGAGGCAAAAACAAATGCATTCACAACACCTTATAACGGCCACAAATGCTGCCAAAACACATCAAATGAGAGGCAAACACCAGGAAAGTGGCCTCAATTCACCCACAGTACAAATTGTAGCATGGCACTGCAGCAATCAGCCAGGCATGAGGTATCGGGGTCTGGGACAGCATACAGCTTTCAATTGAACATCACAGTAAGACGAGGTGGGTGAGGGATCAGTGCAGGGCCTTTTTGCTGGGAGCCCTGATGCCACATGCAACCCGTCTACCTGCCTTAATGCTGAGCCACACTCAGGTGGCACAAATATCAGTTTTGTAGACTACCATTGTCAGAAAAATTTAAGGATAGTAACACGGGTAGTTGAGTCCAAGGAAGTGGAGGCCTGACAGTCTCTGAGGCCTACTGCTACAAGCAACAGGCATGAAGGAGACCCAACCATGAGTTTTCACATTTAAAAAAATGATTGGCAGACACCTCAGACATGGCATCAATTTCACCACAGTAGAAATAGTATAATAGGGAACGACAGGTCTTCCACTACACCCAATACAGCAGATGGACGCCCAACAGGGCGTGTTCACATTTAAAGAAATGGTCTTCACCACCGAAGTAGAATAACTGTCTCAAGAATAGAAATAGTATAATTGCGACAGAGACATCTTCCACTACAGCTAACTCAGCAGATGTAGACCACCCATGACTGTTCATATTTCCACAAATTTGTTAATAGCAGCAGCAGGCACAGAAGCCACACTAAAGATATCACAGAGTGCAGTCAAATGACATTAATGCATCGCACTAAATAATGCAATATCACCTTGTGGTAAAATTATATATATATAATATGTGTGTAGGGACATATATCTAGGGTTATATGTGTGACCAGTGATAATGTAACATCTGTCCTGAAGGCAAGTCGCACCTAGGTGTTAATAGGTACTTCCTTGGGAATAGTAGAACTTCTGTCTCCAGATCTCACCAGGAGGTCTAGCTAGGGCGGAAAAGAAAAGCAACATTTGGCACCTCTGAGGTCTTGGAGGGGAGATGCTAAATTGCGGCCTGAGGGAAGCTATCCCTGGGAACCATCTCACACGTGTCTCCAGAGGAAAATAATATATATTCATTAGTAGAGCGGCCGTGCCCAATCAATCAGACCACAATTATGATATTAACCTGGGAGGTCGGTCTAGAAACCTGACCTCAGACCAAAGTTATAAATTTAGGCTGCAGAGAATTGTTCACATGTGAGGGCAGCCTGAGAAGCTGATGTGTTCCAACTCCATTCACCCCCCTCAGGGAGCAGAAAGCAGACTACCAGTTAGATGATTTCTGTAAGTTTATCCTGTTTATTTTGACATTGTTTGCATAAGTTATGTCTTTTTATTATCATATTTTTATACCTTTTTCTTATTGTAAGCATTGCACTTTTTGCTATTAAAGTATAAAACTTTAACAAGTTGAACCTTGAATGTTCTAAAGAATCCATAGCCAAGAGGTGTGTGAGCCTTATGAGTGATATACATATTTTTATTAGTATTGTTAGTTCCAGGACTCATCGCCTGTGTATTTGATGAGTGGTGGCAGCGCGTTTGAGCGGGCGTGTGGCTTGGGTCGGTGTGTGATTTATGCTCCCATTACAGCATAGGACAGAGGTTGAATGCTGGACTGAGAGTGGGGAGATAGATTAACCCTTGCAGGCACAACCCCAAGTCATGTGTAAGAGCAGGCACGTGACGAATAAGTGACTCCACGGAGAAGGGATCCATGACACACCTAGTTTGTACAGTCTGCGATTGGGGTGCAAAAGTCCTTTGAGATCCATGACTTGTGCATCTTAATGAAAGTTAGGCGGTCTACACTTTTAGGGGACAGCCAGATGCATTTATCCGTCGGGACCACCAGCAGCACTGAAGACACGTTCTGAGAGAACGCTGGCTGCCGGGCACGATAAAACCTCCAAGGTGTGTGAGGCAAGCTCAGGCCACTCATCAATTTTGGGAGACCAAAATGTGAAAGGGTCCAAACCCTCCCTGATGGTATTTATATTCAGTTCTAGATACTCCTGCACCATCCTCTCCATTCATTCATCACGTGTAAGACTTGAACTCTGTTGTGCTGGTGCACTAATTGGTTAAAAAAGTGTCAAAGGACTCGCAGAAATTGCTTCTTCCACTTCCACCACTACTGCTGCTGATGCTAATGTTTTCGCGTTGACGAATTGAGGTACCGGAGGTTGGAAGTCTACAGCTGTGATGCGAACTGTGTGCTTCACTGCTGTCTTGGGGAAAAGCTCTCTTAAGGTTGTGTAAAACCGTGTTTCGATACTCCAGCATTCGTGGGTCCCTTTCTAGGGCAGGAATCCTCTGTAAGAATTTGGTTTTATAATGTGGATCTAATAAAGTGGCAACCCAGTAGTTGGCATTATTCCTAATCATAACTATACGGGTATCATGTTGCAGATAGTGCAGCAATAAGGCACTCATAGCTTGGGCTCTATCATGAGGTCCAAGCCCATGCGGTGTTGGTGGCTGGGTAACCGGCTCGTTTCCTCCGTCCCCTCCCGCCAACCACAAACAAAAGAGAGGGGAGGATTATCCTCTTCATCTGACAGTTGCTCACCCACCACCTCTTCCTCCTCCATTTGTTCCAAAAGGTACCTTCACACTAAACGATATCGCTAGCGATCCGTGACGTTGCAGCGTCCTGGCTAGCGATATCGTTCAGTTTGACACGCAGCAGCGATCAGAATCCTGCTGTGATGTCGTTGGTCGGGGCTAGAAGGCCAGAACTTTATTTGGTCGCTGGCTCTCCCGCTGATATCGCTGAATCGGCGTGTGTGACGCCGATTCAGCGATGTCTTTGCTGGTAACCAGGGTAAACATCGGGTTACTAAGCGCAGGGCCGCGCTTAGTAACCCGATGTTTACCCTGGTTACCATCCTAAAAGTAAAAAAAAAAAACACTTCATACTTACCTTCCGCTGTCTGTCCTCCGGCGTTGTGCTTTCCTGCACTCACTGTGAGCAGAGCGGCCAGAAAGCAGAGCAGTGACGTCACCGCTGTGCTTTCCGGCCGCTGTGCTCACAGCCAGTACAGAGAAGCAGAGCGCCGGGGACAGACAGCGGAAGGTAAGTATGAAGCGTTTTTTTTTTTTACTTTTAGAATGGTAACCAGGGTAAACATCGGGTTACTAAGCGCGGCTCTGTGCTTAGTAACCCGATGTTTACCCTGGTTACCGGCATCGTTGGTCGCTGGAGAGCGGTCTGTGTGACAGCTCTCCAGCGACCAAACAGCAACGCTGCAGCGATCCGGATCGTTGTCTGGATCGCTGCAGCGTCGTTTAGTGTGAAGGTACCTTTAGAGCTTGCACATTTGATAACTGTCTGTTATCATCAGCCACTCTCTATCACAGTAATCCACCCTCGACACCTGCCTGTGTGACGACAGCCTTAACCTTAGATACAGTGTTATCCCTTCCACATACTCCTGCTTCCTCCTCTTCTTCTGGGACCACCATCTCCTCCCGCAAGCTTTTCAAAGTGTGCTCCAGCATGTAGATAACCGGAATAGTGAAGATGATGGCGTTGTCAGCGCCAACCATCTTTGTAGCCATTGTGAAACTGAGCAGAAGGGTGCATAGGTCCTTATTCTGTGCCCACTCTGTAAACATGACATGTGCCATCTCCGTACTGCTTTGGCCCAGGCTACACGATATGACATACTGTGTCAGGGCTGCCACAGTCGCTGCAACATGTGCAGAGTGGAATTCCACCCTGTCGGCACATCGCATGTCAACCTGTTAACTGGCATGTACAAAGACCCCTGTATCGATGCAAGTCGATGAGCAGAGGGGTGTAAAAGGCAGAAATGAGCACACAGCTGCATGCTTTCTGGAGCAGCTCACCCAGGCCAGGATAGTGGCTAAGAAAACGCTGTACCACAAGGTTGAGGACGTGAGCCATGCAAGGCGTGTGTGAGCTTGCCTCGCAGTATTGTCGCCACCAGGGTCGCACCATTATTGGACACAGCCTTCCTTGGATGCAGGTTCAGCGGAGACAACCATTGATCAAATTCAGCTGTATGACTGCGATCTCCAAGGCATATCAATTTTAAGACTGCCTGTTTGCGGTGAGCCCTGGCTGCACAGTATGGAGGTGGAGGGGGTTCACTGCACTGTTGAAACGCGTGTCTTGTTAAGGCACTGGTTGAGGGCACAGGTGGATGGCCTAGAGGAGGCAGAAGCAGTGGAGGAAGTGTTAAATGTAGACATTTGTCATGCAAGCCTTGGCGATTGCAAGATATGTGGAGCAGCTTCTGTCCCCACAGCCACCAGAGTCACCCAGTGCCCAGCCAGTGAGATCTAACGCCCTTGGCCATGCTTACTCGTCCCAAGTGTCTGTGGTGAAATGCACACTTGCAGGCAGAGTTTTTCCCAGGGAACGAGTAATGTCTGCGACATGCTGGTGTAGCGCAGGCACAGCTTTCTTAGAAAAATAATGGCGACTGGGCAATTGGTACTGTGGGACTGCGAAAGCCATCAGCTTTTGTAAACCGTCTGTATCTACCAGGCGGAAAGGCAGCATTTCCGTGGCCAACAGATTGGAGATGGTGGAGTTCAACCTCTTAGCTTTGTCATACGTAGGAGGAAACAATCTTTTACATGACCACAACTGCGGAACCGTGGGCTGGCTGCAGTGCTGTGAGAGGGCGGAGTACGGTGAACCGGACAAACTGCTGGACCGTGAGAAAGGTGCAGGCAAAGATGTTATTGTGGATTGAGTAACTTGTGGTGTGATCGTTTTCTGAGGTCGGTCAAAAACAGCAGGCATGTCTGCTTCTGTTACAGCTTAAGGCGGCCTCTCAGTCAGCGTGACTGGATCGGGTAAAGAACCCGAGGTTCTGCGGTCAAAGACCTGTGTCTCAACAGTTAGCACGATAAGAGAGGAGGAGGAAGAAGCGGCAGATGCAATTGATGGGGTGGCTGAAGGTTGTTGAGGTCCGCATTTTTGCGCAGTGGGATTCCCACAGTAGAGCATGTTGATTGCTCATGTGAAGGTTCATACACGTAGAAGTCAAATTATTGCACTTTTTACCTCGACTCAGTTTTTTTTTGCAAAAATTATGTGGGTTGGCACATCCTTTGCAGTAAACATCAAGAAGTGAACTCAATCATATGTATTCCTATTAAAAGCAAAAATGCATAAGCAACACCAACAATAACGCTTTAAAAGGATAACTATTAAACAAATAGATTTACATAAAAGAGTAAAAAAGATCGACAAAGGTTTATAAAGACATAAAAGACTAATGGGGAGAAACAAAATACAGGAGAAAAGTGGTGGGTATGGCTTAAAAATGGCAAAACATACAATGCATACACTGCGTGCAGAATCAGGGCTGCCACTAGAAATTTCGGGGCCCCATACTGGCAAAATTTTTGGGGCCCCCTTGAGACTCCGCCCAGGCTCCACCCCAGCCTCGCCTCCAGGCTCCACCCCTTGAATTGTCCACAGTCCCACCGCTCTCTCTTGGAAAAACTCCACTTCTCACCAATCACACATTAACAGTTCCCATCACCAGATCACATACATAGCAGGCAGCTTTTGTTTTGGCCAAAAGATTTTTTAAGCCGCCACCATAACACGGTAGACACTTTTGGCCAGGCCCTACTCTACTGTAACCTATTAAATATTTGTTAAAATATGCAATACAATTTAGGTATATTTTTATTTATTTTTCAATTTTTAAAATGACCAATAATATCACATAGAAGGAACAAATACCACAACACCATGACCAGATGACATATTACCACCACAGTGATCGAATAATATCACATACAAGGAACAAATACCACAACACCATGACCAGACCACATATTACCACCACAGTGATCGAATAATATCACATACAAGGAACAAATACCACAACACCATGTCCAGACCACATATTACCACCACATAGTGACTGAATACTACAATTCTGATCAGTAATTTAAAAAAAAGCACCATACTATCACCATAAGTGCCATTATACACAGGAGATCTGTACTTAGTATGCAGTGTCTGTGTACAGATAATATAGTGATCACTAGTGAAATTATACACAGGAGCTCTGTATACAGTGTATAGTGTCAGTGTATAGGTAACACACTGACTCACCAGTGACGTCTCTAGGTGAAGTCCTTCATCTTTCATCCAGCACAGACCGCCATCATTTCATCCAGCCAGGACTTCTCTCTGCAGGAAATAACACAGTTATCTCGAGCTCCGCTTGCAGAACACATTACTTAATTTTTCACAACTTCTACATTACACCACATGAAGAAGGCGACATAGTATCACTCTATACAGTAACAGGACCGCCCCCCATTTAAAACAGTATACTCAAAAAATAAAATAAATACATCACTGCAGTAATAATATCCCTAAATTAGCCCCTATGGTATTAATAATATCCCCCAGCCTGGCCCCGTGTGTCTCATTCCTGGCGTCAGCCAGATGTTCTCCCATCCTGCCCTCATGAGTATCCATTCTGCCCCATATGATCTCCCCATCCTGCCCCATATGATCGCCCCATGTGATCTCTCCATCCTGCCCCATCTGTCTCCATCATATCCATCCTGCCCCATGATCCTGCACGATCTGTCTCCAATTCTGCCCCCAGTGTCTCCAACCATGCCCCCATGTCTGCAATCCTGACACTTGTCTCCAATCATGCCCCCTGTGTCTCCATTCTGCCCCATCTGTCTCCAATCCTGCCCCATCTGTCTCCAGTCATTGCCCCATGTCTTTCATCCTGCCCCGTATCTCGCATTCTGCCCCAATGTCCAGCATTCTGCCCCTGGGTCTCACAGTCTGCCCCTGTGTCCAGCATTCTGCCCCTGTCACTGTGTCCAGCATTCTGCCCCTGTCACTGTGTCCAGCATTTCTGCCCCACTGTGTCCAGCATTCTGCCCCACTGTCTCCAGCATTCTGCCCCACTGTGTGTCCAGCATTCTGCCCCACTGTGTGTCCAGCATTCTGCCCCACTGTGTGTCCAGCATTCTGCCCCACTGTGTGTCCAGCATTCTGCCCCACTGTGTCCAGCATTCTGCCCCACTGTGTCCAGCATTCTGCCCCACTGTGTCTCGCATTCTGCCCCAATGTCCAGCATTCTGCCCGTGTCCAGCATTCTGCCCGTCACTGTGTCCAGCATTCTGCCCCACTGTGTCCAGCATTTCTGCCCCTGTCACTGTGTCCAGCATTCTGCCCCACTGTCTCCAACATTCTGCCCCACTGTGTGTCCAGCATTCTGCCCCACTGTGTGTCCAGCATTCTGCCCCACTGTGTGTCCAGCATTCTGCCCCACTGTGTGTCCAGCATTCTGCCCCACTGTGTGTCCAGCATTCTGCCCCACTGTGTGTCCAGCATTCTGCCCCACTGTGTGTCCAGCATTCTGCCCCACTGTGTCCAGCATTCTGCCCCACTGTGTCCAGCATTCTGCCCCACTGTGTCCAGCATTTCTGCCCCTGTGTGTCCACCATTCTGTCCCACTGTGTCCAGCATTTCTGCCCCTGTGTGTCCACCATTCTGCCCCACTGTGTCCAGCATTTCTGCCCCACTGTGTCCAGCATTCTGCCCCACTGTGTCCACCATTCTGTCCCACTGTGTCCAGCATTTCTGCCCCTGTGTGTCCACCATTCTGTCCCACTGTGTCCAGCATTTCTGCCCCTGTGTGTCCAGCATTCTGCCCCACTGTGTCCACCATTCTGTCCCACTGTGTCCAGCATTTCTGCCCCTGTGTGTCCAGCATTCTGTCCCACTGTGTCCAGCATTTCTGCCCCTGTGTGTCCAGCATTCTGCCCCACTATGTCCAGCATTTCTGCCCCTGTGTGTCCAGCATTCTGCCCCACTGTGTCCAGCATTCTGCCCCACTGTGTCCAGCATTTCTGCCCCTGTGTGTGTCCACCATTCTGTCCCACTGTGTCCAGCATTTCTGCCCCTGTGTGTCCAGCATTCTGCCCCACTGTGTCCAGCATTTCTGCCCCTGTGTGTCCAGCATTCTGCCCCACTGTGTCCAGCATTCTGCCCCACTGTGTCCAGCATTTCTGCCCCTGTGTGTGTCCACCATTCTGCCCCACTGTGTCCAGCATTTCTGCCCCACTGTGTCCAGCATTTCTGCCCCACTGTGTCCAGCATTTCCGCCCCTGTGTGTCCAGCATTCTGCCCCACTGTGTCCAGCATTCTGCCCCATTGTGTCCAGCATTTCTGCCCCTGTGTGTCTACCATTCTGTCCCACTGTGTCCAGCATTTCTGCCCCTGTGTGTCCACCATTCTGCCCCACTGTGTCCAGCATTCTGCCCCACTGTGTCCAGCATTTCTGCCCCTGTGTGTCCAGCATTCTGCCCCACTGTGTGTCCAGCATTCTGCCCCACTGTGTGTCCACCATTCTGTCCCACTATGTCCAGCATTTCTGCCCCTGTGTGTCCACCATTCTGCCCCACTGTGTCCAGCATTTCTGCCCCACTGTGTCCAGCATTTCTGCCCCTGTGTGTCCATCATCCTGCCCCCCGGGCCCCCCTGGATCGCAGCTCTCAAAGAAAAAAAAAAAACCACGACTTCTTACCTGGCCATGCTCCTGCGCCGGGCGAAGATCCCCCCAGGCTCCACACAGACGCACTCGCTGGGCCCGGCGGCTGACAATGACGTCAGATGCCGGCGACGCCGGCGATGCCGGCGAGTGCGCACTGCGGCCCTATTCAGCTGCCAGCCTCAGACTGGCTGGCGGCTGTTAACTATTGACGTGCGGGCGCGGGCCCGCACGTCAATAGTGTGCCGCTGCCGCAGCGCCTGCAGGGGGGGCCCGGTGACCAGATGAGACGGGGCCCGATGCGGGCCCCCTCTGCTCACCGGGCCCCATACGCCAGTCACAGCTGTCATGCCCTGATGGCCGCCCTGTGCAGAATTATTAGGCAAGTTGTTTTTTGGATCACATGATACTTTTTATACATGTTGTCCTACTCCAAGCTGTTCAGGCTTGAGAGCCAACTACAAATTAAGTAAATCAAGTGATGTGCATCTCTGTAATGAGGAGGGGTGTTGTCTAATTACATCAAAACCCTATATAAGGTGTGCTTAATTATTAGGCAACTTCCTTTCCTTTGGCAAAATGGGTCAGAAGAGAGATTTGACGGGCTCGTCCAAAATTATGAGATGTCTTGCAGAGGGATGCGGCAGTCTTGAAATTGCCAAACTTTTGAAGCGTGATCACTGAACAATCAAGCGTTTCATGGCAAATAGCCAACAGGGTCGCAAGAAGCGTGTTGGGCAAAAAAGGTGCAAAATAGCTGCCCATGAATTGAGGAAAATCAAGCGTGAAGCTGCCAAGATGCCATTTGCCACCAGTTGTGCCATATTTCAGAGCTGCAACATTACTGGAGTAACAAAAAGCACAAGGTGGGCGATACTCAGGGACATGGCCAGGTAAGGAAGGCTGAAAAACAACCACCTTTGAACAAGAAACATAAGATAAAATGTCAAGACTGGGCCAAGAAATATCTTAAGACTGACTTTTCAAAGGTTTTATGGACTGATGGAATGAGAGTGACTCTTGATGGGCCAGAGGCTGGATCAGTAAAGGGCAGAGAACTCCACTCAACTCAGACGCCAGCAAGGTGGAGGTGGGGAACTGGCAGTGGCGTAACTAGAAAGTTATGGGCCCCCGATGCAAACTTTCAAATGGGGCCCCCCAATCATGCAAAAATATTTTCCACCCAAATTCAGATTTTCCCTATTCATTTCGCACACTATAGCTTTATTGCAAAGTTGTATAGTGTGACCTCAGTGGCGTAACTATCCGGTGCCCCATCCTGGTATATATCTGCCCCCCGTACTGCCATTGTTATGTAATTTATAAAAGAAAATAAACCATTATACTCATCAGAGGCTTACATAGAAGTCATGGGGATTCATATAAGAAGTATAATGCACCCCCATAGTACTCCTTATAATAGAATGCACCCACATAGTCCTCTATGTAATATACTGCACAGTTCATAGTCATCCATATAGTATAATACATGCTCCATAGTCATCCATATAGTATAATACACTCCCCTTAGTCCTCCATATAGTATTATACACTCCTCAGTCCTCCATATAGTATACTACACTCCTCAGTCCTCCATATAGTATAATACACTGCTCATAGTGCTCCATATAGTATAATGCACCCCTCATAGTCCTCCACATAGTATAATACACTCCTCAGTCCCCAATATAGTATTATACACTCCTCATAGTCCTCCATATATTAAAATACACTGCTCAGTCCTCCATATAGTATTATACACTCCTCATAGTATAATGCACCGCCATCGTCATCCATGTCGTACAATTCACTTCTCATAATATAAAGCACCCTATAGTTCTTCATATAGTATAATGTTTTCCCCATAGTCCTCGATACAGTATAACACAGCCCACATATAGTATAATGCAGCCTCCCCACAAAAGTATAATGCAGCCCCACCATACAATATAATGTAACCCCCATAGAATATAATGCAGCCCCCCTCATAGTATAATGCAGCCTCTCCATACAGGTGCAGTTAGAAAGACATGGACAAATGGTGACTATGGGACAGGGGAGAAGGACACAAGGGGGCTAGGGGAGACAGGCACAATGGTGACACAGGGGGGCTAAGGATCAAGGAAGACAGGCACAAGGGGACACATGCAGGCTAGGAGGCAGGGAAGAAAGGCACAAGGGGACTAGTGGGCAAGGGAGACTGACACAAGGGGACACACGGGGACAATGGACACAAGCACAAGGGGACAAAGGAGACAGGCACAAGGGGACGCACAGGGACTAGTGGGCAAGGGAGACTGACTCAAGGCTACACCCAGGACAAGGACACAAGCACAAGGGGACTCATGGGGACCAGGAAGAAGAGGAGAAGGGCACAAGGGGACACACGGGGACTAGGGGGCAAGGGAGACAGGCACAAGAGGACACAAGAGGACTCCAAGGGCAGAGTTCATAGGGACGCAAGTAGACAGAGTTGCAAGGGGACAGGGGAAGACGGTGAGACTTGGGAGCAGGGAAGAAGGGGGCACATGGGGACAAGGGGCTGGGAATGCATGGGGGGAGCAGGAGGACTCGGCATGGGAGATGGGGAGCATTGGGGGACCAGGGGAGGAGTGACAAGGCGCATACGGGGGCCTGGAGGAGCACAATGACCTGAACCTGGGGACCTACGAGGACATGGGGCACGGGAGAGCAGGGAGGAAACGGGGCTGGTGTCACAGGGGGCCGGGGACGCTGGGGGCAGAAGAGGGCGACACACGGGCAGCAGACACACCTCACTGCTGCTGGTCCCGTGCACCTTCATGTTCATCCCTGGATCCTCCACATGGCTGAGCGGCTACGGCATGCCCCTCCTAGGCGGATCGGTCCATGTGCCCCCCCGCCAGATCCAGAGCCGAATGTTCCTCGGACCCTGCAGCCACCACAGGCTCTGCCAATATGGCGGCCGCCATCACCTGTGCGGATGCTGCACTGCACTGTCATCACGCACCCGCAGTGTCAGATGCAGAGGAAAATGATGGTAGAGGGAGCGTCAGCTGACGCTTTCTCCTCCATCATTGCTTTGAACTGTACCGGCATCATAGACGCCAGTATAGTTCAATGCAGCGGCGGGAGAAGTCGGGTGCCTTTGACCTGCCGGGCCCCTGACCTGCCAGGTCCAGTCGCAGGGGCGACCACTGCGACCGTGGTAGTTACGCCCCTGCCTCACACACACACACATACTACAGATCACACACACACACACTACAGATCACACACACACACACACACACACACACTACAGATCACACACACGCACACACTACAGATCACACACACATGATACCAGCTCATACACACATCTCACACTCTCCTCTCTGATACAGGGGAGGCTGATATAAACGTGCAACTCCTCAGCTTCTCCTGACTACTGTCCTGTCCCGCACCTCCCCCCTGCTCTCGCCTTCTGTCCCGAGGCTGCAGAGCAGGAGATGTCTCACCGTGCTGACTGGAGCTGCTTCCTATCTCTCACATGCCCTGGCTGCCCCCTCCCCCTAGATACACCTCTGACTGTTGCCGTGAAGGAGAAATCTCCTGCACTGCAACATGGTGTCGGGTGCCTCGGACCTTCCAGGCCCCTGACCCGCAGGGCCCGGTCGCAGTGGCGACCACTGCGACTGTGGTAATTACGCCCCTGGGTACTGGTATGGGCTGGTATCATCAAAGATGAACTTGTGGGACCTTTTCGGGTTGAGGATGGAGTGAAGCTCAACTCCCAGACCTACTGCCAGTTTCTGGAAGACTTCTTCAAGTAGTGGTACAGGAAGAAGTCGGTATCGTTCAATAAAAACATGATTTTCATGTAGGACAATGCTCCATCAGATGCCTCCAACTACTCCACAGCGTGACTGGCCAGTAAAGGTCACAAAGAATAAAAAATAATGATATGGCCCCCTTGTTCACCTGATCTGAACCCCATAGAGAACCTGTGGTCCCTCATAAAATGTGAGATCTACAGGGCGGGAAAACAGTACACCTCTCGGAACAGTGTCTGGGAGGCTGTGGTGGCTGCTGCATGCAATGTTGTTCGTAAACAGATCAACTGACAGAATCTATGAATGGAAGGCTGTTAGTGTCATCATAAAGAAAGGTGGCTATATTGGTCACTAATTTTGGGGGGTTTTGTTTTTGCATGTTAGAAATGTTTATTTCTAAATTTTGTGCAGTTATATTGGTTTACCTGGTGAAAATAAACAAGTGAGATGGGAATATATTTGGTTTTTATTAAGTTGCCTAATAATTCTGCACAGTAATAGTTACCTGCACAAACAGATATCCTCCTAAGATAGCCAAATCTAAAAATAACCCACTCCAACTTCCAAAAGTATTAAGCTTTGATATTTGCGAGTCTTTTGGGTTGATTAAGAACATAGTTGTTGATCAATAATAAAAATAATCCTCTAAAATACAACTTGCCTAATAATTCTGCACGCAGTGTAGATAAGGGGGTACAATACATCTACTATATAATTGTCTAAGGGTCACTTCCGTCTGTCTGTCTGTCCTTCTGTCACGGTTACTCATTCGCTGATTGGTCTCGGCAGCTGCCTGCCATGGCTGCCGGGACCAATCAGCGACGGGCACAGTCCGATTAGTCCCTCCCCTACTCCTCTGCACTTACTGCCCGGCGCCCGCTCCATAATCCCCTCCACTCACCGCTCACACAGGGTTAATGGCAGCGGTAACGGCCCACGGTGTAACGCACTCCGGTACCGCTGCTATTAACCCTATGTGTCCCCAACTATTTACTATTGATGCTGCCTATGCAGCATCAATAGTAAAAATATGTCATGTTAAAAATAATTTAAAAAAAAAAACCTATACTCACCCTCCGCCGCCTTTCCCGCTCCTCGCGACACTCCCGGGACCGCTCCTTTGCAAACGGCAGCTTCCGCTCCCAGGGCTGGTGTGCAACAAGGACCTGCCGTGACGTCACGGTCATGTGACCGCGACGTCATCACAGGTCCTGCTCATACCAGCCCTGGGACCGGAAGCTGATGCTTGCAATGGAGCAGTCCCGGGAGTGTCGCGAGGAGCGGGAAAGGCTGCGGATGGTAAGTATAGCAGGAATTCAACGGGCCTTCGGAAGGTGAGTATATGTTTATTTATTTTTTTTAGGCCTCTATACTACGTGGCTCTGTGCTGTATACTCCGTCACTGTGCAATATACTACGTGCCTGGGCAATATACTACGTGACTGGGCAATATACTACGCGGCACTGTGCTGTATACTACGTCACTGGGCAATATACTACGTGGCTGGGCAATATACTACGTGGGCTGTGCAATATACTATGTCACTGGGCAATATACTACGTGGGCTGTGCAATATACTACGTGGCTGGGCAATATACTACGTCACTGGGCAATATACTACGTGGCTGGGCAATATACTATGTGGCTGGGCAATATACTACGTGGCTGGGCAATATACTACGTGGCTGGGCAATATACTACGTGACTGGGCAATATACTACGTGACTGGGCAATATACTACGTGACTGGCCAATATACTACGTGGCTGGGCAATATACTACGTGGCTGGGCAATATACTACATGGCACTGTGCTGTCTACTACGTGGCTGGGCAATATACTACGTGGTTGGGCAATGTACTACGTGGGCTCTGCAATATACTACATGGGCTATGCAATATACTACGTGACTGGGCAATATACTACGTCACTGGGCAATGTACTATGTGGCTGGGCAATATACTACATGGCTGGGCAATATACTGTGTGGCTCTGCTATATACTATGTGGCTGGGCAATATACTACGTCACTGGGCAATATACTACGTGGCTGGGCAATATACTATGTGGCTGGGCAATATACTACGTGGCTGGGCAATATACTACGTGGCTGGGCATATGCTACGTGACTGGGCAATATACTACGTGGCTGGGCAATATACTACATGACTGGGCAATATACCATGTGGCTGGGCAATATATTACGTGGCTGGGCAATATACTACGTGGCTGGGCAATATACTACGTGACTGGGAAATATACTACGTGACTGGCCAATATACTACGTGGCTGGGCAATATACTACGTGGGCTGTGCAATATACTACGTGACTGGGCAATATACTACGTGGCACTGTGCTGTATACTACGTCACTGGGCAATATACTACGTGGCTGGGCAATATACTACGTGGGCTGTGCAATATACTACGTGGGCTATGCAATATACTACGTGACTGGGCAATATACTACGTCACTGGGCAATATACTATGTGGCTGGGCAATATACTATGTGGCTCTGCTATATACTATGTGGCTGGGCAATATACTACGTCACTGAGCAATATACTACGTGGCTGGGCAATATAATATGTGGCTGGGCAATATACTACGTGGCTGGGCAATATACTACGTGGCTGGGCAATATGCTACGTGACTGGGCAATATACTACGTGGCTGGGCAATATACTACGTGACTGGGCAATATACCATGTGGCTGGGCAATATACTACGTGGCTGGGCAATATACTACGTGACTGGGCAATATACTATGTGACTGGGCAATATACTACGTGACTGGCCAATATACTACGTGGCTGGGCAATATACTACGTGGCTGGACAATATACTACATGGCACTGTGCTGTATACTACGTGGCTGGGCAATATACTACGTGGCTGGGCAATATACTACGTGGACTCTGCAATATACTACATGGGCTATGCAATATACTACGTGACTGGGCAATATACTACGTCACTGGGCAATATACTACGTGGCTGGGCAATATATTACGTGGCTGGGCAATATACTATGTGGCTCTGCTATATACTATGTGGCTGGGCAATATACTACATCACTGGGCAATATACTACGTGGCTGGGCAATATACTATGTGGCTGGGCATATACTACGTGGCTGGGCAATATACTACGTGGCTGGGCAATATACTACGTGGCTGGGCAATATACTACGTGGCTGGACAATATACTACATGGCACTGTGCTGTATACTACATGGCTGGGCAATATACTACGTGGCTGGGCAATATACTACGTGGCTGGACAATATACTACATGGCACTGTGCTGTATACTACGTGGCTGGGCAATATACTACGTGGCTGGGCAATATACTACGTCACTGGGCAATATACTACATGGCTGGGCAATATACTATGTGACTGGGCAATATACTACGTGACTGGCCAATATACTACGTGGCTGGGCAATATACTACGTGGCTGGACAATATACTACATGGCACTGTGCTGTATACTACGTGGCTGGGCAATATACTACGTGGCTGGGCAATATACTACGTGGACTCTGCAATATACTACATGGGCTATGCAATATACTACATGACTGGGCAATATACTACGTCACTGGGCAATATACTACGTGGCTGGGCAATATACTACGTGGCTGGGCAATATACTATGTGGCTCTGCTATATACTATGTGGCTGGGCAATATACTACGTCACTGGGCAATATACTATGTGGCTGGGCAATATACTATGTGGCTGGGCATATACTACGTGGCTGGGCAATATACTACGTGGCTGGGCAATATGCTACGTGACTGGGCAATATACTACGTGGCTGGGCAATATACTACATGACTGGGCAATATACCATGTGGCTGGGCAATATACTACGTGGCTGGGCAATATACTACGTGACTGGGCAATATACTACGTGACTGGGCAATATACTACGTGACTGGCCAATATACTACGTGGCTGGGCAATATACTACGTGGCTGGACAATATACTACGTGGACATGCATATTCTAGAATACCCGATGCGTTAAAATCGGGCCACCATCTAGTATTACATAAAGGGCAAATGCCCATATAAATTCATATCTATAATATAACGCTGGGAGCGTCACTCTGTCCGAAGCCTTTATAGACTGCGCAGGCGCAAGCGCCGGCGCAGTCTGGCCCCCACAGAGTGACGCTCCCAGGAGATCGCGGTATGCATAAGCACTGAACGCATACCGCGATCTCCACCGGAGAGTCAGGGACCGTGGACGCGCCAGGAGGGAGGGTAAGTATAGTCACCGGTCCTCTGTTCCAGCGCTGCGTGCGGCTCCGTCTCCGGCTCCTCTGCTGTGACAGAGTCTAGTCACAGGCAGAGGAGCCGGAGTGTGTGTTCAAGAAAATGGCGCCGGAGAGCGCGGACTGCGCAGGCGCCGATTCCTGCTGCCGGAATCGGCGCCTGCGCAGTCCGCGCTTTCTGGCGCCATTTTCTTGAACACACACCTGCAGTGGAGCCGGACGATAGGTGAGTATGGTATTTTTTTTTTTTATATGGCAGCAGCATACGGGGGCATATAATACAATAGTGGCGCAGGATGGGAGCAGCACATGACAGAACGGGCGCAGGATGGCAGCAGCACATGACAGAACGGGCGCAGGATGGCAGCAGCGCATGACAGAACGGGCGCAGGATGGCAGCAGCACATGACAGAACGGGCGCAGGATGGCAGCAGCACATGACAGAACGGGCTCAGGATGGCAGCAGCGCATGACATAACGGGCGCAGGATGGCAGCAGGATGGGAGCAGCACATGACAGAACGGGCGCAGGATGGCAGCAGCGCATGACAGAACGGGCGCAGGATGGCAGCAGCACATGACAGAACGGGCGCAGGATGGCAGCAGCACATGACAGAACGGGCGCAGGATGGCAGCAGCGTATGACATAACGGGCGCAGGATGGGAGCAGCACATGACAGAACGGGCGCAGGATGGCAGCAGCGCATGACAGAACGGGGGCGCAGGATGGGAGCAGCACATGACAGAACGGGCGCAGGATGGCAGCAGCACATGACAGAACGGGCGCAGGATGGCAGCAGCACATGACAGAACGGGCGCAGGATGGCAGCAGCACATGACAGAACGGGCGCAGGATGGCAGCAGCACATGACAGAACGGGCGCAGGATGGCAGCTGCGCATGACATAACGGGCGCAGGATGGCAGCAGGATGGGAGCAGCACATGACAGAACGGGCGCAGGATGGCAGCAGCGCATGACAGAACGGGGGAGCAGGATGGGAGCAGCACATGACAGAACGGGCGCAGGATGGGAGCAGCACATGACAGAACAGGCACAGGATGGCAGCAGCGCATGACAGAACGGGCGCAGGATGGCAGCAGCACATGACAGAACGGGCGCAGGATGGCAGCAGCACATGACAGAACGGGCGCAGGATGGGAGCAGCACATGACAACGGGCGCAGGATGGCAGCAGCGCATGACATAACGGGCGCAGGATGGCAGCAGGATGGGAGCAGCACATGACAGAACGGGCGCAGGATGGCAGCAGCGCATGACAGAACGGGGGCGCAGGATGGGAGCAGCACATGACAGAACGGGCGCAGGATGGCAGCAGCACATGACAGAACGGGCGCAGGATGGCAGCAGGATGGGAGCAGCACATGACAGAACGGGCGCAGGATGGCAGCAGCGCATGACAGAACGGGGGCGCAGGATGGGAGCAGCACATGACAGAACGGGCGCAGGATGGCAGTAGCACATGATGGAGACCATATACCAATATAAATGCTCGCCACCCGGGCGTAGAACGGGTTCAATAGCTAGTGGAATATAACATACATAAATGTGCAAAGAAATGCTGTCAGAGAAAAATAGATTTGCTCAGTCCATTGAGAAAACCAGCACACCACATAAAATCAGCAAAATAATATAATATTAGTAGTGATAATAAGTCATATAAGCATAATAATAGTGAGATATTGTGGTGTCAGGGATGCACCACGGGCAGAGCAGATGAACTCGCATGAGACATGCAAAAAATATATATATCAGTAAACCCACGATAGATATACAATTATTATTATTATTTATTGTTATAGCGCCATTTATTCCATGGCACTTTACATGTGAGGAGGGGTATACATAATAAAAACAAGTACAATAATCTTAAACAATACAAGTCATAACTGGTACAGGAGGAGTGAGGACCCTGCCCGCGAAGACTCACAATCTACAAGGGATGGGTGAAAATACAGTAGGTGAGGATAGAGCTGGTCATGCAGCGGTTTGATCGATCGGTGGTTACTACAGGTTGTAGGCTTGTCGGAAGAGGTGGGTCTTCAGGTTCTTTTTGAAGGTTTCGATGGTAGGCGAGAGTCTGATGTGTTGTGGTAGAGGGTTCCAGAGTAGGGGTGATACGCGAGAGAAATCTTGTATACGATTGTGGGAAGAGGAGATAAGAGGGGAGTAGAGAAGGAGATCTTGTGAGGATCGGAAGTTGCGTGTAGGTAAGTACCGGGAGACAAGGTCACAGATGTATGGAGAAGACAGGTTGTGGATGACTTTGTACGTCATGGTTAGGGTTTTGTAGTGGAGTCTCTGGGCAATGGGGAGCCAGTGAAGGGATTGACAGAGGGGAGTGGCCGGGGAATAGCGGGGGGACAAATGGATTAGTCGGGCAGCAGAGTTTAGAATAGATGGGAGGGGTGCGAGAGTGTTAGAGGGGAGGCCACAGAGTAGGAGGTTGCAGTAGTCAAGGCGAGAGATGATGAGGGCATGGACTAGGGTTTTTGCAGATTCTTGGTTGAGTAATGTACGGATTCGTGAAATATTTTTGAGTTGAAGTCGGCAGGAAGTGGAAAGGGCTTGGATATGTGGTTTGAAGGAGAGATCAGCGTCAAGGATTACCCCGAGGTAGCGAGCTTGTGGGACTGGGGAGAGTGGGCAGCCATGCACTGTAATGGATAGGTTCGTTGGGGGGGGGTCGCGTGAGATTGTGGAAAGATGATGAATTCTGTTTTGTCCATGTTAAGGTTCAGAAATCTAGCGGAGAAGAAGGATGAAATAGTGGACAGACATTGAGGGATTCTGGTTAGTAGGGAGGTGATATCTGGTCCAGAGATGTAGATCTGTGTGTCATCAGCATAGAGGTGGTACTGAAAGCCATGAGATTCTATGAGCTGTCCCAGGCCAAAGGTGTAAATAGAGAAGAGCAGGGGCCCAAGGACTGAACCTTGTGGGACTTCGACAGATAAGGGGCGAGGTGAGGAGGTGGTATGTGAGTAAGAGACGCTGAATGTCCGGTCTGTTAGGTATGATGAGATCCAGGATAGGGCCAAGTCTGTGATGCCAAGGGATGAGAGGGTCTGTAATAATAGGGAATGGTCCACTGTGTCAAAGGCAGCTGACAGGTCGAGGAGGAGGAGGACACAGTAGTGTCACTTGCTCTTGACAGTTAAGAGGTCATTGGTGACCTTAGTTAGGGCAGTTTCAGTGGAATTGTGTGACTGGAAGCCAGATTGTAAGCGGTCATAGAGGGAGCAAGAAGAGAGATGGGAGGACAGTTCAAGGTGGAGGGCTGGGAAGTCGGGAGGAAGGGCTCTGGAGGTTGTTGACCAAAACTGTTTCTGATGCTATCAATCTTTTGCTTGAAAAATGAAAAATGAGGCAAAGTCTTCAGCTGAGATAATTGGGGAGGGAGGAGGTGCTGGGGGACAGAGGAGAGAATTGAAGGTGTTGAATAACTGTTTAGGGTTGTGAGACAGGGAGGATATGATAGATGAGAAGTAGGTTTGTTTAGCTGTGGTGAGTGTGGTCTTGAAAGTAGTGAGGGACTGTTTGAATGTGATGAAGTGCTCGTTGGAGTGGGATCTTTTCCATCTGCGCTCAGCAGCCCTGGAAGCTCGCCTCAGTTCTTTAATAGTTACCTAGTGAAAGCCACAAGCCAGGGTCATTACTAATGTTATACTATTTTGTTGATTTTATGTGGTGTGCTGGTTTTCTCCATGGACTGAGCAGATCTATTTTCTTTCACAGCATTAGCTTGCATATAGTATTGTACCCCTTTATTTATGTATTGTATGTTTTGCCATTTTTAAGCCATACCCAACCCTTTTCTCCTGTATTTTGTTTGTCCCCATTAGTCTTTTATTTATGTCTTTATAAACCCTTGTGGTTTTTTATTCTCATTAATAAAATGTATTTGTTTAATAGTCATCCTTTGCAGTGTCAAAAAAGGCCCAGGCTAGGCAACCCTTGCCACCCCTGTGAGCTGCAGACCCATGGACACTGCTGGTCAGAGGCACAGTTGTGACTGAAGATGCGTCACTCATTGTGGCTGCCTCACTACGTGTCTGCAGCGTCCTCCTCGGATGACCTACTCATCTGTGTGCCTCTATTTTCATGCCAACTGTGATCTAACACCTCATCATCATCATCATCCTCTGTGTTATCACATTCCTCGCCATTGGAGTCACCCTACTCCTCTTCTTGCCCTGACAGCACAGTACAGTCAGCGTGAGCCTCAGATATCTGAGTCTCATCAGGATCACCTACCTCCACGTGGTTAACATCTGATGACGTGGGACAGGATGCTGTTCGGACCCTACTTCGTCCTGCCCCAGATCCAAGCTAAAAAAAATTTGGGCATCGGTGCAGATTTCCTCCTCTTGACTCCACAAAGCTTTTGAGTACACTTCTGATGAACATGGCATAGAATGTGTGAACAGCTTTTCAGACTCACCCATCTGTGGTTCCGTACAGTCAATTGAACGGTTGGATAGTTGGGACACGGGGAAGAAAGGGGAATTTTGGTGCCACCTCTGTGGACTGTACTGGGTGGGATCTTGAGGTAGAGGAACAAGAGTAGAGGCCACTTGAAGCTGCGCTTGCCATCCACTCGAGTACATGCTCTTTCTGGGCATCACTGATAAAGCGTACCGCTGTTCATCTGCCAAAGAAAGGTAGTGGTGTAGCCTGTCCAGTAACATAAGTTGTCAATTGTCTTTGCATAGGATGTGATGTTGCTTTACTAGTGCTTTCACAAACATTACTACCTATATATTTTTTCACTAGTTACAAGTGAATTAGAATGCTATACTCGTGCATGGATCACAATAGAAACAGTGCACAACACGTACCCTGCTGACTTTGTCTGTGGACCTCAGTAATGTCCAAAAAAAAATGCTGGAAGGTAAATTTAACAGCCACACAGCAGAGTAGCTCATTACACTATCTGACTGATATACAACCACCTATCTAACTAGCTAAAATCTGGGAAACAGCAGGCATTTTTAACATTTAGCTACTGAAAAAATATAATTTAGAATGCTATACTCGTGCATGGAGCACAATAGAAGCAGTGCACAACACACTTGTAGGACATGTGCCCTGCGGGCTTTGTCTGTGGACCTCAGTAATGGGCCAAGAAAAAAAAATCCACAACGTAAATTTTATAGCTACACTGGACAGTATCTAGCTACACTATCAGACTGATATACAACCGCCTAACTAACTAGCTAAAATATTGCTGTTAACAGTGACAACGTAGGGAGCAGCCTCTCTGCGCTATTACAGTGTCAAAATGGCGCTAAAACAAGATGTCCGCTATTTATATTCAAAGGGACATGTGATTTCAGCAGCTAATGACACAAGCCTTAATGTCAGGACATTGTGGGTGTTTCCTGTGCCCTAATTGGCTAGCCACAACGTGCACACATAAAGTTCGGGGGTAAAAAAATGCCTGCTGTACTGTGCTTCCAAAGAACGCCGTGAGTCTGAGCTCTGCAAACCTCCTCCCCTCATCAAACACGTGCCAAATGCTCATGATACACCACCATTATCGTTGCTAAAGTGTTGAAAATATTTTTGTGGCAACGCAAATATTTTCCAGCACTTTTACGGAATATTACAGATTTTTACCGATTTTGTAAAATATTGCTCGGGTTTCCGATCATAAATCCAAATGTGCCATATTCGTGCCGAATTTATCTTTGGCGATCATTTTCAAAACAAATTTGCTCATCACTACTTAGCAGTATACACAGGGGCGGGCTGGGCCAAGTGGCAGGGAGGCAAATGCCCCCAGGCAGCTACCCCAGCAGCTGTGTAGGGCCGGCCACCTGATTGCCACACACAGCAAACTGCGTGTGGCCCTGTCTGCTATGCTGTGATGCGGCTGGCAGCAGACACAGCCACGCGCATCAGCCTGTCTCATAAGCTGCAGACCGCGGCTTATGAGACCTCAGTGTGCTCTTGCAGGGGGCGCGGTAACATCATTGTCTTGCGCCGCTCTACAGGTCAGAAGAGAAGATGGAGGCTGCAGTGCCGGGAATCAGAATGAGGTGAGTATAAACCGGCTTTGGGATCATTATTCTGTATATAAGGAGGCTGAGGCAATCATACTGTATATATGGGGCTGGGGCCATCATACTGTATATATGGGGGCTGGGGCCATCATGCTGTACACATGGAGGAACTGGGGCCATCATACTTTATGTATGATGGAACTGGGGCCATCATACTGTAATACTGTATATATGGAGGCTGTAGAAATCATACTTTATATATGGGGGGAACTGGGGCCATCATACTGTAATACTGTATATATGGGGGCTGGGGCCATCATACTTTATATATGCAGGAACTGTAGCCATCATACTGTATATATGGGGGCTGGGACCATCATACTATATATGGGGGCTGGAGCCATCATACTTTATATATAGAGGAAGTGGGGCCATCATACTGTTTATACTAAGGAACTGGAGCCATCATACTTTATATATTGGGACAACCAAAGAAGAACATATAACGAAGTTGCACGCCAAGTATCATTTAGCACCTTAAGCCCTTTGCTCAATTAGTCATGTTATGCTTACATCTGCTTTCTGCTATTAGCACATATGCACTAGACACTTTGTAGGTCAGTGCTTGTTATCACATTTATACGGGCTTCCTTTTATGTATTGCATTGAAGCACTTTATTACTGCTATGGAGCTACTGACACACATGCATTAGATATATTTTTTGAGGTTAGCGGATAATGTTGATAGAGGCACTAAGCACTTTGAACATCTAGCACTTTTTGTAGACGTAGCCAGGACAAACCTTGTATTGTGTATACACGCTTTAACTAAATTTTATGAAGCATTCTTTGCTCGTATATTTTTATTTAAATATGTTGGTATAGTCTTGTAGCATTTATTTATGCACGTTGATCTATGTCACCTCTATTGGATATATCAATGGTGAATTTATGTATGATAGTGGCTGTTTTCTACGTATACTGAACATCTGTTTATATTGTATGGTGCCTATTCTTGGTACATGCCCGTGTTGGCAGTGTCTTTGTCTGTGTTCCTTTTTATAATTATATTTATATGTATGTTAATTTTATAATATATTAATAAAATTTGTTTGAATTTTTATATTTGGCGTGCAACTTCCTTATATGTTCTTCTTTGGTTGTATTGATATTGGAAGTGCCATATATCTAGGCCTAGTGCTTTTTCTGATATACTTTATATATTGGGGCTGGGACAATCATACTGTATATATGGGGTTGGGACCATCATGCTTTATATATGGGAGCTGGGGCCATCATACTGTATATATGAGGGCTGGGGCCATCATACTTTATATATGGGGCTGGCGCCATCATCTACTATATAATTGTCTAAGGGTCACTTCCGTCCTTCTGTCTGTCTGTCATTCTTTCTGTCACGGATATTCATTGGTCGCAGCCTCTGTCTGTCATAGAATCCAAGTCGCTGATTGGTCGTGGCAAAATGCCCATGACCAATCAGCGACGGGCGCAGTCCGGCGGCAACATGGCCGCTCCTTCCTCCCCGCAGTCAGTGCCTGCTCCGTACTCCCCTCCAGTCAGCGCTCACCCAGGGTTAATGGCAGCGCTAATGGACCGCCTTATGCCGCGGTGTAACGCACTCCATTAACGCTGCTATTAACCCTGTGTGACCAACTTTTTTACTATTGATGCTGCCTATGCAGGAACTGGGGCCATCATACTCTATATATGGGGGCTGGGGCCATCATACTTTATATATGGAGGAACTGGGGCCATCATACTATATATATGGAGGAACTGGGGCCATTATACTATATATATATGGATGAACTGGGGCCATCATACTATATATATGGGGGAACTGGGGCCATCATGCCTATATATGGGGGCTGGGACCATCATATTTTATATATGGAGGCACTGGGGCCATTATACTATATATATGGGGGCTGGCGCCATCATATTTTATATATGGAGAAACTGGAGCCATCATACTTTATATATGGGGGCTGTGACAATCATACTTTATATATGGGGGCAGGGACCATCATACTTTATATATGGGGGCTGGGGCCATCATACTGTATATATGGGGGCTGGAGCCATCATACTGTATATATGGTGGAACTGGGACCATCATACTTTATATATGGAGGAACTGAGGCCATCATACTATATATATGGTGGCTGGGGCCATCATACTTTATATATGGAGGAACTGGTGCCATCATACTATGTATATGGGGGCTCGGGCCATTATACTTTATATATACAGTTAGGTCCATATATATTTGGACAGAAACAACATTTTCCTAATTTTGCTAATAGACATTACTACAATGAATTTTAAGCAAAATATTTCAGATGCAGTTGAAGTTCAGACTTTCAGCTTTCATTTGAGGGTACTGTAAGACTCATGCTGGTGTGGTAGATGGAGGCAGGTATATCTCGCCCAGGTGTTTGTCCTATGTGAATTAGGCCACTCAGTATCTTCAGGGTGCTAATGGGTTAATGATTGCAGGAATAAAAGATGACCAGCTGGGTGTTTCCAGTGTCTGCCTGGGGCACACAGATTGCCTGCCTGTGTGAGACAAACGTGAGTGAAGAGCTCTGCTCAAGATCTGTATGATGTTAGCTGGGTGGGAGAAGCCCCCCCAGTTGTTGAGATAGCAACGTATTTGTTTAGTTAGTGCCGGACAGGCTAGGGTTTATTTTTATGTTTTGTTTTTTGTGTTGCTTTCACGTTAATAAATCTGACCTGAGGTCAGCCTGCTCAGAAACCTGCTGTACGCCTCAGATTCAATGCACAAACCACGTGTCCTTTGACCCCAGCAAAGGCGATCCCAGAGTGTTTTGTCACATTGTGGTGGAGAATGCGGGCATACCGTGGCACAGGCGACAGCATGGAAGACGTGGTGAAAGCCTTAGTACAGTCCACTGCCGTACAGCAGCAGGCCACTGCCGCACAGCACGAAGCTAATCGCTTGATGGCCGCACAGCTGAAGGAGTTACTGGACATGACGGTTGCAGACCGCCAACTTCTCCAACAGGTGGCGCAGCGCCTGGTGAGCATGCCTGACGCTGACCCGGAAGCAGAGTCCAGAAGGATCCATGTGAGTCGATACTGGCAAAAGCTGACTGCAGAAGATGACGTCGAGGCATATCTGACAACTTTTGAGCGGACGGCATTGAGAGAGAAGTGGCCGAAGGCACGATGGGCCGATTTGATTGCCCCGTTTCTCTCCGGCGAGGCCCAAAAAGCTTACCATGATTTGGACCCGGAGGTCGCTCAGGACTTTGAGAAGCTGAAAGCTGAGATCCTGGCCCGGCTGGGTGTGACGACGGCTGTCCGTGCACAGAGGGTACATCAGTGGACATACCAGCAAGATAAACCAGCGCGGTCTCAGATGTTCGACCTGATCTACTTGACAAAGAAATGGCTGCAACCCGAGGTACTGACAATACCCGAAATAATCCAGCGGGTTGTCCTGGACAAGTACCTGAGAGTACTACCCCCAGCGCTGAAAAGGTGGGTAAGCCAAGGAAATCCCACAACAGCGGATCAACTTGTGGAGTTGGTCGAGCGTTATTCCGTGGCAGAAGGACTTCCCGACGACACCGCCAAACCCCGGACTGTGCCTCCTCCTCGTGGAACCGGTAAGACTGTTCCAGGGACCACGGGTGAAGGAAAATCGCTTAAAACTGTGGGGGAGGAGTCCGGGACTGCTCGCACTCCGAGACCAAGAGTATTGGACGGTGGTCTCAGTAGGGGACCTGTTAGGTGTTTCCGCTGCCATGAGAAGGGTCATGTTTCTGCGAACTGTCCTGTTACCGCTGAACCCATGCAGTGCGACGTTATAGACTCTAGAAAACGCATGTCTTTGGTTACACAGCTAGTGAGTGTGAATGCGGGTCAAAATGAAACAGTGAAACACCTGTGTGAATTATCTGTTGATGGGAAAAATGTTGTGGCATTACTAGACTCTGGAAGTGTGGTGACTCTGGTGAAAGCTAGTCTGGTGGCACTTCCGTCTGGTCCGTCTGACAAGTTTTCTGTGACGTGTGTGCATGGTGACACCCGCTCGTACTTAACAGCGGTCATATGGATTTCTACTCCCTATGGGTCAGTGCAGCACAAAGTGGGACTCGTTCCCGCATTGTTACATGATGTAATCCTGGGCAGGGATTTTCCCTATTTCTGGCAGTTGTGGGAGAATCAGTTACTCCTTCACGGTAGCTGTACCCGTGAATCTTCTCCCATGCCATCTGGAGGTCCCGAGTCCCTAGAGGAGACCCCACAGGAAGATGTTGCTGGGGAGGTTAGTGAATCTAACCTTCAGTACCCCTTCTCCGTCATGGCGGGGGAAACAGAGGAAACTGAGGAACCTCAGCGAGAGGCGGAGGCAGACAGCCATCCGGCACCCTGCCTGCCAGATTTGGGAGTCCAGGTGGATGACTTCCACAGCGAGCAAATGAAAGATCCTACCCTGACTCCGGCTAGGAAAAATGTAAAAATGATAGATGGGGTACCCGTAGAACCTGACACTAGGCTAGCGTACCCGTATATGGTTCTTGAAAATGATTTGCTCTACCAGGTAGAAAAAAAAGGGGAAGACACAGTGCAACGGTTAGTGGTACCCAAACCTTATCGGCGGAAGGTACTGGATTTGGCCCACGGACATATAATGGGGGGACATCTGGGGGTACAGAAAACCACAGAAAGGATATTGCATTGTTTTGTGTGGCCTGGAATACATTGTGATGTGCGTAACTATTGTGAGTCCTGTCCAGAGTGCCAAATCGCGGCCCCTAAATCTCAGTTCCGTAGCCCTTTGGTACCCCTTCCTATCATCGGGGTCCCTTTTGAGAGAATTGGGATGGATTTGGTTGGGCCCCTTCCCCGATCCGCACGTGGGCACCAACATATCCTCGTCATCGTGGACTATGCCACTCGTTACCCGGAAGCCGTCCCTTTGCGTAACACAGCTACCAAGACGATCGCCAAGGAATTGGTACAAGTGTTTAGTCGGGTGGGAATTCCAAAACAGATACTCACCGACCAGGGGACTCCCTTTATGTCGAGGGTAATGAAGGAGCTCTGCAGGCTCTTACAAATAGACCCGTTGCGTACGTCTGTCTATCACCCTCAAACAGATGGCCTGGTTGAGCGCTTCAACAAAACCTTAAAACAGATGCTCCGGAAGGCGATAGACAAAGATGGGAAGAACTGGGATTACTTGTTACCCTATTTGCTGTTTGCCATTAGGGAAGTTCCCCAGTCTTCCACAGAATTTTCGCCTTTCGAACTGTTGTACGCCCGTCGTCCCCGGGGACTGCTGGACGTCGCAAAAGAAACCTGGGAAGGTCAAGTCACTCCCTTTAAAACGGTGATCGACCATGTAACACAAATGCAGGATCGTATTGCCGCTGTCATGCCCATTGTTAGGGACCATATGTTACAGGCCCAGGGAGCCCAGAGGCAAAGTTATGATAGAGGCGCTAAGGTCCGTACATTTGCACCCGGCGATAGGGTGTTGGTCCTAATCCCTACAGTGGATAGTAAATTCCTGGCGAAATGGCAGGGCCCATTTGAGGTCCGAGAAAGAGTTGGTGAAGTGAACTATAAAGTGTACCAGCCGGGTAAGAGAAAACCGGAACAGATTTATCATGTGAATCTGATAAAATCCTGGAAAGACCGCTCTGCCCTAACGGCGGATCTGCCCCGTCCGGTTTGTTCACCTACTGTACCAGAGGTGCAGGTTGCTGAGACTCTCTCAGAACGACAAAAATCTGAGGTTAAGCAATTTTTGTTACAGAACCGACAGTTTTTCTCCGAAAAACCTGGCCGGACGAAGTTGGTGAAACATGAGATTGTCACAGAGCCTGGCGTCACTGTTCATGTGAAGCCCTACCGGATTCCGGAAGCCCGCCGTGAAGCCGTCTCCCGGGAAGTGATGGCAATGTTGGACTTAGGAGTCATTGAGGAGTCACACAGCGCCTGGTCCAGTCCAATTGTGTTGATACCTAAACCGGATGGCTCCATCCGGTTTTGTAATGACTTTAGGAAACTGAATGCAGTTTCTAAATTTGATGCGTACCCTATGCCCCGGGTCGATGAGTTGATCGACCGGCTTGGTAAAGCCCGATACATTACGACCCTGGATTTAACAAAGGGGTACTGGCAGATTCCTCTGGCCGAGGCGGCCAGAGAGAAGACGGCATTTGCTACACCGGAAGGTCTGTTCCAGTATGTCTATATGCCGTTTGGACTTCACGGAGCTCCCGCAACGTTCCAGAGATTGATGGATCGAGTCTTGAGGCCTCACAGACAGTACGCTTCTGCCTACCTGGATGACATCGTAATTTACAGCATGGACTGGGAAACTCATCTCCAGAAGGTACAAGCCGTGATTGATGACCTGCGAGATGCAGGTTTAACGGCAAACCCCAAGAAATGCCACATCGGGCTTGAAGAAGCCCGATACTTGGGCTACGTGATTGGCCGAGGAGTGGTTAAACCCCAGATCGACAAAATACAGGCAATTCAGGGCTGGCCACAACCAGTGAACAAGAAACAAGTGCAGGCTTTCCTGGGGATTGCCGGCTATTATCGCCGGTTCATACCCAATTTTGCAGCCATGGCTACTCCCTTGACGGATCTTACCAAGGGGAAGGGTTCCGTCATGGTAAAATGGACCTCAGCTGCTGAAGAGGCCTTCCACAGCCTGAAACGGGCTTTGTGCTCTCAGCCCGTACTAGTGACTCCTGATTTCAGCAGCGAGTTTGTGGTACAAACTGATGCCTCTGATACTGGTGTCGGAGCTGTACTTTCCCAGGTGAGGGACGGAGTCGAACACCCGGTCCTCTATCTCAGTCGGAAACTGAATGTACATGAGCAGAGGTATGCCGTGGTTGAAAAAGAGTGCCTAGCCATTAAATGGGCTCTCGACTCCCTCAAGTATTACCTGGCTGGTAGGAAGTTTAGGCTGGTCACAGACCATGCCCCTCTCAAGTGGATGCACCTCCACAAGGACCGTAATAGTCGGGTAACCAGGTGGTTCCTTGCCCTGCAGGCTTACTCTTTTACGGTGGAGCACCGACCTGGGGTGCAGATGGGGAACGCCGATGCCCTATCCCGAGTGCACTGTTTCAAAAGTGTTCTTGCTCGACCGGAGTGGTCTGAGCAAGGGGGGGGGGATATGTAAGACTCATGCTGGTGTGGTAGATGGAGGCAGGTATATCTCGCCCAGGTGTTTGTCCTATGTGAATTAGGCCACTCAGTATCTTCAGGGTGCTAATGGGTTAATGATTGCAGGAATAAAAGATGACCAGCTGGGTGTTTCCAGTGTCTGCCTGGGGCACACAGATTGCCTGCCTGTGTGAGACAAACGTGAGTGAAGAGCTCTGCTCAAGATCTGTATGATGTTAGCTGGGTGGGAGAAGCCCCCCAGTTGTTGAGATAGCAACGTATTTGTTTAGTTAGTGCCGGACAGGCTAGGGTTTATTTTTATGTTTTGTTTTTTGTGTTGCTTTCACGTTAATAAATCTGACCTGAGGTCAGCCTGCTCAGAAACCTGCTGTACGCCTCAGATTCAATGCACAAACCACGTGTCCTTTGACCCCAGCAAAGGCGATCCCAGAGTGTTTTGTCACAGTACCTACATTAAAATTGGATGAAGGGTTTAGGAGTTCCAGCTCCTTAACATGTGCCACCCTGTTTTCAAAGGGATCAAAAGTAATTGGACAATTAACTCCAAGGCTATTTCATGGACAGGTGTGGGCAATCCCTTCGTTATGTCATTCTCAATTAAGCAGATAAAAGGCCTGGAGTTGATTTGAGGTGTGGTGCTTGCATTTGGAAGGTTTTGCTGTGAAGTAAATATGCGGTCAAAGGAGCTCTCCATGCAGGTGAAACAAGCCATCCTTAAGCTGCAAAAACAGAAAAAAACCATCCGAGAAATTGCTATAATATTAGGAGTGGCAAAATCTACAGTTTGGTACATCCTGAGAAAGAAAGAAAGCACTGGTGAACTCATCAATGCAAAAAGACCTGAGCGCCCACGGAAGACAACAGTGGTGGATGATCGCAGAATAATCTTCATGGTGAAGAGAAACCCCCTCACAACAGCCAACCAAGTGAACAACACTCTCCAGGAGGTCGGCGTATCAATATTCAAATCTACCATAAAGAGAAGACTGCATGAAAGTAAATACAGAGGGTTCACTGCACGGTACAAGCCACTCATAAGCATCAAGAATAAAAAGGCTAGACTGGACTTTGCTAAAAAACATCTAAAAAAGCCAGCACAGTTCTGGAAGAACATTCTTTGGACAGATGAAACCAAGATCAACCTCTACCAGAATGATGGAAAGAGAAAAGTATGGCGAAGGCGTGGTACAGCTCATGATCCAAAGCATACCACATCATCTGTAAAACACGGCGGAAGCAGTGTGATGGCTTGGGCATGCATGGCTGCCAGTGGCACTGGGTCACTAGTGTTTATTGATGATGTGACACAGGACAGAAGCAGCCGAATGAATTCTGAGGCAATCAGAGCCATGCTGTGTGCTCAGATCCAGCCAAATGCAGCAAAACTGATTGGTCGTCGTTTCATACTACAGAAGGACAATGACCCAAAACATAAAGCCAAAGCAACCCAGGAGTTTATTAAAGCAAAGAAGTGGAATATTCTTGAATGGCCAAGTCAGTCACCTGATCTCAACCCAATTGAGCATGCATTTCACTTGTTAAAGACTAAACTTCAGACAGAAAGGCCTACAAACTAACAGCAACTGAAAACCACCGCAGTGAAGGCCTGGCAGAGCATCAAAAAGGAGGAAACACAGCATCTGGTGATGTCCATGAGTTCAAGACTTCAGGCAGTCATTGCCAACAAAGGGTTTTCAACCAAGTACTAGAAATGAACATTTTATATAAAATTATTTAATTTGTCCAATCACTTTTGGACCCTTTAAAAACAGGGTGGCACATGTTAAGGAGCTGAAACTCCTAAACCCTTCATCCAATTTTAATGTGGATATCCTCAAATGAAAGCTGAAAGTCTGAACTTCAATGGCATCTGAATTGTTTTGTTTAAAATTCATTGTGGTAATGTCTATAACCAAAATTAGAAAAATGTTGTCTCTGTCCAAATATATATGGACCTAACTGTATATGGATGAACTGGGGCCATAATACTATATATATGGAGGAACTGGGGCCATCATACCTATATATGGGGGCTGGGACCATCATATTTATATATGGAGGAACTGGGGCCATTAAACTATATATATGGGGGAACTGGGGCCATCATACTATATATATGGGGAGAACTGGGGCTATCCTACTATGTATATGGGGATAACTGGGGCCCTCATACTATATACAAAGGGGGAACTGGAGCCATATTACTATATACATGGGGGGAACTGGGGCCATCTTACTATATACAGTAAAAGGGGGGAATTGGAGCCATCATACTATATATATAGGGGAACTGGGGCCATCCTACTATATATATGGGGAGAACTAAGGCAATCATACTATATATATGGGGGAACTGAAGCCATCATACTTTATATATGGGAGAACTAGGGCCATCATACTATATATATGGGGGAACTGGGGCCATTATACTATATACAGTGCCTTGCGACAGTATTCGGCTCCCTGGAACTTTTCAACCTTTTCCCACATATCACGCTTCAAACATAAAGATACTAAATGTAAATTTTTGGTGAAGAATCAACAACAAGTGGAACACAATTGTGAAGTTGAACGAAATTTATTGGTTATTTTAACCCCTTAATGACAGCCAATACGTCTTTTAACTGACCTGACATATAAAATAATATCCTCCCCATACAGGTAACAATCCAGCATCTGTCGGCTGTACACTATAGCTGACAACTTTCTGCATCAGCCACGATCAGTGTTTGCACTGTCCAAATCTGTTTAACCCCTTAGATGCTGCTGTAAATAGTGATTATAAATTGTTAACAGAGTGTGGGGGCTTCCTCTTTATCCCAATTGGTGCCCTCCGATCATGATTGTGTGGTCCTGATGTTTGCCGTGGCAATTCATGACCAAATAGCGGCCTTAGAGTCTGTCGGCTGTTGTAACCTGTTCAGAAGTTTGAGGCATTTAGGTGGTAAAAATACACATTTTCATTTCTGTCATACCACTTTGCATTAATTCCTGTAAAGCACCTGAAGGGTTAATAAACTACTTGACAGCAGTTTTCGATATGTCAGGGGGTGCTGTTTTTAAAATGGTATCACGTTTGGGGGTTTCTCAATATATGAGACCCCTAAAGTCACTTCAAACATGGATTAGGCCATGTTCACACGATCCTTTTTTTCATGCGGAATTGCTGCGATTTTCCCGCTGCGGGTCCGCAGCTGTTTTCCATGCAGGGTACATTACATTGTACCCTATGGAAAACAGGAACTGCTGTGCCCACAATGCGGAAAATAAAAAAAAAAGCCGCGCTGAATAGCTGCGGGAAAAAAGAAGTACCATGTCACTTCTTTTTTCGGAGCCGCAGCGGTTCTGCACCCATTGACCTCCATTGTGAGGTCAAACCCGCAGTAAAACCCGCAGATGAAAAAAATATCTGCGGGTTTTACTGCGGTTTGTGTTGCAGAACCGCTGCAGCAGGAAGTGCGGGGAAGCGGGCGGAAGTGCGTGGGCGGAGTGTGGCTGCCCCCCCGTGCTCCGATCCCGCCCCCCCGTGCTCCAATCCCACCGCCCCGTGCTCCGATGCCCCCCCCCCAGTGCTCCGATGCCCCCCCCGTGCCCTAATCTCCCCCCCTTATACTTACCCGGCGTCCCGGTGTCCGTCCGGCCGTCTTCTCCCTGGGCGCTGCCATCTTGCAAAATGGCGGGCGCATGCGCAGTGTGCCCGCCGAATCTGCCGGCCGGCAGATTCGTTCCAAAGTGCATTTTGATCACTGAGATATAATCTATCTCAGTGATCAAAATAAAAAAAAATAGTAAATGACACCCCCTCCCCCTTTGTCACCCCCATAGGTAGGGACAATAAAAAAAAATTAAGATTTTTTTTTTTCCACTAAGGTTAGAATAGGGTTAGGGGTAGGGTTAGGAGTAGGGTTAGGGTTAGGGGTAGGGTTAGGGGTAGAGTTAGGGGTAGGGTTAGGGTTAGGGGTAGGGTTAGGGTTAGGGGTAGGGGTAGGGTTAGGGGTAGGGTTAGGGGTAGGGTTAGGGGTAGGGTTAGGGTATTTTCAGCCATTTTAACCCTAAAAAACTTCCTAGAAAACACACAGACTCTGCATAGAAAACTGCATAAAAAAAAGGATCAAAAAAAGGATAAAAAAACGCATCAAAAAAGGACAAAAAAAAGGACCAAAAAAAGGACCAAAAAAAGGACCTGCGTTTTCTGCCAAGAGCTGCAGTTTTTAAAAAAAAACAGTCCTGAAAAAAAAGGATGGAAATCAGGAATGTGTGAACATACCCTAAGTCCCTAAAAAAATAAATTTTGTAACTTTCCTTGAAAAAATGAAAAATTGCTGCTACATTTTTAAACCTCCTAAAATGCTAAAAAAATAAAATAACATTTTACAAATGGTGCTGATGTAAAGCCGACATGTGGGAAATGTTATTTATTAATGGTTGCTGTGGTATGGCCATCTGGATTAAAGGGATAATCATTCAAATTTTGAAAATTGCTAATTTTTTAACATTTTTCTCAAATTTTTTATATTTTTTATAAATAAACACAAAACATATTGACCTAAATTTACCATTATCATAAAGTATAATGTGTCACGAAAAAACAGTCTCAAAATCACTGGGATTTGTTGAAGCGTTGCAGAGTTATTACCACATAAAGTGACATTGGTCAGATTTTAAAAAATTGGCTCCGTCACTAAGGGGTTAAATTTTTGTGGAAATTCAAAAACTGAAAAGTGGGGCATGCAATATTATTCGGCCCCTTTAACTTAATACTATTTTGCGCAACCTTTTTCTGCGATTGCAGCTGCAAGTTGCTTGAGGTACGTCTCTATCAGTTTTGTACATCGAGAGACTGAAATTCTTGCCCATTCTTCCTTGGTAAACAGCTCGAGCTCAGTGAGGTTTGAGGCCGGCGTCACACTTGCGAGTTTTACGGACGTAAGAGCGCAGAAACTACATCCGTAAAACTCGCAAAACATACGGCACAATTATTCTCTATGCCCCTGCTCCTATCTGCCGTATTTTACGGATCCGTATTATATGGATTTCTACGGCCGTACAAAATCGCAGCATGCTGCGTTTGTCACCGTACTGCGCAAGAAATACGCCAATGAAAGTCTATGGAAGCGTGAAAAATACGGATTACACACGGACAAGCAGTGTGACTTGCGAGAAATACGCAGCGGTGTTAGAGAGAAAAGCCGGTAATTCAGTGCGGTGTACAGTAAAATCACACTGACAGCTTACAATAGAATAGGTGGAATAAATGTCTACACATAGAATAGGTATATATATATATATATATATATATATATATATATGTCATTGAGACACATATATGTATATATATTAATATTTATTCCAGCGCTATACAGCTTGAAAGCCGGTAATTCAATTACCGGCTTTTGCTTTCTCCTTCCTAAACCCGACATGATTTGAGACATGGTTTACATACAGGTCCTTCTCAAAAAATTAGCATATAGTGTTAAATTTCATTATTTACCATAATGTAATGATTACAATTAAACTTTCATATATTATAGATTCATTATCCACCAACTGAAATTTGTCAGGTCTTTTATTGTTTTAATACTGATGATTTTGGCATACAACTCCTGATAACCCAAAAAACCTGTCTCAAAAAATTAGCATATCAAGAAAAGGTTCTCTAAACGACCTATTACCCTAATCTTCTGAATCAACTAATTAACTCTAAACACATGCAAAAGATACCTGAGGCTTTTATAAACTCCCTGCCTGGTTCATTACTCAAAACCCCCATCATGGGTAAAGGTACCGTCACACTAGACGATTTTACAACGAGAACGACAACGATCCGACCAAAATGAGATCGCTGGAACGTCGCTGTTTAGGTCGCTGCAGAGATGCCAAACACACCAACCTACGAACGATGCTGGAGCGATACAGTGACGTAACAGCGACTCACAGATCGTCCTCGCTAGTCGTTTGCTCAGTGTCACACAGCAAGAGTGTAACGATCTAACGATGCAGACGTAGCCAGATAGGTGTGTTTTATGCACAGGGAGACACCCAGGATGTGACGTTACGGCGTCCCGGAATATAAACCGCAACTCTACAGCGATTGATTCATATTGTTGGAGCGCTGTGTCTTCACGGTCTTCTGCCTTTACAGCGTCCTGTTCGGAACGATCCTTCGCCAGCTACGATCCTCTTCTCCCGTGGACGTTCTGTCTAGAACGTATTCTACTGCAGGCGTCTTCATCGTTTCTTTTCTTGCTCATCAACGGTATGAAATGTCTTTCAGTTGTTTGTTTCTTTTGTGTATAGTTATGGCTATTCAATAATGTTTATCTATGTATATGGTGTAATGATGGATAAAACACCTCCGGCAGCCATCTTGTGCATCTGGCAAGCAGACGCACAAGATGGAGGCATTACTATGCGGTTTGCAAACTCAGTTGCGCTGTCTGCCAATTTTGCACACACCATATGGAAAGGTAAACTAGCTGTCTGCCAATTTTGCACACACTATATGGAAAGGTTAACTAATTCTCTTGTGTCTGCCTTGGCTGGCCCTGGCGTGCTCCGCTAGTAAATAAAACAGCACACAACTTAAAGGAACGAAATTTTTTTTTTTTTAGAAACTGAACTGATTTTTTTTTTTTTCAACAAAACACTAACATCTGTCAAGAAAAACAGAAAAAAAAACATTTTTAACGCCCGCGCGCCAAAAGGTGTCGCAGCGTGCGTCCATGTTGCTGCACTTGATGCTGCAGCAGCACTACTGTGCGCTCCAAGAGCGCTACTGTCCGCTCCAGTCCCTCTTGTTTGGCCAGCAGCTCTCTCACAGTGTCCGGTTCTGTAGATAGAAGATAGAATAAAAGTCTTTTTTTTTTTTGTCCTGTCCCAGAGGTCTTTTTTTTTTTTGGTTGCATTTTATTAGTCGCTGTCAAATGTGACATCCCACCGATAACCCCTCCCACTGTCTGTATACTTACGGAGAAGGGACGCCTGTTGTCCATCACTGGAGCTGCTGACCACCCATCCCCTGTCTCGGGCCAGAGTTCCCGGAGCTAAAAGGAATCAAAATCATATCTGTTTAACAATTGAACTCGCTGTGGGCAACCGCTCGCAGTTTATCGTCACTTACGAATGCTCGCCTCTGGGGAGAATGATGCCGAGCCGGGGGAGGAAGATGGGTAGCGGAAGGGCGGAGTAGTGGCCTGTGGTGGGGTTACTGCATCTGTAATGTATACAATATTTCAGCTCACCTCTTATGTCCCATATGCCGTTATAATTTTGAAATGAATGATGGATAACTTACGTGACGGTCCAGCTTGTGGGCTGCTGCTGCTGCTGGAAGATGTGGGGGAGGATAGTATCCTCTGTAGCCGGCGGCGTCTCTCTACACAAAAATAAAAGAAACACCATGTTTAGACAACAAAAGTACAGAGCTGTAGACATCACAATAAAACTAGACAATATTGACAGCAAAAGTTAGGAGCCTGAAATGAATGATGGATAACTTACGTGACGGTCCAGCTTGTGGGCTGCTGCTGGCCGCTGTGGTGGAGGTCAGTGCCCTCTGGTGCCGGCGGCGTCTTTCTACACAAAAATATAAAAAAAAGAAATCGCCATGTTTAGACAACAAAAGTACAGAGCTGTAGACATCACAATAAAACTAGACAACATTGACAGCAAAAGTTAGGAGCCTATCGAAATTCGGCAGCATCTGTAATGTATTCTATATTTCTGCTCCCCTGTAAAGTCCCATATGCAGTTATAAAATTGAAATGAATGATGGATAACTTACGTGACGGTCCAGGCTGTGGCCTGCTGCTGGCCGCTGTGGTGGAGGCCAGTGCCCTCTGGTGCCGGCGGCGTCTCTCTACACAAAAAAATTAAAAAAAAGAAATCGCCATGTTTAGACAACAAAAGTACAGAGCTGTAGAAAAAAAAAAAAAGAGGCCATTTGCGGGAAGGAGTAAAAATCAATTTTGACAAGCTAAATGTAATTACATATATAGAACATAGGAAGCACCTCACGGCAGTGCACGTCTCCTGTTTCCCCCTACTGGCAGTGCGAGCAGGGTTGCCAACCTCCACGTAATGATTTCAGGACAATCGGGATTACAATTGCGGACATCCGTATAAATTAAATATGGGGGGTGGAGATTATGGAATTCATGACCTGACCAATTTTTACGCGACAACGCATTTTTGCGCTTGGACATTATAGAAATTTGAAAAGAAAATATTAAATTTTTGTCCTCGTAAGTCCCGGACAAGTTGGCAACCACGGGCACGAGTCTCCCATTTCCCCCCGCTCGGTACCGTGCGTCTTCCAATTCCACCATTCTGATACTTGCCTTGCTTTGCCTCCGCTCGCAAGTGTGCCAGATGGAGTGGCTGCTTATAGCGCAGGTCGGCCCACTTCTTGCGCAGTTGCAGCGCACTGCGCCGGATGCTAAACCTCCTCTCCATCATTTCTGCAATGCGGCCCAGCACTGCATTCTTGTGCAAATTTGGGTGGGCAGGCCGGCTCCTCCATCCCTCATAGTCGAGGGCATCCATCTTGTCCACAAAAAAACGCACCTCGGCCTGCCCCAGAGGAGCACAGCGCTGTCTCGCCGCCATTTTCTAAAGATAGACGCTGTACGGCACCGCCTAACCACGCCCAGAGGAGGTCCTAGCTGCGGCGCGATCGGCATCGCTATAGCGTCTCTGATTATGCACAGCGTCGCGTTTGTGACGCCGGCTCCAGACATCCTTTTTTTTTTGGCGTTCCTGTTACCAAGTCACAGCGTTTATTGTCTTGCTTTCAGTTTTGTAGTAGCTTGTATCGTAATTTTGGGATGTTAATGAGGTGCGGCTGTAGTGTTAAACGCTGCTTATTACACATGTAAATATAAATTTCCATTAAATCCTATGTTCACATTTCTGTAGAACAGGGCAGCGTCTGAGATGCAACGCTGAACAGATATGTGAGCACATGCCCAACGCCGCTTTTTGTGACCCATGCATTAACTTTTCCATGGTTTTAGGGTCAGAAAAAAAAACATCATGCATCGTCCTCTGTGTCCTGACGCATGATTCACAAAACGATAGGGCAACACATGTTATTTCAGGCCCCTAGGTAAAATATAGTGGCACATGCATTGCCGTGGCTGCACCGAACAAAACGCTAATGTGAACTTTGCCTTCTAACCAAAAAAAAAAAAAAAAAGATGTGTGAACACTATTTAACAGTATTGGTTGTCTTGTGTCACTTTAGCAAATCATATGTAATAATTATTTTTTATTGTGCTTTTTCAGGTTGCCATGTCTCTTTCGGATGTACCTGCGATTGTAGCGGCTGCATTGCTGTTAGAAGCTCAGAACCAGCTGGAGGCTGAAGCGCGAAACAATCGTGCAAAGCGACAGCGCCGCATGTGGACCAGACAGTGGCTGCAGAAGAGGAATCAATTGTCCCACATGGGCCTAATCAGGGAACTGAAGGAGAACAACCCGCATGATTTCAAGAACTACCTGAGAATGTCCGAGGATTCATTTAATTTCCTACTTGAAGCTGTGGAACCTTATATTAGGCGGCAAAATACAAGGATGCGAGCTGCTGTCCCTGTGGATGAGAGACTGGCTGTTACGCTCCGGTTCCTGGCGACTGGAAGGTCTATGCAAGACTTGCATTACTGCGCTGCGATTTCCCGAACCCTACTCAGCGTCATAATTCCGGAGACATGTAAAGCAATTATCTCTGCTTTACACCAAAATTACATGCCTTTCCCGGAGACCCCGGATGATTGGAAAGAGATTTCAAGGGGATTTCATGAGCAATGGCAGTTCCCTAATTGCGGGGGTGCCTTGGATGGGAAACATGTCCGCATCACCCAACCACCACACTCCGGCTCCTTTTATTATAACTATAAGGGTTATTTCAGCGTAATTCTGATGGCCCTCGTTAATGCGAACTACGAATTTGTAAGTGTGTCTGTAGGGATCAACGGGAGATTATCTGATGGCGGAGTTTTGGAGCTAACCGATTTTGGGGACCGCTTGAAAGAAAACAAACTGGCCTTGCCTCCCAACAGTGACACTACTGAAAACATGAACTTTGTGTTTGTCGGAGATGAGGCGTTCCCACTGCATCCCAACCTTTTGAAGCCATTCTCCCAGAAAACTCTGACACCTGAACGGCGCATATTTAATTACCGGCTTTCGAGAGCTAGACGCGTTGTGGAGAATGCGTTTGGAATCATGGCAAACCGATTTCGTGTTTTCCACACTGCAATGAACATGAAACTATCGTCTATAGACTCTGTGGTTCTTGCTTGTTGCGTCCTCCACAACTTTTTGCGCCGCCGTGATGCCACTGCATACAGCCCTCCACAGTATGTAGACTCTGTTGACCCTGCAAACGGGGATATAACCCAGGGAGAATGGCGTCTAGATGAGCACAGGGTTTCTGGCCTGGAAAGTCTGGGATCCGGAAGGAACAATGATGACGCGACAAATTGCAGGGAAAAATACTGTGACTTTTTCAATGGTCCAGGGGCTGTCTCATGGCAGCACCAACAATTGTAGCGCAACTGTAGGCATATCTTTTACCATTTATTATGGATTACATTTGTTTTTGTTCATCCGCTCTTGTGTACCATTCTTTTTATAACCCAACCAATTTCTTTGTCAAGTAACAATGTCAACATAACGATATATTGATTTATGTACATTGTCTTGTTCTTTTTATTCCATTCCAATTAAAATATTGAACTATGAAAATACTCTACTTCTGTATCAAACATATGAACCATGGGAATCAACAACCTCTTCTGCCCTAGCGCTTTCATGATGTGTGTGTGTGTGTATGTGTATATATATATATATATATATATATATATATATATATATATATACACAAAATAGGAAAAAGAAGGCAGCACTCATAAAGTTTCATGTGAAAAAAATATGGAGATTTAATCGACCCACATCACTGCGCGACGTTTCAGCTCACTGAACCTTTTTCAAGGCTTGAAAAAGGCTCAGGGAGCCGAAACGTCGCGCAGTGATGTGGGTCGATTAAATCTCCATATTTTTTTCACATGAAACTTTGGGAGTGCTGCCTTCTTTTTCCTATTTTGTATATATGTTGGATAAATGCTTGGACCATTCTATCCAGGGGGCTAGGCACCCGCTATTGGTGAGCATTGTGCTGTTCTATATATATATATATATATATATCTATCCCGATTATAATGCATTTGGTATTGTACAGTATGCATGTCCACTTTGCATATTGCCCACCCACATAGTATTTTGCCCATCCAGAGAGCCACGTAGTATGGAGACAAATTTGAAAAATATATATATTTTATTTGTTTTCACATGACATTTTCACTGTTGATGATCCATAGGGGATTACGGAGTAGGGGAGGGATAAATTGGCCGAGTTTATTAACATATAAATATATTTGTATACTCACCTTCCGAAGTCCCGTTGAAGCAGTGCTATACTCACCCTACGCCACCTTTCCCAGGGACCGTAAGCTGCCGCTTTCAATGGAGTGGTCCTGGGAGTGGCAAAGGCGACGGAGGGTGAGTATAGCAGGTGTGATAGCCTTTTTTTTAATTTTTATCTTAAATTAAGTTTTTTTTAAACTATTGATGATGCATAGGCACAAGGATTAATTACCGGGCGTCAGGCCAATGACTGCAGGGCAGTAGGCAGAGTGGATTATGGACGTTATAAAACTGAAGTCTCTAGTGTTTTCAAGACAAGATCCCTACAAATTTTGATAGTAGGTGCCCATCTCGCTGTACCGGTCCGTGGACGTAGGAGGTCCTTGTGAAAAGTCTGCAAAAGAAGGAGGTGCAGGTGGTGTCCAGAACTGAGAATGATGTGGGCCTGGTCTGCGGACAGGAGTGCTGTGCATGGGCTCCTGTGGTGGTCCCAAATAAAACTGGCTACTGGGCTGACGCTCGGTGATGTTCAACATAGATGTGTCGCTCAGTTTTCCAGCGGCTGCCGCGTTCAGAACGTCAAACATCAATCGCTCCGCGTGAGATCGTTGGGTAACGTCCAATTTGTTTAACCGTTCCTCAACCAAGGTTGGGAATGCGGAGAGCTGGGTTGCCGCATGCTTGGACAAGATGTTGTTAGCCATTGCCAGGAGATCCACAGGTGTCCCCGCTGTCGACTTTCTTTTGCGAGATGGCCGCTGTGGACGTGTCTGATCCTCGAGACACGGGCTTCTGGAGGACTGATGGGACTGGACATCGTTCCCTTCTGGTCTTTCCCGCTGTTGAAGAGGCACATGCGATTCAAGCAAAAAGAAAAAAAAATTAAAAGTCAATAACATACAAACAACTCAGCCTAGAGCCCCACCTCTCCAACACCTCTATTCCTGTTCATGGGAAGCTATGAGGAACTAGGTAGCAAACCACAGGGGTTACAGAGCTGGGCTGAACTACATTGGGCAGCAATACTGTACGTACAAATGTGCGGAAGACACAATATGTTAATGTATTTATCTTTATGTTATAGACTTTGGAAATTATTAAAAATGCATTTAAAGGAGGGGGGAGTACTGTTTGGACATACTTCTCAGAACAGGAAGTGACAACTGTTATTAACAGGGGGATTAAACATGAAAAATGTGAATCATTATTATTGGAAACCATGCAGTCTCATAAACCTACAAGACACACGGCATGCTACTAGAAGGGAAGCTAGGGGGTACTTACATGCTCGTCCGGAGACTCGGGCAGGTTCTCTTCAGGCGATGGTGCACATATGCTTGTGACAGTCTGGCACGGACGAGGAATTTCCTGGTCCCGAGTGAACGCCAGCAGGTCATAGTACCACAACTTGGGCACATAGACGTCGTCAGTTCCGGCCCCAGACTTCTGCGACTTTTCCACCTTGTTCAACTCTTTTTTGTAGACTGTGCGGAGAGCCTGGATTTTTTTACGCACAATGTGTTCATCCACCGTCTCAGTGGGATGATGCTCCTTGTAGATGGCCACCAGGTTCTCATACGCATCTTTCTTTTTGTAGCGGTTGCTGTAATCCGCCGACTTTATCTTCCACAAGCAGGGCAGGGAGCGGTACATCTCTATGAGTGCCCGAACACAGTCTTGTTCATTGGCAGACATCTAAAAAAAAAATAAAAAAATGAAGCAACATCAAGCAAGAAAGTTGTGGCCCCTGTGCCTTTCCTAATGTGAGCAGCCTTCTCTTGTATGGGATGGGCCGTGCGCTCTTTCCTTTTGGTAGCCACCATTTTAGGGATGGAATGGTTCGTATGCTTTTTTTATATTATTAATACCAATTTTGGGGCTTGAAAATGGCAGATTAAAAAAAAAAAAAAAAAAAATTACCATGAAAGATTTAATAAGAACGCTGATGAGTTCAAAATCTCCAACCAGGTCGCTCACAAGAAGCTAGAGAACGATGTAAAGGTCTCGATTTACAACCACGACGCTCACGAGATGTTAAATCAATACGGAGCAGAATTCCAGATTTCAAAACAAGACGCTCACGAGAGGTTATAAAACAAAGACGCTGCAAAGATCTTGATTTCCAACCAGTACGCTTACGAGATGGAGAATGAACACGATGCAGAGTTGTGGATTTCCAACCTATTGCAAGATGCTCGTAGTTGAAATACGCACAAGTGATTGAACAGTTGACTCAAGCTTTTTATATCGGAACCTTGCTATAGAACCTACCTATAGATGATCCCGCTGTGGCCTATCACAGTTCACAGGGAGACATCACACCCACTCCATTGTATAACGTTATGGCGTCACCATTTTTTTTTTATTAAATAAAGTAAAAGCCTTTTTTTGTAATGGCTGTTGTAATCCCCATGTAGGCTGTGGCGACAGATGGCATCTCCTTTTGTAAAGTCATGTTATGGCGTCACCTTTTTTAATGTCATTATGTCCTCCCCTTTGTCATTGTAATGTATTGTAAAGACCCCCTTTATTTATAATGTAGACACCACATCACAGACTATTGCGACACAATGGCATCTCCTTTGTAAAGTCATGTTCTGAGGTCACTTTTTTAATGTTATAATGTAATGTAAAGGCGTCTCCTTTTGTAATTGTTATGTATTGTAAAGACCTCCTTTATGGAATGTACACACCACCTCCCAGGCTTTATCAGGACAGAGGGAGTCACCTTTTGTAATAGCGTATCCTTTTTTTTATTTTAGGTAATACTTTATCACTTGGCGGTCCCCTATCCTTTGTAATTGCATATTTTATTGTATTAATCAGGCGATATGTATTGGACCTAGGCTATCATAGTATGGGAAGTTTATGTGATCGTGGTAAATTGATATTTTCCAAGAAAACGTTTAAAATTTAAATCTATTACGGGCGTCACTGCAATGTATTGTAAAGGCGTCTCCTTTTTAATGTACAACGCCTACCTGGCTAGAGCAAGACGCTGCGACGGCCCCTATGATCGTTGCTGGCGTCGTTGCTTTTGGTGTCAAACACAACGATACACGCCAATCGAACGACAAAATAAAGTTCTGAACTTTCAGCGCCGACTAGCGACATCACAGCGGGATCCAGATCGCTGCTGCGTGTCAAACACAACGATATCGCTAACGAGGACGCTGTTACGTCACAGATCGTTGTCGTTCTCGTTGTAAAATCGTCTAGTGTGACGGTACCTTAAGACTAGCGACCTGACAGATGTCAAGAAGGCCATCATTGACACCCTCAAGCAAGAGGGTAAGACCCAGAAAGAAATTTCTCAACAAATAGGCTGTTCCCAGAGTGCTGTATCAAGGCACCTCAATGGTAAGTCTGTTGGAAGGAAACAATGTGGCAGAAAACGCTGTACAACGAGAAGAGGAGACCGGACCCTGAGGAAGATTGTGGAGAAGGACCGATTCCAGACCTTGGGGAACCTGAGGAAGCAGTGGACTGAGTCTGGTGTGGAAACATCCAGAGCCACCGTGCACAGGCGTGTGCAGGAAATGGGCTACAGGTGCCGCATTCCCCAGGTAAAGCCACTTTTGAACCATAAACAGCGGCAGAGGCGCCTGACCTGGGCTACAGAGAAGCAGCACTGGACTGTTGCTAAGTGGTCCCAAGTACTTTTTTCTGATGAAAGCAAATTTTGCATGTCATTCGGAAATCAAGGTGCCAGAGTCTGGAGGAAGACTGGGGAGAAGGAAATGCCAAAATGCCTGAAGTCCAGTGTCAAGTACCCACAGTCAGTGATGGTGTGGGGTGCCATGTCAGCTGCTGGTGTTGGTCCACTGTGTTTCATCAAGGGCAGGGTCAATGCAGCTAGCTATCAGGAGATTTTGGAGCACTTCATGCTTCCATCGGCTGAAATGCTTTATGGAGATGAAGATTTCATTTTTCAGCACGACCTGGCACCTGCTCACAGTGCCAAAACCACTGGTAAATGGTTTACTGACCATGGTATTACTGTGCTCAATTGGCCTGCCAACTCTCCTGACCTGAACCCCATAGAGAATCTGTGGGATATTGTGAAGAGAAAGTTGAGAGACGCAAGACCCAACACTCTGGATGAGCTTAAGGCCGCTATTGAAGCATCCTGGGCCTCCATAACATCTCAGCAGTGTCACAGGCTGATTGCCTCCATGCCACGCCGCATTGAAGCAGTCATTTCTGCCAAAGGATTCCCGACCAAGTATTAAGTGCATAACTGAACATTATTATTTGTTGGTTTTTTTGTTTGTTATTAAAAAACACTTTTATTTGATTGGATGGGTGAAATATGCTAATTTATTGAGACAGGTTTTTTGGGTTATCAGGAGTTGTATGCCAAAATCATCAGTATTAAAACAATAAAAGACCTGACAAATTTCAGTTGGTGGATAATGAATCTATAATATATGAAAGTTTAATTGTAATCATTACATTATGGTAAATAATGAAATTTAACACTATATGCTAATTTTTTGAGAAGGACCTGTACAGTAAACCATGTCTTCTCTCCATTTTTTTTGCAGATTCCACACTACTAATGATAGTAGTGTGTATCTGCAAAATTTGGCCGTTCTATCTACTAAATTAAAGGGTTAAATGGCGGAAAAAATTGGCGTGGGCTCCCGCGCAATTTTCTCTGCCAGAGTAGTAAAGCCAGTGACTGAGGGCAGATATTAATAGCCTGGAGAGGGTCCATGGTTATTGGCCCCCCCCCCGGCTAAAAACATCTGCCCCCAGCCACCCCAGAAAAGGCACATCTGGAAGATGCACCAATTCTGGCACTTGGCCACTCTCTTCCCATTCCTGTGTAGAGGTGGGATATGGGGTAATGAAGGGTTAATGCCACCTTGCTATTGTAAGGTGACATTAAGCCAAATTAATAATGGAGAGGCGTCAATTATGACACCTATCCATTATTAATCCAATTGTAGTAAAGGGTTAAATAAAACAGAAACACATTATTTAAAATTATTTTAATGAAATAAAAGCAATGGTTGTTGGAGTATTTTATTCTACGCCCAATCCAGTCATTGAAGACCCTCGTTCTGTAACAAAAAAAACATAATAAACCAACAATATCCTTACCCTCCGCAGATCTGTAACGTCCAACGATGTAAATCCATCTGAAGGGGTTAAAATAATTTGCATCCACGAGCTTTGCTATTGCAATGATGCTCATGGCTGCAAAAACCCCGGAAAAAGAAGGTAAAGTAGGTCAATGACCTATATTTACCTTCATTTGCGGTGAGGCGCCCTCTGCTGGATGTTTCTAGATCGTGGGAACTTTCCTAGAAAGCTCCCAGGCTCGAGTTCATAAGAGGCGCCCCCTGCTGGTTGTCCTCATATGAACTCGAGCCAGGGAGCTTTCTAGGAAAGTTCCCACGATCTAGAAACATCCAGCAGAGGGCGCCTCACCGCAAATGAAGGTAAATATAGGTCATTGACCTACTTTACCTTCATTTTCCGTGGTTTTTGCAGCCATGAGCATCATTGCATTAGCAAAGCTCGTGGATGCAAATTATTTTAACCCCTTCAGATGGATTTACATCGTTGGACGTTACAGATCTGCGGAGGGTAAGGATATTGTTGGTTTATTATGTTTTTTTGTTACAGAACGAGGGTCTTCAGTGACTGGATTGGGCGTAGAATAAAATACTCCAACAACCATTGTTTTTATTTCATTAAAATAATTTTAAATAATGTGTTTGTGTTTTATTTAACCCTTTACTACAATTGGATTAATAATGGATAGGTGTCATAATTGACGCCTCTCCATTATTAATTTGGCTTAATGTCACCTTACAATAGCAAGGTGGCATTAACCCTTCATTACCCCATATCCCACCGCTACACGGGAATGGGAAGAGAGTGGCCAAGTGCCAGAATAGGCGCATCTTCCAGATGTGCCTTTTCTGGGGTGGCTGGGGGCAGATGTTTTTAGCCAGGGGGAGGCCAATAACCATGGACCCTCTCCAGGCTATTAATATCTGCCCTCAGTCACTGGCTTTACTACTCTGGCGGAGAAAATTGTGCGGGAGCCCACGCCAATTTTTTCCGCCATTTAACCCTTTAATTTAGTAGATAGAACGGCCAAATTTTGCAGATACACACTACTAACATTAGTAGTGTGGAATCTGCAAAAAAAATGGAGAGAAGACATGGTTTACTGTATGTAAACCATGTCTCAAATCATGTCGGGTTTAGGAAGGAGAAAGAAAAAGCCGGTAATTGAATTACCGGCTTTCAAGCTGTATAGCGCTGGAATAAATATTAATATATATACATATATGTGTCTACTGACATATATATATATATATATAGACAGTATGTATAGACAGTATATATATATATATATATATATATATATATATTTTATTTTTTTTTTTGGGACACATGGATCACTTCTATAGCGGTATGTTGGTTTTGCAAGCCTGCGAGAAAACCACGCAGTACGGATGCCATACGGATTACATACGGAGGATGCCATGCGCAAAAAACGCTGACACACCCTGCCTACGGAGGAGCTACGGACCACTATTTTCGGGACTTTTCAGCGTATTACGGCCGTAATATACGGACCGTATTGTTTTACGCTGTGTGTGACGCCGGCCTGATGGAGATCGTTTATGAACAGCAGTTTTCAGCTCTTTCCACAGATTCTCGATTGGATTGAGGTCTGGACTATGACTTGGCCATTCTTACACCTGGATGCGTTTTTCTTTGTGAACCATTCCATTGTAGATTTTGCTTTATGTTTGGGATCATTGTCTTTTGCAGACTTCAGCAGGTTTTCTTCTTTTTTCAAGAATGGTCCTGTATTTGGCTCCATCCATCTTCCCATCAATTTTTATGCAGGCGCAAACCATGATGCTGCCACCACCATGTTTGACAGTGGGAATGGTGTGTTCAGGGTGATGAGCTGTGTTGCCTTTACGCCAAACATATCGTTTGGCATTGTTGCCTAAAAGTTCGATTTTTGTTTCATCTGACAAGAGCACCTTCTTTCACATGTTTGGTGTGTCTCCCAGGTGGCTTGTTGCAAACTTTAACAACACTTTTTATGGATAGCTTTGAGAAATGGCTTTCTTCTTGTCACTCTTCCATAAAGGCCAGATTTGTGCAGTGTTGTGCAGATTGTTGTCCCACCTCAGCTGTAGATTTCTGCAGTTCATCCAGAGTGATCATGGGCCTCTTGGCTGCATCTCTGATCAGTCTTCTCCTTATTTGAGATGAAAGTTTAGAGAGACGGCCAGGTCTTGGTAGATTTGCAGTGGTATGATACTCATTCCATTTCAATATGATCGCTTGCACGGTGCTCCTTGGGATGTTTAACCCCTTCACCCCTGGAGCTTTTTCCGTTTTTTCATTTTCGTTTTTCGCTCCCCTCCTTCCCAGAGCCATAACTTTTTTATTTTTCCGTCAATATGGCCATGTGAGGGCTTATTTTTTGCGGGACGAGGTGTACTTTTGAACGATACCATTGGTTTTACCATGCCATGTAACAGAAAACGGGAAAAAAATTCCAAGTGTGATGAAATTGCAAAAAAAGTGCAATCTCACACTTGTTTTTTGTTTGGCTTTTTTGCTAGGTTCACCAAATGCTAAAACTAACCTGCCATTATGATTCTCCAGGTCATTACGAGTTCATAGACACCTAACATGTCTAGTTTATTTTTTATCTAAGTGGTTACAAAAAATTCCAAAATTTGCTAAAAAAAAAAAAAAAAAAAAAAAAAAAATTGCGCGATTTTCCGATACCCATAGCGTCTCCAATTTTCGTGATCTGGGGTCAGGTGAGGGCTTATTTTTTGTGTGCCGAGCTGATGTTTTTAATGATATTATTTTGGTGTAGATATGTTCTTTTGATCGCCCGTTATTGCATTTTAATGCAATGTCGCGGTGACCAAAAAAACGTAATTTTGGCGTTTTGATTTTTTTTCTCGCTACGCCATTTAGCGGTCAGGTTAATCCTTTGTTTTTATTGATAGATCGGGTGATTCTGAACGCGGCGATACCAAATATGTGTATGTTTGATTTTTTTTTTAATTGTTTTATTTTGCTTGGGGCGAAAGGGGGGTGATTTGAACTTTTATATATTTTTTATTTTTTTTTATATTTTTAAACACTTTTTTTTTACATTTTGGCATGCTTCAATAGCCTCCATAGGAGGCTAGAAGCATGCACTACACTATCGCCTCTGCTACATAGAGGTGAAGTACACATCACCTCTATGTAGCAGAAATGCAGGTGTACTTTGAACGCCGACCACAGGGTGGCGCTCAAAGCAATCGGCCATCAACAACCATAGAGATCTCAAGGAGACCTCTGGTTGTTATGGCAATGCACTGCTGACCCCCGATCATGTTACGGGGGTCAGCGGTGCGAGCATTTCCGGCCGCGCGGCCGGGAGCGCTAGTTAAATGCCGCTGTCAGCGCTTGACGACGGCATTTAACTAGTTAATGGGCGCGGGCGGATCGCGATTCCGCTCGCGCTCATTGTGCGCACATGTCAGCTGTACAAAACAGCTGACATGTCGCGGCTTTGAGGTGGGCTCTCCGCCGGAGCCCACTTCAAAGCAGGGGATCTGCCAGCTGACGTACTATTCCATCAGCTGGCAGAAAGGGGTTAAAGTTTTGGAAATCATTTTGTATCCAAATCCGGCTTTAAACTTTTCCACAACAGTATCACGGACCTGCCTGTTGTGTTCCTTGGTCTTCATGATGCTCTCTGTGCTTCAAACAGAACCCTGAGACTACCACAGAGCAGGTGCATTCATACAGAGAATTGATTATACACAGGTGGATTATATTTATCATCATTAGGCATTTATGACATCATTGGTTCATTCAGAGATCCACAATGAACTTCTGGAGTGAGTTTGCTGCACTGAAAGTAAAGGGGCCGAATAATATTGCATGCCCCACTTTTCAGTTTTTGAATTTCCACAAAAATTTAAAATAACCAATACATTTCGTTCAACTTCACAATTGTGTTCCACTTGTTGTTGATTCTTCAGCAAAAATTTAGATTTGGTATCTTTATGTTTGAAGCATGATATGTGGGAAAAGGTTGAAAAGTTCCAGGGGGCTGAATACTTTCGCAAGGCACTGTATATGGGGAGAACGTGGGCCATCATAATATATATATGGGGGAACTGGAGCCATCATACTTTATATATGGGACAACTATGCCATCATACTATATATATGGGGGAACTGGGGCCATTATACTATATATATGGGGAGAACTGGGGCCATCATGCTATATATATATATATATATATACACACTGCTCAAAAAAATAAAGGGAACACTAAAATCCCACACCCTAGAGATTACTGAATGAAATATTCCAGTTGTAAATCTTTATTCATTACATAGTAGAATATGTTGAGAACAATAAAACCTAAAAATTATCAACGTAAATCACAACTAATGTCCCACGGAGGTCTGGAGTTGGAATAATGCTCAAAATCAAACTGGAAAATGAAGTTACAGTCTGATCCAACTTCAGTGGAAATGCCTCAAGACAAGGAAATGATGCTCAGTAGTGTGTGTGGCCTCCACGTGCCTGTATGACCTCCCTACAATGCCTGGGCATGCTCCTGATGAGGCGGCGAATGGTCTCCTGAGGGATCTCCTTCCAGACCTGGACTAAAGCATCCACCAACTCCTGGACAGTCTGTGGTGCAACGTGCCGTTGGTGGATGGTGCGAGACATGATGTCCCAGATCTGTTCAATCAGATTCAGGTCTAGGGAACGGGCAGGCCAGTCCATAGCTTCATTGCCTTCATCTTGCAGGAACTGCTGACACACTCCAGCCACATGAGGTCTGGCATTGTCCTGCATAAGGAGGAACCCAGGGCCCGAGGATAACATCTCGGTACCTAATGTGTTGTGAATTCTGCTCTTGGGTTCCCTCCAGTGGTGGTAGGTGGGAATTCAGTTGTCTCTGAGTCACAGTCCTGGCCAGGTGTATCTCCTAATTGCTGTTCTGACTGGGATATTTAAGTGTGCAGGATTCATTAGCCCTTGCCAGTTGTCAATGTTTATTTGGAAGTATTGGATCTCTGCCTGGCCTCACCTGCTTAGCTGCCAGTTCAGCAAAGATAAGTGTCTGTCTCTTTTTCTGAAGCACACTTGCTGTGTGCTTATTTTCAGTGCTGATATTTTGTTTCTATTTGTCCAGCTTAGACTGTGTCAGTTGTTTTTCTCAGTCTGGTTGGATTCTCTGGAGTTGCAGTTATACTCTCCACATCTTTAGGTAGGTGGTGGAGTTTTGTATTTTCTGCTGTGGATATTTTTGTAGTATTTTTATGCTGACCACTTAGTATCCTGTCCTGTCCTTTTCTATTTAGCTAAAAGTGGCCTCCATTGCTAAGCCTGTTTTCTGCCTGCGTGTCTCTTTTCCTCTTCAACTCACAGTCATTATTTGTGGGGGCCTGCCTATCCTTTGGGGGTCTACTCTGAGGCAAGATAGTTTTCCTATTTCCATCTTTAGGGGTATTTGATTCTCCGGCTGTGTCGAGGTGTCTAGGTTTTGTTAGGCACACCCCACGGCTACTTCTAGTTGCGATGTTAAGATCAGGGTTTGCGGTCCGTATAGTTACCACCTACTCCAGAGAAAGTTTTCATGCTGCTCCAAGGCCACCTGATCATAACACTAATGGCAGTCAGGCTACCTCTGGCAAGCACATGAAGGGCTGTGCAGCCCTCCAAAGAAATGTCACCCCACACCATTACTGACCCACTTCCAAACCGGTCATGCTGAAGGATGTTGCAAGCAGCAGATCACTCTCCACGGCATCTCCAGACTCTGTCTCGTCTGTCACATGTGCTCAATGTGAATCTGCTTTCATCTTTGAAGAGCACAGAGCGCCAGTGGATAATTTGCCAATCCTAATGTTCTGTGGCAAATGCCAAGCATCATGCACGGTGTTGGGCTGTGAGCACAACCCCCATCTGTAGACGTCAGGGCACTCAGACCATCCTCATGGAGTCAGTTTCTAACCATTTGTGCAGACACATGCACATTTGTGGCCTACTGGAGGTCATTTTGCAGGCCTCTGACAGTGTTCCTCCTTGCACAAAGAGGTAGTGGTCCTGCTGCTGGGTTGTTGCCCTCCTACTGCCACCTCCACGTCTCATGGTGTACTGGCCTGTCTTTTGGTAGCGCCTCCAGCCTCTGGACACTATGCTAACAGACACAGCAAACCTTCTTGCCACAGCTCGCATTGTTGTGCCATCCTGGATAAGCTGCACTATCTGAGCCACTTGTGTGGGTTGTAGAGTCCGTCTCATGCTACCACGAGTGTGAAAGCACAACCATGTATGGGTGAATATAAACACCTCTCTTGGTAAAGCCTACATTTATGGGTTGGTCGGAACATGATGTGATCAGATGTAATCAAAATCACCGCATGGTGAAGGGCAGAGTGCACCTATTCAGACTAGTTCTCCTTGTTTCAGTCAGTTTTTCTAATAGTCTGGGGTCACACGCAGACTCTGGTCCAAGTGCCAGCGACAGTGACGGGTGTTGATGTGAGAGACTCACGCGAGTTTCTCGCACCACCGCATCACACTCGCAAGTGTGACCCCGGCCTTACGTATATGCTAAGCTTTCTGACTGACCACTCTGCCCTTCACCATGCAGTGATTTTAATTACATTTTTTCTAGTGATGAACGAGTGTACTCGTTGCTTGGGTTTTCTCGAGCATGCTGGGCTGGTCTCCGAGTATTTGGGAGTGCACAGAGATCTACTTTTTGTCGACGCAGCTGCATGATTTGTGGCTGCTGGACAGCCTGAATACATGTGGGAATTTCCTAATAAATAGGCAACCCCCACATGCATTCAGGCTGGCTAGCAGCCACAAATCTTGCAGCTGTGTCAACAAAAACTAAATCTCCGAGCACATCCCAAATACTTGGAGACCACCCGAGCATGCTCGGGAAAACCCAAGCAACAAGTATACTCGCTTATCACTAATTTGATCACATCAGGTTCCGACCAACCCATAAATGTAGGCTTTACCAAGAGAGGTGTTTATATTCACCCATACGTTCAGAGATTAGCCATAGGTAAGTGTTCACACTGGGCAATTAGGTTAGGAACCCATCCGATTCATGAGATTACCTTGATGGTAGTGGATGGGCTCACATTATTTGGCCAGATTTTGTGCTAGGCACTTCATGTGTATTTTTCCTAATTTTCAAAAGCCATTTTGCTATTCATACTTCATGTATTTCAAATTGACATGTTTAACACTTGAGTGCAACCTTTTTTCATATTTTGATATATAAGTCGTTTTTTTGGTATGCACCTATTCAGACTAGTTCTCGTTGTTTGTCAGTTTTTCTGTTATTTACATGGGGAGAACTAGGACCATCCTACTATATATATAGGAAGAACTGGGACCATCCTACTATATTATTATTCCTATTTATTTATGTAGCACAATTAATTCCATGGTGCTGTACACGAGAAGGGGTTACATCAAAATACAAATATCACTTACAGTAAACAAAACTAACAATGACAGACTGGTACAGAGGGAAGAGGACCCTGCCCTTGTGGGCTTACATTCTACAGGATTATGGGGAAGGAGACAGTGGGTCGAGGGTTGCAGTAACTCAGATGGTGTTGAGGTGGCCGTGTGGTCATTACAGGCTGAAAGCTGCTTTGAAGAGGTGGGTTTTAAGGTTTCTTTTGAAGGATCCAAATGCCGTGGATAACCGGACGTGTTGGGGCACAGAATTCCAGAGGAAGGGGGATACCACCTCATCCCTAACCTTTCCACGGTCTTCATCCCAACCCTAACACACCTCTTCAACCTCTCACTCACAACAGGTGTCTTTCCCTCATCCTTCAAGCATGCCAAGATCACACCCATCCTCAAAAAGCCCTCCCTCGACCCATCCTCTGTGTCTAGCTATCGCCCAATATCTCTTCTCCCTTATGCCTCCAAATTGCTGGAGCAACACGTCCATCTTGAACTGTCCTCCCACTTCTCCTCCTGCTCCCTCTTTGATCGGTTACAATCAGGCTTCCGTTCCCATCACTCAACTGAAACTGCCCTAACTAAAGTCACCAATGACCTACTAACTGCCAGGAGCAAGCGACACTACTCTGTCCTCCTTCTCCTGGACTTGTCTTCTGCCTTTGACACTGTAGACCACTCCCTTTTGCTACAAATCCTCTCATCCCTTGGCATCACAGACTTGGCCCTTTCCTGGATCTCGTCATATCTGACAGACCGAACATTCAGTGTCTCCCTCCCCCACACCACCTCCTCACTTCGCCCCTTGTCAGTCGGTGTTCCTCAAGGCTCTGTTCTAGGACCCCTACTCTTCTCCATCTACACTTTCGGCCTGGGACAGCTCATAGAATCCCACGGTATGCAGTACCATCTCTACGCTGACGACACGCAGATCTACCTCTCCGGACCTGACCTCTCCTCCTTGCTTACCAAAATCCCGCACTGTCTGTCTGCCATTTCAGCCTTCTTTTCTGCTCGCTTTCTACAACTGAACATGGACAAAACAGAATTCATCATCTTTCCCCCATCTCACTCAACCCCTCCACCAGACCTATCCATCAATGTCAATGGCTGCTCACTATCCCCAGTCCCACACGCCCGGTGCCTCGGGGTGATCCTCGACTCTGCCCTCTCTTTCAAGCCACATATCCAAGCCCTTGCCTCCTCCTGTCGTCTCAAACTCAAAAATATTTCCCGGATCCGTGCTTTCCTTGACCGCAACACTGCAAAAACGCTAGTGCATGCCCTTATCATCTCCCGCCTCGACTACTGCAACCTCCTACTCTCTGGACTCCCCTCTAGCACTCTGGCACCACTCCAATCCATCCTACACTCTGCTGCCCGACTAATCCACCTGTCCCCCCGCTATTCCCCAGCCTCTCCCCTGTGTCAAGCCCTTCACTGGCTTCCTATCGCCCAGAGACTCCAGTTCAAAACCCTCACACTGACATACAAAGCCATCCACAACCTGTCTCCTCCATACATCTGTGACATGGTCTCCCGGTACCTACCTACACGCGACCTCCGATCCTCCCAAGACCTCCTTCTCTACTCCCCTCTCATCTCTTCTTCCCATAACCGCATCCAAGACTTCTCCCGTGCTTCCCCCATACTCTGGAACTCTCTACCCCAACACATCAGACTTGCGCCTACCATAGAAACCTTCAAAAAGAACCTGAAGACTCATCTCTTCCGACAAGCCTACAGCCTGCAGTGATCCTCAACCTACTGAACAGCCGCACAGCCAGCTCTTCCCTCTCCTAGTGTATCCTCACCCACCCCCTGCAGACTGTGAGCCCTCGCGGGCAGGGTCCTCCCTCCTTATGTACTCGTGTGCCTTGTTATCTGCTCATGTTTAATGTATTTGTCTATATTTGCCCGTATTCAAATGTAAAGCGCCATGGAATAAATGGCGCTATAAAAATGTATAATAATAATAATAATAATAATACTCGGGAGAAGTCTTGGAGGCGATTGGGTGAGGAGTGAAGGAGCTCTTGGGAGGACCAGAGATTACGTGAGGGAAAATATTGAGAGACTAGTTTGGAAACATATGGAGGAGAAAGGTTGTGGATGGCTTTGTAGGTCAGCGTTAGTAGTTTAAACTGGATACGCTGGGAAATTGGAAGCCAGTGAAGGGATTTGCAAAGAGGGGAAGAAGGAGTGTAGCGAGGAGAGAGATTAATTAGTCGGGCAGCAGAGTTAAGGACGGACTGGAGGGGTGCGAGAGTGCTAGAAGGTAGGCCACAGAGGAGGATGTTGCAGTAGTCGAGGCGGGCGATGATTAGGGCATGCACGAGCATTTTGGTAGAGTGAGGGTGTTAGGTCTAGCGGAACGCACCGAGTAAATATAGATGTTTTATTGTTAAGGTACCCTCACACTAAACAACGCTGCAGCGATCCAGATAACGATCCGGATCGCTGCAGCGTCGCTGTTTGGTCGCTGGAGAGCTGTCACACAGACAGCTCTCCAGCGACCAACGATGCCGGTAACCAGGGTAAACATCGGGTTACTAAGCGCAGGGCCGCGCTTAATAACCCGATGTTTACCCTGGTTACCATCCTAAAAGTAAAAAAAACAAAAACATCGGGTTACTAAGCGCAGGGCCGCGCTTAGTAACCCGATGTTTACCCTGGTTACCATCCTAAGAGTAAAAAAAACAAACGCTTCATACTTACCTTCCGCTGTCTGTCCTCGGCGCTCTGCTTCTCTGTACTGGCTGTGAGCACAGCGGCCGGAAAGCAGAGCGGTGACGTCACCGCTCTGCTTTCCGGCCGCTGTGCTCACAGTGAGTGCAGGAAAGCACAGCGCCGGAGGACAGACAGCGGAAGGTAAGTATGAAGCGTTTGTTTTTTTTACTTTTAGGATGGTAACCAGGGTAAACATCGGGTTACTAAGCGCGGCCCTGCGCTTAGTAACCCGATGTTTACCCTGGTTACCAGCGAAGACATCGCTGAATCGGTGTCACACACGCCGATTCAGCGATGTCAGCGGGAGAGCCAGCGACCAAATAAAGTTCTGGCCTTCTAGCCCCGACCAACGACATCACAGCAGGATTCTGATCGCTGCTGCGTGTCAAACTGAACGATATCGCTAGCGAGGACGCTGCAACGTCACGGATCGCTAGTGATATCGTTTAGTGTGAAGGTACCTTTATTGATGCGTTCGCAGCCCCGGGGTCCACCGTGCAGGAGAACCTGCTGCTAGCAATGGCGGCACTATATGGCGGTATGAACTAGCTCTGTTATTTCACAGAGTAGCCGTGAAAGCAAAGCACTGCGCCCTGTTAGACTTCACAGAGGCACAGGCTAACTGCCCAACAGAGAGCAGTCAGTGGTCATGCATGCACACAAAACTCCTCGCCGGAGGTGCCAGCATTCTAGGGGCTTATTTCAGCCGGGTCCCTGAACACAATCTTACATGACCACACTGGCCGTGCGGCCATGCGAGCCTTAAAAAAGTTGCAGCAAGTACAGGACCTTCCTTCCTAGAAGGACCAATGAGAGGTTGCTACAGAGCCTGAGCACCTACAGGACCTTCCTGGAGGACTGATGGATTTAGCTGCAGTATCTGAACATGTGACCCTTGATCTCCACTGAGAGATCTTACTCTGGGCATGCTCAGAATGAGAAAAGCAGGACTTAGTCCCAGAAGGGTCTGCTAACCGCTGCCCAGCACTGGCTTCAATGGCAGAAGCAGGAAAAGCAGCAGTAACTCTTTGTACAGAGTCAGACTGAGCGAGACACTGGGACTGACGTCTCCGCTGAGCAGGCTCCACTGTGGCAAGAGAAGAATGGGAGACCACAGCGGAGATGGCCCGAGATTCCCCCTGTGCAGAGGCGGGAACTTGACCCCTAACATTACCCCCCCCTTGGGCCTCGCTACGCTCGAAGGAAGCAATGAGCTGCAGAGCCTGAATGTGCTCAGCAGGCTCTCAGGACCATAACCCTTCCAGTCCACCAAATAATTTTTTTTGCCACGTATCACCTTGCACCCCAAAATAGCGTTCACCTCGTAATCGTCCGTAGACAAACCCGATGTCCCGGCAGATGAGTCAGAAAACCGGGACATGTATACGGGCTTAAGGAGGGACACATGAAAGGTGTCGGTGATACCTAGGCGTGGAGGAAGGGCCAGATGGTAGACCACAGGATTAACCTGTTCGAGGACCTTGAAGGGACCCAAGTAGCGAGGTGCAAACTTAGTGGACTCAACACGCAACCTGATGTTACGGGCGGAGAGCCACACTAAGTCACCAGGAGCAAAGGTCGGGGCAGGGCGCCGACGTGCATCGGCGGAGGACCTCATTCTCTCCTTGGATGCCCGGATGGCATCCTGAGTGCGGTCCCAAATATCCCGTGCCTTCACTGCCCAGTCTGCCACCCTGGAGTCAGCAGAAGACACGGCGCATAGGCACAGGAACTCGCGGATGCTGGCCGTAATTAAGGAGGAAAGGAGTCTGACCGGTGGAGTCGGCTACAGCGTTGTTAAGCGCAAACTCTGCCTACGGTAACAAGGATGCCCAGTCATCCTGCCTGGCTGAAACAAAATGTTGTAAATATGTGACCAGGGTCTGATTGGCCCTCTCAACCAACCCATTCGTCTCGGGATGATAAGCCGAGGAGAGATTTAACTCAATACTGAGAAGACGACAAAGCTCTCTCCAGAATCGAGACACAAACTGGGGATCCCGGTCACTGACAATCTTGTCCGGCATACCGTGTAGGCGAAAGATATGGTTGATGAACAACGCTGCCAGAGCCCGTGCAGAAGGTAGCCGTTAAAGAGGCACCAAGTGAATCATTTTGGAAAAATGGTCGGTGATCACACAGATAATGGTGCAGCTACGAGTCTTGGGTAAGCCCACCACAAAGTCCATCCCGACCATCTCCCAGGGCCTGTCCGCCACCGGCAGGGAGTAAAGCAACCCAGCTGGCCATTGCCGAGGCGATTTGTTCTTGGCGCAAGAGACACACGCCCAAACATAGTCTGCGACATCACGAGCCATATGCGGCCACCAGTATGTCCTCGCCAGTAACTCAGATGTCCTTTTGGAACCAAAATGTCCACCCACCCTGGACGAGTGAGCCCAAGAGAGAACCTCCGGTCGCAAACTGGATGGTACAAAAGTCTTGCCCGGAGGCACAGACTCTAGCGAAACCGGGGCCACAGTTCTCAGGCTCTCATTGGGGACTATAAGCCGAGGCTCCTCTTCCTTCTCCTCAGATGATACAACGGAGCAAGAGAGAGTATCGGCATGAATGTTCCTCTCCCCAGAAAGAAAATGGAGGGTGAAATGAAAGCTGGAGAAGAACAAGGACCATCTGGCCTGGCAAGAATTTAACCGCTGGGCTGTCTGCAGGTATACCAAATTCTTGTGATTTGTGAAGACTTGGAAGGGAAAATGAGCTCCCTCCAAGAGATGTCTCCACTGCGAGAAAGGCAACTTCATGGCTAGCAACTCCCTGTCCCCGATGGAATAATTCCTCTCTGCTGGTGAGAAGGTCTTAGAGAAGAAGAAGAAAGGAAGCTTCCGACCTTGAGCATCCTTTTGGAAAAGGACTGCTCCAGCACCAACAGATGAGGCATCCACCTCCATTATAAATGGCTTATCTACATCGGGGCGATGTAGGATGGGAGTGCTAGCGAAGTGTGACTTAATGGAGTTAAAGGCCTTAGAGACCTCCTCAGACCACAATTTGGGATTTGCTCCCTTCTTGGTGAGGGCAACCAAGGGAGCTACCAAAGTTGAGAAGTGTGGAACGAACTGGCGATAGTAATTACATAGTAACATAGTAACATAGTTAGTAAGGCCGAAAAAAGACATTTGTCCATCCAGTTCAGCCTATATTCCATCATAATAAATCCCCAGATCTATGTCCTTCTACAGAACCTAATAATTGTATGATACAATATTGTTCTGCTCCAGGAAAACATCTAGGCCTCTCTTGAACCCCAAAATATGCACCGCTTTAAGAGAATGGGGTTCCTGCCAGTCCATCACACCCTGTAGTTTGGCAGGATCCATAGCCAATCCCTGGGCGGAGATGATGTAGCCTAGGAAAGGTAAAGACTCCTGTTATGTTTGCTAATGACAGGTGTTATGAAGGCAATCCAGAAACACAGTGTGCTTAGCGATCAGAGCGCACACAGTAATCTGACAAATACCCAAAAATACAAGAACGAGCTCTGAGACGTGGAAACTCTGTAGACTGCACACCTGATCCTATCCTAAACACAACTAAAAGTGGCTGTGGATTGCGCCTAACAACTACCTAGGCAACTCGGCACAGCCTAAGAAACTAGCTAGCCTGAAGATAGAAAAATAGGCCTGACTTGCCCCAGAGAAATTCCCCAAAGGAAAAGGCAGCCCCCCCACATATAATGACTGTGAGTAAGATGAAAAGACAAAACGTAGGGATGAAATAGATTCAGCAAAGTGGGGCCCGATATTCTAGGACAGAGCGAGGACAGTAAAGCGAACTTTGCAGTCTACAAAAAACCCTAAAGCAAAACCACGCAAAGGGGGCAAAAAAACCCACCGTGCCGAACTAACGGCACGGCGGTACACCCTTTGCGTCTCAGAGCTTCCAGCAAAACAAAAGACAAGCTGGACAGAAAAAAAAGCAACAAAAAAAAACAAAAAGCACTTAGCTATACAGAGCAGCAGGTCACAGGAACAATCAGGAGAAGCTCAGATCCAACACTGAAACATTGACAAGGAGCAAGGATAGCAGCATCAGGCGGAGTTAAGTAATGAAGCAGCTAACGAGCTCACCAGAACACCTGAGGGAGGAAGCTCAGAAGCTGCAGTACCACTTGTGACCACAGGAGTGAATTCAGCCACAGAATTCACAACAGTACCCCCCCCCTTGAGGAGGGGTCACCGAACCCTCACCAGAGCCCCCAGGCCGACCAGGATGAGCCGCATGAAAGGCACGAACAAGATCGGAAGCATGAACATCAGAGGCAAAAACCCAGGAATTATCTTCCTGAGCATAACCCTTCCATTTAACCAGATACTGGAGTTTCCGTCTAGAAACACGAGAATCCAAAATCTTCTCCACAATATACTCCAATTCCCCCTCCACCAAAACCGGGGCAGGAGGCTCAACAGATGGAACCATAGGTGCCACGTATCTCCGCAACAACGACCTATGGAATACATTATGTATGGAAAAGCAGTCTGGGAGGGTCAAACGAAAAGACACAGGATTGAGAACCTCAGAAATCCTATACGGACCAATAAAACGAGGTTTAAATTTAGGAGAGGAAACCTTCATAGGAATATGACGAGAAGATAACCAAACCAGATCCCCAACACGAATTCGGGGACCCACACGGCGTCTGCGATTAGCGAAAAGTTGAGCTTTCTCCTGGGACAAGATCAAATTGTCCACTACCTGAGTCCAGATCTGCTGCAACCTATCCACCACAGAATCCACACCAGGACAGTCCGAAGACTCAACCTGTCCTGAAGAGAAACGAGGATGGAACCCAGAATTGCAAAAAAATGGAGAAACCAAGGTAGCCGAGCTGGCCTGATTATTAAGGGCGAACTCAGCCAACGGCAAAAAGGACACCCAATCATCCTGGTCTGCAGAAACAAAACATCTCAGATATGTTTCCAAGGTCTGATTGGTTCGTTCGGTCTGGCCATTAGTCTGAGGATGGAAAGCCGAGGAAAAGGATAGGTCAATGCCCATCCTACCACAAAAGGCTCGCCAAAACCTTGAAACAAACTGGGAACCTCTGTCAGAAACAATATTCTCAGGAATGCCATGCAACCGAACCACATGCTGAAAGAACAAAGGTACCAAATCAGAGGAGGAAGGCAATTTAGCCAAGGGCACCAGATGGACCATTTTAGAAAAGCGATCACAGACCACCCAAATGACTGACATCTTTTGAGAAACGGGAAGGTCAGAAATGAAATCCATCGAAATATGTGTCCAAGGCCTCTTTGGGACCGGCAAGGGCAAAAGCAACCCACTGGCACGAGAACAGCAGGGCTTAGCCCTAGCACAAATCCCACAGGACTGCACAAAAGTACGTACATCCCGTGACAGAGATGGCCACCAGAAGGATCTAGCCACTAACTCTCTGGTACCAAAGATTCCAGGATGACCAGCCAACACCGAACAATGAAGTTCAGAGATAAGTTTATTAGTCCACCTATCAGGGACGAACAGTTTCTCTGCTGGACAACGATCAGGTTTATTCGCCTGAAATTTTTGCAGCACCCGCCGCAAATCAGGGGAGATGGCAGACACAATGACTCCTTCCTTGAGGATACCCGCTGGCTCAGATAAACCCGGAGAGTCGGGCACAAAACTCCTAGACAGAGCATCCGCCTTCACATTTTTAGAGCCCGGAAGGTACGAAATCACAAAGTCGAAGCGGGCAAAAAATAACGACCAACGGGCCTGTCTAGGATTCAAGCGCTTGGCAGACTCGAGATAAGTCAAGTTCTTATGATCAGTCAATACCACCACGCGATGCTTAGCTCCTTCAAGCCAATGACGCCACTCCTCGAATGCCCACTTCATGGCCAGCAACTCTCGATTGCCCACATCATAATTACGCTCAGCGAGCGAAAACTTCCTGGAAAAGAAAGCACATGGCTTCATCACTGACCAATCAGAACCTCTCTGTGACAAAACCGCCCCTGCTCCAATCTCAGAAGCATCAACCTCGACCTGGAACGGAAGAGAAACATCTGGCTGACACAACACAGGGGCAGAACAAAAACGACGCTTCAACTCCTGAAAAGCTTCCACAGCAGCAGAAGACCAATTAACCAAATCAGCACCCTTCTTGGTCAAATCGGTCAATGGTTTGGCAATGCTAGAAAAATTACAGATGAAGCGACGATAAAAATTAGCAAAGCCCAGGAACTTTTGCAGACTTTTCAGAGATGTCGGCTGAATCCAATCCTGGATGGCTTGGACCTTAACTGGATCCATCTCGATAGTAGAAGGGGTAAAGATGAACCCCAAAAATGAAATTTTCTGCACACCGAAGAGACACTTTGATCCCTTCACAAACAAAGAGTTAGCACGCAGGACCTGAAAAACCATTCTGACCTGCTTCACATGAGACTCCCAATCATCTGAGAAGATCAAAATGTCATCCAAGTAAACAATCAGGAATTTATCCAGATACTCACGGAAGATGTCATGCATAAAAGACTGAAACACAGATGGAGCATTGGCAAGTCCGAACGGCATCACTAGATACTCAAAATGACCCTCGGGCGTATTGAATGCAGTTTTCCATTCATCTCCTTGCCTGATTCTCACCAGATTATACGCACCACGAAGATCTATCTTAGTGAACCAACTAGCCCCCTTAATCCGAGCAAACAAGTCAGATAACAATGGCAAGGGATACTGAAATTTAACAGTGATCTTATTAAGAAGGCGGTAATCAATACACGGTCTCAGCGAACCATCCTTCTTGGCTACAAAGAAGAACCCTGCTCCCAGTGGTGATGACGATGGGCGAATATGTCCCTTCTCCAGGGATTCCTTCACATAACTGCGCATAGCGGCGTGTTCGGGCACGGATAAATTAAATAATCGACCTTTAGGGAATTTACTACCAGGAATCAAATTGATAGCACAATCACAATCCCTATGCGGAGGTAGAGCATCGGACTTGGGCTCTTCAAATACATCCTGATAATCAGACAAGAACTCTGGGACCTCAGAAGGGGTGGATGACGAAATCGACAAAAATGGAACATCACCATGTACCCCCTGACAACCCCAGCTGGATACCGACATGGAATTCCAATCCAATACTGGATTATGGGTTTGTAGCCATGGCAACCCCAACACGACCACATCATGCAGATTATGCAACACCAGAAAGCGAATAACTTCCTGATGTGCAGGAGCCATGCACATGGTCAGCTGGGCCCAGTATTGAGGTTTATTCTTGGCCAAAGGTGTAGCATCAATTCCTCTCAATGGAATAGGACACCGCAAAGGCTCCAAGAAAAACCCACAACGTTTAGCATAATCCAAATCCATCAGATTCAGGGCAGCGCCCGAATCCACAAACGCCATGACAGAAAACGACGACAAAGAGCATATCAAGGTAATGGACAGAAGGAATTTGGACTGTACAGTACCAATGACGGCAGACCTAGCGGACCGCTTAGTGCGCTTAGGACAATCAGAAATAGCATGAGTGGAATCACCACAGTAGAAACACAGACCATTCAGACGTCTGTATTCCTGCCGTTCAACTCTAGTCATAGTCCTATCGCACTGCATAGGCTCAGGTTTAACCTCAGGCAGTACCGCCAAATGGTGCACAGATTTACGCTCGCGCAAGCGTCGACCGATCTGAATGGCCAAAGACAAAGACTCATTCAAACCAGCAGGCATAGGAAATCCCACCATGACATCCTTAAGAGCCTCAGAGAGACCATTTCTGAACAAAGCTGCCAGCGCAGATTCATTCCACTGAGTGAGTACTGACCATTTCCTAAATTTCTGACAATATACTTCTATATCATCCTGACCCTGGCACAAAGCCAGCAAATTTTTCTCAGCCTGATCCACTGAATTAGGCTCATCGTACAGCAATCTGAGCGCCAGGAAAAACGCATCGACACTACTCAATGCAGGGTCTCCTGGCGCAAGAGAAAATGCCCAGTCTTGAGGGTCGCCGCGCAAAAAAGAAATAATAATCAAAACCTGTTGAATAGGATTACCAGAAGAATGAGGTTTCAAGGCCAGAAATAGCTTACAATTATTTTTGAAACTTAGAAACTTAGTTCTATCTCCAAAAAACAAATCAGGAATAGGAATTCTTGGTTCTAACATAGATTTCTGATCAATAGTATCTTGAATTTTTTGTACATTTATAACGAGATTATCCATTGAAGAGCACAGACCCTGAATATCCATGTCCACACCTGTGTCCAGAATCACCCAAATGTCTAGGGGAAAAAAAAAAAAAGTGAACACAGAGCAGAAAAAAAAAAAAAAAAAATGATGTCAGAACTTTTTCTTTCCCTCTATTGAGAATCATTAGTTTGGCTCCTTGTACTGTTATGTTTGCTAATGACAGGTGTTATGAAGGCAATCCAGAAACACAGTGTGCTTAGCGATCAGAGCGCACACAGTGATCTGACAAATACCCAAAAATACAAGAACGAGCTCTGAGACGTGGAAACTCTGTAGACTGCACAGCTGATCCTATCCTAAACACAACTAAAAGCGGCTGTGGATTGCGCCTAACAACTACCTAGGCAACTCGGCACAGCCTAAGAAACTAGCTAGCCTGAAGATAGAAAAATAGGCCTGACTTGCCCCAGAGAAATTCCCCAAAGGAAAAGGCAGCCCCCCACATATAATGACTGTGAGTAAGATGAAAAGACAAAACGTAGGGATGAAATAGATTCAGCAAAGTGGGGCCCGATATTCTAGGACAGAGCGAGGACAGTAAAGCGAACTTTGCAGTCTACAAAAAACCCTAAAGCAAAACCACGCAAAGGGGGCAAAAAAACCCACCGTGCCGAACTAACGGCACGGTGGTACACCCTTTGCGTCTCAGAGCTTCCAGCAAAACAAAAGACAAGCTGGACAGAAAAAAAAGCAACAAAAAAAAACAAAAAGCACTTAGCTATACAGAGCAGCAGGTCACAGGAACAATCAGGAGAAGCTCAGATCCAACACTGAAACATTGACAAGGAGCAAGGATAGCAGCATCAGGCGGAGTTAAGTAATGAAGCAGCTAACGAGCTCACCAGAACACCTGAGGGAGGAAGCTCAGAAGCTGCAGTACCACTTGTGACCACAGGAGTGAATTCAGCCACAGAATTCACAACAGACTCCTGCTCGAACAAACACTTCTCCAACTTGGCATAGAGGGAGGTTGCCCGTAGGAGGTCGAAGACTTTGCAAACATCTCTCCAGTGGGAGTCAATATCTGGAGAGTAGATGAGAATATCATCCAGATAAACTACGACCAAGGTGGAGAGGATATCCCGGAAGATGTCGTTCACAAAGTCTTGGAAAATGGCTGGGGCATTACAGAGCCCGAAGGGCATCACCAGATATTCATAGTGCCCATCCCTGGTGTTGAAAGCCGTCTTCCATTCGTCTCCCTCACGGATGCGAATCAGGTTGTAAGCACCCCACAGATCTAATTTAGTAAATACCCTTGCTCCCCGAAGCCTATCAAAAAGCTCAGATATCAGGGGCAAAGGATACTAATTCTTAACAGTGATGGCGTTAAGACCCCTGTAATCTATGCATGGACGTAGTTCCCCATTCTTCTTCTGCACAAAAAAGAACCCAACCCTAGCAGATGACACTGACTTCCTGATGAACCCTCTTGCCAGATTCTCTTGAATGTACTGAGACATTGCATCCGTCTCCGGGAGAGATAACGGATAGACTCGACCCCGGGGAGGCTCAGCACCAGGCAAGAGATCAATAGGACAGTTATAGGGGCGGTGGGGAGGAAGGATCTCTGCCGCCTTTTTGGAGAACACGTCCGCATAGGACCAATATTGCTTGGGGAGAGAGGATAGATGTGCGGGTACCTCAGTAGTAGCAACCTGAACGCACTCCCTCTGACACCTACCCCCACAAGATTCACCCCATCCCAGAATTCTGCCTGAGGACCACTCGATATGAGGAAAGTGGTACCGTAGCCAAGATATCCCCAACAGGACCTCATCAATTCCCTCAGGAATGACGAGCAGAGATATAATCTCCTGATGGGATGGCGACATGGACAAAGTAAAAGGGATGGTCTGGTGTGTTATCTGTGAGGGCAGTGTCGACCCATTCACCACTCGTACCGTTACTGGTTGAGCTAGCATTACCAGGGGTATTGCGTGACGTTGGGCGAAGGCAGAAGACATAAAATTGCCCTCCGCCCCAGAATCCACGCAGAGCTCTACCGAGTGGGTGGATGAGCCTATAGTAATTGTCCCCTTAAAGGACAATTTGGAGGCAAACGTCGCCGTGTCTAGTGTTGTGAATTCCGCTCTTGGGCTCCCTCCGGTGGTCGTAAGTGGCACTTTTGTGAGTTCTGCTCTTGGGCTCCCTCTTGTGGTTTCTAGTGGTATGGCTGCTCCTTGGAGTTAGCTGTCATCAGCTGCCTCCACTTATCGTCCGCTATTTAAGTCTGGCTCTTTCTTCAGCCTGTGCCACTTGTCAATGTTTCCTGGCTGGATTCACATCTCTACTTGGATTCTCCTGGTTTCCTGACCAGTTCTGCAAAGATAAGTTCTGGCTTTGCTCATTTCAGTCCACATGTTGTGGACTTCTTGTTCTGTGCATTCTATATTTGTCCAGCTTGTCAGTATGGATTTTTTCTGTTAGCTGGAAGCTCTGGGAAGCAGATTTACCCTCCACACCTTTAGTCAGGTGTGGAGATTTTGTAAATTCTGTGTGGATTGTTTTGTAGTTTTTATACTGACCGCACAGTGTTATGACCTGGTGGTTAGGAGCACCCGGAATGACCTGATAGTTAAACCTCATACAGGACGAGCTCTGGGATGTGGGAGCTCTGCTGACCGCAAGCCCTAATCCTATCACACACACTAGAAATAGCCGTGGAGCGCTCCTGACCAGACCTAGGCGCCTCGTCACAGCCTAAGAACTATCTAGCCCTAGAGATAGAGAATAAAGCCTACCTTGCCTCAGAGAAATTCCCCAAAGGTAAAGGAAGCCCCCCACATATATTGACTGTGAGTAAAGATGAAAGTCACAAACGCAGAAATGAAACAGGTTTCATCAAAGGGAGGCCAGACTTACTAAATAGACAGAGGATAGGAAAGGTAACTTTGCGATCAGCACAAAAACCTACAAAAGACCACGCAGAGTGTGCAAAAAAGACCTCCGCGGGCCACTCTGCATCCCAGAGCTTCCAGCTAGCAAGACAAAATCATGATAACCAGCTGGACAAGAAAACAGTGAACAAATAATGACTATCAGGAACTTAGCTTCTGCAGGAGAAGGCAGGTCACCAGAGAGATCCAGGAGCGAACTGAACCAATGCAAAAACATTGACAGCTGGCATGGAGTAACGATCTGAGAGGAGTTAAATAGAGCAGCCAACCAAAGGATAAACCACGTCACCTGTGTAAGGAACCTCAGAAGCAGCAGCTTCACTCATAGCCACCAGAGGGAGCCCATAGACAGAACTCGCCGAAGTACCATTCACGACCACAGGAGGGAGTTCGACAACAGAATTCACAACAGTACCCCCCCCCCCCCTTGAGTTGGGGTCACCGAACCCTCACCAGAGCCCCCAGGCCGATCAGGATGAGCCAAATGAAAGGCACGAACAAGATCGGCAGCATGAACATCAGAGGCAAAAACCCAGGAATTATCTTCCTGACCATAACCCTTCCACTTGACCAGGTACTGGAGTTTCCGTCTCGAAACACGAGAATCCAAAATCTTCTCCACTACATACTCCAACTCCCCCTCGACCAACACCGGGGCAGGAGGATCAACGGAGGGAACCATAGGCGCCACGTATCTCCGAAACAATGACCTATGGAACACATTATGGATGGCAAAAGAAGCTGGAAGGTCCAAATGAAATGACACAGGATTAAGAACTTCAGAAATCTTATATGGCCCAATGAAACGAGGCTTAAACTTAGGAGAGGAAACCTTCATAGGAACTTGACGAGATGACCACCAAACCAAATCCCCAACACGAAGTCGGGGACCAACACAACGCCGGCGGTTAGCGAAACGTTGAGCCTTCTCCTGGGACAATGTCAAATTGTCCACCACATGAGTCCAAATCTGCTGCAACCTGTCCACCACCGCATCCACACCAGGACAGTCCGAAGGCTCAACCTGCCCTGAAGAGAAACAAGGATGGAAACCAGAATTACAGAAAAAAGGAGAAACTAAAGTAGCCGAGCTGGCCCGATTATTAAGGGTGAACTCAGCCAAAGGCAAGAAGGACACCCAATCATCCTGATCAGCAGAAACAAAGCATCTCAGATATGTCTCCAAAGTCTGATTAGTTCGTTTGGTTTGGCCATTAGTCTGAGGATGGAAAGCCGAAGAAAAAGACAAATCAATGCCCATCTTAGCGCAAAAGGACCGCCAAAACCTCGAAACAAACTGGGAACCTCTGTCCAAGACGATGTTCTCTGGAATGCCATGCAAACGAACCACATGCTGGAAAAACAATGGCACCAAATCAGAGGAGGAAGGCAATTTAGATAAGGGTACCAAATGGACCATCTTAGAGAAGCGATCACAAACCACCCAAATGACCGACATCTTTTGAGAAACAGGGAAATCAGAAATAAAATCCATGGAAATATGCGTCCAGGGCCTCTTCGGGATCGGCAAGGGCAAAAGCAACCCACTGGCACGAGAACAGCAGGGCTTAGCCCGAGCACAAGTCCCACAGGACTGAACAAAAGAACGCACATCCCGTGACAAAGAAGGCCACCAAAAGGATCTAGCCACCAAATCTCTGGTACCAAAGATTCCAGGATGACCAGCCAACACTGAACAATGAATCTCAGAGATAACTCTACTAGTCCATCTATCAGGGACAAATAGTTTCTCCGTAGGACAACGGTCAGGTCTATCAGCCTAAAACTTTTGCCGCACATGCCGCAAATCAGGGGAAATGGCAGACAAAATTACCCCTTCTTTAAGAATACCCGCCAGCTCCGGAACACCCGGAGAGTCAGGCACAAAACTCCTTGACAGGGCGTCAGCCTTCACATTCTTAGATCCCAGAAGGTATGAAACCACAAAATCAAAACGGGAGAAAAAGAGCGACCATCGAGCCTGTCTAGGATTCAACCATTTGGCAGACTCGAGATAAGTCAAATTCTTGTGATCCGTCAAGACCACCACGCGATGTTTAGCTCCTTCAAGCCAATGTCGCCACTCCTCGAATGCCCACTTCATGGCCAACAACTCCCGATTGCACATATCATAATTGCGCTCAGCAGGCGAGAATTTTCTAGAAAAGAAGGCACAGGGTTTCATCACCGAGCCATCAGTACTTCTTTGTGACAAAACAGCCCCTGCTCCAATTTCAGAAGCATCATCCTCAACCTGAAAAGGGAGCGAAACATCTGGCTGGCACAACACAGGGGCAGAAGCAAAACGACGCTTCAACTCCTGAAAAGCCTATACAGCCGTAGAGGACCAATTGACCACATCAGCACCTTTCTTGGTCAAATCAGTCAACGGTTTATCAATACTGGAAAAATTAGCGATGAAGCGACGATAAAAATTAGCAAAGCCCAGGAACTTCTGCAAGCTCTTCACAGATGTCGGCTGAGTCCAATCGTAAATGGCCTGAACTTTAACAGGGTACATCTCGATAGTAGAAGGGGAAAAAATGAAACCCAAAAATGAAACCTTCTGAACTCCAAAGAGACACTTTGACCCCTTCACAAACAAGGAATTCGCAAGAAGGACCTGGAACACCATTCTGACCTGCTTCACATGAGACTCCCAATCATCCGAAAAGACCAAAATGTCATCCAAATATACAATCATGAATCTATCCAGGTACTCTCGGAAGATGTCATGCATAAAGGACTGAAACACAGATGGAGCATTAGAAAGCCCGAATGGCATAACCAGGTACTCAAAATGGCCCTCGGGCGTATTAAATGCCGTTTTCCATTCATCACCCTGTTTAATTCGCACAAGATTATACGTACCACGAAGATCTATCTTGGTGAACCAACTAGCCCCCTTAATCCGAGCAAATAAATCAGACAGCAGCGGCAAAGGATACTGAAATTTGAATGTGATCTTATTAAGAAGGCGGTAATCAATACAAGATCTCAAAGAACCATCCTTCTTGGCCACAAAAAAGAACCCTGCTCCCAACGGTGATGACGACGGGCGAATATGACCTTTCTCCAAGGATTCCTTTATATAACTCCGCATAGCAGCGTGCTCTGGCACAGATAAATTAAACAGACGGCCCTTAGGAAACTTACTACCAGGAATCAAATTAATAGCACAGTCGCAATCCCTATGAGGAGGTAGGGCACCAGATTTGGGCTCTTCAAATACATCCCGGTAATCTGATAAAAACTCAGGGACTTCAGAAGGAGTGGAAGGCGAAATTGACAGCAATGGAACATCACCATGTACCCCCTGACAACCCCAGCTGGACACAGACATAGATTTCCAATCCAACACTGGATTATGGACCTGTAGCCATGGCAACCCCAAAACGACCACATCATGCAGATTATGCAACACCAAAAAGCGAATATCCTCCTGATGTGCAGGAGCCATGCACATGGTCAATTGAGTCCAGTACTGAGGCTTATTCTTGGCCAAAGGCGTAGCATCAATTCCTCTCAATGGAATAGGATACTGCAAGGGCTCCAAGAAAAAACCACAGCGCCTGGCAAACTCCAAGTCCATCAAATTCGAGGCAGCGCCTGAATCCACAAATGCCATTACAGAATAGGATGACAGAGAGCAAATCAGAGTAACGGACAAAAGAAATTTAGACTGTACCGTACCAATGGTGGCAGACCTAGCGAACCGCTTAGTGCGCTTAGGACAATCGGAGATAGCATGAGTGGATTCACCACAGTAAAAACACAGCCCATTCCGACGTCTGTGTTCTTGCCGTCCAGCTCTGGTCAAAGTCCTATCACACTGCATAGGCTCAGGCCTATGTTCAGAGAATACCGCCAGATGGTGCACAGCTTTGCGCTCACGCATGCGCCGATCGATCTGAATGGCCAAAGACATAGACTCATTCAGACCAGCAGGCGTGGGAAATCCCACCATGACATCCTTAAGGGCTTCAGAAAGACCCTTTCTGAAAATTGCCGCCAGGGCACATTCATTCCACTGAGTAAGCACAGACCACTTTCTAAACTTCTGACAGTACACCTCCGCTTCATCCTGACCCTGACACAAAGCCAGCAAGATTTTCTCTGCCTGATCCACTGAATTTGGTTCATCATAAAGCAATCCAAGCGCCAGAAAAAACGCATCAACATCACGCAATGCAGGATCTCCTGGCGCAAGGGAAAATGCCCAGTCTTGATGGTCACCACGCAACAAAGAAATAATGATTTTTACCTGTTGAATGGGGTCACCAGAGGAGCGGGGTTTCAAAGCTAGAAACAGTTTACAATTATTTTTGAAATTCAAGAACCTAGATCTATCCCCAGAAAATAAGTCAGAAATAGGAATTCTAGGCTCTAACATAGGATTCTGAACCACAAAATCTTGAACGTTTTGTACCCTTGCAGTGAGATGATCCACACAAGAGGACAGACCTTGAATGTCCATATCTACACCTGTGTCCTGAACCACCCAAAGGTCTAGGGGAAAAGAAAGACAAAACACAGTGCAAAGGAAAAAAAATGGTCTCAGAAGTTCTCTTATCCCTCTATTGAGATGCATTAATACTTTTGGCCAGCTGTACTGTTATGACCTGGTGGTTAGGAGCACCCGGAATGACCTGATAGTTAAACCTCATACAGGACGAGCTCTGGGATGTGGGAGCTCTGCTGACCGCAAGCCCTAATCCTATCACACACACTAGAAATAGCCGTGGAGCGCTCCTGACCAGACCTAGGCGCCTCGTCACAGCCTAAGAACTATCTAGCCCTAGAGATAGAAAATAAAGCCTACCTTGCCTCAGAGAAATTCCCCAAAGGTAAAGGAAGCCCCCCACATATATTGACTGTGAGTAAAGATGAAAGTCACAAACGCAGAAATGAAACAGGTTTCATCAAAGGGAGGCCAGACTTACTAAATAGACAGAGGATAGGAAAGGTAAGCACAAAAACCTACAAAAGACCACGCAGAGTGTGCAAAAAAGACCTCCGCACCGACTCACGGTGCGGAGGGGCCACTCTGCATCCCAGAGCTTCCAGCTAGCAAGACAATATCATGATAACCAGCTGGCCAAGAAAACAGTGAACAAATAATGACTATCAGGAACTTAGCTTCTGCAGGAGAAGGCAGGTCACCAGAGAGATCCAGGAGCGAACTGAACCAATGCAAAAACATTGACAGCTGGCATGGAGTAACGATCTGAGAGGAGTTAAATAGAGCAGCCAACCAAAGGATAAACCACGTCACCTGTGTAAGGAACCTCAGAAGCAGCAGCTTCACTCATAGCCACCAGAGGGAGCCCATAGACAGAACTCGCCAAAGTACCATTCACGACCACAGGAGGGAGTTCGACAACAGAATTCACAACAGCACAGTATCCTTTCCTGTCCTATCTATCAAGCTAGACTGGCCTCCTATGCTAAAATCTGATTTCATTTCTGCGTATGTTATTTTCCCCTCCTCTCACCGTCAATATTTGTGGGGGGCTATCTTTCCTTTGGGGATTTTCTCTGAAGCAAGATAGGTTTCCTGTTTCCATCTTTAGGGGAAGTTAGATCTTAGGCTGTGCCGAGGGGTCTAGGGAGCGTCAGGTACCCCCCACGGCTATTTTTAGTTGCGCTAGGTTCAGGGTTTGCGGTCAGTACAGATACCACCTCCTTCAGAGCTTGTCTCATGTTGTTCCTAAACCACCAGATCATAACAGTCTAGTGTACCTCTACCTACTACCACTAGATGCTGACGTTTCCTCGACTGCTGGGGACATCTGGTGGCAAGATGTCCTGACTGCTGGCAAACATGACAGACCTTGAGTGCCCAAGCGGTCCGGGACTTAGATCCCGCTCGTGACACTTCCATGGCCTCATGTGACTCAGGGACCAGGACCGGAGATTCCAGAGGTTTGGCGAAGGTGGGAGCCAGCCGAAACCTCTGCCTACACTGGGCTCGCTCTAACCTCTGCTCGTTAAAACGGAGGTCAATACGAGTGGAGACAGCTATTAACTCCTCCAGTGTGGCAGGAATCTCCCTAGTGGCCGGAGCATCCTTCACGTGATAAGCCAGCCCCCTCCAAAATATGGGGATAAGGGCTTTATCCGACCACTCCAGCTCAGATGCTAGGGTACGGGAGTGGATGGCAAAATGGCTGACCAAGGACAAACCCTGAGTCAATGCCAGCAGTTGGAGCGCCGTGTCATGGGTGACTCGAGGTCCTAAAAAGACCTGTTTCAGAGTGCTCAGTAACAGCGTAGCACTCTGCACCACATGATCGCCACGTTCCCACAGCGGCGTAGCCCATTCCAGCGCCCTGTCTGACAAGAGAGACACAATAAATCCCACCTTTGCCCACTCTGTGGGAAAACGTGCAGCCAGGAGCTCGAGGTAAATAGAGCACCGACTCACGAAACCCCTACAAGATTTACTATCTCCAGAAAATTTTTCTGGCAGCGGGAGGCGAGATAATGTCGAAACAGGGGTGGCAGTGGACAAGGTTGCTGCAGCCACGCTAGCAGCCTGTACAGCCACTGTGGTAACATCCACAGCTGAGGTTGTGCTCGAGAGAACCGCCAACCTACCCTCCAGCTGCTGGATATACTGCAAGGACTGCTGTATGTCCACCATTTACTAGCCAGACCCTGGCGCTAGTATTCTGTTAGGGCTAGCGGAACGCACCGAGTAAATATAGATGTTTTAGTTTTATTGTTATTGATGCGCTCGCAGCCCGGGGTCCACCATGCAGGAGAACCTGCTGCTAGCAATGGCGGCACTATATGGCGGTATGAACTAGCTCTGTTATTTCACAGAGTAGCCGTGAAAGCAAAGCACTGTGCCCTGTTAGACTTCACAGAGGCACAGGCTAACTGCCCAACAGAGAGCAGTCAGTGGTCATGCATGCACACAAAACTCCTCGACGGAGGTGACAGCATTCTAGGGGCTTAATTCAGCCAGGTCCCTGAATACATACAAACACACAATCTCCTCGCCGGAGGTGCCAGCATTCTAGGGGCTTATTTCAGCCAGGTCCCGGAACACAATCTTACATGACCACAATGGCGCAAAGCACATAACTTAGAAAGATACTAGCGCATGGCCGTGCGGCCTTGCGAGCCTTAAATATTTGCAGCAAGTACAGGACCTTCCTAGAAGGACCAATGAGAGGCTGCTACAGAGCCTGAGCACGTACGGGACCTTCCTGGAGGACCAATGGATTTAGCTGCAGTATCTGAACATGTGACCCTCGATCTCCACTGAGAGATCTTACTCTGGGCATGCTCAGAACGAGAAAAGCAGGTCTTAGTCCTAGAAGTGTCTGCTCGCCGCTGCCCAGCACTGGCTTCAATGGCAGAAGCAGGAAAAGCAGCAGTAACTCTTTGTACAGAGTCAGACTGAGCGAGACGCTGGGACTGACGTCTCCGCTGAGCAGACTCCACTGTGGCAGGAGAAGAATGGGAGACCGCAGCGGAGATGGCCCGAGATTCCCCCTGTGCAGAGGCGGGAACTTGACCCCTAACAGAGGGTTGAGGAAAGGATGGATTCTGGAAATATTTTTGAGCTGGAGGTGGCGAGAGCTTGGATGTGCGGTTTGAAGGACAGGGTAGAGTCAAGGGTTATTCCGACGCAGCGGATTTTGGGGACAGGGGAAAGTGTGATTTCATTTATTTTGATAGATAGATCAGGTAGGGAAGATATGCGAGATGGAGGAAAGATAATTAGTTCAGATTTGTCCACATTGAGCTTGAGGAAGCAAGAGGAGAAGAAGGATGATATAGCTGATAGACACTCTGGGATCCTGGAGAGCAGAGAGGTGACATCTGGGACAGAGAGGTAGATCTCAGTGTCATCAGCATATAGATGGTACTGGAAGCCATAGGACCTTATGAGTTGTCCCAGGCCGAATGTATAGATTGAGAAGAGTAAGGGCCCAAGGACATATATATATATATATATATGGGAGAACTGGGGCCATCCTACTATGTATGTATGAGGGAACTGGGGCCATGATATTATATATGTGGTGAAAACTTGGGCCATATATAGGGGCAATGGGGGCAATGATACTATATACAGGGTAGTGGGGACATCACATTGTATATAGGGGCTATGTAGCCATTTTACTATATGGGGAGCTATGAGGTCCTCAATGTACAATGTGTGCGACTGCAACTCGAGGACCACTGCCTTGTGATTGACCTCCAGGCACCAAATGTGAGTGCGCCAAAAAATCTTTTTTTTTCTTTTTTGTATCATAGCTAACTTGTTGACACGATTTAGTTGTGCCCCAAAAAATCAAGGCCACATTTAGATCAGTCTGTTATCTGAAGCTGATGGCTGGTGTATCGGTGGTGGAAAAATCGTAGTTTCGCAGGCATACGTATCATAGTTCTGTGTGGTAGCCTTGTTCTCCTTTTTCATTTTTTTCATAAATTCACCAAAAAAATATATATTTTATACGGTCTGTTATGTCAGGCTGAGGCCTGGTGTATCTGTGTTTGAAAAATCGTAGCTTCGCAGGCATAAGTTCCATAGTTCTGTCTGCTAGCCTTTTTCCTACTTTTTTTTTTTTTTTAATTCTCCAAAAAACAAAAAAAAATTTTACAGTCTGTTTTGTCAGGCTGAGGCCTTGTATATCTATGGTGGAAAAATCGTAGCTTCGCAGGCATAAGTTTCATAGTTCCGTCTGCTGGTGTTGTACTCATTTTTAATTTTTTGCCTAATTTCACATACAAGAGAAAAAAAAATTAGACAGTCGGTTATCTGTGGCTGTGGCCTCGTGTATCGGTGGTGGAAAAATCATAGTTTTGTAGGCATACGTATCATAGTTCTGTGTGCTAGTCTTGTTCTCCTTTTTTTTCTAAAATTCACCCCCCAAAAATTATATTTTATACAGTCTGTTATGTCAGGCTGTGGTCTTGTGTATCTATGGTGGAAAAATCGAAGCTTCGCAGGCATAAGTTTCATAGTTCTGTCTGCTAGCGTTGTACTCATTTTTAATTTTTTGCCAAATTTCACATACAAAAGAAAAAAAAATTAGACAGTCGGTTATCTGTGGCTGTGGCCTCGTGTATCGGTGGTGGAAAAATCGTAGTTTCGTAGGCATACATATCATAGTTCTGTGTGCTAGCCTTGTTCCACTCTTTAAAAAAAAATTCTCTAATAAAACAAAAAAAATGTATACAGTCTGATAAGTCAGGCTGAGGCCTGTTGTATCTGTGGTGGAAAAATCGTAGCTTTGAAGACATACTGATCAGATATAATTTTGCTCCAAATAAATACATTTGTGTTGAGCTTTTGAAATAGTTCAGTAGTCCATTTAAAATGGGCAAGGCGAGGGGCAAGGGATAGGGAAGTGGATGTGATGCTGATAGTGCATGCAGAGGACAAGGCCGTGGCCAAGCTGAAAATGGGCTACAACAAAGACCCACATCTACTCACTCAACCTTCCTGTCCCAGTTTCTATGGGATCGCAGCACACCACTATTGAAGCCAGAGCAGTGTGAATTGGTTGTTGGTTGGATAGCGGATAATGCTTCCAGTCACTTAGCCACCACCACTACCATGTCTTCCACACAGTCAAGTCTGAGTAGCCGTGAGTGTGGACCAGATATTCTTCACCCTGATCTTCCTTCTTCCCACCATGCCAAGTGCCCTGAGACAACTGATCCCACACTTGGACACTCCGAAGAGCTGTTCAGTTTTCCCCTTCAAGATTCCATACTCTCAGCCAGTCAACAAGAAGTGGGGCCAGATGAGATCGCATGTAGCGATGCCCAAAGCTTTGACCAGCCATGATCATACAAAGGCGATGGTGGGAAAGTGTCACAAGAGGTGGACGATGATGAGACACAATTGCCAGAAAGTCAGGAGGAGGAACAGGGTGCAGATGTGGAAGACGAGGTGGTGGATGACGTAGTGACTGACCCAACCTGGCAGGAGGACATGCAGTGCGAGGACAGGAGCACACATGGGAAAGGTGGAATATCACCCCAACAGGCAGGAAGAAGCAGTGTGGTGGCCACAGACAGAAGGCATGCATCGGTTCCCTGTGACACCAACATGAGGGAAGTTGTCATTCCAACTGTTAGATCTTCCTGAGTCTGGTTATTTTTTAAAGACTCTGCCGATAACCCCAAACAGGTCATTTGCACCACCTGCCATGCCCGCATCAGCAGGGGTAGCAAAACTACCAGTCTGACCACCACCAGCATGATCAGGCACATGGCAGCAAAGCACCCAACTTTGTGGGCTGAACCCTAGGCTCCGAGAACACTGTCTGCAGGTGACACCACTGCTTCTTCCACTGTTTTGCGTAGAAGCCAATCCCCAGACCACCGCATATGTGAAGATGCCTCTAGCCCTGCACCTGTTGTTGCTCACAGTCAAGTAGCACCATCATCAAACCCATCCACGTCCTTCTCCCAGCACAGCATTCAGTTGTCTATACCCCAGTCACTGGAATGCACGCAGAAATACCCAGCCAATGCCCCATAGGGCACAGTACTAAATTCTAACATTTCTCTTCTGCTTGCGCTCAAAATTTTGCCTTTTAAGCTCGTTGAGACGGAAGCTTTCCGCAACCTGATGGTGGTGGCCGTCCCAAGGTACTCGGTCCCCAGTCGCCACTATTTCTCCCGGTGTGCTGTACCGGCATTACACCAGCATGTGTCCCTCAACATTACCCGGGACCCAGTCGGGCCTTGGGATGGAATACATCCTCCCCACGCCAAGGATTGCGGGCCCTACGTCAATCAGGGTTTCCCCCACAGTCTACAAATCCTGCACCTCCTCCTCTTCAGCCTTCATCTCTGAAATCAACACATCATTCAGAAGCTGGAAGCACTGCAGCACTGCCTCAGCTAAGCGGCAACAGGCTGTGCTGAAGCTAATCTGCATAAGTGACAAACACACAATGCAGAAGAGTTGTGGACTGCACTGAAAGAGCAGTCAGATATTTGGATGACACCGCTGAACCTACAGCCAGGCATGGTCATGAGTCACCCGCAGTGCAGTGGGGTACTCGGTACTGGTCTGGTCGCAAGGGGGACGTCACGGTGGCTGTGACCCAGTCCGTGGCCCTGGGCCCAAACGTTAAAGGGGAAAGTGTTCAAAGTTTATCACGATGCCACCTGTGGAGTTCGGTCAGTAGTTGGACTGATGCTGCATTAAAGGGGTCCCCTGGGGGATGTTGCGGCAGCACAGATGTTACACTTCCCACAGGTGTCCTATGGTGTAGGGTGTGGAGGGTATAGCCGGTAAATAAATGGAAGGAGACAAGTTGTAAGTCTTTACCTGGTTTACTGCGGATGACAGGCCACAGTCCAGGGCACTGGCAACAGGTGAATTAGGAGTCCAGGCAGTCCAGAGACAAGCGGAATCCCCTTGGCAGGTCAGGTAGAAGCCTTCCACTATGCACTTGCTGTAACTGAGGTCCTTGCTGCCACTAAGTGTTCCCAGCAAAGTCCTAGTTCGTTCCCCTGTCCTGGGACAGGTACCTGTATGGTAGGCAGCTTGAGCCGTGCTTACTGGGGTCTTTTCATGGAGACTCCAGGCTCCAAGGTGCTGCTGTACCACAGGTGAATATGGGCAAAGTCCATGTAATCCTCTGCCCTTCGGTTCTGCTCTGTACCTTATAGTTCCACAAAAGCCTCGGGCTCCCGGTACTCGGATTCTCTGCGCACTGACTCCCTGGAGGCCTTTCTCGTAGCCTCCTGGAGTCCTGTATCTCCACTGTGCTCCGTCCCTGTCTGTCCTCGCTCACAGACCTTCAGTACAGACTAAACTGGCTCCTCCTCCAAACTAGGAACTTTATTCAGGGAAACTGCCCTAAAACAGGGTTTTGAGCTCCCCTTCCTGGCCTGGATTTGGAAGGTGTTGTGTGTGTGATAACTGTTATGATCTGGTGGTTTAGGAGCAACATGGAACCAGAGCTCTGTACTGACCGCAGACCCTAAGCTAAACACAACACTAGAAGTAGCCGTGGAATGCTCCTAACTCTCCCTAGGCATCTCGTCACAGCCTAAGAGCTAACTACCCCTAAAGATAGAAGCAGGAAAACTATCTTGCCTCAGTGAAAATCCCCAAAGGATAGATTAGCCCCCCACAAATAATGACTGTGAGTGGAGAGGGAAAAGACATACACAGAATGAAACCAGGATGAGCACAGGAGGCCAGTCTAGCTAGATAGATAGGACAGGATGGAATACTGTGCGGTCAGTATAAAACACTACAAAAATCCACGCAGAGATTACAAAAATCCTCCACACCTGACTAAAGGTGTGGAGGGTACATATGCTTCCCAGAGCTTCCAGCAACACAGAGATAATTCATACTGATAAGCTGGACAAACATAGAAAGCACAGAACGGATAAGTCCACAATCTGTGGACAAAAAAAAAGAGCAAGCAAGAACTTAGCTTTGCTGAACTGGTCAGGATAACAGGGAAATCCAAAGAGATGTGAATCCAACCAGGAACCATTTACAAGTGGCACGGCTGAAGGAAAGAGCCAGGCATAAATAGCCGACAATCAGTAGAAGCAGCTGCTGACAGCTAAATCCAAGGAGCAGCCATACCACTTGAAACCACAAGAGGGAGCCCAAGAGCAGAACTCACAAAAGTGCCACTTACAACCACTGGAGGGAGCCCAAGAGCGGAATTCACAACAGATAACCTACCAAAGGGAATCTCACTTGTCTCCAGGCATAGCACTACGCTCCCCGAGAGGAAGGCAGCACTACTGTGGTACCCGAACTCCTGGTGTGCCACATTACACCCCCCCCATTAAATTCAGTAGTCCTGGACTGGGAAAAGAAACATAAACAACAGGTTAAAAAGACATTTTTGCAAAACATTAGAACAGGCTAGTAACTTTTCATCTCTTACAGGAGGCACAGTTCTTGAACGTTGCAAAACCAAACAGTTAATAAAAGTACATCTGGGCTTGTACCTGGGTGTCCATGTTCATAAATTTATATAACAGTACCGAAGCAAGGGACCCGTCATAAACCCCCAATGTAGGGTTGGGCGGGCTATAAGGCATATTCAGACCCAGTATTCGCCATGCCAGACAGTTTTATCTTCGGTCTGCTGAAACAAAGAAGGGTCTACCCACTCTGACAAGTGGGCAGAACCAAGGTGCACCTTGAGGGTGCCAAACTATTTTCAATGAAAGTTTTTGGGTAATCAATGTCTATTACCTCAATGTCTATTAAAAACCTGTAACGGAATACATGCAAATATTTTCAAACAGGTAACACCAATTATTGACAGTCCCTATAACGGGCTGGGATTTGACCCTTGGTGCTACGAGTAGACCTACGTATTTCCTGGTCTACCATGTCTGCTGTAGTGTACCTGAATCACCCCCAGTAGGATGTGGGGTACTCGGCACCGGGCCCTTCGGTTCTCAAGGGGGATGTCACGGTGGCTGACCCAGTCCGTGGCCCTAGGGACGTCCGTTGTAAATGGGGGAAAGGTCTTTAAAGGGATAATGTTCGTGACGCCACCTGTGGTATTTGGCCAGGGTGACTGACGCTGCCTAGGGGTCCACTGGGGTGATGTTATGGCAGCTGGATGGTATACCTTCCCACAGGTGAAGTATGTCCCCAGGGCTTTCTAGAGTGTAGATGGTGAATAGTGGATGATGTAAGGCCCAGTGAAGAACGAAGACACAAGGGTGCAGTCTCTTTACCTTTTTACTGAAGGTTCAGCATCCACAGTCCAGAGCACCAGATCACAAGGCAGGCAGAGTCCGGCCGGTCTGAAGGCAAATCCAGAGTCCCCTGGTCCAAGTGGAAATCAGTAGACTTCCTCTAGTGCCTGAGTGTTGTAGTACCTCCCTGCTGTGCGTCTCGGTAAGGTCCTCACGACTGTTGTAGATGTTCTAGATGTTATGTCTTTCTCTCTGTCCCCCAGATGGTAAGGATAGGACAAACCCATATGACTGATGGCCTGAGGCTTTTTACAGGGACACTATCATGCCCCGGCTCCCACAGTTGCCACCGTGCCTCCTGGGTATGAGGTCGGGCAACTAATATGGAACTAGCTGTCCTGCCGGTCTCTAGAGCCAGGCTTGGAGACGATGACTCCCTTGGTGTTCTGGCTACCGGCTTCTGCGCCTCAGAAAGTAGGCAGCCTTATTAACAGGGCAGAACTCCTTCTGGTTTCCTCTCCTTTCACTATGACTTTGTTTCTCACTCTCAGCAATGCAATTCCCTTCAATGTCTCTTTCTTAGGATGCTGCCGCATTGGTAAGCAGGCGCAGCTCCGTGGCCTTCTGTCTAGGCCTCTGACAGGATCTCGCCCCTGTCAGGGACCGTCCTGTCTGCAGCTGTTCATCCTTTTCCCGACTGGCTGCCTGACAGGTGCTGCCTGGGTGAAGCCCAGTCAGCTTCTGCCTAACTTCCTATCCAGACCACCAGTTTTACCTAATTGTGAAGAGTGCTCTACTAAATAGGAGCATAGCACCCCCTGGTGGACTGGAGTGTGAAGTATGTTGTGTGGTTTGTGATACCTGGTAAGGTGATCTCCTTTATTGCCCTCAGACGTAACGTCACCCTCCCTGGTGGAAGAATGACATTACTGCAATGACCAGGACCCTGGGGCGCTGCACTTTCCCCCCCCCCCATTAAATTCAGTACTCCTGGACTGGGAAAAGAAAACAACAATACATTAGCAAAAAGACATGCAATTTTTGAAATGCTATAAAACAAATTAGTTTAACTGTGATTCCCTTTATGGGAGGTGATGACACTTGAACATTACAAACAATAACATATTTACATGACTGCTTGGCTCATCTTGTATTAACTATAAAATACTATTACCCATACAGGTATACTATCTATGAAGTGTAAAAGCAATCAGTTTATCTTTATTCAAGTGCAACAATTATTATTTCCTAAGTGCAAAGTCTTTTAACTAATTAACTAAGTACTCACTAAATGACTCACTGACCCCCACGGGTTCACTTTATTGAAATGCAGAACAGATATCACCCTCCTTATGGTCTCACTGTAGGTTTCTTCCAATTTTATTCTCAGTACATCATTTTAACTATCTAACCTTAATTCTACCATATTAGCTACATACTAACAGCTATGTAAACATTATTACTATCTACTTTCTCTTTATTACATTAACTCACTATCTATTATATTACTTCTATAATATATTAACTTTTCAACACAGTGCAACAAGTAACCAATCCCTTTAAGGGAAAAGTCAAGTCTTTTTTTAAGGTAGTGCAAAGCATTAATCACATCATCAATATTCAAGTCAATTTAAAGGCGACGTGATGTGAGGGACCCGTGATGAACCCCCAACGTTGGTCTTGGGTGGGCTACAAGACGTGTAATCCTGACCCGGAATTCTGCCACACCAATGGGTTTTTCTTCAGGTCTGTGAAATAAAGCAGTTATTTTTACAGTAAGATTTAACAGCAGTTTCTGTTAAGAGGCAGCCTCTGTAAAAGCCTCCTTTTGTAAAACCAGTAGTAAGCACCTTTAAGAAGGTGTAAACTATTTACAAGGACAGTTTAAGATCATGCAACAGTCCATGATTCTGCAGTTCTTTAATAAAAGTAAGAAAACTTGTGCAAAACTGATGCAACTGGTACAAACAAACATAGCATCCCTTTAAGCAGGGGATCCTTTTAAGAGTTAACCCTGGACGGGTTTAGAGGCAGGAAAAGAAAATGTTTTTAAGAAATATTTACATTCTTTTGAGTGTTCTTTTATGCAGACGGCCTCCAGGGCTTCACTTGGCACAGAACCCTTCTTGGCCTTGGAAGGGTAGGATCCAAGGTTACAACTGGTGCCGAATAAACACCATTGGTCTGTCTTTCGTGGATTGTCAGATCATGCGCAGCGATGGAATTCTGTGTATCTTGAGTATGGGCATTTGCTGTACTAGAGGTAGCGGCTGCTGCAAGATCAGTCACTGGAATGGAGTCAGTAGCGGTGGTATGAGCAGTCGCTGGAGTAGTGTCGGTCATCAGGGCAGGGTCATTCTTCATACCTGCTTCAGATGCGGTCCCTCCGGTGCCGGTCGGTTCCACTGGCGGCGGCGTCTGCAGCGATGTTGGTGGCGGTGCAGGCATTGTCCGGTACGGGGCCCTGATGTTCACCCGCTGCCGTAGGAGCTGATCGATGAGCTCTTCCATAGGGTTGAGCGAAACGGGTCGTTCATTTTCAAAAGTCGCCGACTTTTGGCAAAGTCGGGTTTCATGAAACCCGATCCGACCCCTGTGCGGGGTCGGCCATGCGGTACGCGACTTTCGCGCCAAAGTCGCGTTTCAATGACGCGAAAAGCGCCATTTCTCAGCCAATGAAGGTAAACGCAGAGTGTGGGCAGCGTGATGACATAGGTCCTGGTCCCCACCATCTTAGAGAAGGGCATTGCAGTGATTGGCTTGCTGTCTGCGGCGTCACAGGGGCTATAAAGGGGCGTTCCCGCCGACCGCCATGTTACTGCTGCTGATCTGAGCTTAGGGAGAGGTTGCTGCCGCTTCGTCAGAAGCAGGGATAGCGTTAGGCAGGGTCCATTAACCACCAAACCGCTTGTGCTGTAGCGATTTGCACTGTCCAACACCACCTTCAGTGTGCAGGGACAGTGGAAGCTACATTTTTTTTTTTTTCCCCTCAGCGCTGTAGCTCATTGGGCTGCCCTAGAAGGCTCCCTGATAGCTGCATTGCTGTGTGTACGCCGCTGTGCAAACCAACTGCTTTTTTCAAAGCACAAATCCTCTTGTTCCTTCCTTTCTGCACAGCTATCTTGTTTGTTTGTCCACACTTTTTATTTATTTGTGCATCAGTCCACTCCTTATTGCTGCCTGCCATACCTGGCTGAGATTACTGCAGGGAGATAGTAATTGAAGGACAGTTCTTTTTTTTTTTTTGTGGGAGATTAAGATTGGCATTTCTGCTAGAGTGCCATCCCTGTCTGTGCCATCTCTCACTCAGTGGGCCATAGAAAGCCTATTTATTTTTTTGCTTGATTTGGGTTCCAAAATCTACCTGAAAAAATCACTACATTAATCAGTGGGAGAAAAATATTGGCCTCAGGGCGTGTGTGCCACTCCTGACTCCTGTGTGCATCATCACTCACTCAGTGGGCCATAGAAAGCCTTTTTTTTTTTTTGCTTTATTTGGGTTCTAAATTCTACCTGAAAAAATCAATAAATCAATCAGTGGGAGATTAATATTGGCCTTTGGGCTTGTATGCCAGTCCTAAGCGTGCCATCTCTCTCACAAATAGTGGGCCATAGAAAGCCTATTTATTTATTTTTTTTTGGTTTTATAAATTCTCCCTGAAAAAAAAAGGGAGATTAATATTGGCCTTTGGGCTTGTGTGCCAGTCCTAAGCGTGCCATCTCTCTCTCTCAGATAGTGGGCCATAGAAAGCCTATTTATTATTTTTTTTATTGGGTTTATAAATTTTCCCTGAAAAAAAAAAAAAAGTGGGAGATTAATATTGGCCTCTGGGCTTGTGTGCCAGTCCTGAGCGTGCCATCTCTCTCACAAATAGTGGGCCATAGAAAGCCTATTTATTTATTTTTTTTTGGTTTTATAAATTCTCCCTGAAAAAAAAAAAGGGAGATTAATATTGGCCTTTGGGCTTATGTGCCAGTCCTAAGCGTGCCATCTCTCTCTCAGATAGTGGGCCATAGAAAGCCTATTTATTATTTTTTTTATTGGGTTTATAAATTTTCCCTGAAAAAAAAAAAAAAAGTGGGAGATTAATATTGGCCTCTGGGCTTGTGTGCCAGTCCTGAGCGTGCCATCTCTCTCACAAATAGTGGGCCATAGAAAGCCTATTTATTTATTTTTTTTTTGGTTTTATAAATTCTCCCTGAAAAAAAAAGGGAGATTAATATTGGCCTTTGGGCTTGTGTGCCAGTCCTAAGCGTGCCATCTCTCTCTCTCAGATAGTGGGCCATAGAAAGCCTATTTATTATTTTTTTTATTGGGTTTATAAATTTTCCGTGAAAAAAAAAAAAAAAAGTGGGAGATTAATATTGGCCTCTGGGCTTGTGTGCCAGTCCTGAGCGTGCCATCTCTCTCACAAATAGTGGGCCATAGAAAGCCTATTTATTTTTATTTTTTTTGGTTTTATAAATTCTCCCTGAAAAAAAAAAGGGAGATTAATATTGGCCTTTGGGCTTGTGTGCCAGTCCTAAGCGTGCCATCTCTCTCTCTCAGATAGTGGGCCATAGAAAGCCTATTTATTATTTTTTTTATTGGGTTTATAAATTTTCCCTGAAAAAAAAAAAAAAAAGTGGGAGATTAATATTGGCCTCTGGGCTTGTGTGCCAGTCCTGAGCATGCCATCTCTCTCACAAATAGTGGGCCATAGAAAGCCTATTTATTTATTTTTTTTTTGGTTTTATAAATTCTCCCTTAAAAAAAAAATGGAGATTAATATTGGCCTTTGGGCTTGTGTGCCAGTCCTAAGCGTGCCATCTCTCTCTCTCAGATAGTGGGCCATAGAAAGCCTATTTATTATTTTTTTTATTGGGTTTATAAATTTTCCCTGAAAAAAAAAAAAAAGTGGGAGATTAATATTGGCCTCTGGGCTTGTGTGCCACTCCTGACTCCTGTGTGTGCCATCTCTCAGTCAGTGGGCCATAGAAAGCCTATTTTTTGTTTTATTTGTTTTCTAAATTCTCCCTGAAAAAATCATTTTATTTTATTTGGTTTCTAAATTCTTCCTGAAAAAATCATTTTTTTTTATTATTTTTTTTTTCTAAAGTCTCCCTGAAAAAAAAAAAAAATCAGTGGGAGATTAATATTGCCCTTTCTGCTTGTGTGCCAGTCTTGACTCCTGGGTGAGCCATCTCTCTCTCTCTCCAATTGTGGGCCATAGAAAGCCTATTATTTTTTTTGCTTGATTTGGGTTCCAAAATCTACCTGAAAAAAATCACAAAATCAATCAGTGGGAGATAAATATTGGCCTCTGGGCTTGTGTGCCACTCCTGACTCCTGTGTGCGTCATCTCTCACTCAGTGGGCCATAGAAAGCCTATTTTTTGTTTTATTTGTTTTCTAAATTCTCCCTGAAAAAATCATTTTATTTTATTTGGTTTCTAAATTCTTCCTGGAAAAAAATCATTTTTTTTTATTATTTTTTTTTTCTAAAGTCTCCCTGAAAAAAAAAAAAAAACAACAAATCAGTGGGAGATTAATATTGCCCTTTCTGCTTGTGTGCCAGTCTTGACTCCTGGGTGTGCCATCTCTCTCTCTCTCTCTCCAATTGTGGGCCATAGAAAGCCTATTATTTTTTTAGCTTGATTTGGGTTCCTAAATCTACCTGAAAAAATCACTACATCAATCATTGGGAGAACAATATTGGCCTCTGGGCTTGTGTGCCACTCCTGACTCCTGTGTGCGTCATCTCTCACTCAGTGGGCCATAGAAAGCCTATTTTTTGTTTTATTTGTTTTCTAAATTCTCCCTGAAAAAATCATTTTATTTTATTTGGTTTCTAAATTCTTCCTGGAAAAAAATCATTTTTTTTTATTATTTTTTTTTTCTAAAGTCTCCCTGAAAAAAAAAAAAAAACAACAAATCAGTGGGAGATTAATATTGCCCTTTCTGCTTGTGTGCCAGTCTTGACTCCTGGGTGTGCCATCTCTCTCTCTCTCTCCAATTGTGGGCCGTAGAAAGCCTATTATTTTTTTAGCTTGATTTGGGTTCCTAAATCTACCTGAAAAAATCACTACATCAATCATTGGGAGAACAATATTGGCCTCTGGGCTTGTGTGCCACTCCTGACTCCTGTGTGCGTCATCTCTCACTCAGTTGGCCATAGAAAGCCTATTTTTTGTTTTATTTGTTTTCTAAATTCTCCCTGAAAAAATCATTTTATTTTATTTGGTTTCTAAATTCTTCCTGAAAAAATCATTTTATTCTATTATTTTTTTTTCTAAAGTCTCCCTGAAAAAAAAAAAAAAATCAGTGGGAGATTAATATTGCCCTTTCTGCTTGTGTGCCAGTCTTGACTCCTGGGTGTGCCATCTCTCTCTCTCTCCAATTGTGGGCCATAGAAAGCCTATTATTTTTTTAGCTTGATTTGGGTTCCAAAATCTACCTGAAAAAATCACTACATCAATCATTGGGAGAACAATATTGGCCTCTGGGCTTGTGTGCCACTCCTGACTCCTGTGTGCGTCATCTCTCACTCAGTGGGCCATAGAAAGCCTATTTTTTGTTTTATTTGTTTTCTAAATTCTCCCTGAAGAAATCATTTTATTTTATTTGGTTTCTAAATTCTTCCTGAAAAAATCATTTTATTCTATTATTTTTTTTTCTAAAGTCTCCCTGAAAAAAAAAAAAAAAAAATCAGTGGGAGATTAATATTGCCCTTTCTGCTTGTGTGCCAGTCTTGACTCCTGGGTGTGCCATCTCTCTCTCTCTCTCCAATTGTGGGCCATAGAAAGCCTATTATTTTTTTAGCTCGATTTGGGTTCCAAAATCTACCTGAAAAAATCACTACATCAATCATTGGGAGAAAAATATTGGCCTCTGGGCTTGTGTGCCACTCCTGACTCCTGTGTGCGTCATCTCTCACTCAGTGGGCCATAGAAAGCCTATTTTTTGTTTTATTTGTTTTCTAAATTCTCCCTGAAGAAATCATTTTATTTTATTTGGTTTCTAAATTCTTCCTGAAAAAATCATTTTATTCTATTATTTTTTTTTTCTAAAGTCTCCCTGAAAAAAAAAAAAAAAATCAGTGGGAGATTAATATTGCCCTTTCTGCTTGTGTGCCAGTCTTGACTCCTGGGTGTGCCATCTCTCTCTCTCTCTCTCCAATTGTGGGCCATAGAAAGCCTATTATTTTTTTAGCTTGATATGGGTTCCAAAATCTACCTGAAAAAATCACTACATCAATCATTGGGAGAACAATATTGGCCTCTGGGCTTGTGTGCCACTCCTGACTCCTGTGTGCGTCATCTCTCACTCAGTGGGCCATAGAAAGCCTATTTTTTGTTTTATTTGTTTTCTAAATTCTCCCTGAAAAAATCATTTTATTTTATTTGGTTTCTAAATTCTTCCTGAAAAAAATCATTTTTTTAAATTATTTTTTTTTTCTAAAGTCTCCCTGAAAAAAAAAAAAATCAAATCAGTGGGAGATTAATATTGCCCTTTCTGCTTGTGTGCCAGTCTTGACTCCTGGGTGTGCCATCTCTATCTCTCTCTCCAATTGTGGGCCATAGAAAGCCTATTATTTTTTTAGCTTGATTTGGGTTCCAAAATCTACCTGAAAAAATCACTACATCAATCATTGGGAGAAAAATATTGGCCTCTGGGCTTGTGTGCCACTCCTGACTCCTGTGTGTGGCATCTCTCACTCAGTGGGGCATAGAAAGCCTTATTTTTTTTTCTTTTTTTTTCTTTGGTTTCTAAATTGTCATTGGAAAAATCATTTTATGTTATTTGGTTTCTAAATTCTTCCTGAAAAAATCATTTTATTTTATTTTGTTTCTAAAGTCTCCCTGAAAAAAAAAAAAATAAAATAAAAAAAAACAGTGGGAGATTAATATTTACATTTGTGCTTCAGTGACAGTCCTGCGTGTGTGGCATCTCTCTCATTTGGTGCCACCAAAAACAGAGTGTGTAACATTGTGCCTGATTTTCGTTGTGGTCTCACCCACCTGTAAAGGGGTAGCTAAATCATACTGAAGTTGTAGCTCACCGTGTAAGTTGTGTGACAGCAACAAATACCGTTAGTTTGGTTACGTTTTTAAAACAATGAGGAAGTCTGGTGGAAGAGGTCATGGCCGGGGGCGTTCATTGTCAGCTGGTAATGAGGGTAGTGGTAGTGGTGGAGCATCAGGTGGTCGTGGGAAAAAAAATATTGCACCTAAGTCTGGAGCTGTGGAGCCAGGTTCGTCGTCTGGCTACACAAGGCCTCGAACGCTCCCTTTTCTGGGAGTAGGAAAACCGCTTTTAAAGCCGGAGCAGCAAGAGCAAGTTTTGGCTTATCTTGCTGACTCAGCCTCTAGCTCTTTTGCCTCCTCTCGTGAAACTGGTAAATGTAAAAGCAGCGCGTCGTTAGTGGATGTTCACGGTCAGGGACAAGTCGCTTCCTTGTCCTCTTCAGCAAAAACAACAACAGAGAAGAATGCAGCAGGCGACACAACGGGTTACTCCATGGAGCTCTTTACACATACCGTCCCTGGCTTAGAAAGTGAAGCAGTTAACAGTCCATGCCCATTACAAGTTGAATCTGACATGGAGTGCACTGATGCACAGCCACAGCCAGACTACTGTGCTGGTCCTTTGACTCAGACCACAACATTGCCCTCGCAGGGTAATGATCAAGAATCAGACCCTGATGAGACTGTGTTGCCCCATCACGAACGTTATACCACCGACCGACACGGTGACACAGACGAAGTTGCACACAAGCTACAAGAAGAGGTAATAGATGACCCAGTTCTTGACCCCGATTGGCAGCCATTGGGGGAACAGGGTGCAGGCGGCAGCAGTTCTGAAGCGGAGGAGGAGGGGCCGCAGCAGGCATCAACATCGCAACAGGTTCCATCTGCCGGGCCCGTATCTTGCCCAAAACGCGTGGCAAAGCCAAAACCTGTTGGAGGACAGCGTGGCCATCCGGTTAAAGCTCAGTCTGCAATGCCTGAAAAGGTATCCGATAGCAGAAAGAGTGCAGTCTGGCATTTTTTTAAACAACATCCAATTGATCAGCGCAAAGTCATCTGTCAAAAATGTTCAACTACCTTAAGCAGAGGGCAGAATCTGAAAAGTCTCAATACAAGTTGCATGCATAGACATTTAACCACCATGCATTTGCAAGCTTGGACTAACTACCAAACGTCCCTTAAGGTTGTAGCACCCTCGGCCAATGAAGCTAGTCATCAACGCAACATCCCTTCCGGCAGTGTAGGGCCACCATTTTCCGCACCACCTGCTGTATCTGTGCAGGTTTCTTTGCCAGGCCAAAGCAGTCAGGGTCAGGGAATCACCAGTTTCGTAGTAGGAAACACTGCATCTAGGGCACCGGCGGCAACAATACCATCTCCCACCGTCTCTCAGTCTGCCATGTCCACCGGCACCCCCGCTAGTTCCACGATCTCCAGCTCTCCAGTCCAGCTCACCCTACATGAGACTATGGTTAGAAAAAGGAAATACTTAGCCTCGCATCCGCGTACACAGGGTTTGAACGCCCACATAGCTAGACTAATCTCGTTAGAGATGATGCCCTACCGGTTAGTTGAAAGCGAAGCTTTCAAAGCCCTGATGGACTACGCTGTACCACGCTACGAGCTACCCAGTAGACACTTTTTTTCCAGAAAAGCCATCCCAGCCCTCCACCAGCATGTTAAAGAGCGCATCGTCCATGCACTCAGGCAATCTGTGAGCACAAAGGTGCACCTGACAACAGATGCATGGACCAGTAGGCATGGCCAGGGACGTTACGTGTCCATCACGGCACACTGGGTGAATGTTGTGGATGCAGGGTCCACAGGGGACAGCAAGTTTGGGACAGTTCTGCCTAGCCCACGGTCTAGGAAACAGTTGGCTGTAGCCGTTCGCACCCCCTCCTCCTCCTCCTCGTCCTCCTGCAGAAGCGAGAGCTCGTCCACAGACCGCAGTCGCACAACCACTCCATCCGCAGCTGCCACTGTTGCACACCAGGTCTCCCATTATGGGGCAGCTACTGGCAAACGTCAGCAGGCTGTATTGGCTATGAAGTGTTTGGGCGACAACAAACACACCGCGGAAGTTCTGTCCGAGTTCTTGCAGAAAGAAACGCAGTCGTGGCTGGGCACTGTAGATCTTGAGGCAGGCAAGGTAGTGAGTGATAATGGAAGGAATTTCATGGCTGCCATCTCCCTTTCCCAACTGAAACACATTCCTTGCCTGGCTCACACCTTAAACCTGGTGGTGCAGTGCTTCCTGAAAAGTTATCCGGGGTTATCCGACCTGCTCCTCAAAGTGCGTGGACTTTGCTCACATATCCGCCGTTCGCCCATACACTCCAGCCGTATGCAGACCTATCAGCGTTCTTTGAACCTTCCCCAGCATCGCCTAATCATAGACGTTGCCACAAGGTGGAACTCAACACTGCACATGCTTCAGAGACTGTGCGAACAGAGGCGGGCTGTTATGTTTTTGTGGGAGGATACACATACACGGGCAGGCAGTAGGATGGCAGACATGGAGTTGTCAGGTGTGCAGTGGTCGAAGATTCAAGACATGTGTCAAGTCCTTCAGTGTTTTGAGGAATGCACATGGCTGGTTAGTGCAGACAACGCCATAATAAGCATGAGCATCCCCCTAATGCGTCTGCTGATGCAAAGTTTGACGCACATAAAGGATCAGGCGTCTGCAGCTGAGGAAGAGGAAAGCCTTGATGACAGTCAGCCATTGTCTGGCCAGGGCAGTGTACAGGACGAGGTAGCGGGCGAAGAGGAGGAGGAGGACGAGGAGGATGATGGGGATGATTATATTTTTAATGAGGAAGCTTTTCCGGGGCCACTGGAAATTGTTGGCGCGGCAAGGCCGGGTTCTGGTTTTTGGAGGGACACAAGTGACGTGGATTTGCCTGAAACTGCCCCTCAACCAAGCACAACCGCAGATTTGAGAACTGGAACTTTGGCCCACATGGCGGATTATGCCTTACGTATCCTCAAAAGGGACACACGCATTACTAAAATGATGAACGATGACGATTACTGGTTGGCCTGCCTCCTTGATCCTCGCTATAAAGACAAATTGCAAAATATAATGCCACATGACAACTTGGAAATAATATTAGCAACCAAACAATCAACTCTTGTTGACCGTTTGCTTCTGGCATTCCCTGCACACAGCGCCCGTGATCGTTCTCACACGAGCTGCAGGGGCCAGCAGACCAGAGGTGTTAGAGGGGCAGAAATCAGAAGTGGCGTTGGCCAGAGGGGTTTTCTGACCAGGTTGTGGAGTGATTTTGCTATGACCGCAGACAGGACAGGTACTTCAGCATCAATTCAAAGTGACAGGAGACAACATTTGTCCAGTATGGTTACAAACTTTTTTTCATCCCTTATCGACGTTCTCCCTCAACCGTCATTCCCATTTGATTACTGGGCATCCAAATTAGACACCTGGCCAGAATTGGCAGAATATGCATTGCAGGAGCTTGCTTGCCCGGCAGCTAGTGTCCTATCAGAAAGGGTATTCAGTGCTGCAGGTTCAATACTAACAGAAAAAAGGACTCGTCTGGCTACCCAAAATGTAGATGATCTAACCTTCATTAAAATGAACCACAACTGGATTTCGAAATCTTTTGCCCCACCTTGCCCGGCTGACACCTAGCTTTCCTATGAAAAGGTCTTGCCTGTGGACTATTCTGAATGACTTTTCCAATCTCGTAATTTTCTGCACCTGATTGTCCAGCATACGACATGTTTACACCTCACTAAATGGCCAAACTCCCCACACGGGGCCGTGGTATCGCCACTTGGCGCCAGCACCCGTGAGAGTGCTGTTTGTCTGAACAGGTGGGTGTGCCCGCTTTTGGTCGACGGCACTGCCACTGGGTCCCTCATAGTACAATAAAGTGTCTCTGGCGGTGGTGGTGCGCACCCAACGTCAGACACACCGTTGTAATATGAGGGGCCCTGGGCCTGTACCGCCGGCCACAAGACAGTTCCCCCCCCCAGCTCAAACAGTGCTCTACCACTTGCAAAATTATCTCTCACAGCTCCACCAATGTTTAGTCTATGCGCTGACATCCTTCAATGCCTGGCACTGACAATACCATTGTGTTGACATTTTGTTATGTTAGGCCTTCGAAGCCTGTCTGCGGTCCCTCCTTCCACTAGGCCTCCACTGACCATTGTACTGCTGCCCGTGTACCCCTGGAACCAATTTTAAATTGCCAACAGCCCTATTTTTTTATGTTAGGCCTTCGAAGCCTGTCTGCGGTCCCTCCTTCCACTAGGCCTCCACTGACCATTGTACTGCTGCCCTTGTACCACTGGAACCAATTTTAAATTGCCAACAGCCCTATTTTTTATGTTAGGCCTTCGAAGCCTGTCTGCGGTCCCTCCTTCCACTAGGCCTCCACTGACCACACCACTGCTGCCCGTGTACCCCTGGAACCAATTTAAAATTGCCGACAGCCAGCCCAATTTTATTATGTTAGGCCTTCGCAGCCTGTCTGCGGTCCGTTCTTTCTACTACTACTACACTGACCAGGCCACTGCTGCCCGTGTTCCCCTGGAACCAATTTAAAATTGCCTACAGCCATCTGTTATTATGTTAGGCCTTCGATGCCTGTTTGCGGTCACTCCTTCCACTAGGCCTCCACTGACCACACCACTGCTGCCCGTGTACCCCTGGAACCAATTTAAAATTGCCTACAGCCAGCCCAATTTTTTTATTTTAGGCCTTCGATGCCTGTCTGCGGTCCGTTCTTTCTACTACTACTACACTGACCAGGCCACTGCTGCCCGTGTTCCCCTGGAACCAATTTAAAATTGCCTACAGCCATGTGTTATTATGTTAGGCCTTTGATGCCTGTCTGCGGTCACTCCTTCCACTAGGCCTCCACTGACCACACCACTGCTGCCCGTGTACCCCTGGAACCAATTTAAAATTGCCTACAGCCAGCCCAATTTTATTATGTTAGGCCTTCGAAGCCTGTCTGCGGTCCGTTCTTTCTACTACTACTACACTGACCAGGCCACTGCTGCCCGTGTTCCCCTGGAACCAATTTAAAATTGCCTACAGCCATGTGTTATTATGTTAGGCTTTCGATGCCTGTCTGCGGTCACTCCTTCCACTAGGCCTCCACTGACCACACCACTGCTGCCCGTGTACCCCTGGAACCAATTTAAAATTGCCTACAGCCAGCCCAATTTTATTATGTTAGGCCTTCGAAGCCTGTCTGCGGTCCGTTCTTTCTACTACTACTACACTGACCAGGCCACTGCTGCCCGTGTTCCCCTGGAACCAATTTAAAATTGCCTACAGCCATGTGTTATTATGTTAGGCCTTCGATGCCTGTCTGCGGTCACTCCTTCCACTAGGCCTCCACTGACCACACCACTGCTGCCCGTGTACCCCTGGAACCAATTTAAAATTGCCTACAGCCAGCCCAATTTTATTATGTTAGGCCTTCGAAGCCTGTCTGCGGTCCGTTCTTTCTACTACTACTACACTGACCAGGCCACTGCTGCCCGTGTTCCCCTGGAACCAATTTAAAATTGCCTACAGCCATGTGTTATTATGTTAGGCCTTCGATGCCTGTCTGCGGTCACTCCTTCCACTAGGCCTCCACTGACCACACCACTGCTGCCCGTGTACCCCTGGAACCAATTTAAAATTGCCTACAGCCAGCCCAATTTTTTTATGTTAGGCCTTCGAAGCCTGTCTGCGGTCCGTTCTTTCTACTACTACTACACTGACCAGGCCACTGCTGCCCGTGTTCCCCTGGAACCAATTTAAAATTGCCTACAGCCATCTGTTATTATGTTAGGCCTTCGAAACCTGTCTGCGGTCCTTCCTTCCAATAGTTCTCCACTGACCAGACCAATGCTGGCCGTGTACCCCTGGAACCCAGCTGAAAGTGCATGTAGCCTCCTTTTTTTCTTTGTTTTATATTTAGAAAGCCCAGATGAACTACGCTGTGCAACGGTTCAAGCTACCCAGTCGACATTTCTTTTGCGAGAAAAGCCATCCCAGCGCTCCAGCGGCATGAAAAAGTCTGCATTGTCATAGCACTCAGGCAATCAAACAGTAGAAAGGTGCACCTGACAAGAGACGCATGGACCAGTAGGCATGTCCACAAAAAGTTACGTGTCCATTACGGCGCACTGGGTTAATGTGTTGGATGCATGGTCCACAGGGGACAGCCTACAAAGTCTGTCTGCAGTCCCTAATTCCAATTTTCCTCCGCTGACCACACCACTGCTGCCCGTGTAACCCTGGAACCAATTTTACAGTGTCTACAGCCTAATTTTGTTATGTTAGGCCTACTACGCCTGTCTGCGGTCCCTTCTTCCAATACTCATCCACTGACCACACCACTGCTGCCCGTGGACCCCTGGAACCTATTTTTAATTGCATAGAGCATCCTTTTTTTTAATAGTAGGCGTACAAAGTCTGTCTGCGGTCCACTATTGAAATTGTCCTCCACTGCCCAGAGCACTGCTGCTTGTGTACCCCTGTAACTTTTTTAAGCTGCAGTGAGCCACATTTTTGGTTTAAGTCTTCTACCTGTGTCTCTCTGCGCCATTCAATTCAGCTGTGTTCCTTTGAAAAAAGCTGAGCGTCAATAGTCTTGTTTTCAGCCTCTAGGAATTTTAAAACTGCATTGGGGGTACAACTTTGGTAGGGTCTACTAACGGTGTCAGCCTCCCCAAGGTGTGCCCCAGGTTTCCTCGCCATTGCTTCGATCTTAATGCTCTCGTTTAGTAGTTGTTGGAAATTACACTGCATTAGGCCTACAAATTGGGTATGGGGTGTAGAGAGATGGTGTGTTCCACTCCAAGGTGTTCCCCAGGTTTCCTCTCCATTGCTTCGATCTTCATGCTCTCGTTTAGTAGTTGTTGGAAACTACACTGCATTAGGCCTACAAATTGGGTATGGGGTGTAGAGAGATGGTGTGTTCCACTCCAAGGTGTTCCCCAGGTTTCCTCTCCATTGCTTCGATCTTCATTCTCTCGTTTAGTAGTTGTTGGAAACTACACTGCATTAGGCCTACAAATTGGGTATGGGGTGTAGAGAGATGGTGTGTTCCACTCCAAGGTGTTCCCCAGGTTTCCTCTCCATTGCTTCGATCTTCATGCTCTCGTTTAGTAGTTGTTGGAAACTACACTGCATTAGGCCTACAAATTGGGTATGGGGTGTAGAGAGATGGTGTGTTCCACTCCAAGGTGTTCCCCAGGTTTCCTCTCCATTGCTTCGATCTTCATGCTCTCGTTTAGTAGTTGTTGGAAACTACACTGCATTAGGCCTACAAATTGGGTATGGGGTGTAGAGAGATGGTGTGTTCCACTCCAAGGTGTTCCCCAGGTTTCCTCTCCATTGCTTCGATCTTCATGCTCTCGTTTAGTAGTTGTTGGAAACTACACTGCATTAGGCCTACAAATTGGGTATGGGGTGTAGAGAGATGGTGTGTTACACTCCAAGGTGTTCCCCAGGTTTCCTCTCCATTGCTTCGATCTTCATGCTCTCGTTTAGTAGTTGTTGGAAACTACGCTGCATTAGGCCTACAAATTGGGTATGGGGTGTAGAGAGATGGTGTGTTCCACTCCAAGGTGTTCCCCAGGTTTCCTCTCCATTGCTTCGATCTTCATGCTCTCATTTAGTAGTTGTTGGAAACTACACTGCATTAGGCCTACAAATTGGGTATGGGGTGTAGAGAGATGGTGTGTTCCACTCCAAGGTGTTCCCCAGGTTTCCTCTCCATTGCTTCGATCTTCATGCTCTCGTTTAGTAGTTGTTGGAAACTACACTGCATTAGGCCTACAAATTGGGTATGGGGTGTAGAGAGATGGTGTGTTCCACTCCAAGGTGTTCCCCAGTTTTCCTCTCCATTGCTTCGATCTTCATGCTCTCGTTTAGTAGTTGTTGGAAACTACACTGCATTAGGCCTACAAATTGGGTATGGGGTGTAGAGAGATGGTGTGTTCCACTCCAAGGTGTTCCCCAGGTTTCCTCGCCAATGCTTCGATCTTCATGCTCTCGTTTAGTAGTTGTTGGAAACTACGCTGCATTAGGCCTACAAATTGGGTATGGGGTGTAGAGAGATGGTGTGTTACACTCCAAGGTGTTCTCCAGGTTGCCTTTCCTGAGCTTCGATCTTCTGGCTCTCGTTTAGTAGTTGTTGGAAACTACGCTGCATTAGGCCTACAAATTGGGTATGGGGTGTAGAGAGATGGTGTGTTCCACTCCAAGGTGTTCCCCAGGTTTCCTCTCCATTGCTTCGATCTTCATGCTCTCGTTTAGTAGTTGTTGGAAACTACACTGCATTAGGCCTACAAATTGGGTATGGGGTGTAGAGAGATGGTGTGTTCCACTCCAAGGTGTTCCCCAGGTTTCCTCTCCATTGCTTCGATCTTCATGCTCTCGTTTAGTAGTTGTTGGAAACTACACTGCATTAGGCCTACAAATTGGGTATGGGGTGTAGAGAGATGGTGTGTTCCACTCCAAGGTGTTCCCCAGGTTTCCTCTCCATTGCTTCGATCTTCATGCTCTCGTTTAGTAGTTGTTGGAAACTACACTGCATTAGGCCTACAAATTGGGTATGGGGTGTAGAGAGATGGTGTGTTACACTCCAAGGTGTTTTCCAGGTTGCCTTTCCTGAGCTTCGATCTTCTGGCTCTCGTTTAGTAGTTGTTGGAAACTACGCTGCATTAGGCCTACAAATTGGGTATGGGGTGTAGAGAGATGGTGTGTTCCACTCCAAGGTGTTCCCCAGGTTTCCTCTCCATTGCTTCGATCTTCATGCTCTCGTTTAGTAGTTGTTGGAAACTACACTGCATTAGGCCTACAAATTGGGTATGGGATGTAGAGAGATGGTGTGTTCCACTCCAAGGTGTTCCCCAGGTTTCCTCTCCATTGCTTCGATCTTCATGCTTTTGTTTAGTAGTTGTTGGAAACTACACTGCATTAGGCCTACAAATTGGGTATGGGGTGTAGAGAGATGGTGTGTTACACCCCAAGGTGTTCTCCAGGTTGCCTTTCCTGAGCTTCGATCTTCTGGCTCTCGTTTAGTAGTTGTTGGAAACTACGCTGCACTAGGCCTACAAATTGGGTATGGGGTGTAGAGAGATGGTGTGTTCCACTCCAAGGTGTTCCCCAGGTTTCCTCTCCATTGCTTCGATCTTCATGCTCTCGTTTAGTAGTTGTTGGAAACTACACTGCATTAGGCCTACAAATTGGGTATGGGGTGTAGAGAGATGGTGTGTTCCACTCCAAGGTGTTCCCCAGGTTTCCTCTCCATTGCTTCGATCTTCATGCTCTCGTTTAGTAGTTGTTGGAAACTACGCTGCATTAGGCCTACAAATTGGGTATGGGGTGTAGAGAGATGGTGTGTTCCACTCCAAGGTGTTCCCCAGGTTTCCTCTCCATTGCTTCGATCTTCATGCTCTCATTTAGTAGTTGTTGGAAACTACACTGCATTAGGCCTACAAATTGGGTATGGGGTGTAGAGAGATGGTGTGTTCCACTCCAAGGTGTTCCCCAGGTTTCCTCTCCATTGCTTCGATCTTCATGCTCTCGTTTAGTAGTTGTTGGAAACTACACTGCATTAGGCCTACAAATTGGGTATGGGGTGTAGAGAGATGGTGTGTTCCACTCCAAGGTGTTCCCCAGTTTTCCTCTCCATTGCTTCGATCTTCATGCTCTCGTTTAGTAGTTGTTGGAAACTACACTGCATTAGGCCTACAAATTGGGTATGGGGTGTAGAGAGATGGTGTGTTCCACTCCAAGGTGTTCCCCAGGTTTCCTCGCCAATGCTTCAATCTTCATGCTCTCGTTTAGTAGTTGTTGGAAACTACACTGCATTAGGCCTACAAATTGGGTATGGGGTGTAGAGAGATGGTGTGTTCCACTCCAAGGTGTTCCCCAGGTTTCCTCTCCATTGCTTCGATCTTCATGCTCTCGTTTAGTAGTTGTTGGAAACTACGCTGCATTAGGCCTACAAATTGGGTATGGGGTGTAGAGAGATGGTGTGTTACACTCCAAGGTGTTCTCCAGGTTGCCTTTCCTGAGCTTCGATCTTCTGGCTCTCGTTTAGTAGTTGTTGGAAACTACGCTGCATTAGGCCTACAAATTGGGTATGGGGTGTAGAGAGATGGTGTGTTCCACTCCAAGGTGTTCCCCAGGTTTCCTCTCCATTGCTTCGATCTTCATGCTCTCGTTTAGTAGTTGTTGGAAACTACACTGCATTAGGCCTACAAATTGGGTATGGGGTGTAGAGAGATGGTGTGTTCCACTCCAAGGTGTTCCCCAGGTTTCCTCTCCATTGCTTCGATCTTCATGCTCTCGTTTAGTAGTTGTTGGAAACTACACTGCATTAGGCCTACAAATTGGGTATGGGGTGTAGAGAGATGGTGTGTTCCACTCCAAGGTGTTCCCCAGGTTTCCTCTCCATTGCTTCGATCTTCATGCTCTCGTTTAGTAGTTGTTGGAAACTACACTGCATTAGGCCTACAAATTGGGTATGGGGTGTAGAGAGATGGTGTGTTACACTCCAAGGTGTTTTCCAGGTTGCCTTTCCTGAGCTTCGATCTTCTGGCTCTCGTTTAGTAGTTGTTGGAAACTACGCTGCATTAGGCCTACAAATTGGGTATGGGGTGTAGAGAGATGGTGTGTTCCACTCCAAGGTGTTCCCCAGGTTTCCTCTCCATTGCTTCGATCTTCATGCTCTCGTTTAGTAGTTGTTGGAAACTACACTGCATTAGGCCTACAAATTGGGTATGGGATGTAGAGAGATGGTGTGTTCCACTCCAAGGTGTTCCCCAGGTTTCCTCTCCATTGCTTCGATCTTCATGCTTTTGTTTAGTAGTTGTTGGAAACTACACTGCATTAGGCCTACAAATTGGGTATGGGGTGTAGAGAGATGGTGTGTTACACCCCAAGGTGTTCTCCAGGTTGCCTTTCCTGAGCTTCGATCTTCTGGCTCTCGTTTAGTAGTTGTTGGAAACTACGCTGCACTAGGCCTACAAATTGGGTATGGGGTGTAGAGAGATGGTGTGTTCCACTCCAAGGTGTTCCCCAGGTTTCCTCTCCATTGCTTCGATCTTCATGCTCTCGTTTAGTAGTTGTTGGAAACTACACTGCATTAGGCCTACAAATTGGGTATGGGGTGTAGAGAGATGGTGTGTTCCACTCCAAGGTGTTCCCCAGGTTTCCTCTCCATTGCTTCGATCTTCATGCTCTCGTTTAGTAGTTGTTGGAAACTACACTGCATTAGGCCTACAAATTGGGTATGGGGTGTAGAGAGATGGTGTGTTCCACTCCAAGGTGTTCCCCAGGTTTCCTCTCCATTGCTTCGATCTTCATGCTCTCGTTTAGTAGTTGTTGGAAACTACACTGCATTAGGCCTACAAATTGGGTATGGGGTGTAGAGAGATGGTGTGTTACACTCCAAGGTGTTCCCCAGGTTTCCTCTCCATTGCTTCGATCTTCATGCTCTCGTTTAGTAGTTGTTGGAAACTACACTGCATTAGGCCTACAAATTGGGTATGGGGTGTAGAGAGATGGTGTGTTCCACTCCAAGGTGTTCCCCAGGTTTCCTCTCCATTGCTTCGATCTTCATGCTCTCGTTTAGTAGTTGTTGGAAACTACACTGCATTAGGCCTACAAATTGGGTATGGGGTGTAGAGAGATGGTGTGTTCCACTCCAAGGTGTTCCCCAGGTTTCGTCCACATTGCTTCGGTCTTCCGACTCTCGTTTAGTAGTTGTTGGAAACTACGCTGCATTAGGCCTACAAATTGGGTATGGGGTGTAGAGAGATGGTGTGTTCCACTCCAAGGTGTTCTCCAGGTTGCCTTTCCTGAGCTTCGATCTTCTGGCTCTCGTTTAGTAGTTGTTGGAAACTACGCTGCATTAGGCCTACAAATTGGGTATGGGGTGTAGAGAGATGGTGTGTTCCACTCCAAGGTGTTCCCCAGGTTTCCTCTCCATTGCTTCGATCTTCATGCTCTCGTTTAGTAGTTGTTGGAAACTACACTGCATTAGGCCTACAAATTGGGTATGGGGTGTAGAGAGATGGTGTGTTCCACTCCAAGGTGTTCCCCAGGTTTCCTCTCCATTGCTTCGATCTTAATGCTCTCGTTTAGTAGTTGTTGGAAACTACACTGCATTAGGCCTACAAATTGGGTATGGGGTGTAGAGAGATGGTGTGTTCCACTCCAAGGTGTTCCCCAGGTTTCCTCACCAATGCTTCGATCTTCATGCTCTCGTTTAGTAGTTGTTGGAAACTACACTGCATTAGGCCTACAAATTGGGTATGGGGTGTAGAGAGATGGTATGTTCCACTCCAAGGTGTTCTCCTGGTTGCCTTTCCTGAGCTTCGATCTTCTGGCTCTCGTTTAGTAGTTGTTGGAAACTACGCTGCATTAGGCCTACAAATTGGGTATGGGGTGTAGAGAGATGGTGTGTTCCACTCCAAGGTGTTCCCCAGGTTTCCTCTCCATTGCTTCGATCTTCATGCTCTCGTTTAGTAGTTGTTGGAAACTACACTGCATTAGGCCTACAAATTGGGTATGGGGTGTAGAGAGATGGTGTGTTCCACTCCAAGGTGTTCCCCAGGTTTCGTCCACATTGCTTCGGTCTTCCGACTCTCGTTTAGTAGTTGTAGAAAACTACACTGCATTAGGCCTACAAATTGGGTATGGGGTGTATAGAGACGGTGTGTTACACTCCAAGGTGTTCCCCAGGTTTCGTCCACATTGCTTCGATCTTCCGACTCTCGTTTAGTAGTTGTTGAAAACTACACTGCATTAGGCCTACAAATTGGGTATGGGGTGTAGAGAGATGGTGTGTTACACTCCAAGGTGTTCTCCTGGTTGCCTTTCCTGAACTTCTATCTTCAGGCTCTCATTAAAGTGTGGTTAAATGGAACAACTGCATTTGGCGTACTAGTTGGTTTGGGGCCTACTATCGGTGTCTGCCACTCCTTGCTGTTCTCCTGGTTTCCTGTCCTGAAATTCCATTTTCAGGCTCTCGTTAAGTAGTTGTTAATGTTAGACTGCATTTGGCCTACTAGTTGGGTTGGGGCCTACTATCGTGTGTCTGCCACTCCTTGCTGTTCTCCTCCACTGAACAAAGCTGTGCCGCCTGTTTACTACGGTTGCCAATTTTGAACTGCATTTCGACTACTTACTGATTTGGGCCTACTCTCTGTGTCAGCCTCTCATTCCAGTTGTCCTCCACTGCAATGCACCCTGGTTAGTCCTGTGTTACCAATTTTGAACTGCATTTAGCCAACTTTATTCTTTGGGCCTATATCTGTGTTTCCTCCTCATCCTGCCCATTGCCCAGCCAGTGATAGATGAGTCTGCTGGTACATTGACCCATAACGCAAAATTCCCCGTGCACGCTACACAGCAAGATTGTGACCCTGCTGAAAGTCAGGTTCCTCTTCCCGCATACCATACCACCTTACACGGGGACAAAGAGGAAGGTGCAGATGAAAGTGCAGGTTCCTTCATCAGGTGGGGGGAGGAATACTAGTTGGCGACGTCACTGGCACAGGGCCTCTCATAGTACGCAAAAGTGTTGCTGCCGGTGGGAGGCGCCCCCGCCGTGCAAACACACCGCTGTACTTTGAGGGGCCCTGTGCCAGTGCCAATGCCAACGAGTGGGCCCCCCCTGCTTGCTCAGGATCACAGCACTTGCAAAGTTGAAATACTTACCTCTCCCTGCTCCACTGCCGTGACGTGGTCCAGATTTACTGGGCCCACTAATTACTTGAACCAGCCCTACCCCCCACAACTTTAGCCAAATGACCCCCAATTTCAAATGCCTTCCAATTATTATAAGCTAAATTACGATTGACAAGCTTCTGTAACAAGAATGGATGTTTTTGCCATTAAAATGGGCAGTGTAGGTGTTTTCCTGGCCTCCACTCACTGCCGACTATGCTCCCCCATTGACTTGCATTGGGTTTCGTGTTTCGGGCGATACCCGACTTTTCGCCATAATCGGCCGATTCCACTCGACTCGACTTCTAAGATAGTCGGGTTTCGCGAAACACGACTCGACTCTAAAAAGGTCAAGGTCGCTCAACCCTACTCTTCCACTCTGGTCCGCAGGAAGTCAGCGTCAGCAGTGGAGGCCTGGTTGCGGTGCCTCTCCAGATGGCTGGGGGAGTCCTCTGCTCCAACCCCACGCTCCGGCTCCGGGTGACTCGCCATCGTGTCGTCCACTTGGCTGGCTCCTTCCTCGTCCTTTTCCCGCTCTCTCCTCCGTGGGCGGTATCGTTTTCTTTGTCTCCGCCTGCCATTGAGGATCAGGAGGCGGATCTCAGCTGCTGACGGACACGTCCTCAAGGTACAAAGATATTTGGACTGGGCGGCCATTATTGTTCGCGCTTTTCAGTTAGTTCCCGCCCACAAAGCCATGCCCTTTTTCTTCTCTTGCACTCCTCAGGGTGCTGTAATGGCGGCGGTTTTGGCGGCAGATGGCAATACACAGTTCTTTAGTAAATCACAGTTCAAATACAATTCTGGCACAGTTCATAGGCGCACATGACCTGATTTTCAGGCTTAAGTAGATCCTGTTCGTGACGCCAAGTTGGATCGCCCCCAGTAGGCCGTGGGGTACTCGGCACCGGGCCCTTCGGTTTTCAAGGGGGATGTCATGGTGGCTGACCCGGTCCGTGACCCTAGGGACGTCCGTTGTAAATTGGGGGAAAGGTCTTTAAAGGGATAATGTTCGTGATGCCACCTGTGGTATTCGGCTAGGGTGACCGACGCTGCCTAGGGGCCCGCTGGGGTGATGTTATGGCAGCTGGATGGTATACCTTCCCACAGGTGAAGTATGTCCCCAGGGCTTTCTAGAGTGTAGATGGTGAATAGTGGATGATGTAAGGCGCAGTGAAGAACAAATACACAAGGGTATAGTCTCTTTACCTTTTTACTGAAGGTTCAGCATCCACAGTCCAGAGCACCAGATCACAGGGCAGGCAGAGTCCGGCCGGTCTGAAGGCAAATCCAGAGTCCCCTTGTCCAAGTGGAAATCAGTAGACTTCCTCTAGCGCCTGAGTGTTGTAGTACCTCCCTGCTGTGCGTCTCGGTAAGGTCCTCACGACTGTTGTAGATGTTCTAGATGTTATGTCTTTCTCTCTGTCCCCCAGATGGTAAGGATAGGACAAACCCGAATGACTGATGGCCTGAGGCTTTTTACAGGGACACTATCATGCCCAGGCCCCCACAGTTGCCACCGTGCCTCCTGGGTATAAAGTCGGGCAACTAATATGGAACTAGCTGTCCTGCCGGTTTCTGGAGCCAGGCTTGGAGACGATGACTCCCTCGATGTTCCGGCTACCGGCTTCTTCGCCTCAGAAAGTAGGCAGCCTTTTACAGGGCAGAACTCCTTCTGGTTTCCTCTCCTTTCGCTATGACTTCGTTTCTCACTCTCAGCAACGCAATTCCCTTCAATGTCTCTTTCTTAGGATACTGCCGCATTGGTAAGCAGGCGCAGCTCCGTGGCCTTCTGTCTAGGCCTCTGACAGGATCCCACCCCTGTCAGGGACCCTCCTGTCTGCAGCTGCTAGATGTTCCTCCTTTTCCCGACTGGCTGCTTGACAGGTGCTGCCTGGGTGAAGCCCAGTCAGCTTCTGCCTAACTTCCTATCCAGACCACCAGTTTTACCTAATTGTGAAGAGTGCTCTACTAAATAGGAGCATAGCTCCCACTTGTGGACTGGAGTGTGAAGTGTGTTGTGTGGTTTGTGATACCTGGTAAGGTGATCTCCTTTATTGCCCTCAGACGTAACATCACTCTCCCTGGTGGAATAATGACATTGTTGCAACGACCAGGACCCTGGGGCGCTGCATACCCACTAGTGCATGTACTATGTGTAGACCTGCATTTTGTAGGTAAACTAGGTAATTGTCTATGACTTCTCAGATGCACCATAGGTCTGACAGTTTCACCAATAGCAGAGGGTAGATTTTCTGGTTCCGCTGCTTGGGTGACATTTGCTGCTTGAACCTGTTGGTGTAAAGTCTCTTCCGGTTCAGGATGGTTCTGAGAACACTTCTTCTTGTATTTCCAGCTGGGGAAAAATTAAGACAGGTATCACTATGGCTTGATGCATCCGAGTCCAAGACTGGGGAAAAGCTCCAAGAACAGTGTGAATTTTCTTTTCTTTTTCTTCCATGGGTAGAGATGTTCCTGGGTCTGTTTCTTTGTTCCTCAGTTTATCAGGGCATACTTTGAGATGGTCTCTGGATACTGCAGTTGAAGGTTCTCCTCCATCTTTACTGATAAGGCAGACTTTCGTGTTGTCGAAGTTTAAAGGTAGGATAGTATACGGTTCTGCTTCCCACTGGTCGTCAAGTTTGTGCAGTCTTCTTTTACGTTTTAGCACTTGTTCACCTGGTGACAAGGGAATTGCTGGGGCATGTTGGTTATAGTCTCTTTCTTGCTTTTGTCTCGCCTGTGATAGACTTCTTTCGACACACTCTTGTACTTGGCGGTACATTTGTTGTCTCTCAGAATCCCAATCCGCATCTGGTGAGGTATTTTCTGGGGTTAGGACTCCCATGTCTAGATCAACTGGTAGTTTACTAGATCTTCCTCTCATCAGGTATGCTGGAGTGCAGTTGGTGGAGTTCACTGGGATGTGGTTATACAAGTCTACCAAGTCTGGCAACATCTCTGGCCATAAGTTTCTTTCATGTAAAGGCAAGGTCTTCAGTAAGTCAATCACTACTTGGTTCATCTTTTCGCACATTCCGTTGGTTTGCGGGTGATACGGAGTTGTTCTGATCTTTTTGCATCCATACAGGTTGCAGAATTCTTGAAATACTTCCGCCTCAAAGGCTGGTCCTGATCAGTGAGTACCTTCTCAGGATATCCATGTGGTCTGCAGAAGTGCTGTTGGAAGGCTCTGGCTGCTGTCTTTGCTGTCTGGTCCTTGACAGGTACAACTACCAGGAATCATGAGTAATGGTCCACAATAGTCAAAGCGTAGACATAGCCTGACCGGCTTGAAGTTAGCTTCACATGGTCTAAGGCCACCAGTTCAAGTGGCTGTTTGGTAACTATGGGCTGTAGGGGAGCCCTCTGGCTGTCACGGTCCTATCTGCGCAGGTTACATGGGCCACACTCTCGGCATCACTTTTTAATGGCTTTTCTCATGCCAATTCAGTAAAATCTTCCATGTAACAGGATCTCCAACTTCTTCCATCCGAAGTGTCCTGCTCCATCGTGGTATGCAGTTGGTCATATTCTGGGTAGGCCAGTACCTCATCTCCTGTGAGAGCCAACTTCAACCGGGTGAAGGATCCGTCAACCTGTCGTTCCAGTCGAACGGGGTATCCTTACCCTTGTTTTTCTTAGATTGGCCCACTAACAGATCTTGCGGTGGTGCGGCTATCTTGGTGAAGTCTTTAATAAATCTTCTGTAATAGGAAATGTTAGACTTCATGGAGGTTACTGGGTTTTGGCCAGTTCTTTATCACAGTAACCTTGTCTGGGTCTGGGGCCACTCCTTCAGAGCTCACCACGTGGCCAAGGTACTGTACTTTGGATTTCAACAGATGACATTTAGATGGTTTTACCTTCAAGCCAAAGTTTGAAAGGGCTTCAAACACCTCGGCCAGGTGCTTCAGGTGGTCTTCATACGTCTTGGAGAAGACAATGACGTCGTCCAGGTACAACAAGACAGTTTAGAAATTCTTGTGCCCAAGACAGCACTCCATCATTCTCTGAAATGTTCCTGGGGCGTTGCACAGTCCATACGGCATGTAATTGAATTTTAGCAAGACCCATTGGTGTTGTGAAGGCCGTCTTCTCCTTATCCGCCTCTGCTACGGGAACCTGCCAGTACCCACTGGGGAGATCCAAGGTAGGAAAGTAATTAGCAGATTTTAATGCAGCCAATGACTCTTCTATTCTAGGCAACGGGTATGCATCCTTGTGTATAATGCGGTTTATCTGCCTATAATTTACACACATTCTCATGGTGCCGTCTTTCTTCCTGACGAGGACTAATGGAGCTTCCCAGGGGCTACAACTGTCTCTGATTATCCCAGCCTCCTTCATCTCTCGCAACATACTTTGGCACACTGGTAATGAGCTGGAGGTACAGGCCGGTCCTTCTTCTTGATTGGTGGATGACATCCCGTGGGGATGTGATATTGTAAACCTTTTACCTGCCCAAAATCTACTGGGTGTTTGCTGACTACCCGTTCATACTCATGGACCACCCGGTATGCCCCTTGTTTCTGGTGTGAAGGTCAGTGCCCACATGTAATTTCTTCCATTTATATAGAAAAAGTCAACCACCAGCACTCAGATAGAGGATGCACGCTCAAAAGTCCAAGGATCCAATCGGACCCATAATCACAAAGAGAAAAGAAGGAGCAGCATCCATACCAGGTGAATAGTGTCCAAAACGGTCTTTATTCTGCCATCAGAGAAATACAACGTTTCGGCCGGGTTGGCCTTTGTCAAGTATACAAAATATCAAAAGTGGCCATCTTAAATAGTGTGGAACCAATGCAGGAACCAATCACCAACAAGGGGCGGCCTTTATTAAATCCTCTTAAAATCACATAATATGTGCTCACATTATACATAACATAGAAAAATCCATCAATTAGCAACCAATCACCATTATATTACACAAATATTAGCAGCAATAAATAAGAAAAACACACAGGAAACATAACATCTGATCGCTGTCCCAATCATAGCTCTAGCTGTTCTGTTGCCATGGCGATGATTCCACCAATCCCCAGATCTTGTTCATGTCCACATATCGGTTAACCAATCACCATCCGCTGAACAATAAAGGCGCATAAGCTACTTGTAACCAATCGCCACCTACCCATGTGGATATGTCCGTCCGCCTTAGAACGCCGGCGCCTGCGCATAGCGCACACCAAAGCGGCGGTCATGTGACCACCACCTGGTGTAACACACAGCGCCTGCGCCCAGCGTCACAGGCCGAACGTCATCGCCAGAGACCCAAGGCAGAGAGCGCAGTCACATGACCGGCAAGGAGGTGTAATGACGCATAAACGCCAGCACCCCCAGCACGCCCACATGCCGCACCACGCCTGCGCTCATAGAGATGACACGAACCTAGCCAAATCCATGGCAACCGCCCTCTACACACATAGGATACATTGATCACAAGGTGATTTGGCAGACAAGGATCAAAGGGAGGAAAATACGTATATGCAGGAGAATATGGAAAAGGGGAAGGGAGAAAATTCCCAGTATCCTCCATATGTCCCTTGGATGTCAAATCCCGAGTGCACTATAAAAACAGAAAAGAAAGAAAAATTAAAACATGCAACAGCACAAAATTAAAAATACACAGAAATGGACGCATCCATGAGGTACATCACGGGATCAAAAGACATATAGCTACATATATATCAATTAAATATGACCAATCAGGTCATAACGTACATAATGCCCAAATCAAGACATACATATTTGTAAGTTGTAATCTACATTCAACCCTCTAGGTTGTAGTGTCTCTAATACCGAGATCCACCTCAACTCTTTTTGTTTGAGTTTAAGTGTCCTATCACCCCCTCTCCTCAAGGCCGGGACCCCATCTATGACCCTAAAACGTAATTGGTTGATAGAATGTCTACATTCACTGAAGTGTTTGGGTATTGGTAATTCATGTAAATTTGTTCTTATTGTGCTTTTATGTTTACTTATTCGTGCTTTTACTTCCATCGTTGTTTCACCAACGTACATAAGTCCACATGGACATACTATTAAATAGATGACAAATTTCGAAGAGCATGTATAGCGGTCTCTAATCATGAATTTTTTACCGGTTCGAGGATGGTTGTTATGATAAAGTAATTCAGTACCGCAATGGACATAGAGGTCAGAGCACATACAGTGACCTGACAATAACCCAAAAACATAGAACGAGCTCTGAGACGTGGGAACTCTGCAGACCGCAATCCCTAATCCTCTCCAACCACACTAAAGGCAGCCGTGGATTGCGCCTAATGCTACCTATGCAACTCGGCACAGCCTGAGAAACTAGCTAGCCTGAAGATAGAAAATAAGCCTACCTTGCCTCAGAGAAATACCCCAAAGGAAAAGGCAGCCCCCACATATAATGACTGTGAGTTAAGATGAAAAGACAAACGTAGAGATGAAATAGATTTAGCAAAGTGAGGCCCGACTTTCTGAACAGAGCGAGGATAGGAAAGGTAACTTTGCGGTCAACACAAAACCCTACAAAAACCACGCAAAGGGGGCAAAAAGACCCTCCGTACCAAACTAACGGCACGGAGGTACACCCTCTGCGTCCCAGAGCTTCCAGCAAGCAGGAAAAAACAAATAGACAAGCTGGACAGAAAAAACAGCAAACAAAATAGCAAAGCAGAACTTAGCTATGCAGAGCAGCAGGCCACAGGAACGATCCAGGAGGAAATAGGTCCAATACTAGAACATTGACTGGAGGCCAGGATCAAAGCACTAGGTGGAGTTAAATAGAGCAGCACCTAACGAATTCACCACATCACCTGAGGAAGGAAACTCAGAAGCCGCAGTACCACTTTCCTCCACCAACGGAAGCTCACAGAGAGAATCAGCCGAAGTACCACTTGTGACCACAGGAGGGAGCTCTGCCACAGAATTCACAACAGATGGTGAAAACTGTCACCCTTAAGCATGTTGCCACAACAAGCACAGTTCAGACAGGGAAAATTGCCCATCCGAGGAGGACATAGTGTCCTCTGGACGGCAACCCTGTCTGTCCCAACATCTGACTTCACCAATCGGTCCTTGAGATTGCGCCCCCGTCTATAAGAGAGAATGGGACGAGAACAAAAATCCTGAATGTGAGGCAAACCCTTCTGTAATAACCCCCAATGTCTATTCAGAATGTTTGCAATGCCATTGCTGGCTGGGCAATAGGTGGAAACAAATGGTACACGTTTCTGTTTGGCCTTTGTTCTATGGGTTTGTAGATCACCATCGGACAATCTGGTTATTTTATCCTTATGACCCAACACTTTCTCCTTCGGATACCCTCTACGCATAAATTTCTCACACATTTCGTCCAGTCTTTTGTCACAAACCTCATTGTCAGTAACTATCCTACGTACCCGAACTAACTGGCTCCAAGGTAATGAGTCCATCATTCTTTTAGGGTGATAGCTATCATAACACAAAAGGCTATTCCTATCAGTCACCTTTGTAAATAAATCAGTCCACAGATTGTCACCTTGCTTATAGACCATGGTATGTAAAAATTACACCCTATCCACCGAATGTGTCATAGTAAAATTTAATTCGGGGTGTATATTGTTACGTTCCGCCAAAAAATCAAAAAGGTCCTCCTGGGTCCCCTCCCATACACAGAAAATGTCATCGATGTAGCGCCACCAGGCCCGGACGTGACGCCAGAAGATGGATCTGTACACATGTTGGTCCTCGAGTACCGCCATATAGATGTTGGCATACGTGGGGGCCACATTGGACCCCATGGCGGTACCTCGTAACTGCTGGTAGTAATTATCCCCAAAGAGAAAAAAATTCCTCCCGAGCATGAACTCCAGCAGTGTGAGGACCAACTGTGCACAATCCGGGGGCACGTCTGAGCCTGACAGCGCCACATCGACGGCATGCAAACTCCTTTCGTGTTCAATAGATGTGTACAAAGACACTGGGGGGGTTTAACAAATCCTTGTGTATCTTTGGCAACGTGTATAGGACTGGAGTTATTGGTGCAGTAACAAACAAAAATTCAGACAGCTTCTGATCAATGAGTCCATTATTTAAGGAGTCACTGATCAGAAGCTGTAGCTCCCTCTGGAAAACAACAGTAGGATCACACTTTAATTTTTTATAGACCGCAGTATCTGACAATTGTTCCATAATCTCCGCTTTATATTTTACCGTATCCATGAATACCACCGCTCCGCCTTTATCGGCCGGTTTTATTGTAAGTTCAGTATTGCCTGACAGACGATCAAGGGCCTGTCTTTCAACACTGGACAGATTATTATATCCAACATTGTGGAACCTGTTATGAAAGGCAATTCAGTACCACAATGGACATAGCGGTCAGAGCACATACAGTGATCTGACAATAACCCAAAATCATAGAACGAGCTCTGAGACGTGGGAACTCTGCAGACCGCAATCCCTAATCCTCTCCAAACAACACTAGAGGCAGCCGTGGATTGCGCCTAACTCTGCCTATGCAACTCGGCACAGCCTGAGAAACTAACTAGCCTGAAGATAGAAAATAAGCCTACCTTGCCTCAGAGAAATACCCCAAAGGAAAGGGGCAGCCCCCACATATAATGACTGTGAGTTAAGATGAAAAGACAAACGTAGAGATGAAATAGATTCAGCAAAGTGAGGCCCGACTTTCTTAACAGAGCGAGGACAGAAAAGGTAACTTTGCGGTCTACACAAAACCCTAAAGAAAACCACGCAAAGGGGGCAAAAAGACCCTCCGTACCGAACTAACGGCACGGAGGTACACCCTTTGCGTCCCAGAGCTTCCAGCAAAAAATTAGACAAGCTGGACAGAAAAAATAGCAAACAAATAGCAAAGAAGAACTTAGCTATGCAGAGCAGCAGGCCACAGGAATGATCCAGGGAAAAGCAAGTCCAACACTGGAACATTGACAGGAAGCCAGGATCAAAGCATTAGGTGGAGTTAAGTAGAGAAGCACCTAACGACCTCACCAGATCACCTGAGGGAGGAAACTCAGAAGCCGCAGTACCACTTCCCTCCACCAACAGAAGCTCACAGAGAGAATCAGCCGAAGTACCACTTGTGACCACAGGAGGGAGCTTTGCCACAGAATTCACAACAGTACCCCCCCTTGAGGAGGGGTCACTGAAACCTCACCAGAGCCCCCAGGCCGACCAGGATGAGCCACATGAAAGGCACGAACAAGATCGGGAGCATGGACATCAGAGGCAAAAACCCAGGAATTATCTTCCTGAGCATAACCCTTCCATTTAACCAGATACTGGAGTTTCCGTCTAGAAACACGAGAATCCAAAATCTTCTCCACAATATACTCCAATTCCCCCTCCACCAAAACCGGGGCAGGAGGATCAACAGATGGAACCATAGGTGCCACGTATCTCCGCAACAATGACCTATGGAATACGTTATGTATGGAAAAAGAATCTGGAAGGGTCAGACGAAAAGACACAGGATTAAGAACCTCAGAAATCCTATACGGACCAATGAAACGAGGTTTAAACTTAGGAGAGGAAACCTTTATAGGAATATGACGAGAAGATAACCAAACCAGATCCCCAACACGAAGTCGGGGACCCACACGGCGTCTGCGATTAGCGAAACGTTGAGCCTTCTCCTGAGACAAGGTCAAATTGTCCACTACATGAGTCCAAATCTGCTGCAACCTGTCCACCACAGTTGTTGTGAATTCTGTGGCAGAGCTCCCTCCTGTGGTCACAAGTGGTACTTCGGCTGATTCTCTCTGGGAGCTTCCGTTTGTGGAGGAAACTGGTACTGCTGCTTCTGAGTTTCCTCCCTCAGGTGATCTGGTGAGGTCGTTAGGTGCTTCTCTACTTAACCCCACCTAATGCTTTGATTCATGCTTCCTGTCTATGTTCCAGTGTTGGACTTGTGTTTCTCTGGATCATTCCTGTGGCCTGCTGCTCTGCATAGCTAAGTGCTTCTTTGCTATTTGTTGCTATTTTTTCTGTCCAGCTTGTCTATTTGTTTTGCTGGAAGCTCTGGGATGCAAAGGGTGTACCTCCGTGCCGTTAGTTCGGTACGGAGGGTCTTTTTGCCCCTTTGCGTGGTTTTCTTTAGGGTTTTGTGTAGACCGCAAAGTTATCTTTCCTATCCTCGTTCTGTCTAGAATATCGGGCCTCACTTTGCTGAATCTATTTCATCCCTACGTTTGTCTTTTCATCTTACTCACAGTCATTATATGTGGGGGGCTGCCTTTTCCTTTGGGGTATTTCTCTGAGGCAAGGTAGGCTTATTTTTTCTATCTTCAGGCTAGTTAGTTTCTCAGGCTGTGCCGAGTTGCATAGGTAGCGTTAGGCGCAATCCACGGCTGCCTCTAGTTGTGTTTGGAGAGGATCAGGGATTGCGGTCTGCAGAGTTCCCACGTCTCAGAGCTCGTTCTATTATTTTGGATTATTGTCAGGTCACTGTATGTGCTCTGACCTCCATGTCCATTGTGATACTGAATTGCCTTTCATAACAGTGCAGGAAGCCAAAAGTACTAATGATTCTCAATAGAGGGAAAAAAGAAGTTCTGAGACCATTTTTTTTTCTTGGCTTTGTGTTTTGTCTTTTTTTTCCCCTAGACATTTGGGTGGTTCAGTACACAGGTGTAGCAATGGACATTAGAAGTCTGTCTTCATTTGTGGATCAGCTCTCGGCAAGAGTAAAAAAGATTCAAGACACTATTGATCAGAAATCTATGTTAGAACCAAGAATTCCTATTCCTGATTTGTTTTTTGGAGATAGAACTAAGTTTCTGAGTTTCAAAAATAATTGTAAGTTATTTCTGGCCTTGAAACCTCGTTCCTCTGATGATCCAGTTCAACAGGTTTTGATTATTATTTCTTTTTTGCGCGGCGACCCTCAGGACTGGGCATTTTCTCTTGCGCCAGGAGATCCTGCATTGAGTAATATCAATGCGTTTTTCCTGGCGCTCGGATTGCTGTACAATGAGCCTAATTCAGTGGATCAGGCAGAAAAGAATTTGCTGGCTCTTTGTCAGGGTCAGGATGAGATAGAGGTATATTGCCAGAAATTTAGAAAATGGTCAGTGCTCACTCAATGGAATGAATCTGCGCTGGCAGCTATGTTCAGAAAGGGTCTCTCTGAAGCCCTTAAGGATGTCATGGTGGGATTTCCTATGCCTGCTGGTTTGAATGAGTCTATGTCTTTGGCTATTCAGATCGGTCGACGCTTGCGTGAGCGTAAATCTGTGCACCATTTGGCGGTATTACCTGAGCTTAAACCTGAGCCTATGCAGTGCGATAGGACTTTGACCAGAGTTGAACGGCAAGAACACAGACGTCTGAATGGGTTGTGTTTCTACTGTGGTGATTCCACTCATGCCATCTCTGATTGTCCTAAGCGCACTAAGCGGTTCGCTAGGTCTGCCACCATTGGTACTGTACAGTCAAAATTTCTTCTGTCCGTTACCTTGATCTGCTCTTTGTCATCGTATTCTGTCATGGCGTTTGTGGATTCAGCCGCTGCTCTGAATTTGATGAACTTGGAATATGCTAAGCGTTGTGGGTTTTTCTTGGAGCCCTTGCAGTGTCCTATTCCATTGAGAGGTATTGATGCTACGCCTTTGGCCAAGAATAAGCCTCAATACTGGACCCAGCTGACCATGTGCATGGCTCCTGCATATCAGGAGGATATTCGCTTTCTGGTGTTGCATAATCTGCATGATGTGGTCGTGTTGGGGTTGCCATGGCTACAAGCCCATAATCCAGTATTGGATTGGAAATCCATGTCGGTGTCCAGCTGGGGTTGTCAGGGGGTACATGGTGATGTTCCATTTTTGTCAATTTCGTCATCCACCCCTTCTGAGGGAGCCCAAGTCCGATGCCCTACCTCCGCATAGGGATTGTGATTGTGCTATCAATTTGATTCCTGGTAGTAAATTCCCAAAAGGTCGACTGTTTAATTTATCCGTGCCTGAGCACACCGCTATGCGCAGTTATGTGAAGGAATCCCTGGAGAAGGGGCATATTCGCCCGTCATCGTCGCCATTAGGAGCAGGGTTCTTTTTTGTAGCCAAAAAGGATGGTTCACTGAGACCTTGTATAGATTATCGCCTTCTTAATAAGATCACTGTTAAATTTCAGTACCCCTTGCCTTTGTTATCTGATTTGTTTGCTCGGATTAAGGGGGCTAGTTGGTTCACCAAGATTGATCTTCGTGGTGCGTATAATCTGGTGCGAATCAGGTGAGGCGATGAATGGAAAACTGCATTTAATACGCCCGAGGGTCATTTTGAGTATCTAGTGATGCCATTCGGACTTGCCAATGCTCCATCAGTGTTTCAGTCCTTTATGCATGACATCTTCCGAGAGTACCTGGATAAATTCCTGATTGTGTACTTGGATGACATTTTGATCTTCTCGGATGATTGGGAGCCTCATGTGAAACAGGTCAGAACGGTTTTTTAGGTCCTGCGTGCTAACCCTTTGTTTGTGAAGGGATCAAAGTGTCTCTTTGGTGTGCAGAAGGTTTCATTTTTGGGGTTCATCTTTTCCCCTTCTACTATCGAGATGGATCCTGTTAAGGTCCAAGCCATCCATGATTGGACTCAGCCGACATCTCTGAAAAGTCTGCAAAAGTTCCTGGGCTTTGCTAATTTTTATCGTCGCTTCATCTGCAATTTTTCTAGTATTGCCAAACCATTGACCGATTTGACCAAGAAGGGTGCAGATTTGGTCAATTGGTCTTCTGCTGCTGTGGAAGCTTTTCAAGAGTTGAAGCGTCGTTTTTCTTCTGCCCCTGTGTTGTGTCAACCTGATGTTTCTCTTCCGTTCCAGGTCGAGGTTGATGCTTCTGAGATTGGAGCAGGGGCTGTTTTGTCGCAGAGAGGTTCTGATTGTTCAGTGATGAAACCATGCGCTTTTTTTTCCAGGAAGTTTTCGCCTGCTGAGCGGAATTATGATGTGGGCAACCGAGAGTTGCTGGCCATGAAGTGGGCATTCGAGGAGTGGCGTCATTGGCTTGAAGGAGCTAAGCATCGCGTGGTAGTATTGACTGATCATAAGAACCTGACTTATCTCGAGTCTGCTAAGCGTTTGAATCATAGACAGGCTCGTTGGTCGCTGTTTTTCGCCCGTTTTGACTTTGTGATTTCGTACCTTCCGGGCTCTAAAAATGTGAAGGCGGATGCTCTGTCTAGGAGTTTTGTGCCCGACTCTCCGGGTTTATCTGAGCCGGCGGGTATCCTCAAGGAAGGAGTAATTGTGTCTGCCATCTCCCCTGATTTGCGGCGGGTGCTGCAAAAATTTCAGGCTAATAAACCTGATCGTTGTCCAGCGGAGAAACTGTTTGTCCCGGATAGGTGGACAAATAAAGTGATCTCTGAGGTTCATTGTTCAGTGTTGGCTGGTCATCCTGGAATCTTTGGTACAAGAGAGTTAGTGGCTAGATCCTTTTGGTGGCCGTCTCTGTCGCGGGATGTGTGTTCTTTTGTGCAGTCCTGTGGGATTTGTGCTCGGGCTAAGCCCTGCTGTTCTCGTGCCAGTGGGTTACTTTTGCCCTTGCCGGTCCCGAAGAGACCTTGGACACATATCTCTATGGATTTTATTTCAGATCTTCCCGTCTCTCAAATGATGTCAGTCATTTGGGTGGTCTGTGATCGCTTTTCTAAGATGGTCCATTTGGTACCCTTGTCCAAGTTGCCTTCCTCCTCTGATTTGGTGCCATTGTTCTTCCAGCATGTGGTTAGTTTGCATGGCATTCCAGAGAATATCGTTTCTGACAGAGGTTCCCAGTTTGTTTCGAGGTTTTGGCGAGCCTTTTGTGGTAGGATGGGCATTGACTTGTCTTTTTCCTCGGCTTTTCATCCTCAGACTAATGGCCAGACCGAACGAACCAATCAGACCTTGGAAACCTATCTGAGATGCTTTGTTTCTGCCGATCAGGATGACTGGGTGTCCTTTTTGCCTTTGGCTGAGTTCGCCCTTAATAATCGAGTCAGCTCGGCTACCTTGGTTTCGCCATTTTTCTGCAATTCTGGGTTCCATCCTCGTTTCTCTTCAGGACAGGTTGAGTCTTCGGACTGTCCTGGTGTGGATACTGTGGTGGACAGGTTGCAGCAGATTTGGACTCATGTAGTGGACAATTTGACCTTGTCCCAGGAGAAGGCTCAGCGTTTCGCTAATCGCAGACGCCGTGTGGGTCCCCGACTTCGTGTTGGGGATCTGGTTTGGTTATCTTCTCGTCATATTCCTATGAAGGTTTCCTCTCCGAAGTTTAAACCTCATTTCATTGGTCCTTATAGGATTTCTGAGGTTATTAATCCTGTGTCTTTTCGTCTGACCCTCCCAGATTCTTTTTTCATACATAACGTCTTCCATAGGTCATTGTTGCGGAGATACGTGGCACCTATGGTTCCATCTGTTGACCCTCCTGCCCCGGTTTTGATGGAGGGGGAATTGGAGTATATTGTGGAGAAGATTTTGGATTCTCGTGTTTCAAGACGGAAACTCCAGTATCTGGTTAAATGGAAGGGTTATGCTCAGGAGGATAATTCCTGGGTTTTTGCCTCTGATGTCCATGCTCCCGATCTTGTTCGTGCCTTTCATGTGGCTCATCCTGGTCGGCCTGGGGGCTCTGGTGAGGGTTCGGTGACCCCTCCTCAAGGGGGGGTACTGTTGTGAATTCTGTGGCAGAGCTCCCTCCTGTGGTCACAAGTAGTTTTTCAGTTGATTCTCTCTGGGAGCTTCCGTTTGTGGAGGAAACTGGTACTGCTGCTTCTGAGTTTCCTCCCTCAGGTGATCTGGTGAGGTCGTTAGGTGCTTCTCTACTTAACCCCACCTAATGCTTTGATTCATGCTTCCTGTCTATGTTCCAGTGTTGGACTTGTGTTTCTCTGGATCATTCCTGTGGCCTGCTGCTCTGCATAGCTAAGTGCTTCTTTGCTATTTGTTGCTATTTTTTCTGTCCAGCTTGTCTATTTGTTTTGCTGGAAGCTCTGGGACGCAAAGGGTGTACCTCCGTGCCGTTAGTTCGGTACGGAAGGTCTTTTTGCCCCTTTGCGTGGTTTTCTTTAGGGTTTTGTGTAGACCGCAAAGTTATCTTTCCTATCCTCGTTCTGTCTAGAATATCGGGCCTCACTTTGCTGAATCTATTTCATCCCTACGTTTGTCTTTTCATCTTACTCACAGTCATTATATGTGGGGGGCTGCCTTTTCCTTTGGGGTATTTCTCTGAGGCAAGGTAGGCTTATTTTTTCTATCTTCAGGCTAGTTAGTTTCTCAGGCTGTGCCGAGTTGCATAGGTAGCGTTAGGCGCAATCCACGGCTGCCTCTAGTTGTGTTTGGAGAGGATCAGGGATTGCGGTCTGCAGAGTTCCCACGTCTCAGAGCTCGTTCTATTATTTTGGATTATTGTCAGGTCACTGTATGTGCTCTGACCTCCATGTCCATTGTGATACTGAATTGCCTTTCATAACACACAGTATCCACACCAGGACAGTCTGAAGACTCAACCTGTCCTGAAGAGAAACGAGGATGGAACCCAGAATTGCAGAAAAATGGCGAAACCAAGGTAGCCGAGCTGGCCTGATTATTAAGGGCGAACTCAGCCAAAGGCAAAAAGGACACCCAGTCATCCTGATCGGCAGAAACAAAGCATCTCAGATATGTTTCCAAGGTCTGATTGGTTCGTTCGGTCTGGCCATTAGTCTGAGGATGGAAAGCCGAGGAAAAAGACAAGTCAATGCCCATCCTACCACAAAAGGCTCGCCAAAACCTCGAAACAAACTGGGAACCTCTGTCAGAAACGATATTCTCTGGAATGCCATGTAAACGAACCACATGCTGGAAGAACAATGGCACCAAATCAGAGGAGGAAGGCAATTTAGACAAGGGTACCAAATGGACCATCTTAGAAAAGCGATCACAGACCACCCAAATGACTGATATCTTTTGAGAAACGGGAAGATCAGAAATAAAATCCATAGAGATATGTGTCCAAGGCCTCTTCGGGACCAGCAAGGGCAAAAGTAACCCACTGGCACGAGAACAGCAGGGCTTAGCCCGAGCACAAATCCCACAGGACTGCACAAAAGTACGCACATCCCGCGACAGAGACGGCCACCAAAAGGATCTAGCCACTAACTCTCTGGTACCAAAGATTCCAAGATGACCAGCCAACACCGAACAATGAACCTCAGAGATAACTTTATTGGTCCACTTATCAGGGACAAACAGTCTCTCCGATGGACAACGATCAGGGCAAAAAACAGCGACCAACGAGCCTGTCTAGGATTCAACCGCTTAGCAGACTCAAGATAAGTCAAGTTCTTATGATCAGTCAATACCACCACGCGATGCTTAGCTCCTTCAAGCCAATGACGCCACTCCTCGAATGCCCACTTCATGGCCAGCAACTCTCGGTTGCCCACATCATAATTTCGCTCAGCAGGCGAAAACTTCCTGGAAAAAAAAGCGCATGGTTTCATCACTGAGCAATCAGAACCTCTCTGCGACAAAACAGCCCCTGCTCCAATCTCAGAAGCATCAACCTCGACCTGGAACGGAAGAGAAACATCTGGTTGACACAACACAGGGGCAGAAGAAAAACGACGCTTCAACTCTTGAAAAGCTTCCACAGCAGCAGAAGACCAATTGACCAAATCAGCACCCTTCTTGGTCAAATCGGTCAATGGTTTGGCAATACTAGAAAAATTGCAGATGAAGCGACGATAAAAATTAGCAAAGCCCAGGAACTTTTGCAGACTTTTCAGAGATGTCGGCTGAGTCCAATCATGGATGGCTTGGACCTTAACAGGATCCATCTCGATAGTAGAAGGGGAAAAGATGAACCCCAAAAATGAAACCTTCTGCACACCAAAGAGACACTTTGATCCCTTCACAAACAAAGAATTAGCACGCAGGACCTGAAAAACTGTTCTGACCTGCTTCACATGAGACTCCCAATCATCCAAGAAGATCAAAATGTCATCCAAGTACACAATCAGGAATTTATCCAGGTACTCTCGGAAGATGTCATGCATAAAGGACTGAAACACTGATGGAGCATTGGCAAGTCCAAATGGCATCACTAGATACTCAAAATGACCCTTGGGCGTATTAAATGCAGTTTTCCATTCATCTCCTCGCCTGATTCGCACCAGATTATACGCACCACGAAGATCTATCTTGGTGAACCAACTAGCCCCCTTAATCCGAGCAAACAAATCAGATAACAATGGCAAGGGGTACTGAAATTTAACCGTGATCTTATTTAGAAGGCGGTAATCTATACAAGGTCTCAGCGAACCATCCTTCTTGGCTACAAAGAAAGAACCCTGCTCCTAAAGGTGACGATGACGGGCGAATATGCCCCTTCTCCAGGGATTCCTTCACATAACTGCGCATAGCGGCGTGCTCAGGCACGGATAAATTAAACAGTCGACCTTTTGGGAATTTACTACCAGGAATCAAATTGATAGCACAATCACAATCCCTATGCGGAGGTAGGGCATCGGACTTGGGCTCATCAAATACATCCCGGTAATCAGACAAGAACTCTGGAACCTCAGAAGGGGTGGATGACGAAATTGACAGAAATGGAACATCACCATGTACCCCCTGGCAACCCCAGCTGGACACCGATATGGATTTGCAATCTAATACTGGATTATGGGCTTGTAGCCATGGCAACCCCAACACGACCACATCATGCAGATTATGCAACACCAGAAAGCGAATAACCTCCTGATGTGCAGGAGCCATGCACATGGTCAGCTGGGTCCAGTATTGAGGCTTATTCTTGGCCAACGGCGTGGCATCAATTCCTCTCAATGGAATAGGACACTGCAAGGGCTCTAAGAGAAACCCACAACACTTAGCAGACTCCAAGTCCATCAAAGTCAGGGCAGCGCGTGAATCCACAAATGCCATGACAGAATACGATGACAAAGAGCAGATCAAGGTAACAGACAGAAGAAATTTTGACTGTACCGTACCAATGGCGGCAGACCTAGCGAACCGCTTAGTGCGCTTAGGACAATCAGAGATAGCATGAGTGGAATCACCACAGTAGAAACACAGCCCATTCAGACGTCTGTGTTCTTGCCGTTCAACTCTGGTCATATCGCACTGCATAGGCTCAGGTTTAAGCTCAGGTAATACCGCCAAATGGTGCACAGATTTACGCTCATGCAAGCGTCGACCGCTCTGAATGGCCAAAGACATAGACTCATTCAAACCAGCAGGCATAGGAAATCCCACCATGACATCCTTAAGGGCTTCAGAGAGACCCTTTCTGAACATAGCTGCCAGCGCAGATTCATTCCATTGAGTGAGCACGGACCACTTTCTAAATTTCTGACAATATACCTCTATCTCATCCTGACCCTGACAAAGAGCCAGCAAATTTTTCTCTGCCTGATCCACTGAATTAGGTTCATCGTACAGCAATCCGAGCGCCAGGAAAAACGCATCGATATTACTCAATGCAGGATCTCCTGGCGCAAGAGAAAATGCCCAGTCCTGAGGGTCGCCGCGCAAAAAAGAAATAACAATCAAAACCTGTTGAACTGGATCACCAGAGGAGCGAGGTTTCAAGGCCAGAAATAATTTACAATTATTTTTGAAACTCAGAAACTTAGTTCTATCTCCAAAAAACAAATCAGGAATAGGAATTCTTGGTTCTAACATAGATTTCTGATCAATAGTGTCTTGAATCTTTTGTACTCTTGCCGAGAGCTGATCCACAGATGAAGACAGACTTCTAATGTCCATCGCTACACCTGTGTACTGAACCACCCAAATGTCTAGGGGAAAAAAAAGGCAAAACACAGTGCAAAGAAAAAAAATGGTCTCAGAACTTCTTTTTTCCCTCTATTGAGAATCATTAGTACTTTTGGCTTCCTGTACTGTTATGAAAGGCAATTCAATACCACAATGGACATAGCAGTCAGAGCACATACAGTGATCTGAGAATAACCCAAAATCATAGAACGAGCTCTGAGATGTGGGAACTCTGCAGACCGCAATCCCTAATCCTCTCCAAACAACACTAGAGGCAGCCGTGGATTGCGCCTAACTCTGCCTATGCAACTCGGCACAGCCTGAGAAACTAACTAGCCTGAAGATAGAAAATAAGCCTACCTTGCCTCAGAGAAATACCCCAAAGGAAAAGGGCAGCCCCCCACATATAATGACTGTGAGTTAAGATGAAAAGACAAACATAGAGATGAAATAGATTCAGCAAAGTGAGGCCTGACTTTCTTAACAGAGCGAGGACAGAAAAGGTAACTTTGCGGTCTACACAAAACCCTAAAGAAAACCACGCAAAGGGGGCAAAAAGACCCTCCGTACCGAACTAACGGCACGGAGGTACACCCTTTGCGTCCCAGAGCTTCCAGCAAAAAATTAGACAAGCTGGACAGAAAAAAATAGCAAACAAATAGCAAAGGAGAACTTAGCTATGCAGAGCAGCAGGCCACAGGAATGATCCAGGGAAAAGCAAGTCCAACACTGGAACATTGACAGGAAGCCAGGATCAAAGCATTAGGTGGAGTTAAGTAGAGAAGCACCTAACGACCTCACCAGATCACCTGAGTGAGGAAACTCAGAAGCCGCAGTACCACTTCCCTCCACCAACAGAAGCTCACAGAGAGAATCAGCCGAAGTACCACTTGTGACCACAGGAGGGAGCTCTGCCACAGAATTCACAACAGGAACCCCTCCTTAAATCTTTTCACATCCTTCTCCACCAATGTAATATAGGACTCAACAAAATGATTTTTAACCTGGGGTTGAAAGGAGCTCTTGTTGAACAAACCTGCTCCTTTAAGTTTAAATCCCCCCATTTTATCATCAGTGGGTACATCAATATTCGGACCTGTCTCTGAAAAGTAAGAGGTTAACCGTAGCCTTCTATAAAAGGCAAATAGATCATATTCAATTTGAAACCAGTCAGGAGAATTTTGGGGGCAAAAAGAAAGTCCTTTAGACAAAATGTCACATTCTATATTCGACAGTTGTACAGATGATATATTTACCACCAGTTCATTGCGGTTCAGTTCACTTTCCGTCGTTCGTCCATGTTCCGTGTTCTCATAGGGGACCTGTGGGTCTTCCTCCTTTCTCTGTTCATGCCGCCTCCTCTTATGTTTCCTCCCACCTCTGCGATTCCTCCTTTTGTTGCTGTTACGTCCAATTGCTTGGCTCCTAAAAAACTCAAAGAGGAAGAAGAAGCTCCCAAATTTGAATCGTCAGTGGAGTCAGACTCTGCTGTATTAAAACCAAATCTGTGTAGATCCCTCTCCTGTGGTCTCCTCCGTTTCTTCTGTTGGAAGGTCCTAGATCTCCTATTATGGAATGATGATTGTGTGCCAGGATGCCATGAAAAAACCCGGCCCGATCTATAATCCTCCATGTCACGGAACCATTTGGACCTCTTAGTTTTTTCAATATCAGCACGAAATTTAGCAAGGTTTTCATCCAGTTTGATCTTGTACAATTCCAACTCTTGCACTGTCATCAAAACAGTCAATTGTTGCTCCAAATCCACCACAGCCGATTTTATCAGCTCCATCTCCTTCCGGAGAAATTCAATATTCAGGAGCATCAAGTCAAATGAAAATTTATTGGTGATGGATTCGAACTTATTACAAAATTGAACATTATCCACCAGCAGAGTGGGACATAGATGTGGACGTAGGCCACGAGGTATCCTACGGGCCTTATAATACTCAGTGAGTGTAGTCACATGAAGTTCCAAAGAGATCAATCTCCTTTGCTCACTCTCGTGTCTCTTGCATACCATATCTGCAGTAGATTTGCTAAAAAAGGCATTATCATTAGAGGAGCCAGAGAGAATCTTTATAGCATCCTCCTCTGTGTATGAAAAAGTTATGGCATTATCCAGTTCACCCACCTCTGGATTGATTATAGGCTCCATAGCCTTGATCCGGTGCACGCTGGTTAGGATTCAAATCACAGCTATATAGAAAAAGTCAACCACCAGCACTCAGATAGAGGATGTACGCTCAAAAGTCCAAGGATCCAATCGGACCCATAATCACAGAGAGAGAAGAAGGAGCAGCATCCATACCAGGTGAATAGTATCCAAAACGGTCTTTATTCTGCCATCAGAGAAATACAACGTTTCGGCCGGGTTGGCCTTTGTCAAGTATTCAAAATATCAAAAGTGGCCATCTTAACTCCTTAGCGACCGCCGATACGCCTTTCAACGGCGGCCGCTAAGAGTACTTAAACCACAGCGCCGTTAATTAACGGCGCTGTGGAAAAAGTGAATAGCGCCCCCCAGAGTCAGATTTTCTCCGGGGTCTCGGCTGCCGGGGGTAGCCGAGACCCCAGAGAACATGATTCGGGGGTTTTTTTTACCGACCCCGCATTTGCGATCGCCGGCAATTAACCATTTACCGGTGATCGCAAAAAAAAACAAAAACGCGATCTCTTTTTAATTTCTCTGTCCTCCGATGTGATCGCACATCAGAGGACAGAGAAAAGGAGTCCCAGATAGCCCCCCGATACTCACCTATCTCCCCCGGTGCTCTTCGTGGCTCCCGGCCCGCCGGCCCCGGGGAGAATCTTTGGGGTCTCGGCTACCGGGGGTAGCCGAGACCCCAAAGAGCATGATCGGGGTCGATTTTACCGACCCCTGTTTTGCGATCGCCGGTAATTAACTGTTTACCGGCGACCACAAAAAAAAAAAAAAAAAAAAAGCAAAGTGTAATTCTCTGTCCTCTGATGTGATCTCACATCAGAGGACAGAGAAATAGGGGGATTCGGGGACCCTATCATACTTACCGGTGTCCCTGGGTCCTCCTGCTGCTCCTCCTGGCCGCCGGCATCTTCTGGGCAAAAGAAAATGGCGGGCGCATGCGCAGTGCACCCGCCATCTGTCTCCATCTGCCGGCCGGCAGGAGAAGAGCAGTTGGGGCTAAAATTAGGGTTAGGGTTAAAGCTAGGGTTAGGGCTAGGGTTAGGGTTAGGGCTAGGGTTAGGGTTAGGGCTAGGGTTAGGGCTAGGGTTAGGGCTAGGGTTAGGGTTAGGGCTAGGGTTAGGGCTAGGGTTAGGGCTAGGTTTAGGGCTAGGGTTAGGGTTAGGGCTAGGGTTAGGGCTAGGGTTAGGGTTAGGGTTAGGGCTAGGGTTAGGGCTAGCGTTAGGGCTAGGGTTAGGGCTAGGGCTAGGGTTAGGGCTAGGGTTAGGGTTAGGGCTAGGGTTAGGGCTAGGGTTAGGGTTAGGGCTAGGGTTAGGGCTAGGGTTAGGGCTAGGGTTAGGGCTAAATTTAGGGTTAGGGTTGGGGCTAAATTTAGCGTTAGGGTTGGGGCTAAATTTAGGGTTAGGGTTGGCGCTAAATTTAGGGTTAGGCTTCTTTCACACTAACGTCGGTACGGGGCCATCGCAATGCATCGGCCCGACATACCAACGCACGTTGTGAAAATTGTGCACAACGTGGGCAGCGGATGTAGTTTTTCAACGCATCCGCTGGTCAATCTATGTCCTGGGGAGGAGGGGGCGGAGTTACGGCCACGCATGCGCGGTCAGAAATGGCGGATGCGACATACAAAAAAACGTTACATTGAACTTTTTTTTGTGCTGACGGTACGCCAAAACACTGATCCAGTGCACGACGGACGCGACGTGTCGCCATCCGTCACGATCCGTCGGCAATACAAGTCTATGGGCAAAAAACGCATCCTGCGGGCACATTTGCAGGATCCGTTTCTTGTCCAAAACGACGGATTGCGACGGATGCCAAACAACGCAAGTGTGAAAGTAGCCTTAGGGCTAGGGTTAGGGTTGGGGCTAAAGTTAGCGCTAGGGTTGGGGCTAAGGTTAGGGTTAGAGTTGGGATTAGGGTTAGGGTTTGGATTAGGGTTGGTATTAGGGTTAGGGTTGGCATTAGGTTTACGCTTGGGATTAGGGTTAGGTTTGGGATTAGGGTTAAGGTTAGGGTTGTGATTGGGGGTGTATTGGGATTAGGGTTAGGTTTGAGGTTAGGGTTGAGATTAGGATTAGGGGTGTGTTGGATTTAGGGTTTTGATTAGGGTTATGGTTAGGGTTGACATTAGGGTTGTTTTGGGGTAAGGGTTGTGATTATCGTTAGGGTTAGTGATTAGGATTATGGATCAGGTTGGGATTAGGGTTAGGGGTGTGTTGGGGTTAGGGTTGGAGCTAGAATTGGGGGGTTTCCACTGTTTAGGTACATCAGGGGGTCTCCAAACACGACAGCCAATTTTGCGCTCAAAAAGTCAAATGGTGCTCCCTCCCTTCTGAGCTCTGCCGTGCGCCCAAACAGTGGGTTACCCCCACATATGGGGCATCAGCGTACTCGGGATAAATTGGACAACAACTTCTGGGGTCCAATTACTCCTGTTACCCTTGTGAAAATAAAAACTTGGGGGCTACAAAATCTTTTTTGTGGAAAAAAAAATATTTTTTATTTTTATGACTCTGCATTATAAACTTCTGTGAAGCACTTGGGCATTCAAAGTTCTCACCACACATCTAGATAAGTTCCTTGGGGGGTCTAGTTTCCAAAACGGGGTCTCAAGGACCGATTGGTGAAGTCAGATGTTGGGACAGACAGGGTTGCCGTCCAGAGGACACTATGTCCTCCTCGGATGGGCAATTTTCCCTGTCTGAACTGTGCTTGTTGTGGCAACATGCTTAAGGGTGACAGTTTTCACCATCCTCGTACCGGTAAAAAATTCATGATTAGAGACCGCTATACATGCTCTGCGAAATTTGTCATCTATTTAATAGTATGTCCATGTGGACTTATGTACGTTGGTGAAACAACGATGGAAGTAAAAGCGCGAATAAGTAAACATAAGAGCACAATAAGAACAAATTTACATGAATTACCAATACCCAAACACTTCAGTGAATGTAGACATTCTATCAACCAATTACGTTTTAGGGTCATAGATGGGGTCCCGGCCTTGAGGAGAGGGGGTGATAGGAAACTTAATATCAAACAAAAAGAGTTGAGGTGGATCTCGGTATTAGAGACGCTACAACCTAGAGGGTTGAATGTAGATTACAACTTACAAATATGTATGTCTTGATTTGGACATTATGTACGTTATGACCTGATTGGTCATATTTAATTGATATATATGTAGCTATATGTCTTTTGATCCCCTGATGTACCTCATGGATGCGTCCATTTCTGTGTATTTTTAATTTTGTGCTGTTGCATGTTTTAATTTTTCTTTCTTTTCTGTTTTTATAGTGCACTCGGGATTTGACATCCAAGGGACATATGGAGGATACTGGGAATTTTCTCCCTTCTCCTTTTCCATATTCTCCTGCATATACGTATTTTCCTCCCTTTGATCCTTGTCTGCCAAATCACCTTGTGATCAATGTATCCTATGTGTGTAGAGGGCGGTTGCCATGGATTTGGCTAGGTTCATGTCATCTCTATGAGCGCAGGCGTGGTGCGGCATGTGGGCGTGCTGGGGGTGCTGGCGTTTATGCGTCATTACACCTCCTTGCCGGTCATGTGACTGCGCTCTCTGCCTTGGGTCTCTGGCGATGACGTTCGGCCTGTGACGCTGGGCGCAGGCGCTGTGTGTTACACCAGGTGGTGGTCACATGACCGCCGCTTTGGTGTGCGCTATGCGCAGGCGCCGGCGTTCTAAGGCGGACAGACATATCCATATGGGTAGGTGGCGATTGGTTACAAGTAGCTTATGCGCCTTTATTGTTCAGCGGATGGTGATTGGTTAACCGATATGTGGACATGAACAAGATCTGGGGATTGGTGGAATCATCGCCATGGCAACAGAACAGCTAGAGCTATGATTGGGACAGCGATCAGATGTTATGTTTCCTGTGTGCTTTTCTTATTTATTGCTGCTAATATTTGTGTAATATAATGGTGATTGGTTGCTAATTGATGGATTTTTCTATGTTATGTATAATGTGAGCACATATTATGTGATTTTAAGAGGATTTAATAAAGGCCGCCCCTTGTTGGTGATTGGTTCCTGCATTGGTTCCACACTATTTAAGATGGCCACTTTTGATATTTTGTATACTTGACGAAGGCCAACCCGGCCGAAACGTTGTATTTCTCTGATGGCAGAATAAAGACCATTTTGGACACTATTCACCTGGTATGGATGCTGCTCCTTCTTCTTTTCTCTCACCAATGTTCCATTTGTCCTGCAGAGCCATTGTCCTCCGCCTGGTTGGACGGGACCAAGGGTTCTGTCGCCTGTATCATATTGTTATCAACAGTAAACAGTTTGGCAAGTGTGGCATATCTGGTTAGATGACCCTCCTTCTCTCCACAGTTGAGAACACATACAGGTACCCTCCTCTTGCGGAAGTCAACCACTCCTCTGGCTGTCAGGACTTTAGGCCTACTGTCCGAATACACAGGTTCTACGAGTGCCTGATAGTCTTTACCTCGGATACCTATTGCTGCCCGACACAATATTAGCATTTCACTCCTGGGGGGTATTGCAATGGGGATTGGATCACTCAATGTGACTCTGCCAATTTCTCCACCAGATAGTTCTACCTGCTATCTCTGTACCAGGGCTCTGATCTCCTTTTGCAGGACTCTGTTCACTGTAACCAGCAGTTTCTGCCACCTGTTGTAACAAGACAATAACCTCAGCCAGACAATTTTCAATAACATTAGTACCAATGGTCATCATAGCGTTACATTCACTTCACTCAATATCAACAATCACCATCCCTTGGGCTTTTAATTCTACCCGCTCCACTTTAATGGTGACTTCCTTGCATCCCACCTGCGGCAAAGGCTGACCACTACTGGCTACTATCTTTAAATCACTATCTGGACCACGGGTAATATCTGTATCAGCCCAATAACGTTTATAAAGGATGTAAGGCATAGTTGTAGCCTGTGAACCGGTGTCCAACAAAGCATTCATTGGGATGCCATCGATCACAATGGGGAGAATAGGCCATCCTCCGACGTATTTGGCTTGCCAGTTGTGTGGGCTTGGTTGATCTACTCCTGGGGGTTGGCCCTCTGCCCCAGGGGTCGCTCGTTTAAATAACAGTACCTTGCAATGTGTCCTGCCTGGTTGCAGCGGCGGCAGATGGGTCGTCCATCCTGGTGATAGCAGTCGTCGTCTCTCCCTCTGGTCGGCGAGATCCTCTTCTGTCGTTGCCAAGGGACGTCCTCCGGTCTGGAAGCCAGCTTGATCCTCTCCTTGAGGGATTCCTGTAGAAACTGCACGGTCCGGGCTAATGCAGCAACGCTTTTGGTCAGCTCCTGCACCTGGAGGCGTAGTCCTGTAGAAGAATCCTCATCTAGGACCTGTGCATCAGCTTCAACGGAGACCTGAGGGTGTGATGCCACCTCCTGGTAGTACGTGAGGGCTGCACGCTTAAGAGGCACTGCACAGCTGGGTGGAGGTTCGTGCAACACCCGGATGGCTCTGTCCTTAAACTGTGCAAAGTCCAGGTCAGGGTTTTGCAAGGCCAGGATGCATAGCTGAGTCCTGTGGGTGCTAGACAGGAGCCGCTCAATGAACTGCTCTTTCAAAAGTTTATCTCCATCCTGTATGCTGTTAGGATCTACTTGGCTAACAGCCCGGAGCGCCTCCTGCAAATTAAGGGCATAGTCCCGCATACTGTCCTGTGCTTTTTGCTTACACCTGAAGAACTTCAACGTATGTGACTCTCCGGATTACTGTGGGAGCCATGCTGCTCCAGGTATATACGGCATGGAGAGGGGCATGATGGGCACCGTAGCTGTGGCGGTGTCCTGCCGGCTCGCTGGAGCTGCGGGCTCTGCGGGGCCTGGGAGCTGTATAAGGCCTGCGGCTGCATCCTCCACGGGGCATCACTGGGCCTGCGGGTGCGTCCGCTGCGGGGACCGTGGGTACTATGGGGCCTGCGGCTGTGACCGCCACCAATCCTCCTCCTGTGTCAGACATGGCTCTTCCCCCTCGCTAACCTGGTACAAACCGGGCCTCCTCTCCGGAGTCTGCAGAGGTTCCTCCGGTGCGTCACTTGGCACTTTGTGGCGTCTTCACTTCTGGCGTTGCTGTACGGCATCTTCACTTCCAACGTTCCTCTCAGCAGCGCGGCACCCATTTCTCCTGCTTTGCGCTCTTTCCGGTTGGCTCCGCCCACAAAGGTACGCCTCCTCGCGTGTAACAGCGTGTCCCTCCCCCGGCCTGTGTCCCTGGACTGCCATGTAATCAGGCTTGAGTAAACAACCAGTGGGGGGAGCCCTACCCCATGGAATGGTGGATCTCAGGACACAGAACAATAGACTCACGTGTTGGCTGATTCAGTTGTGAGGTGACTTGCAAAGGGCTGGGATCCTATGCTGAGGCGAGAACCTAGTACCAGTGTATGGAGGGTTAAAAGCTGCCACATTGGACTGTGTTGTGGCCCTCATCTGCTGGAGCCATTGAATTCACTCAAGGACTATTTCTATTTCCCTGGCGTCGGATTGCCGGGTGGTGCCCCCGGATCTGCTCCCTTTGTGTGGACTCAGTGTGGACTTATTACGGATGCTGCAGAATTACTTTCTTTTGTGTTATCCCAGTTCCCTGTTCTAATAAATCTTGTTGGATTGTTTATCGGTCTGGTGTCTCTTACTGCTCTGTTGCAAACCCCGTCACATCGCGCTCCACGCGGCGTGGCAGTGTCACTTTTGGCAGCAAACTGTCACACTCTCTGGCACACAGTACCTGGCGATGCCAGGGCACGAAATCCTGTTCGTGATGCCAAAGTTGAGTCGCCTGCAGGGCAGTGGGGTACTCGGTTCCAGGTCCGGTCGCAAGGGGGATGTCACGGTGGCTGCGACCCGGTCCATGGCCCTGGGCCTCAACGTTAAAGGGGAAAGTGTTCAAAGTTTGTCGTGACACCACCTGTGGAGTTCGGTCAGTAGTTGGACCGATGCTGCATTAAAGGGGTCCCCTGGGGGATGTTGTGGCAGCACAGATGTTACACTTCCCACAGGTGAAGCGGGGTTCCCAGGGGTCCTATGGTGTAGGGTGTGGATGGTATAGTCGGTAAATAAATGGAAGGAGATAAGTTGTAAGTCTTTTTTTTACTCAAATGCTTTTTATTAAATATAAAAGTCCAATAAAACATTTCACATTAAGACATAAATTTCCATTCTCCCCACTCTTAACCCCCCTTACCCAGCCCGCCCCCCTCCTTCCCTTTTAGACAGCTCACGCTTTCCTCTTAACATATCCTGTGGTATTATATACATTCACCATATACAATAACTTTTATTTGTAAATGAATGTACCATAAATATATAGGCGAACCCTCCTCAGGCCTAACTTCTCTTGGCCTCCACTAGCCTAGTTCCAACCAAGGCGTCCACGATTTTTCGAACAGGCCCATCTTCCCTCTTTTCTGATATACACCCTTTTCCAGGGTAATGACCTGCTTCATATATTTAAGATATTCTCCCCTCAAGGGAGGTTCATCTTTGATCCAATTTCTGGCTTTGACCTTCCGAGCCATGTATAGTAGTCTGGCGATTGCTATTTTCAGCTTTTTATCCACAGCTATCTCTTCCACGTACCCCAGCACGCACACCAAAGGTTCACATGACCGGCAAGGAGGTGTAATGACGAATAAACGCCAGCACCCCCAGCACGCTCACTGTTGTGAGTTCTGTTTTTGGGCTCCCTCTGGTGGTTACTGATGGTACTGGGTGACTTGTGTTCTCTGCGGTCTCTGGTGTCCACCTGTTCCATCAGGTTATGGGAGTTTCCTTTTTAACCTGGCTTTTTTGTCATTTCCTCACCGGCTATCAATGTAATCAGCGTGTCTTTTTACCTCTGCTCCCTGCGTCTGTTATCTTCAGGACAAGCTAAGTTTTGATTTTCCTGTTCCACGTTTTGCTTTATTTTTGTCTTAGTCCAGCTTGCAGATATGTGATTCCTTGCTGCTGGTTGCTCTAGTGGGATGAAATTACTCCTCATGTTCCATGAGTTGGCACATGAGTTCAAGTAATTTCAGGATGGTTTTTTGAAGGGTTTTTCGCTGACCGCGCAGTTCACTTTTGTATCCTCTGCTATCTAGCTTTAGCGGGCCTCATTTTTGCTGATTCTATTTTCATGGCTACGTGTGTGCTTTCCTCTCATTTCACCGTTATTACACGTGGGGGGCTGCTATTTCTGTGGGGTGTTTCTCTGGAGGCAAGTGAGGTCTGTGTTTCTTCTAATAGGGGAAGTTAATCCTTCGGCTGGCGCGAGACGTCTAGGAATCATCGTAGGCACGTTCCCCGGCTACTGCTAGTTGTGTGTTTAGGTTCAGGATCGCGGTCAGCTCAGGTTCCATCACCCTAGAGCTTGTTTTGTTTTTGTGCTTGTCCTTTTGTGATCCCCTGCCATTGGGATCATGACAGTATAGCCGGCCGACAGAAAAAATTGGTCATCGTTTTGGCTGAAGTAGGAGGAAAAGTAGTCTGAGGAAGTTTTTTTTTTTTTCCCCTCCTCAGTGTTTGCTGCCTAGCCTTAATTGCAGCTTGGCTGCTTCTTTCCTCCTCTTAATCCTTGAATGGCTCTGACCTCAGCTGTTTATCTTGGACGTCCAGAGTTTGGCTTCCAGCCTGAATAATCTTGCTGCTAAGGTTCAAAATATACAAGATTTTGTTGTACATACGCCTATGTCTGAACCTAGAATTCCTATCCCAGAGTTTTTTTCTGTAGAAATACCCTGGTTTAGGGAAAGAGGGGAAAAAAAAAAAAGAGACAAGTGCGGCGCTTCCTCTGAGCGTAATACGTTTTTACCAACAAGTTAAAAACATTTCTTTTATTTGTAGTTATGCTCACCTTCTATCGGTAAGAAATGCACGTTGAGATTCTCAAGGAATCAATTCTTTAGGCAACTCTTCTTCGTATGTTGTATAATCCAATAAGGTGTGCAGCTCACTTTGGAGAACTATGTGTTGATCCTGCTTCAGATCCACATAGGTGGCAATTTCAAAGAGAAAAAAAAAAAAAAAAAAAAAACTCCAAGTAAATGTGGCGCTAAGCACCTACGGATTTTTTTAAATTCATCCACTTCAAGTGAAAAATGTTAAAAAATTCATTTATTTTCTCAAAATAAAATATATTTGTAAATTTTTTTAAAAAACAGTACAACGCGTTTCGGCTGCTATTTTTACAGTGCAGCCTTCATCAGGTAGTAAAAAAACAAAAAGAACAAACAATACAATAAGCACTATAAAATGATGTTACAACCTCCAAGTTCTCTTATTTATGAGGGTTCCTAGAAGGGATTAGCAGGGCGGGACCGGGGATCAGGTTCTCCTTTCCTGATGACTAACTACATGGTAGCCTCTAAAGAGACACATTTATCCTATATATATAAAAGAGCAGTTTAGTACTTCTATTCTATCCAAAATGAGCTTTTAGATACATGGTATTACACTGTTACGAACAAACACAACATTAAAAATATAGGTATATACACAATCATAAATATGATTCCTTCCAATACCTCATCAATATATTTAAAAAAAATATATAAAAAAAAAAAAAAAAAAAAAAAGGGAATTCTGGAATTGGGGCATGAAGCGGGGAAAATTATAACAAAAACGCACTTCAAAAGCTGTGATACGAATGGCTACGTGGACTTTAGAAGTGCGCATTATAAAAAATGGAAAACTAATGTACCATTCAGCCAGTTCTTAAGGATACGAAAAAACTGTACAAACACTAAAGATTATGTGACCCAATCAGCGATACTGAAGAAAAGGTTCAGTGATAAGAAGTATCCAAAAAAATTAATCGAGGCAGCATACAGAAAGAATTTGGACAAAGTACAGGAGGATTGTCTCCCAAGTAGGAAGAGAAAAGATTGTAATGCAGAGGAAACTAGAGGGAAAGAACGGCCAGCAAGCAATGAGGAGAATAAGAGAAATCTTTGGAAGTTTAATTTTATAACAACTTATAATAAAGGGAATGTATTGATAAGGAGAATTTTAAAAAAATATTGGTATATTTTAAAAAAAGATGTGATTCTTGGGAAAATGCTTCCAAGGGAACCGGGAGTAACCTTTAGGAGAGGGGCGACAGTGAAAAATATTGTAGCTCAGAGTAAATTAAGAGAGGTTCCAAAAATAAAAAACATGATAGGAAACAATACCAATGTGAATGGAGGGAAGATGAACACAGGAGTATATAGATGCTCTTCAAACAAATGTAAATGTTGTAAGATCATTAACCATGGAGCTCAGAGTATTCAATCTAATACTACTGGGGAAACAATTAAGATTAAGCAGAGACTCACATGTAGAACGGATTTTGTCATCTACGTAGTGACTTGCAAATGCGGGCTCCAATACGTGGGACGGACTTCCCAGGAATTGAGTGCCCGGATGAATAATCACCGCTATAATGCAAAGAACGGGCAGATTAAACATAGTCTGTCCCGTCATCTCCTGCTGAAGCACAATAAATGCTTCTGCATTACGGTCACACCGCTGGAGCATATACCAAAAGGGGCTAATAACAGGAACAAATTATTAAACCGCAAGGAGTCATATTGGATATATAGGTTACAAAGCCTTTATCCAAATGGACTTAATGATGTAGTAGAGAATGTGTAAGGGTTTGTCATAAATAGCTCAGTCGTTCGCGCATGTGTCAATACAACAACACAAAAAGGAAGGGGGAAGGAAAAAAAAGGAAAAAAAAGGGAGAATTCCCTTTTTTTTTTTTTTTATTTTTTTTTTTTTATATATTTTTTTTAAATATATTGATGAGGTATTGGAAGGAATCATATTTATGATTGTGTATATACCTATATTTTTAATGTTGTGTTTGTTCGTAACAGTGTAATACCATGTATCTAAAAGCTCATTTTGGATAGAATAGAAGTACTAAACTGCTCTTTTATATATATAGGATAAATGTGTCTCTTTAGAGGCTACCATGTAGTTAGTCATCAGGAAAGGAGAACCTGATCCCCGGTCCCGCCCTGCTAATCCCTTCTAGGAACCCTCATAAATAAGAGAACTTGGAGGTTGTAACATCATTTTATAGTGCTTATTGTATTGTTTGTTCTTTTTGTTTTTTTACTACCTGATGAAGGCTGCACTGTAAAAATAGCAGCCGAAACGCGTTGTACTGTTTTTTAAAAAAATGTACAAATATATTTTATTTTGAGAAAATAAATGAATTTTTTAACATTTTTCACTTGAAGTGGATGAATTTAAAAAAATCCGTAGGTGCTTAGCGCCACATTTACTTGGAGTTTTTTTTTTTTTTTTTTTTTCTCTTTGAAATTGCCACCTATGTGGATCTGAAGCAGGATCAACACATAGTTCTCCAAAGTGAGCTGCACACCTTATTGGATTATACAACATACGAAGAAGAGTTGCCTAAAGAATTGATTCCTTGAGAATCTCAACGTGCATTTCTTACCGATAGAAGGTGAGCATAACTACAAATAAAAGAAATGTTTTTAACTTGTTGGTAAAAACGTATTACGCTCAGAGGAAGCGCCGCACTTGTCTCTTTTTTTTTTTTCCCCTCTTTCCCTAAACCAGGGTATTTCTAAAGACTTTTGGAGCTGAAGGAGCATTTCCTCACCAGCTGGGAACAGACACTCTAGGTTACTAGAGGGCGAGCAGCAATCTCTGAGGATGGAATATTTTACTAATAGACAATCCAGGAGAAAAGAACTTTTGTCAACAATTACTTCATCGAGACTACCAACATTAAGAGAGAATCCCGAAGAGACTCCTTTGGATTTGGAAGGTAAAAAATTAATCAATCGACTGTTCTCGGACTTTGAGAAAATAATGAAAAATGAAATCCGACATCAATTAGATGCTGAATTTTTAAATATTTGTGCACAGCAAAGAATCATACCGAAAGGATTAAGGATTTATTTTAAAAGCACTTTTCCGGGTGATCTGGTTTTTTCTGAAAAATAGGATAAGATCCTGGACTTGTGCTCTTATAATCTGATGGACATTTTAGTACAAAAGCGGAGTGCACTAGCAAAGATATCAGCAGACCAGTGCTGTGATATACTTACAAAACTTAAACGGTTTGAAAAATGTTCTTATTATGATACTGTAAACAAGGATGTAACTAGGAAATTAAGAATATTTGAGAATGATTTAATGGAAGCAAAAACGAAGAAATTTCGTAGGGACTCAGAAATTATCCATCCATCAGCAAATAAGGGAAAGTTCCAAGCCCCTAGAGAGCCCCTTATTGGAAAACAAACTGAACATCTAAATAAAATTGTAGAAAAACTGAAGGACAAACCTGAAAATCAGAGGGTAAAAATTAAAGATAAAAAGGGAAATAAAACAAAAAACAGGGAAGCCAAGTTTAGGGTTGAGGATATGCTTGAGGAGAGCATAAATTTGATAAATCTTACAACAGACCAGGGGTCACCAAAGCCAAGTACATCTGGGAAGGGAAATACGCCCCTATCATTCTTTTCCACAACATTGCTCAGCCCGGATAAAAGAAATCCGGTGAACATTTCTACACCGGTATTGACGCACCTTCACTATCCCACTTATGGTGTAAGACAAGAAAACTCCACTTTGCCCAATGTACCCTCCTCTAACCCTGTACATCCATCCCCAAAAAACCTCAATTTGGGTGCACATACAGACATCAGTGACCTTTCAATACATGATTACACCATCCATGACAGTTCTAGTTCACCTTTCACCACGGTACTACAGGCTCCTTCTCCCTCCCCCTCTCCATCTTCCACCATCTCACATGTATCTTTTTTATCGATAGTTCCAACGAGACCCATCGTAACAAACACGAACCCCCAAATGTTGACCAATGCGAGCGAAGGGAAAATAAACAATTCTCTTTCTCCACCGAACATACAACAGAATCGAATCACACGTTATTTCCAAAAATTGCCAACACAAATGTGCAAAAAAAGAAAAAGAGAACAAGAGGGACAAGAGGCAGAGGCCTCACAAAGAAATCAAAAACATCTAAAAAATTCAAAACATTTAGAAAGCAAAATGAAGTAAAAATATCAGAAATTAGGAATAAGTGTGATAAATCTACAGTATCGGTAGATCAGAATAAAATAAGTACAGGGATTAATGAGGAAATAAAAAGTATTCCAACAGTAAAAATTTTTAATCTCTCTGATCACTTGTTATCATCCACCGAAATGGGCATCCTAATGAAAGGGTTAAATTTTTGTCCATCACAAAACACTAATGATTTTGAGTTATTTTTGGACTTAAATAGATTCACAAGAAAATTAACCCTATTGAGGCATTTCACAATTAAAGAAAGAAATGCCACAGTACAAACAGATACAAAATTAGTTGACAAAGATATAGATATTTTGGAAACAGAGACCACAAGTGCTAGCAACTACCTACATAAAGAAGTAGTGCCTGTCTCTTCGTTTTATCCGACTCACCATAGGGGGCATTGTCTAGAGACATTTTTTCATCTTGTTTCAGAAGAATTCAGGAATCTGAATAAAAATAGTCTTAGTTCTAATGAGGAACAGAAAGTTGTTGGTAAGAATAAAAGGATAAAAACAAAAAATTTTAAAAAAAACCATTATGTTTACAAAGAGAATATCACACAGCAAGAAAAAAATGCATTGAATTCCTTGAAAAACAACACAGAGATTGTGATAAGACAGGCAGATAAGGGGGGAGGGGTAGTGATTCAGAATAGGCCTGATTACTTGAAAGAAGCCTATAACATTCTATCTGATACTAAATATTATGAAATTTTAAAAAATGATCCTTCAGCTAATTTTAATAAGGAATATCATGGTTTTATAAACAAAGCCCATAAAGAGAATATAATAAATAAAAAAGAAAAGAAATTTTTGACCAACAATACACCAACAATAGCACATTTTTATCATCTTCCAAAGATGCATAAAAATTCCACTAATCCACCTGGTCGCCCGATTATATCTGGTATTGATTCCTTAACAAGTTCATTATCGCATTACATTGATTTATTTCTTCAAGAAATTGTAACTACCCTTCCTTCATATTTGAAAGACTCTGCACAACTGATTGAGGAATGTAGGAATATAGAATGGCAGGAGAATTACAGCTTTATCACACTGGATGTAAATTCATTGTACTCCAACATTGATCACACACTTGGCATCAGATCAGTAGATCATTATTTATCATCAGTATCAGGACTGCAGGAGGAACAAAAAACATTTTTGTTGGAAGGGTTGAAATTCATATTAACGCACAATATCTTTGAGTTCCAGGGTAAACTCTATTTACAGCGCCTTGGTACAGCGATGGGGACTCGGGTAGCGCCAAGTTTCGCAAATCTCTTTATGGGACGTTTCGAGTCCTCATCGCTGTTGTATGCATCTGAATACAAAGAAAAAATATTACTATACCGTAGATATATAGATGATTTGATCATTTTCTGGGCCGGGACTGAGGAAGAAGCCTGTAAATTAATAGATTCTCTTAATAGCAATAACTGGGGCATCTCCTTTACGTCATGCATCAGAAGGGACAAAATCGTGTTCCTGGACCTGGAATTGGGGCATGAAGCGGGGAAAATTATAACAAAAACGCACTTCAAAAGCTGTGATACGAATGGCTACGTGGACTTTAGAAGTGCGCATTATAAAAAATGGAAAACTAATGTACCATTCAGCCAGTTCTTAAGGATACGAAAAAACTGTACAAACACTAAAGATTATGTGACCCAATCAGCGATACTGAAGAAAAGGTTCAGTGATAAGAAGTATCCAAAAAAATTAATCGAGGCAGCATACAGAAAGAATTTGGACAAAGTACAGGAGGATTGTCTCCCAAGTAGGAAGAGAAAAGATTGTAATGCAGAGGAAACTAGAGGGAAAGAACGGCCAGCAAGCAATGAGGAGAATAAGAGAAATCTTTGGAAGTTTAATTTTATAACAACTTATAATAAAGGGAATGTATTGATAAGGAGAATTTTAAAAAAATATTGGTATATTTTAAAAAAAGATGTGATTCTTGGGAAAATGCTTCCAAGGGAACCGGGAGTAACCTTTAGGAGAGGGGCGACAGTGAAAAATATTGTAGCTCAGAGTAAATTAAGAGAGGTTCCAAAAATAAAAAACATGATAGGAAACAATACCAATGTGAATGGAGGGAAGATGAACACAGGAGTATATAGATGCTCTTCAAACAAATGTAAATGTTGTAAGATCATTAACCATGGAGCTCAGAGTATTCAATCTAATACTACTGGGGAAACAATTAAGATTAAGCAGAGACTCACATGTAGAACGGATTTTGTCATCTACGTAGTGACTTGCAAATGCGGGCTCCAATACGTGGGACGGACTTCCCAGGAATTGAGTGCCCGGATGAATAATCACCGCTATAATGCAAAGAACGGGCAGATTAAACATAGTCTGTCCCGTCATCTCCTGCTGAAGCACAATAAATGCTTCTGCATTACGGTCACACCGCTGGAGCATATACCAAAAGGGGCTAATAACAGGAACAAATTATTAAACCGCAAGGAGTCATATTGGATATATAGGTTACAAAGCCTTTATCCAAATGGACTTAATGATGTAGTAGAGAATGTGTAAGGGTTTGTCATAAATAGCTCAGTCGTTCGCGCATGGGTCAATACAACAACACAAAAAGGAAGGGGGAAGGAAAAAAAAGGAAAAAAAAGGGAGAATTCCCTTTTTTTTTTTTTTTTTTTTTTTTTTTTATATATTTTTTTTAAATATATTGATGAGGTATTGGAAGGAATCATATTTATGATTGTGTATATACCTATATTTTTAATGTTGTGTTTGTTCGTAACAGTGTAATACCATGTATCTAAAAGCTCATTTTGGATAGAATAGAAGTACTAAACTGCTCTTTTATATATATAGGATAAATGTGTCTCTTTAGAGGCTACCATGTAGTTAGTCATCAGGAAAGGAGAACCTGATCCCCGGTCCCGCCCTGCTAATCCCTTCTAGGAACCCTCATAAATAAGAGAACTTGGAGGTTGTAACATCATTTTATAGTGCTTATTGTATTGTTTGTTCTTTTTGTTTTTTTACTACCTGATGAAGGCTGCACTGTAAAAATAGCAGCCGAAACGCGTTGTACTGTTTTTTAAAAAAATTTACAAATATATTTTATTTTGAGAAAATAAATGAATTTTTTAACATTTTTCACTTGAAGTGGATGAATTTAAAAAAATCCGTAGGTGCTTAGCGCCACATTTACTTGGAGTTTTTTTTTTTTTTTTTTTTTTTCTCTTTGAAAGAGTTTTTTTCTGGAGATAGATCTAGTTTTCTGAATTTTAGGAACAATTGCAAGTTGTTTCTTTCCTTGAAATCTCGCTCCTCTGGAGACCCTGCTCAGCAGGTCAAGATTGTTATATCTTTCCTGCGGGGTGACCCTCAGAATTGGGCATTTGCATTGGCACCAGGGGATCCTGTGTTGCTCAATGTGGATGCGTTTTTTCTGGCATTGGGTTTGCTCTATGAGGAACCTAACCTAGAGATTCAGGCTGAGAAAGCTTTATTGGCTCTCTCTCAGGGGCAAGATGAAGCAGAAATATATTGTCAGAAATTTCGGAAATGGTCGGTGCTTACTCAGTGGAATGAGTGCGCTCTGGCTGCAAAATTCAGAGATGGCCTTTCTGAGGCCATTAAAGATGTTATGGTGGGGTTCCCGGCGCCTACAGGTCTGAATGAGTCCATGACTATGGCTATTCAGATTGATCGGCGTTTACGGGAGCGCAAACCTGTGCACCATTTGGCGGTGTCTTCTGAACAGGCACCTGAGATAATGCAATATGATAGAATTCAGTCCAGAAGTGAACGGCAAAATTATAGGCGGAAAAATGGATTGTGTTTTTATTGTGGTGATTCAGCTCATGTTATATCAGCATGCTCTAAACGCACAAAAAAGGTTGATAAGTCTGTTGCCATTGGTACTTTACAGTCTAAGTTCATTCTGTCTGTGACTCTGATTTGTTCATTATCATCCATTTCCGTCGATGCCTATGTGGATTCAGGCGCTGCCCTGAGTCTTATGGATTGGTCATTTGCCAATCGCTGTGGATTTAGTCTGGAACCTCTGGAAGTTCCTATTCCTTTGAAAGGAATTGTCTCTACACCTTTGGCTATGAATAAACCTCAGTACTGGACACAAGTGACCATGCGTATGACTCCCGTTCATCAGGAGGTGATTCGCTTCCTGGTACTGTATAATTTACATGATGTCTTAGTGCTTGGTCTGCCATGGTTACAAACTCATAACCCAGTCCTGGACTGGAAAACAATGTCTGTGTTAAGCTGGGGATGTCAGGGGGTTCATGATGATGCATCTCCGATTTCTATCGCTTCATCTACTCCTTCTGAGGTTCCGGTATTTTTGTCTGATTATCGGGAGGTTTTTGAGGAACCTAAGCTCAGTTCGCTTCCTCCTCACAGGGATTGCGATTGTGCTATAGATTTGATTCCTGGCAGTAAATTCCCTAAAGGTCGTTTGTTCAATCTGTCAGTGCCAGAGCATACTGCTATGCGGAATTATGTTAAGGAGTCCTTGGAAAAGGGACATATTCGTCCATCTTCGTCTCCTTTGGGAGCAGGTTTTTTTTTCGTGGCCAAAAAAGATGGTTCCTTGAGGCCTTGCATAGATTATCGTCTTTTGAATAAGATTACAGTCAAATATCAGTATCCTTTGCCATTGTTGACTGATTTGTTCGCTCGCATTAAGGGGGCTAAATGGTTCACTAAGATTGATCTTCGGGGTGCGTATAATCTTGTGCGGATAAGGCAGGGTGATGAGTGGAAAACCGCATTTAATACGCCTGAGGGCCATTTCGAGTATTTGGTGATGCCTTTTGGACTTTCTAATGCTCCTTCTGTCTTCCAGTCTTTTATGCACGATATTTTCCGTGAATATCTGGATAAATTTATTATCGTGTATTCGGATGATGTTTTGGTTTTTTCTGATGACTGGGAGTCTCATGTTCAGCAGGTCAGGAAGGTGTTTCAGGTCCTGCGGGCCAATTCTTTGTTTGTAAAGGGTTCTAAATGTCTCTTTGGAGTCCAGAAGATTTCTTTTTTGGGGTATATTTTTTCCCCTTCTACTATTGAGATGGATCCCGTCAATTTTCAGGCTATTTGTGACTGGACGCAGCCTACTTCTCTTAAGAGTCTACAGAAGTTCTTGGGCTTTGCTAATTTTTATTGTCGCTTCATAACTAATTTTTCTAGTGTTGTTAAGCCTTTGACGGATTTGACTAAGAAGGGTGCTGATGTTACTGATTGGTCTCCTGCGGCTGTGGAGGCCTTTCAGGAACTTAAGCGCCGGTTCTCTTCTGCTCCTGTGTTGCGTCAGCCAGATACGTCGCTTCCTTTTCAGGTTGAGGTTGATGCTTCCGAGATCGGAGCGGGGGCGGTTTTGTCACAGAGAAGCTCCGATGGCTCAGTGATGAAGCCATGTGCGTTCTTTTCTAGAAAATTTTCGCCCGCTGAACGGAATTATGATGTTGGTAATCGGGAGCTTTTGGCCATGAAGTGGGCATTTGAGGAGTGGCGTCATTGGCTTGAGGGTGCTAGACATCGTGTGGTGGTCTTGACTGATCACAAAAATCTGATTTACCTTGAGTCTGCCAAGCGTCTGAATCCTAGACAGGCTCGTTGGTCTCTGTTTTTCTCCCGTTTTAATTTTGTGGTTTCATACCTGCCAGGTTCAAAGAATGTGAAGGCGGATGCTCTTTCTAGGAGTTTTGTGCCTGACTCCCCTGGAAATTCTGAGCCCACTGGTATCCTTAGGGATGGGGTGATTTTGTCGGCTGTCTCCCCAGACTTGCGACGTGCTTTGCAGGAGTTTCAGGCGGATAAACCTGATCGTTGTCCGCCGGATAGACTGTTTGTTCCGGATAATTGGACCAGTAGAGTCATCTCCGAGGTCCATTCTTCTGTGTTGGCAGGTCATCCTGGAATATTTGGTACTAGAGACTTGGTGGCCAGGTCTTTTTGGTGGCCTTCCTTGTCGAGGGATGTGCGTTCTTTCGTGCAGTCTTGTGGAGTTTGTGCTCGGGCTAAGCCTTGCTGTTCTCGGGCCAGTGGATTGTTGTCACCTTTGCCTATCCCGAAGAGGCCTTGGACGCACATTTCCATGGACTTTATTTCGGATCTCCCTGTCTCTCAAAAAATGTCCGTCATATGGGTTGTGTGTGACCGCTTTTCTAAGATGGTTCATCTGGTACCCTTGCCTAAGTTACCTTCCTCCTCTGAGTTGGTCCCTCTGTTTTTTCAAAACGTGGTCCGTTTGCATGGCATTCCGGAGAACATCGTTTCTGACAGGGGATCCCAGTTTGTGTCTAGATTTTGGCGGACGTTCTGTGCTAAGATGGGCATTGATTTGTCCTTTTCGTCTGCATTCCATCCCCAGACGAATGGCCAGACGGAACGAACTAATCAGACTTTAGAAACTTATTTAAGGTGTTTTGTTTCTGCTGATCAAGATGACTGGGTTTCCTTTTTGCCGCTTGCCGAGTTTGCCCTTAATAATCGGGCTAGTTCTGCTACCTTGGTTTCTCCTTTCTTTTGTAATTCGGGGTTTCATCCTCGTTTTTCCTCTGGTCAGGTGGAGCCTTCTGATTGTCCTGGAGTGGACATGGTGGTGGATAGGTTGCATCAGATTTGGAGTCATGTGGTGGACAATTTGAAGTTGTCCCAGGAGAGGGCTCAGCAGTTTGCTAATCGCCGTCGCCGCGTGGGTCCTCGAATTCTTGTTGGGGACTTGGTGTGGTTGTCTTCTCGTTTTGTTCCTATGAAGGTCTCTTCTCCTAAGTTCAAGCCTCCGTTCATCGGTCCCTATAGGATCTTGGAAATTCTTAACCCTGTGTCGTTTCGTTTGGATCTCCCGGCATCGTTTGCTATTCATAATGTGTTCCATCGGTCGTTGTTGCGGAAGTATGAGGTACCTGTTGTTCCTTCGCTTGAGCCTCCTGCTCCGGTGCTGGTGGAGGGTGAATTGGAGTATGTTGTGGAGAAGATCTTGGATTCTCGTGTTTCCAGACGGAAACTCCAGTATTTGGTCAAGTGGAAGGGTTATGGTCAGGAGGATAATTCTTGGGTGATTGCCTCTGATGTTCATGCTGCCGATTTGGTCCGTGCTTTTCATAGGGCTCATCCTGGTCGCCCTGGTGGTTCTCGTGAGGGTTCGGTGACCCCTCCTCAAGGGGGGGGTACTGTTGTGAGTTCTGTTTTTGGGCTCCCTCTGGTGGTTACTGATGGTACTGGGTGACTTGTGTTCTCTGCGGTCTCTGGTGTCCACCTGTTCCATCAGGTTATGGGAGTTTCCTTTTTAACCTGGCTTTTTTGTCATTTCCTCGCCGGCTATCAATGTAATCAGCGTGTCTTTTTACCTCTGCTCCCTGCGTCTGTTATCTTCAGGACAAGCTAAGTTTTGATTTTCCTGTTCCACGTTTTGCTTTATTTTTGTCTTAGTCCAGCTTGCAGATATGTGATTCCTTGCTGCTGGTTGCTCTAGTGGGCTGAAATTACTCCTCATGTTCCATGAGTTGGCACATGAGTTCAAGTAATTTCAGGATGGTTTTTTGAAGGGTTTTTCGCTGACCGCGCAGTTCACTTTTGTATCCTCTGCTATCTAGCTTTAGCGGGCCTCATTTTGCTGAAACTGTTTTCATACTGCGTATGTGCTTTCCTCTCATTTCACCATCATTATATGTGGGGGGCTGCTATTTCTGTGGGGTATTTCTCTGGAGGCAAGAGAGGTCTGTGTTTCTTCTAATAGGGGAAGTTAGATCTTCGGCTGGAGCGAGACTTCTAGGATCATCGTAGGCACGTTCCCTGGCTACTTTTATTTGTGTGTTAGGTTCAGGGTCGCGGTCAGCTCAGGTTCCATCGCCCTAGAGCTTGTTTGTATCTGTGCTTGTCCTTTAGTGATCCCCTGCCATTGGGATCATGACAGCCCACATGCCGCACCACGCTTGCGCTCATAGAGATGACACGAACCTAGCCAAATCCATGGCAACCGCCCTCTACACACATAGGATACATTGATCACAAGGTGATTTGGCAGACAAGGATCAAAGGGAGGAAAATACCGTCCGGGCCTGGTGGCGCTACATCGATGACATTTTCTGTGTATGGGAGGGGACCCAGGAGGACCTTTTTGATTTTTTGGTGGAACTTAACAATATACGCCCCGAATTAAATTTTACTATGACACATTCGGTGGATAGGGTGTAATTTTTAGATACCATGGTCTATAAGCAAGGTGACAATCTGTGGACTGATTTATTTACAAAGGCGACTGATAGGAATAGCCTTTTGTGTTATGATAGCTATCACCCTAAAAGAATGATGGACTCATTACCTTGGAGCCAGTTAGTTCGGGTACGTAGGATAGTTACTGACAATGAGGTTTGTGACAAAAGACTGGACGAAATGTGTGAGAAATTTATGCGTAGAGGGTATCCGAAGGAGAAAGTGTTGGGTCATAAGGATAAAATAACCAGATTGTCCGATGGTGATCTACAAACCCATAGAACAAAGGCCAAACAGAAACGTGTACCATTTGTTTCCACCTATTGCCCAGCCAGCAATGGCATTGCAAACATTCTGAATAGACATTGGGGGTTATTACAGAAGGGTTGGCCTCACATTCAGGATTTTTGTTCTCGTCCCATTCTCTCTTATAGACGGGGGCGCAATCTCAAGGACCGATTGGTGAAGTCAGATGTTGGGACAGACAGTGTTGCCATCCAGAGGACACTATGTCCTCCTCGGATGGGCAATTTTCCCTGTCTGAACTGTGCTTGTTGTGGCAACATGCTTAAGGGTGACAGTTTTCACCATCCTCGTACCGGTAAAAAATTCATGATTAGAGACCGCTATACATGCTCTGCGAAATTTGTCATCTATTTAATAGTATGTCCATGTGGACTTATGTACGTTGGTGAAACAACGATGGAAGTAAAAGCGCGAATAAGTAAACATAAGAGCACAATAAGAACAAATTTACATGAATTACCAATACCCAAACACTTCAGTGAATGTAGACATTCTATCAACCAATTACGTTTTAGGGTCATAGATGGGGTCCCGGCCTTGAGGAGAGGGGGTGATAGGACACTTAAACTCAAACAAAAAGAGTTGAGGTGGATCTCGGTATTAGAGACGCTACAACCTAGAGGGTTGAATGTAGATTACAACTTACAAATATGTATGTCTTGATTTGGACATTATGTACGTTATGACCTGATTGGTCATATTTAATTGATATATATGTAGCTATATGTCTTTTGATCCCCTGATGTACCTCATGGTTGCGTCCATTTCTGTGTATTTTTAATTTTGTGCTGTTGCATGTTTTAATTTTTCTTTCTTTTCTGTTTTTATAGTGCACTCGGGATTTGACATCCAAGGGACATATGGAGGATACTGGGAATTTTCTCCCTTCCCCTTTTCCATATTCTCCTGCATATACGTATTTTCCTCCCTTTGATCCTTGTCTGCCAAATCACCTTGTGATCAATGTATCCTATGTGTGTAGAGGGCGGTTGCCATGGATTTGGCTAGGTTCATGTCATCTCTATGAGCGCAGGCGTGGTGCGGTATGTGGGCGTGCTGGGGGTGCTGGCGTTTATGCGTCATTACACCTCCTTGCCGGTCATGTGACTGCGCTCTCTGCCTTGGGTCTCTGGCGATGACGTTCGGCCTGTGACGCTGGGCGCAGGCGCTGTGTGTTACACCAGGTGGTGGTCACATGACCGCCGCTTTGGTGTGCGCTATGCGCAGGCGCCGGCGTTCTAAGGCGGACAGACATATCCATATGGGTAGGTGGCGATTGGTTACAAGTAGCTTATGCGCCTTTATTGTTCAGCGGATGGTGATTGGTTAACCGATATGTGGACATGAACAAGATCTGGGGATTGGTGGAATCATCGCCATGGCAACAGAACAGCTAGAGCTATGATTGGGACAGCGATCAGATGTTATGTTTCCTGTGTGCTTTTCTTATTTATTGCTGCTAATATTTGTGTAATATAATGGTGATTGGTTGCTAATTGATGGATTTTTCTATGTTATGTATAATGTGAGCACATATTATGTGATTTTAAGAGGATTTAATAAAGGCCGCCCCTTGTTGGTGATTGGTTCCTGCATTGGTTCCACACTATTTAAGATGGCCACTTTTGATATTTTGTATACTTGACAAAGGCCAACCCGGCCGAAACGTTGTATTTCTCTGATGGCAGAATAAAGACCGTTTTGGACACTATTCACCTGGTATGGATGCTGCTCCTTCTTCTTCTCTCTCACCAATCTTCCATTTGTCCTGCAGAGCTATTGTCCTCCGCCTGGTTGGACGGGACCAAGGGTTCTGTCGCCTGTATCATATTGTTATCAACAGTAAACAGTTTGGCAAGTGTGGCATATCTGGTTAGGTGACCCTCCTTCTCTCCACAGTTGAGAACACATACAGGTACCCTCCTCTTGCGGAAGTCAACCACCCCTCTGGCTGTCAGGACTTTAGGCCTACTGTCCGAATACACAGGTTCTACGAGTGCCTGATAGTCTTTACCTCGGATACCTATTGCTGCCCGACACAATATTAGCATTTCACTCCTGGGGGGTATTGCAATGGGGATTGGATCACTCAATGTGACTCTGCCAATTTCTCCACCAGATAGTTCTACCTGCTATCTCTGTACCAGGGCTCTGATCTCCTTTTGCAGGACTCTATTCACTGTAACCAGCAGTTTCTGCCACCTGTTGTAACAAGGCAATAACCTCAGCCAGACAATTTTCAATAACATTACAACCAATGGTCATCATAGCGTTACATTCACTTCACTCAATATCAACAATCACCATCCCTTGGGCTTTTAATTCTACCCGCTCCACTTTAATGGTGACTTCCTTGCATCCCACCTGCGGCAAAGGCTGACCACTACTGGCTACTATCGTTAAATCACTATCTGGACCACGGGTAATGTCTGTATCAGCCCAATAACGTTTATAAAGGATGTAAGGCATAGTTGTAGCCTGTGAACCGGTGTCCAACAAAGCATTCATTGGGATGCCATCGATCACAATGGGGAGAACAGGTCATCCTCCGACGTATTTGGCTTGCCAGTTGTGTGGGCTTGGTTGATCTACTCCTGGGGGTTGGCCTTCTGCCCCAGGGGTCGCTCGTTTAAATAACAGTACCTTGCAATGTGTCCTGCCTGGTTGCAGCGGCGGCAGATGGGTCGTCCATCCTGGTGATAGCAGTCGTCGTCTCTCCCTCTGGTCGGCGAGATCCTCTTCTGTCGTTGCCAAGGGACGTCCTCCGGTCTGGAAGCCAGCTTGATCCTCTCCTTTAGGGATTCCTGTAGAGACTGCACGGTCCGGGCTAATGCAGCAACGCTTTTGGTCAGCTCCTGCACCTGGAGGCGTAGTCCTGTAGAAGAATCCTCATCTAGGACCTGTGCATCAGCTTCAACGGAGACCTGAGGGTGTGATGCCACCTCCTGGTGGTACGTGAGGGCTGCACGCTTAAGAGGCACTGCACAGCTGGGTGGAGGTTCGTGCAACACCCGGATGGCTCTGTCCTTAAACTGCGCAAAGCCCAGGTCAGGGTTTTGCAAGGCCAGGATGCATAGTTGAGTCCTGTGGGTGCTAGACAGGAGCCGCTCAATGAACTGCTCTTTCAAAAGTTTATCTCCATCCTGTATGCTGTTAGGATCTACTTGGCTAACAGCCCGGAGCGCCTCCTGCAAATTAAGGGCATAGTCCCGCATACTGTCCTGTGCTTTTTGCTTACACCTGAAGAACTTCAACGTATGTGACTCTCTGGATTACTGTGGGAGCCATGCTGCTTCAGGTATATACGGCATGGAGAGGGGCATGATGGGCACCGTAGCTGTGGCGGTGTCCTGCCGGCTCGCTGGAGCTGCGGGCTCTGCGGGGCCTGGGAGCTGTATAAGGCCTGCGGCTGCATCCTCCACGGGGCATCACTGGGCCTGCGGGTGCGTCCGCTGCGGGGACCGTGGGTACTATGGGGCCTGCGGCTGTGACCGCCGCCAATCCTCCTCCTGTGTCAGACATGGCTCTTTTCCCTCGCTAACCTGGTACAAGCCGGGCCTCCTCTCCGGAGTCTGCAGAGGTTCCTCCGGTGCGTCACTTGGCACTTTGCGGCGTCTTCACTTCTGGCGTTGCTGTACGGCATCTTCACTTCCAACATTCCTCTCAGCAGCGTGGCACCCATTTCTCCTGTTTTGCGCTCTTTCCGGTTGGCTCCGCCCACAAAGGTATGCCTCCTCGCGTGTAACAGCGTGTCCCTCCCCCGGCCTGTGTCCCTGGACTGCCATGTAATCAGGCTTGAGTAAACAACCAGTGGGGGGAGCCCTACCCCATGGAATGGTGGATCTCAGGACACAGAACAATAGACTCATGTGTTGGCTGATTCAGTTGTGAGGTGACTTGCAAAGGGCTGGGATCCTATGCTGAGGCGAGAACCTAGTACCAGTGTGTGGAGGGTTAAAAGCTGCCACATTGGACTGTGTTGTGGCCCTCATCTGCTGGAGCCATTGAATTCACTCAAGGACTATTTCTATTTCCCTGGCGTCGGATTGCCGGGTGGTGCCCCCGGATCTGCTCCCTTTGTGTGGACTCAGTGTGGACTCATTACGGATGCTGCAGAATTACTTTCTTTTGTGTTATCCCAGTTCCCTGTTCTAATAAATTTTGTTGGATTGTTTATCGGTCTGGTGTCTCTTACTGCTCTGTCGCAAACCCCGTCACATCGCGCTCCACGCGGCGTGGCAGTGTCACTTTTGGCAGCAAACTGTCACACTCTCTGGCACACAGTACCTGGCGATGCCAGGGCACGAAATCCTGTTCGTGATGCCAAAGTTGAGTCGCCTGCAGGGCAGTGAGGTACTCGGTTCCAGGTCCAGTCGCAAGGGGGATGTCACGGTGGCTGCGACCCGGTCCATGGCCCTGGGCCTCAACGTTAAAGGGGAAAGTGTTCAAAGTTTGTCGTGACACCACCTGTGGAGTTCGGTCAGTAGTTGGACCGATGCTGCATTAAAGGGGTCCCCTGGGGGATGTTGTGGCAGCACAGATGTTACACTTCCCACAGGTGAAGCGGGGTTCCCAGGGGTCCTATGGTGTAGGGTGTGGATGGTATAGTCGGTAAATAAATGGAAGGAGATAAGTTGTAAGTCTTTTTTTTACTCAAATGCTTTTTATTAAATATAAAAGTCCAATAAAACATTTCACATTAAGACATAAATTTCCATTTTCCCCACTCTTAACCCCCCCTTACCCAGCCCGCCCCCCTTCTTCCCTTTTAGACAGCTCACGCTTTCCTCTTAACATATCCTGTGGTATTATATACATTCACCATATACAATAACTTTTATTTGTAAATGAATGTACCATAAATATATAGGCGAACCCTCCTCAGGCCTAACTTCTCTTGGCCTCCACTAGCCTAGTTCCAACCAAGGCGTCCACGATTTTTCGAACAGGCCCATCTTCCCTCTTTTCTGATATACACCCTTTTCCAGGGTAATGACCTGCTTCATATATTTAAGATATTCTCCCCTCAAGGGAGGTTCATCTTTGATCCAATTTCTGGCTTTGACCTTCCGAGCCATGTATAGTAGTCTGGCGATTGCTATTTTCAGCTTTGTATCCACAGCTATCTCTTCCATGTACCCCAGCACGCACACCAAAGGTTCTCTTGGAATTACACATCTGTATGCCCCTTCTATCCGGCTTACAGCCACCAACCAAAAAGCAGTCAATCTCGGACACGACCATAACTGTTGTGAGTTCCGTTCTGGAGCTCCCTCCTGTGGTTGCTAATGGTATTTTTGTGAGTTCTGCCCTTGGGCTCCCTCTTGTGGTTTCAAGTGGTACTGCTGCTCCGTTAGGTAGCTGTGGCAGCTGCCTTCACTAATCGCCTTGCCTGGGTTTGTTATTTAAACCTGCTCTGGGCCTTAAGGCCCCTTCACATTAAGCGACGCTGCAGCGATACCGACAACGATCCGGATCGCTGCAGCGTCGCTGTTTGGTCGCTGGAGAGCTGTCACACAGACCGCTCTCCAGCGACCAACGATGCCGGTAACCAGGGTAAACATCGGGTAACTAAGCGCAGGGCCGCGCTTAGTAACCCGATGTTTACCCTGGTTACCATGCTAAAAGTAAAAAAAAACAAACACTAGATACTTACCTACAGCCGTCTGTCCTCCAGCGCTGCGCTTTGCTTCTCTGCACTCCTCCTGTACTGGCTGTGAGCCGGAAAGCAGAGCGGTGACGTCACCGCTCTGCTTTCCGGCTCACAGCCAGTACAGGAGGAGTGCAGAGCACAGCGCTGGAGGACAGACGGCTGTAGGTAAGTATCTAGTGTTTGTTTTTTTTTACTTTTAGCATGGTAACCAGGGTAAACATCGGGTTACTAAGCGCGGCCCTGCACTTAGTTACCCGATGTTTACCCTGGTTACCAGTGAAGACATCGCTGGATCGGTGTCACACACGCCGATCCAGCGATGTCAGCAGGAGTCCAGCGACTAAATAAAGTTCTGGACTTTATTCAGCGACCAACGATCTCCCAGCAGGGGCCTGATCGTTGGTCGCTGTCACACATAACGATTTCATTAACGATATCGTTGCTACGTCACAAATAGCAATGATATCGTTAACAATATCGTTATGTGTGAAGGTACCTTTAGTCCATGCCTGCTGTCAATGTTCTTGGTTGGATTTGATTCTTCCCTTGGATTTCTCATATGGCCAGTCCTTGTCTGCAAAAGATAAGTTTTGCTAGTTTTGTTTGTCCATTTGCATGGACTCTATTGCTTTGCATTTTGTCTCTTTTGTCCAGCTTGTCACTATGTCTTATTCAGGCTAGCTGGAAGCTCTGGGAAAGCAGATTTGCCCCTCCACACCGTGAGTCGGTGTGGAGTTCATTTTTGTAAACTCTGCGTGGATTTTGTAGTTTTTAATACTGACCGCACAGTATCCTTTGCTCTCTGTCTATCTAGTTTGGTTTTGGCCTCCCTTTGCTGAAATCTAATTTCATTTCTGTGTTCATCATTTCCCTCTCCTTTCACAGTCAATATTTGTGGGGGGCTGTCTTTCCTTTTGGGGGTTTCTCTGAGGCAAGATAGCTTTCTATTTCCTTCTTTAGGGGTAGTTATATCTGAGGCTGTGATGAGGTGTCTAGGGAGTGTCAGGAACATCCCAAGGCTATTTCTAGTTGTGTTGTTAGGATTAGGGACTGCGGTCAGTAGAGATACCACCTTCTCAGAGCTCATTCATGTTGCATTTTAGCCACCAGGTCATTTCAGTGTGGCCTCTTAACCACCAGGTTATAACACATAACATATGAAACATTCCAGCACTATCATTCCTACATCTAGGGCATTCCGAGTCAGATTTCAGCCCAGCTCTATACAGGACATCCGGGGATCTATACACTCTGTGTACAATGTAAAGCTGGGAATGTCTATATGGCTCATTCAGTGACAGTTTTGGTATCCATTCTAATACAAATTCCCACGTTTCATCCTCTAAACGACCCAGCTCTTTTTCCCATTTAGCCCTCACGCCAATCAGATATCCCAATAGGTGAGTGTGAAGTGGATCCTTATATAAATATAAAATAGCTCCCCTCATTGTCTGTTATGACCTGGTGGTGAGGACAATAATGTGGACCTGGTGGTTAAGAGCACACGGATGACCTGATAGTTACTAATAATACAGGACAAGCTCTGAGACGTGGGAACTCTGCTGACCGCAATCCCTAATCCTATCACACACACTAGAAATAGCCGTGGATTGCTCCTAACGCTCCCTATGCAACTCGTCACAGCCTAAGGAACTAGCTAGCCCTAAAGATAGAAAAATAAAGCCTACCTTGCCTCAGAGAAATTCCCCAAAGGAACAGGCAGCCCCCCACATATAATGACTGTGAGTTAAGATGAAAATTACAAACACAGAGATGAAATAGATTTAGCAAAGTGAGGCCCGACTTACTGAACAGACAGAGGATAGGAAAGGTAACTTTGCGGTCAGCACAAAAAACTACAAAAAGACCACGCAGAGGGCGCAAAAAGACCCTCCGCACCGACTCACGGTGCGGAGGCGCTCCCTCTGCGTCCCAGAGCTTCCAGCAAGCAAGACAAAAATCAAAATAGCAAGCTGGACAGAAAAAATAGCAAACAGAGAAAAACAAGCAGGAACTTAGCTTCCGCTGGGAAGACAGGTCACAAGAACGATCCAGGAGCAAACTAGACCAATACTGGAACATTGACAGGTGGCATGGAGCAAAGATCTAGGTGGAGTTAAATAGAGCAGCCAGCTAACGAATAAACCTCGTCACCTGTGGAAGGAACCTCAGAAGTCGCAGCCCCACTCACAACCACCAGAGGAAGCCCATGGACAGAACCAGCCGAAGTACCATTCATGACCACAGGAGGGAGCTTAACAACAGAATTCACAACAGTACCCCCCTTGAGGAGGGGTCACCAAACCCTCACCAGAGCCCCAAGGCCGATCAGGACGAGCCAAATGAAAGGCACGAACCAGATCGTCAGCATGAACATCAGAGGTAAAGACCCAGGAATAATCTTCCTGACCATAACCCTTCCACTTGACCAGGTACTGGAGTTTACGTCTCGAAATACGAGAATCCAAAATCTTCTCCACCACATACTCCAACTCCCCCTCAACCAACACCGGGGCAGGAGGATCAACGGATGGAACCACAGGCGCCACGTATCTCCGCAACAACGACCTATAGAATACATTATAGATGGCAAAAGAAGCTGGAAGGGTCAAACGAAATGACACAGGATTAAGAACCTCAGAAATCTTATACGGACCAATGAAACGAGGCTTAAACTTAGGAGAGGAAACCGTTATAGGAACATAACGAGACGACAACCAAACCAAATCCCCAACACGAAGTCGGGGACCCACACAGCGCCGGCGGTTAGCGAAACGTTGAGCCTTCTCCTGGGACAATGTCAAATTGTCCACCACATGAGTCCAAATCTGCTGCAACCTATCCACCACAGTATCTACACCAGGACAGTCCGAAGACTCAACCTGCCCTGAAGAGAAACGAGGATGGAAACCAGAATTGCAGAAAAACGGCGAATCCAAAGTAGCCGAGCTGGCCCGATTATTAAGGGCGAACTCAGCCAAAGGCAAAAAGGACACCCAATCATCCTGATCAGCAGAAACAAAGCATCTCAGATATGTTTCCAAAGTCTGATTAGTACGTTCGGTTTGGCCATTTGTCTGAGGATGGAAGGCCGAGGAAAAAGACAAATCAATGCCCATCCTAGCACAAAAGGATCGCCAAAACCTCGAAACAAACTGGGAACCTCTGTCCGAAACGATGTTCTCCGGAATGCCATGTAAACGAACCACATGCTGGAAAAACAACGGCACCAAATCAGAGGAGGAAGGCAATTTAGACAAGGGTACCAAATGGACCATCTTAGAGAAGCGATCACAAACCACCCAAATGACCAACATCTTTTGAGAGACAGGGAGATCTGAAATAAAATCCATAGAAATATGCGTCCATGGCCTCTTCGGGACCGGCAAGGGCAAAAGCAACCCACTGGCACGAGAACAGCAGGGCTTAGCCCGAGCACAAGTCCCACAGGACTGCACAAAAGAACGCACATCCCGCGACAAAGATGGCCACCAAAAGGATCTAGCCACCAAATCTCTGGTACCAAAGATTCCAGGATGACCAGCCAACAACGAACAATGAACCTCAGAGATAACTCTACTAGTCCATTTATCAGGGACAAACAGTTTTTCCGCTGGGCAATGGTCAGGTCTATCAGCCTGAAATTTTTGCAGCACCCGCCGCAAATCAGGGGAGATGGCAGACAAAATTACCCCCTCTTTGAGAATACCCGCCGGCTCAGGAACACCCGGAGAGTCGGGCACAAAACTCCTTGACAGGGCATCAGCCTTCACATTCTTAGAGCCCGGAAGGTACGAAACCACAAAATCAAAACGGGAGAAAAATAGCGACCAACGAGCCTGTCTAGGATTCAACCATTTGGCAGACTCGAGATAAGTCAAATTCTTGTGATCCGTCAAGACCACCACGCAATGCTTGGCTCCTTCATGCCAATGATGCCACTCCTCGAATGCCCACTTCATGGCCAACAACTCTCGATTGCCAACATCATAATTGCGCTCAGCAGGCGAAAACTTTCTAGAAAAGAAGGCACATGGTTTCATCACCGAGCCATCAGAACTTCTTTGCGACAAAACAGCTCCTGCTCCTATCTCAGAAGCATCAACCTCGACCTGAAACGGGAGCGAAACATCTGGCTGGCACAACACAGGGGCAGAAGAAAAACGAAGCTTCAACTCCTGAAAAGCTTCCACAGCCGCAGAAGACCAATTGACCACATCAGCACCCTTCTTGGTCAAATCAGTCAACGGTTTAGCAACACTAGAAAAATTACTGATGAAGCGACGATAAAAATTAGCAAAGCCCAGGAACTTTTGCAGACTCTTCACAGATGTCGGCTGAGTCCAATCATAAATGGCCTGGACTTTAACAGGGTCCATCTCGATAGTAGAAGGGGAAAAAATGAAACCCAAAAATGAAACCTTCTGAACTCCAAAGAGACACTTAGACCCCTTCACAAACATAGAATTAGCACGAAGGACCTGGAACACCATTCTGACCTGCTTCACGTGAGACTCCCAATCATCCGAGAAGACCAAAATATCATCCAAATATACAATCAGGAATTTATCCAGGTACTCTCGGAAGATGTCATGCATAAAGGACTGAAATACTGATGGAGCATTGGAAAGCCCGAATGGCATAACCAGGTACTCAAAATGGCCCTCGGGCGTATTAAATGCTGTTTTCCATTCATCGGCCTGTTTAATACGCACAAGATTATACGCACCACGAAGATCTATCTTGGTGAACCAACTAGCCCCCTTAATCCGAGCAAACAAATCAGACAGCAGCGGCAAAGGGTACTGAAATTTGACTGTGATCTTATTAAGAAGGCGGTAATCAATACAAGGTCTCAAAGAACCATCCTTCTTGGCCACAAAAAAGAACCCTGCTCCCAATGGTGACGACGACGGGCGAATATGACCCTTCTCCAAGGATTCCTTTATATAACTCTGCATAGCGGCGTGTTCTGGCACAGATAAATTGAACAGTCGGCCCTTAGGAAACTTACTACCAGGAAACAAATTGAAATCCCTATGAGGAGGTAGGGCACTGGATTTGGGCTCATCAAATACATCCCGGTAATCCGACAAAAACTCCGGGACTTCAGAAGGGGTGGATGACGAAATAGACAAAAATGGAACATCACCATGTACCCCCTGACAACTCTAGCTGGACACAGACATAGATTTCCAATCCAACACTGGATTATGGACCTGTAGCCATGGCAACCCCAAAACGACCACATCATGCAGATTATGCAACACCAAAAAGCGAATATCCTCCTGATGTGCAGGAGCCATGCACATGGTCAATTGGGTCCAGTACTGGGGCTTATTCTTGGCCAAAGGCGTAGCATCAATTCCTCTCAATGGAATAGGATATTGCAAGGGCTCCAAGAAAAAACCACAGCGCCTAGCAAACTCCAAGTCTATCAAATTCAGGGCAGCGCCTGAATCCACAAATGCCATAACAGAATAGGATGACAAAGAGCAAATCAGAGTAACGAACAAAAGAAATTTCGACTGTACCGTACCAATGGTGGCAGACCTAGTGAAACGCTTAGTGCGCTTAGGACAATCGGAAATAGCATGAGTGGAATCACCACAGTAAAAACACAGCCCATTCCGACGTCTGTGTTCTTGCCGTTCAGCTCTGGTCAAAGTCCTATCACATTGCATAGGCTCAGGTCCATGCTCAGATAATACCGCCAAAAGGTGCACAGCTTTACGCTCACGCAAGCGTCGATCGATCTGAATGGCCAAAGACATAGACTCATTCAGACCAGCAGGCATGGGAAATCCCACCATGACATCCTTAAGGGCTTCAGAGAGACCCTTTCTGAAAATTGCTGCCAGCGCACATTCATTCCACTGAGTGAGTACAGACCACTTCCTAAACTTCTGACAATATATCTCTACCTCATCCTGACCCTGACACAGAGCCAGCAAGATTTTCTCTGCCTGATCCACTGAATTTGGTTCATCATAAAGCAATCCAAGCACCAGAAAAAACGCATCAACATCACGCAATGCCGGATCTCCTGGCGCAAGGGAAAATGCCCAGTCTTGAGGGTCGCCACGTAACAAAGAAATAATGATTTTCACTTGTTGAACAGGGTCACCTGAGGAGCGAGGTTTCAAAGCAAGAAACAATTTACAATTATTTTTGAAATTCAGAAACTTAGATCTATCCCCAAAAAACAAATCAGGAATTGGAATCCTAGGCTCTAACATCGGATTCTGAACCACAAAATCTTGAATGTTTTGTACCCTTGCAGTGAGATTATCCATACAAGAGGACAGACCTTGAATGTCCATATCTACACCTGTATCCTGAACCACCCAGAGGTAAAACACACTGCAAAGAAAAAAAAATGGTCTCAGAACTTCTCTTATCCCTCTATTGAGATGCATTAATACTTTTGGCCACCTGTACTGTTATGACCTGGTGGTGAGGACAATAATGGACCTGGTGGTTAAGAGCACACGGAATGACCTGATAGTTACTAATAATACAGGACAAGCTCTGAGACGTGGGAACTCTGCTGACCGCAATCCCTAATCCTATCACACACACTAGAAATAGCCGTGGATTGCTCCTAACGCTCCCTATGCAACTCGTCACAGCCTAAGGAACTAGCTAGCCCTAAAGATAGAAAAATAAAGCCTACCTTGCCTCAGAGAAATTCCCCAAAGGAACAGGCAGCCCCCCACATATAATGACTGTGAGTTAAGATGAAAATTACAAACACAGAGATTAAATAGATTTAGCAAAGTGAGGCCCGACTTACTGAACAGACAGAGGATAGGAAAGGTAACTTTGCGGTCAGCACAAAAAACTACAAAAAGACCACGCAGAGGGCGCAAAAAGACCCTCCGCACTGACTCACGGTGCGGAGGCGCTCCCTCTGCGTCCCAGAGCTTCCAGCAAGCAAGACAAAAATCAAAATAGCAAGCTGGACAGAAAAAATAGCAAACAGAGAAAAACAAGCAGGAACTTAGCTTCTGCTGGGAAGACAGGTCACAAGAACGATCCAGGAGCGAACTAGACCAATACTGGAACATTGACAGGTGGCATGGAGCAAAGATCTAGGTGGAGTTAAATAGAGCAGCCAGCTAACGAATTAACCTCGTCACCTGTGGAAGGAACCTCAGAAGTCGCAGCCCCACTCACAACCACCAGAGGAAGCCCATGGACAGAACCAGCCGAAGTACCATTCATGACCACAGGAGGGAGCTTAACAACAGAATTCACAACAATTGTCTCCACTCCACAGATGTAGTCTAATACTAAGTCGTTTTGAATTTGGAAACAATCCCCCTCATTCTGGGCCACAAACGCATGCCATACTTGTGCATATTGGAACCCCCCAGATGCCCTAAGACCATATTCCGACTGTAGCTGGGAAAAGGATTTCAACTCCCGTTGCTCTAAAATCTGACAGGCATACCGGATCCCCCTGGCTTGCCATTCTGGTATATGTCCCATCGCCAAAAACTCCGGTAGATTATTATCAAACCACAGCGGAGAAAACCTGGTCAGACAAGTAACCCTGTGAATCTGTTTAACTCTCCCTCATACCTTATATATCAAAAATAATGTTGGGTATTTCTTCCCCAGTATCCCTAGGGATCCATCTTCCAGACACTGAACCGCCGGACTTCTCTTCACCACCCTTTCTATCAAAAGTTGTTTGAATCAGTTTCAATTTTACACGTGCTATCCAGATAGGTGAGTTATGGAGAACATACAGTATCGTAGGTATCAGAATCATCTTAATGAGATTAATTCAGCCTACAACAGATAAATGAAACTTAGACCAAGCCCCTACCTTTGCCTTAAGAGTTCCCAGCACCGGTGAAAGATTCGTATGCAAGTAAAGGTACCGTCACATTTAGCGACGCTGCAGCGATCCAGACAACGATCCCGATCGCTGCAGCGTCGCTGTTTGGTCACTGGAGAGCTGTCACACAGACAGCTCTCCAGCGACCAACGATGCCGGTCCCCTGGTAACCAGGGTAAACATCGGGTTACTAAGCGCAGGGCCGCGCTTAGTAACCCGATGTTTACCCTGGTTACCAGCGTAAACGTAAAAAAAAACAAACACTACATACTTACCTTTCGGTGTCTGTCCTCCGGCGCTGTGCTTCTCTGCACTGACTGTGAGCGCCAGCCGGAAAGCACAGCGGTGACGTCACCGCTGTGCTCTGCTTTCCGGCTGGCCGGCGCTCACAGTGCAGAGAAGCACAGCGCCGGGGACAGACACCGGAAGGTAAGAATGTAGTGTTTTGTTTTTTTTTACGCTCGTAACCAGGGTAAACATCGGGTTACTAAGCGCGGCCCTGCGCTTAGTAACCCGATGTTTACCCTGGTTACCAGTGAAGACATCGCTGAATCGGCGTCACACACGCCGATTCAGCGATGTCTGCAGGAGGTCCAGCGACTAAATAAAGTTCTGGACTTTCTGCTCCGACCAACGATGGTACAGCAGGATCCTGATCGCTGCTGCCTGTCAAACGCAACGATATCGCTAGCCAGGACGCTGCAACGTCACGGATCGCTAGCGATATCGTTGAGCGTGACGGTACCTTAATTCGTGATCGGCAAAGAGATTAGTATCCCCAAATATTTGAATTGATCTGCTACTTTAAGTCTAATCCCTTCCATAGAATCTCCCAGCTCACCCCCTGCATCATCCACCATAAATAGAGTTGACTTATTCCAATTTATTTTAAGCCCCGACAAAGCACCAAATGCCTCGGTGAGCCAAATTGCATTATTCAATGAATCATGTGGATCACTCAAGAACAGCAGTACATCATCCGCATAAAGCGCTATTGTCACGCCGTAAGCGGCGTTAAAGGGGCACGATGGCGTACTGGAACCCGCACCTGTTCCTACCACTTTAATGGGGCCCTGGCTTTCCCTTATCTCGGGGGTACCTATGATGGTTAGTAGGCCTGAGCCGCCAGCGTATCCCTGTCTCCTGTGCAGGCCCAATAAGTGGCCCCCTCTCCCCCCAGGGAGGAGGACTGCACCAGTGTATAAACACAGCAATAAACAGGGTATACAGACAAGGTCACTAAAAGTCTCAAACTCACCAAATACTTACAAAACCACAGAGGGTACACATAGAAGGGAAGAGAAGGAGAAAACTAGGAAGGAAAACAGGTTTAACAAGCACCCAAACCGCAGACACCAATCTCTGTAATAAACCTCCAAGCTCCAAATATCACTCTCCTTCAACCTCCAAGCCAGACAGCAGAACTGATCACTGACACTAGCTGTAGTCAAGGCTGGGTCTAAATAGAGGAGGAGATTACAAAAATCCACTTCAGCTGAGAGACCCAGCTCACAGCAACTTAGCAAATAAGGTTAACTCCTGCACTGCTGGCACAAAGCAGCCAGGTCAAAATACAGGAGAAGAGCTTTTGTTCACTGTGTGTGTACGAGGCCCAGAGCGCTGAGGTTCTCTGGAACCTCTCCGTCATGGTAGCCCCGTGACAGTACCCCCCCCCCCCCCCCTTCTACGAGGGACCTCCGGAACCTCAGGACCAGGTTTCTCAGGATGAGCTGTATGAAATGCCCGAACCAACCTAACCACATGGACATCGGCAGCGGGTACCCACGTCCTCTCCTCAGGACCGTACCCTCTCCAGTGTACCAGATAACCATATATTGTTGGGACCGACGAACTAAACGAGAATCCATAACCCTGGAAATCTGGAACTCGAGATTTCCATCAACAAGGACCGGAGATGGAGGTGAAGGGGAAAGATTGGAAGATGCCACAACCTTCTTGAGTAAGGAGCGATGAAAAACATTATGGATCTTAAATGACTGAGGCAAAGCCAGCCGAAAAGCAACAGAATTCACGACGGCCACAATCCTATAAGGGCCAATGAATCTAGGGCCCAATTTCCACGAGGGAACTCTCAGCTTAATATTTTTCGAGGACAACCAAACCCAATCACCCACACACAGGTCCGGACCTTCCACACATCTCCGATCAGCTGCATTCTTATACCTGGAACCCATCCTCTTTAATTTATCAAGAACCCCTTGCCAAACGGACGTGATGGACAAAGAAAACCTCTCCTCTTCAGGCACCCCTGAGGAATCCTTCCTATTAAAAGAACTGAATTGAGGATGAAAACCATATGCCCCGAAAAACGGGGACTTACCAGTGGACTCATGAGTACGGTTGTTTATAGCAAACTCTGTCAACGGTAAGTATTTAACCCAGTCCTCCTGATTTTCTGAAATGAAACACCTGAGAAAAGTTTCAAGATTTTGATTTACACGTTCTGTTTGACCATTAGATTGAGGATGAAAAGCTGAAGAAAATGACAAATGAATCCCCAACCGGCTGCAAAAAGCCCTCCAAAACTTAGAAAAAAACTGCACCCCATGGTCTGATACAATATCTGAAGGAACACCATGCAATCTCACAACCTCCTTGATAAAGATCTGTGCCAGAGTCTTGGCATTAGGTAACGCGGGAAGAGCAATAAAATGTGACATTTTGCTAAATCTGTCAACTATGACTAAAATAACTGTATTACCCTCAGAAACCGGTAAGTCAGTGATGAAGTCTACTGATAAATGGGTCCAAGGTCTATTGGGAATCTCCAGAGGTTGGAGAGACCCAGACGGGCGAGTACGAGGCGTCTTGGAACTTGCGCACACACACTGCAGGTGTTATACCGGCCTTCTCTGGCGCTACGGCTGCTTCTCCTGTCGGCTTCTCTTGCTGCGTCTCCACTCGCCGCTCTCAGCATCGCGCCGGTTCCCCGGTTCCTCTTCCTGCTGCTCGGGGATTCCGGCATGGTGTCCGCGCTTCCTCCTTCCTCCATCCTGTGCCTGCTCCGCACATGCGCCTTAGGACGCGGGCGCGCCCTCCTTCTTCCTCTTTACCCCTTCCATGTCCGGGTTCTCCAATCAGGTAGTTCTTTGGGCTATATCAGGCATCTCCTCCATAATGGAGGTGCCTGATTATTGTGTGCAGTTTGTTCTCAGTTTGGGCCTTGTCTGGTTCTGATTCTTGTCCGCTCCAGTCTGGTCTGCCCTCGCAGGCTACTTCTCCGTATTAACCTCTTGTCTCCCTCCGTTTTCTAGCCCTGCCTCGTGTAGTCCGTTCTTTGTTTCCCGCTTCCTTTGTCATATAGTCCTGTTAGTCTTCCCTCTTCACTCCCGTCCACCCTCTCCTGTCTCTTCCAGAGCCGTCCCTCTTGGTACCAGCTGTTGCGGTATTTGTCCCCCTCGGGACTGCTCCCAACTATCCCTGTATAGGGGTTTGCATCCCGGGTTCGCTCGCCCCTGGGTGCGTCAGTACCGTGACCCAGAGGTCCACTCTCTTTTCGTCATTCTCAGACGTCACAGTAGGCAGCGACATATTCCTGTACATCATGATTTACCCCAGACCAGAAGGTCCGAGGTAACCTTACTTCCAGGGTGTCCGGCCAGAACCGAATCATGATGTTCATTGATGACCCTAAGATGAAGATTAGGAGGAACGTACAGTTTACCTAAAGGACAGGCTGCTGGGGCGTCCCCCTGCGCGTCTACCACCTCTCTCTCAAGATCCAAATTAATTACGGCGACAATTACACCCTTCTGCAGTATAGGACCTGGCTCACAGTTATCCCCACCCCCTGGAAAACAACGGGATAACGCATCGGCCTTGACATTCTTGCTTCCCGGCCTATACGTAATGTAGAAATTGAACCTGGTGAAGAACAGAGACCACCTAGCTTGCCTAGGTGTGAGACGCTTCGCAGATTCTAAATACAACAGATTTTTGTGATCTGTGATCCCCAAGACTGGGTGAAGTGCTCCCTCCAAAAAATGGCGCCATTCTTCAAATGCCCATTTAATTGCCAACAGTTCCCTGTTACCAATATCATAATTCCTCTCAGTAGAAGATAATTTTTTCGAGAAAAATGCACGTGGACGCCACTTACTCAGAGAAATCCCCTGTGACAATACAGCTCCCACCCCCACCTCAGAAGCATCCACCTCTACCACAAATGGCTGCGTGATGTCAGGCTGTATTAGTATGGGTGCAGTAGAAAACACTTCTTCAAAGTCTCAAAAGCCTGACCGGCCGCACTGGACCAGGCAGAGAAGTCTGTGCCTCATTTGGTCATATCTGTTAAAGGTTTGGCTACTACTGAAAAGTCTTTAATAAATTTGCGATAGTAGTTTGCAAAACCTAAAAACCTCTGTAAGACCTTAAGGTCCTCAGTACGCTCCCACTCCAGGACCGCCTTGACCTTAGCCGGATCCATACGAAATCCTGTGGAGGATAAGAAATAACCAAAGAACGGAATATCTTTGACCTCGAACATACATTTCTCAAGTTTGGCAAATAGTTTATTGTCCCTGAGTACCTGAAGGACCTGCCGTACATGATCCTGATGGGACTCGAGGTCAGGGGAATAAATTAAGACGTCATCGAGGTATACCACCACAAACCTACCTATCAGATGACTAAGTATATCATTGACAAAGCGTTGGAACACCGCAGGAGCACCACACAATCCAAAAGGCATGACCAAGTTCTCGTAATGTCCCTCTGGAGTATTAAACGCCGTTTTCCATTCATCCCCCTCCTTCATCCGAATGAGATTATATGCCCCCCTGAGGTCTAATTTGGAGAACCAGTTAGCCCCCACAATTTGATTAAAGAGGTCCGGAATAAGAGGGAGCGGGAAAGAATCCCGGACCGTAATTTGATTCAATTCACGGAAGTCTAAGCATGGGCGTAAACCCCCGTCCTTCTTCTTTACAAAGAAGAACCCAGCAGCAATGGGTGATGACGAGGGTCTGATATGACCCTTGGCCAGACTCTCCGTGATATAGTCCTTCATGGCCTGTCTCTCTGGGGCAGAGATGTTGTATAGCCTACTCTTAGGCAGTTTAGCACCAGGAATGAGACGTATGGCGCAATCATAAGGACGGTGTGGAGGCAGCTCTTGACTCCCCTCCTCAGAGAATACATCCTCAAAATCTGAGATGAACTCTGGCAAAACCTGAGAACTCAATCCGGCCAGCCGAGGACCCAGGCAATGTTCCTGACAAAACCCACTCCATCTAGTAATCTCCCGAGTCGGCCAGTCTAACACCGGGTTGTGTAACGTGAGCCATGGTAAACTGAGAACTACAGGCGACGGCAAACCCCCCAACACATAACAATCTATTGACTCAGAGTGCAACGCCCCTATTTGTAGGCTCACCCTATGAACGATCTGAGTGAAAGTCCCCTGGCTCAAAGGTGCAGAGTCAATAGCAATTATAGGTATGGGTCTAGACAACTCTTGAGTCTTAAGCCCATGTGCTTGAACAAACCCAGCATCAATTAAATTAAACCCTGCCCCAGAGTCCAGAAAGGCAGAGATATTGAGCCTACTTTCACCAAGACGAATCTCGACTGGTAGGAAAAATTGTGGTTTACCTAAGGAGGAAACTAGTACACCCAAGTTGCCAACCTCCCCGCAACCCGGGCTCAATATTTTTCCGGCGGTTGTTTTTTAGAAGGACACACATTCACATAATGACCCCTTCTGCCACAAAAAACTCATGCACCTCCCTTACACCATACCACCGCAGCCCCCTTAGAACGAGATGTGCCACCCAACTGCATAGGTTCTCCTAGAGACTCAGAATCTGGTGAGTCCAAATCTGAATTACCCTTGAAAAGCGTCGATCCATTAAGTCTCTGGCGCAGGCGGCGGTCCACACGGATCGCAAGAGACATAGCTGCCTCCAGTGTGGTTGGTGTCTCCTGTAGGGCGAAGGCATCTTTTATTTTATCAGATAGGCCCTGATAAAATTGCCTGTGGAGTGCAGGGTCATTCCACAATGTGTCAGTAGCCCATCTCCGAAACTCAGAGCAGTACTCCTCTACTGGCCGGTCTCCCTGTGTAAGATGGCGTATTGTGGACTCAGCAAGGGAGACGCGATCAGAATCATCATACACTTGTCCTAAGGCTTGAAAAAACTCCTCCACAGTCCGTAACGGCAAAGCGTCAGCGGGAAGTGAAAAAGCCGAGGCCTGAGGGTCACCTTGTAGGAGCGATACTACAATTCCAACCCTCTGCTCCTCTGAACCTGAAGTGTGAGGACGCAACCTAAAATACAACTTACAGGCCTCCCTGAAAGTAACAAATTTGTCACGCCCCCAGAGAACCTGTCAGGTAATGCAATTTTAGGCTCCAACGTAGCTTGTGGAGGTGTAGCAACCCCTGCAGTGGCAACTGGAGTGCGCTGTACAACCGCCGAGCGGAGGTCAGCTGCCTCTAGACTGAGCTGCTGTAATTGTCCAGCTAAAGCAGAAATGGGGTCTATATTGGAGGCCTGAGCCACCAGTGCAGCGCCCCAGAGACCTGGTCGTTGCAGTATGGCACTCTGCCGCTAAGGGGAGTGGCGGTACGTCTGATGGCACTAAGGAGTTCTCCTGACCAGGTATCACCAGAACACATTACACTTCACACTCCGGCCACTAGGGGGAGAAAAAGGCTTTATTTATTGGGCCACTCCTCACACTGGTAAAACTAGGGGCTGGGGAGGAAGTTAGTCAGAAGCTGACTGGGTTGGATTCAGCAACATCCCGTGGCAGGGGGTGTTGCAGGGAGAAGACACGGGGGTCCCTGTCAGGCGTGGGAACCTGGCAGGTGCCTAGCGAACAGATCAGAACGTAACGGAACCGCGCCTGCACACCCTGCGGCGGTATCCTAAGAAAGAGACACGAAGGGAAGGATATTGTGGAACCGTGTAAACGAGATCAAGCACAAAGGAGAGCCAGTAAGAGTCGTACCGAGAGAGAGAGAGGCAACATCTTACTGAGGCGCGTAGTCAGTGGCCGGAACACTGTAGGAGTAACTGACTTCAGGCCTTACTTCAAACTCCGCCGGACAGTTAATTATAGGTTGGCTGTCTACCTTAAATTTCCTAAGAAGACATAGGGGGCAACATTGGGAGAGGGGCGTCTCTAGGGTTCCGGAAGACCTCCAAGCCTTCCCGCCATACGGGTGCGTCCTAGCCAAAATATACCTGGGGGACGAGAAACTAGTAACATCTGGAACTAAAGAGAACGAGAGAGAGCTGTAGAGAACGAACGAACGAGAACAGCAGTTGTGAGGACTATTCCGAATGCTCAGCAGGGTAGGACTACAACACACAGGCGCTAGTGGTAGGCAACGATTGCCATCTGCGAAGGAAACTCTGGATGTGCCCATCGGACCGGCCGGTCTCTGAGAGCCCTGTTAAACGTACTCTGGATTGAGGATCCTGAAGCCTTCAGTAAAGAGGTAAAGAGACTGCAACCTTGTGTCCTCATTATTGACTGCACCTCACACCATAGCCACCTACACCACTGGTAAGCCCTGGGGACATACTTCACCTGTGGGAAGTTATACCATCCGGCTGCCATTCCATCACCCCAGCGGACCCCATAGCAGTGTCGATCACCCTGACCGAACACCACAGGTGGCGTCACGAACCCCTGACAGACTGTTCCACTACTTTCAATGGACGCCCCTTAGCAGGGTCACGGACCGGGTCTAGCCACCGTGACAGCCTCAGAACCGAACCAGAGAGGCCCGGTACCGAAACGCGTGGCCCTGTGTCTGGGGGCGCTCCACCAGCGTATCCCTGTCTCCTGTGCAGGCCCTATAAGTGGCCCCCTCTCCCCCCAGGGAGGAGGACTGCACCAGTGTATAAACACAACAGTAAACAGGGTATACAGACAAGGTAACTAAAAGTCTCAAACTCACCAAATACTCACACATCCTCAGAGGATACACATAGAAGGGAAGAGAAGGAGAAAACTAGAAAGGAAAACAGGTTTAACAAGCACCCAAACCGCAGACACCAATCTCTGTAATAAACCTCCAAGCTCCAAATATCACTCTCCTTCAACCTCCAAGCCAGGCAGCAGAACTGATCACTGATACTAGCTGTAGTCAAGGCTGGGTCTAAATAGAGGAGGAGATTACAAAAATCCACTTCAGCTGAGAGATCCAGCTCACAGCAACTTAGCAAATAAGGTTAACTCCTGCACTGCTGGAACAAAGCAGCCAGGTCAAAATACAGGAGAAGAGCTTTTGTTCACTGTGTGTGAACGAGGCCCAGAGCGCTGAGGTTCTCTGGAACCTCTCTGTCGTGGTAGCCCCGTGACAGCTATCTTTTCCTCTATCTATCCATATATAAACCCAGAGACCTCAGCGGACTGTCGGATCCTAGCGACCAGCGGCTCCACGGCTAAAGCAACAAAAGAGGGGAGAGCAGACACCCCTGTCTCGTCCCTCTATGTAGCCTTATCGTATGAGAAAGATGGTTGCGCATACAATAGCTGAACCCAGGACACAAATTGTGGGCCAAAGCCAAAGCATTGCAATACCTGCCACAAGTATCCCCATTCCACACTTTCGAATGCTTTATGGGCATCTAAAGAAGCAATAACTCTATGCCCACCGTTATCAGCCCCCAATTGTAAATTCAATAAAAGCCTTCTAAGATTGACTGCTGTGGACCTGTCGGGCTTAAAGCCAGACTGATCTGGATGAATCAACTTAGAAATAACACACGACAATCGGGCCGCCAACACCCCAGCCAGAAGTTTAACATCCGTTGTGAGCAAAGAAATCGGGCGATATGATTCAGGCAGTCATAGATCTTTATCTTCCTTCGGGATTACAGCTATTATGGCCTCCCTCATGGAGGCTGGAAGAATCCCCCCATTCCTAGCCTCCTCCAAAACTACTCGTAATCTGGGTAGCAACACCTCCTCCATCTCCTTATAAATTTCAGCTGGCAATCCATCTGCTCCTGGGGCCTTAATTCTTGCCATGGCTCTTAAAGCACGACTTAGTTCTTCATCCGTGATAGGTCCCTCCAAACTTTCCCTATCCTCCTCACTCAGTCTAGGTAAGACAATACCTTCTAGAAATGTCGCGTTGTCAGTCCCCGATGGGTCCACACCAGAGGAGTACAGATCTGCGTAGAAGTCCGTAAAGACTCTTAAGGTCTCAGAGGTCTCCGACACTTTTATACTGTTAACAGGCTCTAGTGAATGTACGAATGGTGTACCCCTCTGGGCCGATGCCACCAGCGAGAGCATATGCCCCACTACCTCCCCCTCCTGGTAAAAGGCCAGTCGTTGGAACTCCCTCTTCCTCCCTGGCCTTTCCAAAAGAATTTTATCCATATTATTCTGGGCTTCTCTTAACCGCTTCCCAGCCTCAGGGGTACCCAGTGTGGCCATCTCATCTTCAGCAATTCTCAGCCTTTCCCTTGCTGCATTCTCCGCCTGTTTTGATCGCCGCTTACATCTACTGATGTCCCTGAACAGCAAACCTTTCAAATAAGCCTTCATCGTCTCCCATATAGTGCGTGTGTCTCTGAGCTGCCTTCGTTAATCTAAAAAAACTCCTCCACCTCCCGCTGTATTCACTCCAAACTCACACTATTCAGCCAGTTAGGGTGAAATTTCCACTCTCCCCTATGCCGTGCTTGTGTCCCCCTTGGCCATAACTCCACCTCTATCGGATTATGATCGGAGATCGCCCGTGGCAAGTATCTCACTTCTCCCACCATAGAATCAAACATATTGTTTCCGAGTACCATATCTATTCTGGATAAAGTATCATGAGCCGGGGAATAGCAAGAGTATCCCCTCTCCACCACGTGTCGCACTCTCCACAAATCAGTCATACCGATCTCTCGAATATATGTTCCTAACGGTGTAATATGGCTTTCCGACCTGTTTTGTGTATTTTTGTTTTTATCACAGAAATCATCACATATATTGTTGAGGTCTCTAATAATTAAAAGCGGCATCAGATCTCCCCGTCCAATCAATTCCAACACTTCTCTAAGTTTTTTACTCGAATGAGGGGGAGGAATGTACATAGCCACCACACACATCAAAATACCAAGCATTCTGCATTTCACTACCACATATTGTCCATCCACATCAGCATACACCTTCAGCTCTTCATAGCGCACCCCTGCTGGGACCAATACCGATACTCCCCTTGAGTATGTAGAGAAGGTGGAATGATACGTTTTTTGCAGCCACCACCTACGTAAGACGTCATGCACTGCGTGTATGGGCATTACAAGTCTAGGAGACACATTCCATTAAATTGGGCCTAGTTTTTAATGAGGCCTTTAGCAATGTCTCCTCATTGTCCACCACTAGATCACCATTCACCATGATTAACGTGTTCTGTGCTGCTATAGGTAGTCCAATATTTGGCAAGGGTGTCTATGATGCCCATAGCATATTTTTAAAAAATGTATTCCCCTTGGGGAAATGTTTGTCAGCCCATGCACTTAGTGTATGGGCATTACAAGTCTAGGAGACCCGCTCCTTTAAATTGGGCCTAGTTTTTAATGAGGCCTTCCTCCACCTCTCATCATTTTCCACCACTAGATCACCAGGGTTCACGTGTTCCATGCTGCTACAGACAGTCAATTTTTTGGCAAGGGTGTCTGTGATGCTCATTAAATATTTGTTTTAAATTTACCCCCCATGGGGAAATGTTTGTCGGCCCATACACTTAGTGTGTGGGCATTAGGAGTCTTGGACTCATTTGTAATGGGAAAGTTTTTTTATGAGGCCCTCCTCCATGTTTCTTCCGAGGGGGATTGGGGTGCGTCCAAATTTGGGTCAAGGCGGCCCTTGCATTCAATGCATAAGAACACAGTATGGCAGGACCAACTGAAGAATGTGAAGTTGGTTTACCTGTGGCCATCCAGTACCTGGGTTCAGAGGCTTATTGGGGTGCATATGACTTGATAGCAGGGCAGATGAGTCACCCACCAGGGCAATGGGAATACTCGGTACCGGGTCCAGTCTCTCTTAAAGGGGATGTCACGGTGGCTGCGACCCGGTCTGTGGCCCTGGGCACTCACTTAAAAGGGGAAAAGTCTTTAAAGGGAATTAATAAAGTCTATTCATGATGCCACCTGTGGCTCTCTGTCAGAGGGACCGACGCTGCTTAAAGGGGTCCTCTGGGGTGATGTTGTTGCAGCAAGATGGTGACGCTTCCCACAGGTGAAGCGAGGTCCCCAGGGCTCCCAAGGTGTGTGGCAAGGATGGTGGGTTGCCGGTAAATAACGGATGACACAGAGTTGCAGTCTTTACCTGATTTACTGATGGTAACAGGCCTCAGTCAAGGGTACCGGCAACAGGTGCAGAAGGAGTCCAGGCAGCCTGAAAAAAAGTGGTAATCTACCTTGGCAAGTCAGGTTGGGAGCCTTCCTCTATGCGCTGGTTTTTTGGTCCTTTGCTACCTGTAGTTCGCTGGCAAGGTACCCCTTTCTCTCTCCTCTCCTGGAACAGTACCAGCATGGAAGGCAGCTTGAGATGTACTCTTGGGGGTCTCTGACACGGTGACTCCAGGCTCTATCTGCTGCTGTACCTCAGGTATGGTATGGGCAATTAACATGCAGTCCTATGCCCTCCGGTTCTACTGTGGACCTTTCTGTAATCCACATTCTCGGGCTCCCGATGCCCGTTTCTGCGCTCTGGCTCACAGGAGGCCCAATTGCAGCCTCCCTGAGCTCCTAATCACTCCTCTCCCTTCACTGTCTGCTCCAGACTGAACTCACTCCTCCTCCAGACCAGGATGGAAATTAAGGAAGTTCCCCTAAAATAGGGGTTGAGATCCCCCTTCTGGCCTGGAGTTAGAATATGTTGTGTAAGATTTACCTGCCAATGGGATCCCACTTGTCTCCAGGCATGGCACTACCCTCCCCGAGAGGAAAGCAGCATCACTGTGGTACCCAAATTCCTGGGGTGCCACATAGACCTTTCAGGCAATACATAAGAAAACAGTATGGCAGGACCGGCTGAAGAATGACAAGCGGGTTTTCCTGTGGCCATCCAGTACCTGGGTTCAAAGGCTTACTGGGGTGCATATGATTTGACAGCAGGGCAGGCCATGCAGGTAATACATAAGAAAACAGTATGGCAGGACCAACTGAAGAATGTGAAGTGGGTTTTCCTGTGACCATCCAGTACCTGGGTTCAAAGGCTTACTGGGGTGCATATGACTTAATAGCAGGGCAGGCCTTGCAGGTAATACATAAGAAAACAGTATGGCAGGACCAACTGAAGAATGTGAAGTGAGTTTTCCTGTGGTCATCCATTACCTGGGTTGAAAGGCTTATTGGGGTGCATATGACTTGATAGCAGGGCAGGCCTTGCAGGTAATACATAAGAAAACAGTATGGCAGGACCAACTGAAGAATGTGAAGAGGGTTTACCTGTGGCCATCCAGTACCTGGGTTTAAATGCTTACTGGGGTGCATATGACTTAATAGCAGGGCAGGCCTTGCAGGTAATACATAAGAAAACAGTATGGCAGGACCAAATGAAGAATGTGAAGAGAGTTTACCTGTGGCCATCCAGTACCTGGGTTCAAAGGCTTACTGGGGTGCATATGACTTAATAGCAGGGCAGGCCTTGCAGGTAATACATAAGAAAACAGTATGGCAGGACCAACTGAAGAATGTGAAGAGGGTTTACCTGTGGCCATCCAGTACCTGGGTTCAAAGGCTTATTGGGGTGCATTTAACTTGATAGCAGGGCAGGCCTTGCATTCAATGCAACATTTTTTTCAGGAAGCCCTCCTGTACATCTCGTGAACGGGGTATTAGGGTGCATTGTAATTGTTGGCAGCCCAGCCACCCACTTCATAGGCAATAACAGTATAGGAGGCCCACTGTTTAATAATGGCCCTTTAAGAATCTTAACGCCACCTGATGACCCTCTAAAAATAGGTTTTGAGACATTAAGACTGAGTCCCTCTTTCATAAATGAAACAAGATCTGTCTCCTTATGTGTCACACACCACATAGCCAGCTAGGGTTGTTAAATGTTACAATGACATTTCCCAGTGAATGCATTTGTATTGGTTGAAAGCAATGTAAAAGTTGAAAAACGCATCAAAAACGCTGCGTGTGAACATAGCCCCAGTGGTGGAGGAACATTTTAGTCTGGTGTTAATTATTTTGCCTTATATACAAGTCATTACCCTGGAAAGGTTGTACATATTTCCCAGCAAAATCAATTTTTGTTTAGTTTTTGTATGTTTTTTGGTGCACCTGTAGAAATAGTGTGAAACTCTAATAACATTGCTTACAGCTGTGACCTGGGAGTCAGAAATGCTTCCAGGGGCGATCCCCATGATGTTCCCATGTAATTTGAGCAGTGTTTCCATCATTTTCAGACGTTTTTAGACTTTAAAAGGACTCCCGAGGGGGAAGGTTGAGGTAAAAATACTCGGGTTTCCTGTAGACTTACATTGGGCTCGTTGCTCGGGTCAAGTACCCGAGTATTCCAATTGCTCGACCCGAGCAACGAGCACCGGAGCATTTTAATGCTCACTCATCACTACTTACAGCCAATGAAAACCCAAAAGCCATTATCTCAGTAAATTAGAATTATTAAAAAAAACACCTGCAAAGACCTCCTAAGCATTTAAAAAGGTCCCTTAGTCTGTTTCAGTAGGCTCCACAATCATGGGGAAGACTGCTGACTCGACAGATGTCCAGAAGGCAGTCATTGACACACTCCACAAGGAGGGTAAGCCACAAAAGGTGGCTAAAGCTGGCTGTTCATAGCGCTGTATCCAAGCATATTAATGGAAAGTTAAGTGGAAGGAAAAAGTGTATAAGTGTAGAAAAAGGTGCACAAACAACTTTTATAAACGCAGTCATGAAAGGATTGTTAAGAAAAGGCCATTCTATTATTTGGGGGGAGATTCACAAGGAGTGGACTGCTGCTGGAGTCATTGCTTCAAGACGTACACAGGATGTAACCAGGACATGGGCTACAAGAGTTGCATTCCTTGTATCAAGCCACTAATGACCAATAGACAACGTCAAAAGCGTCTTACCTTGGCCAAGGAGAAAAGAACTGGACTGTTGCTCAGTGGTCCAAGGTGTTTTCAGATGAAAGTAAATGTGATTGATTGGCCAGAAAACTCACTTGACCTTAACCCCATAGAGAATCTGTTGGGTACTGTCAAGAGGAAGATGAGAGGCACCAGACCCAACAATACAGATGAGCTGAAGGCTGCTATCAAATCAACCTGGGCTTCCATAACGCCTCAGCAGTGCCACAGGCTGATCGCCTCCATGCCACGCAGCATTGATGCAATAATTGATGCCAAAGTAACCCAAATACGGTTCCACACAAAAGTTTGATACATAAAATGAGAACAATGGGGATAGGTGAAAATATATGTAAGTGGGTTAAGAGCTGGCTCAGGGATAGGAAACAAAGGGTGGTTATTAATGGAGCACTCTCGGACTGGGTCGCAGTTAGCAGTGGGGTAACACAGGGGTCAGTATTGGGCCCTCTTCTTTTTACCATATTTATTAATGACCTTGTAGGGGGCATACAGAGCAGAATTTCAATATTTGCAGATGACACTAAACTCTGCAGGGTAATCAATACAGAGGAGGACAATTTTATATTACAGGATGATTTATGTAAACTAGAAGCTTGAGCTGATAAATGGCAAATGAGCTTTAATGGGGGTAAATGTAAGGTCAGGCACTTGGGTAGAAGTAATAAGATGTATAACTATGTGCTTAATTCTAAAACTCTGGGCAAAAAAGTCAATGAAAAAGACCTGGGTGTATGGGTGGATGACAAACTCACATTTAGTGGCCAGTGTCAGGCAGCGGCTACAAAGGCAAATAAAATAATGGGATGCATTAAAAGAGGCATAGATGCTCATGAGGAGAACATAATTTTACCTTTATACAAGTCACTAGTTCGACCACACTTAGAATACTGTGTACAGTTCTGGTCTCCGGTGTATAAGAAAGACATAGCTGAACTAGAGCGGGTGCAGAGAAGAGCGACCAAGGTTATTAGAGGACTAGGGGGTCTGCACTACCAACATACATTTTTACACTTAGGGCTATTTAGTTTGGAAAAACGAAGGCTAAGGGGTGATCTTATTTTAATGTGTAAATATATGAGGGGACAGTACAAAGACCTTTCTGATGATCTTTTTAATCATAGACCTAAGACAGGGACAAGGGGGCATCCTCTACGTCTGGAGGAAAGAAGGTTTAAGCATAATAAAAGACACGGATTCTTTACTGTAAGAGCAGTGAGACTATGGAACTCTCTGCCGTATGATGTTGTAATGAGTGATTCATCACTTAAATTTAAGAGGAGACTGGATGCCTTTGTTGAAAAGTATAATGTTACAGGTTATATATACTAGATTCCTTGATGGGGCGTTGATCCAGGGAACGAGTTTGATTGCCATATGTGGAGTTGGGAAGGAATTTTTGTCCCCAAGGTGGAGATTACTCTTTGTCACATGGTTTTTTTTTTTGCCTTCCTCTGGATCAACATGTTAGGGCATGTTAGGTTAGGCTATGGATTGAACTAGATGGACTTAAAGTCTTCCTTCAACCTCAATAAATATATTACTATGTTACATTTCAGGAACCTAAAGAAACAGCACTACGAGAACCAAGTAAAAGATAACAATCTTTATTAAATAACCAATAAAAACAACATGCAGAAATCAAAAAGGGAATCCAGGAGATGACTAATGATCACCAAACACAGACAGTGTGGAGACCCACAGGTAAGTACTATACAGTGCATCGTAGACTAATATTCACTCCATAAAGTGCAGATACGCTCTGTGAATACAGTGCAGTAAAACATGTAAACCCCTACCAGTGCATGAATATATAGCTAGTTAGACAGCAAAAAATGCAAGAGTATTGCCTAAACATGCATAGTGAGGGTAGAATCAGATAAGCAGAGAAGTGAATAAGTAAATAATTAACCGGTCATAATACCTGAGGGGGAACACACTGCCACGAGCCCCAACGCGCGTTTTGGCGCGGTGCCTTCTTCCGGGGGTGTGGCGTAATCAGGACGTATAGGATATTTAAACGTAATGTCAACCAATCCCGAGGCCCCTACTATAATGCCGCGTTGCTGAATACCAACCGCGCATGCGCACACAGTGGCACGCTATAGCGCGACAGCGGGAAAGAGACCAATCAGGTCCCGTCTACGAAGAGGATTGTGACACAGCAGCGCCTGTGCAGTTGGTCCGAATGTTGCCAGGGAAACAGAAAGGGCGTCAGGAGAGGAGGACGTCGGGATCATGCAGGTCACGCCCACCGGTAAGGCGCGAGCCGGATGGAAAGGAACCCAGCGTACGCAACTCAAGAAGACGCCCCCACCGCTGCCTGGCAACAAGGCACCAATGCGCAGGCGTTGGGAGAACAGGTCAAAAGGGATCAAGTACACGCAAAGAAAAGAATGGGTAATTGTGCCACAAGATAAAGATGTATAGCAGTGAAACCTTTGTATACAATCACATACTTATATAAAAACAAATAATTAAAAGACACACATAAAAAGAATCGCACAGTGAAAAACAGACAATGTATGTGCCATAGGACACAGACAAATATACCAAAAAGTAACAGATAAGTGAAATAACAAAGTGAAATCTGTTACAATAACTGAGAATGGCAATATGTGTACAATCATACATATATAAAAGGCACTACGAAATATATAAATATTAAAAGCCATATGCATGAATATTTTACAAATGTAAAAAAAGTGAGACAAACATATGTGAATCACAACAACGTAGAGGAAACTCCCAAAACTGCATTAGATGAATACAAAAAGTAGAGAGTACTCTTTCCACAGGCACAACCATGAATGGGCAAACAAAAAGCGACATCCAGAGGAACTAAAGGAAAATAAACAACACAATATTAAAAAACAATACAGAATAAAAAATAAAAGAGCCAATTAAAAAGCAGGGACGAATGATTCAAAGAAATGAAGAGAAACTAAGGGTTTCATTCAGGCCTTGGGGTTGCAAGGTTTTGAGCCTCCAGATCCATCGTGCTTCTTTTTGTGCAAGATGGCGGCTAAGATTGCCACCACGTAATGTTGTAATTAGATGGTCTATACCTATAATATTAAAGCCTGAGGGGTCACACCCATGACAACGTTTAAAGTGGCGAGGAACTGTTTTTAAACATTCAATGTTGTCCTCCTTTTTAGCTGCCAAAATATCGCGAACGTGTTCTCGTACACGTATCTTGAGGGTACGTGTTGTGAGGCCGATGTAAATTTTGCTACAGGGGCATGTGCCGTGATACACCACCATGGTAGTAGAGCAGTTGATAGAGTGTGTAATTGTGAATTCACGACCATCCGAAGACACAAAATGAGTGGCACTATTTGTTGCAGAGTGCGTCTTCTTGCAGTCACCGCTGTACTTAGGAAAACTTCAATCAGCAAGATATCTTGAGTAAACAGTATTTACTTCATACTGGATAAACATGAGATACAATTCAGTGTCACACAGTCCGTGCACTGAAGACAACACATTCATGAAGAAAAGCAAAACCGAAAGTAAGAAAACAACCAACCACTGAGAGCTTCCCTCCACACATTACAGCAAGTATATAACTTTACACACTATCGCCATCTGCTGTCTGGTTAGTATAAAGTCCTCCTTTCACTTATAATAAGTCCCAATCTGTTGCATATGCCAACACCCTTTCTCAACAGTAAGGACTTATTCAATCAAACCCAACTTTTTTATTAGTCTCTGATGTTTATCAGCATTCAACGCCTTCGTGAAAATGTCTGCTGTCATTTCTTCAGTAGGACAGTACTCTAACTTCAAGACTCCTTGTTCCTGATGATCTCTCAAGAAATGATATTTCACATTAATATGCTTGGTTCTTGGATTGACTCTTTCCATCTGAGCAAGAACAAGACATCCTTGATTGTCCTCTTTTAGTTTTGTTGGTGCCAACTGTGGTTGTCCTAATTCTGTCAACAATTGTCTTAACCACAGTACTTCTTGACTCGCATGTGCTGCGGCAACATATTCTGCTTCTGTTGAAGATAGTGTCACAATTGACTGTTTCTTACTTGTCCAACTTATTGGTCCACCTGAGAGGAAAAAAATATGTCCACTGGTAGATCTTCTGTCAGTTGGATCTCCAGCCCAATCTGCATCAACATATCCTGTTAAAATGCAATCATCGCTTGTGGGTAATTTCAGCTTAACATTGCTAGTTCCTTTCAAATAACGTATTACTCTCTTCACGGCATTCCAGTCAGCTTTATTTGGTTTTGATACCTTTCTACTCAGGATTCCTACTGCTGCTGCGATGTCTGGTCTTGTAACGGTTGCTAGATACAGTAGTTTTCCTATTGCTGTTCTGTATTCTTCATTATTTGGTAGCATATTTTGTTCACTGTTCATCTCTTTGAGATAATTAGTTTCCATTGGAGACTTTACTGTTTTTGCATCTTTTAATCCAAATTTTTCTGTTATGTCTTGAATCATGTGATTTTGATTCAGTAGGAAACTTCCATCTTCTTCTCTTTCTACTTGTATTCCTAGATATTGTTTTACATTTCCCAAGTCTTTGATTTCGAAATGTTGCTTCAGGATTTTTAGAATGTTTTCGTTATCCCTTTCTTGTTCAAAACAAATCAAAATGTCGTCTACATATATGAGTATGTAAATCCATCTATTAATCAGCCTTTTTGTGTATAAGCATGGATCAGCTTTGCTTCTTTGAAATTTTTCATTTGTAAGTACTTCCGTGATTTTGTCATTCCACGCTTTAGCTGCTTGCTTTAAACCATATATGCTTTTCTGTAGTTTACAAACTTAGTTTGGATTTCTTTCATCTTTGAATCCTGGAGGTTGTGCCATATAAATGTCTTCTGTTAAATCTCCATTCAGAAAAGCTGTCTTTACATCCAGATGTCTCAGTTGCATCTGTTTCATTGCTGCAACTGTAAGTAAAGTTCTTATTGTAGTGTGTTTGACAACTGGAGCAAATGTTTCATCATAGTCTTCTCCATATTTTTGAGAATACCCTTTAGCTACGAGTCTTGCTCAGTATCTTTCAGCTGTGCCATCTGTTTGGTATTTAACTTTAAAAATCCATTTACATCCTATGGTTTTTCTTCCTTCTGGTAAATCTGTTAATGTCCATGTATTTGAATCTTGCATGGATTTAATTTCTGTTTCTGTTGCTTCTATCCATTTATTAGCTTCTTCCACTGGAAGTTTAGATATTTCTTCCCAAGAAGTAGGCTCATAGATTTTTCTTGTGCTTGTCTTGTATGAGAGACGTTTTGGTGGTTTTCCTTTGTTCTCTCTCATTGAACGTCTTGGTTCTGTGTCTGTTTGTAGTTGTGATTCTTCACTTTCAGTATTTTGTTCTTCATTAACTTCTACTTCTTTCTCATCAGATATTTCTTCAGTTGTGTCATTATTGGTTTTCTCATTTTTTGTTTCAACTGAAATCATAATGTCTTCATTCAAATCTTCAATGAATGTCACACTGTTACTCACCGTAACTCTGTCTGTTTTGGGATCTAGGATTCTGTATCCTTTGCAATTTTCACTATATCCAACAAATATTCCTTCCATGGATCTGTTTTGAAGTTTGGAACGTTTTTCTGTTGGAATGAATATGAAAACTTTACATCCAAAAACTTTTAAATGATTGACACTTGGTTTCATACCTTGCCACAGTTCATATGGAGTTTTCGTCAGTTTTCTGCAAAAAAGTCTGTTCTGTAGATAAGTAGCTGTCATTGCTGCCTCACCCCAATATTTCTCTGGTAGTTTGGAATCAGTCAGCATACATCTTATCATCTCTGTTAGAGTTCTGTTTTTCCTTTCTGCTACTCCATTTTGTTCAGGTGTGTATGGAACCGTTTTCTGGTGTTTTATTCCATTTTGTCTTAAGTAGTCTTCTATTCTGTGACCTGTAAATTCACCTCCATTATCACTTCTGATGACAATTGGCTTCCTTTGAAATTTGTTATTTGATCTTGTTACATAGTCTACAAGTTTATCAAAAACTTCACTTTTGTTTTTAATTAAGTATGTGACTGTGTATCTTGAGTAATCATCTATAAAAGTCAACATGTATCTATTGCCTCCTGATGAAGTCACTTTCATGGGTCCACATACGTCAGTATGCACCAAATCAAGTGGTCTTTCGCTTTTCATCTCACTTTCTTTTGGAATAGATATCCTTGTGGCTTTGGATTTTATACAACAATCACATCTTATGGTAATTGAGCAATCTGATATCTTTAAATCTTTTGTCAATTCTTTTCTCTGTAGTTCCCTTATACTGTCAGGGTGTCTATGTCCTAGACGTCTATACCACATGTGAATACAGTTTTTGTGATCATGTGTACATACCTTCATCTGTTCCTTTGGTGTGTCAAAATGATATAATTGTTCATCTGCCTTGACTTTGGTTATCACCTTGTTTCCTGCAATAATTACACACTCATTGTCTTTGAATTTCACTGTAAGTCCTTTTGCTGTTAAACGTTTCACAGATAATAATCCGCCTTCCAATTTTGGAACATACAACACATCTTGTACAAGTATCTTTGAATCTTGCCCGAACTTGTTTGAACAATTTAGCATACCTTGTCCGATACCTTCTGCGGTTATTTTGCTTCCATCTGCGAGATAAATGGCTTCTTTCTTATCTAAATCAAGATCAGTAAAGAAATTCTTGTCACTTGTCATATGACTCGTTGCTCCTGAATCAATAAACCAACCAAGTGAAGATTTCTTGTCTTTTACTTTAAATGTGCCATTCCAATTATTCTCACATGAATCGGAAATTGTGTTTTTTACTTTCTCTGTATGCTTTTTATGTTGTAATTTTTGTTGTTCTGCTTTCCATATGGTACAGTCTTTCATTAAATGACCTTTTTTCTTACATCTGAAGCATTCTCTTGTCTCTTTATTATAGGGTTTTTGGAATTCTGTAGCTTTAAGAGCGTTTTCACTGTCCTTTTCAGTAGAAGAATCATTTCTTTGTTCTTTTCTTCTCTGATATTCATCTATTAGTCTTGTTTTCACAAAATCTAATGTAATGTCAGTTTCTGGTCTCGTCTCAAGGGCATTTATCAAGGCTGTATACGAATCTGGTAAACTGCACAACAATATAGCTGCTACATGACTTTCTTTAATATCTTCACCAATAGATCTTAGCTGTGATATCACTTCCATCATTGAGAATATGTGCTTCTGCATATCGTCATTTGCACTCAATCTCATACTGTACAGCTTTCTTAATAAAAAACAACTTGTGATTCAAGCTAGGTCTTTCATACAGTTTTCTTAATGCTTCCCACATTCCCTTAGCTGTTTCTTTATTTCTTATATGTATTAATTGAGCATCATCCACTAATAAGCTAATGGTGGCTCTCGCTTGTATATCCTTCTTATCCCATGTCTGATTATCTTGATCTGGTCTTGCTGTAACAATTACTTCCCATAGATCATCCTTAGATAACAACATCTCTACTTTGAATTTCTATAACTGATAATTTTCACTATTCAGTTTAGCTACTGTAAATTTCAGTTCTGTGTTACTCATCATCTTTATATAGTCTTACTTGTTTAGAGAGTTGTACTGAAGATATTCTCCTGTATGTCCTGTGAATTCTCTGCAATTATATCCAGCTCCTGGGATGCTGAATTCCTCTGTCACTCTGTATCTGGATTTAGTTCCTTCTGTTTACAGAGCTTATCTGTGTGCTCCGTTATCTGGGCTATAAACCAGGATCCTTCTGCCTGAGCTTGTAGTGCAGACCTGTAGTATCAGGGGTGCCTGGGTTTATCTGGGGTTATCTGGGGTGCCTGGGATGTCTGGGGTTATCTGGGCTCATAACCTGTTGCAGAGTGCGTCTTCTTGCAGTCACCGCTGTACTTAGGAAAGCTTCAATCAGCAAGATATCTTGAGTAAACAGTATTTACTTCATACTGGATAAACATGAGATACAATTCAGTGTCACACAGTCCGTGCACTGAAGACAACACATTCATGAAGAAAAGCAAAACCGAAAGTAAGAAAACAACCAACCACTGAGAGCTTCCCTCCCCACATTACAGCAAGTATATAACTTTACACACTATCGCCATCTGCTGTCTGGTTAGTATAAAGTCCTCCTTTCACTTATAATAAGTCCCAATCTGTTGCATATGCCAACACTATTGACATTGTTTAAAACATATAAACCCCTACCAATGCATGAATATATAGCTAGTTAGACAGCAAAAAATGCAGAGTATTGCCTAAACATGCATAGCGAGGGTAGAATCAGATAAGCAGAGGAGTGAATAAGTAAATAATTAACTGGTCATAATACCTGAGGGGGAACACACTGCCACGAGCCCCAACGCACGTTTCGGCGCGGTGCCTTCTTCCGGGGGTGTGGCGTATTCAGGACGTATAGGATATTTAAACATAATGCTTGTAATGTCTCTCAAAGATACATCTGATTTTTTGAAAAAAATTGACTCCGTCCACATTGAGGAGGACACTTTGCTAGTTACTTGTGACGTTGAGTCACTTTACACTAGCATCTGACACCAGGATGGCCTGAGGGCCATTTCACAATTTTTGTCTATGACCTCTCTCTCCCCTAGTGACACCACTTTTCTTATTGTTTTGCTTGAATTTCTTTTGACTCATAATATTTTTCTGTTCAACGGATCCTTCTTCCTGCAGCTCCAGGAGACAGCAATGGGGGCGGCATATGCGCCTTCATATGCAAACCTGTTCCTGGGGCTGTGGGAGAGGGATCTGTTCTCGTCAGATCGGGGTTCGTCGATGGAGTGGGTCCTTTTCTGGGCCCGCTACATCGATGACATTTTCCTGATCTGGCGAGGCACTCCTTTAGAGTTACAACTGTTTTTTTCAGGAGTTGAATATTAATGATTTGAATATACGTCTTACATATCAATTTGATTTTCACCATATAATTTTTTGGATGTCCTAGTGGAGAGAGAGGCGGACGGTCTTTTGGTTGCCAGTGTTTTCCGTAAGGATACAGCAGTGAACTCTGTACTTCATGCTTCATCTTCTCACCCACCCCCATGTGATCAATGCGGTCCCTGTTGGGCAGTTCCTTCGCCTTAAAAGAATTTGTACATCAGTTGAAACTTTTGAATTACAAGCCGAGGATCTCAGACAGCGGTTCTTGGTCCATGGATACAGTAAGAGGAGTGTAAAAAAAGGCATACAACAGGGCCAGGAATACCAGTCGACATCAACTTCTTTTTTCTACCCCACGGGTCAAAATGAACCAACAGGTAAGGATGATTACTCAATATCATTCTCGGTGGAAGGAGATGTCGCAGATTTTGGCTAAACACTGGCCTATACTCCTTGCTGACCCAGTGCTCAAACAATACTTACCATCTTATCCTTCAGTAGTTGCCCATAGGTCCTAGAACTTGGGCGACCATTTGGTACGGAGTTATTTCCCACCAAGCATCCCACCTCCCATTTTTCCAACGCTCTCAGGCCACCAACCCCCTCGTTGGGGCTGTAAACCATGTGGTAAATGCATCGCGTGCCCCAATGTCAATAGTGCCACTCATTTTGTGTCTTCGGACGGTCGTGAATTCACAATTACACACTCTAGCAACTGCTCTACTACCATGGTGATGTATCAATCAATCATTTTGTGGCAAAATTTACATCGGCCTCACAACACGTGCCCTCAAGATACGTGTACGAGAACACGTTCGCAATATTTTGACAGCTAAAAAGGAGGACAACATTGAATGTTTAAAAACAGTTCCTCGCCACTTTAAACGTTGTCATGGGTGTGACCCCTCAGGCTTTAATATTATAGGTATAGACCATTTAATTACAACATTACGTGGTGTCAATCTTAGCCGCCATCTTGCACAAAAAGAAGCACGATGGATCTGGAGGCTCAAAACCTTGCAACCCCAAGGCCTGAATGAAACCCTTAGTTTCTCTTCATTTCTTTGAATCATTCGTCCCTGCTTTTTAATTGGCTCTTTTATTTTTTATTCTGTATTGTTTTTTAATATTGTGTTGTTTATTTTCCTTTAGTTCCTCTGGATGTCGCTTTTTGTTTGCCCATTCATGGTTGTGCCTGTGGAAAGAGTACTCTCTACTTTTTGTATTCATCTAATGCAGTTTTGGGAGTTTCCTCTACGTTGTTGTGATTCACATATGTTTGTCTCACTTTTTTTACATTTGTAAAATATTCATGCATATGGCTTTTAATATTTATATATTTCGTAGTGCCTTTTATATATGTATGATTGTACACATATTGCCATTCTCAGTTATTGTAACAGATTTCACTTTGTTATTTCACTTATCTGTTACTTTTTATTATATTTGTCTGTGTCCTATGGCACATACATTGTCTGTTTTTCACTGTGCGATTCTTTTTATGTGTGTCTTTCAATTATTTGTTTTTATATAAGTACTAGCTGAAGAGCCCGGCGTTGCCTGGGCATAGTAAATATCTGTGGTTAGTTATAGCACCTCACTTCTCTTATTTTCCCATCACGCCTCTCATTTTCCCCATCACATCTTTCATTTTCCCTCTAACATCTCTCATTTTCTCCCTCACACCTCTCATTTTCCCCCTCACTCCTCTTATTTTCCCCCTCACTCCTCTCATTCCCCCTTAACACTTGTCATTTCGACCTCACATCTGTCATTTTCCGATCACTCCACTATTTTCCCTCACTCCTCTCATTTTTGCACTCACACCTTTTCATTTTCACCTCACACCTCTCATTTTCACCTCAGTATATACATGTTTGTCATCTCCCTTATATATAGTATACACCTGTATGTCATCTCCTGTATATAGTATATACCTGTATGTCATATCCCCTGTATATAGTATATATCTGTGTGTCATCTCCTCCTGTATATAGTATATATCTGTATGTCATCTCCTCCTATATATAGCATATACCTGTATGTCATCTCCTCCTGTATATAGTATATACCTGTGTGTCATCTCCCCTGTATATAGTATATATCTGTGTGTCATCTCCTCCTGTATATAGTATATATCTGTATGTCATCTCCTCCTATATATAGCATATACCTGTATGTCATCTCCTCCTGTATATAGTATATACCTGTAGGTCATCTGCTCCTGTATATAGTATATACCTGTGTGTCATCTCCTCCTGTATATAGTATATACCTGTGTGTCATCTCCTCTGTTGTGAATTCTGTGGCCAAGCTCCCTCCTGTGGTCGAGAATGGTACTTCGGCTGGTTCTGTCTATGAGCTTCCTTTGGTGGATGAGAGTGGTACTGCGGCTTCTGAGTTTCCTTCCTCAGGTGATGAGGTTAAGTCGTTAGGTGCTGCTCTATTTAACTCCACCTGGTGCTTTGATCCTGGCCTCCAGTCAATGTTCTAGTATTGGTCTTGCTTCCTCCTGGATCGTTCCTGTGGCCTGTCTTCCTGCATAAGCTAAGTTTTGCTTGTGTTATTTTTGTTTGCTATTTTTTCTGTCCAGCTTGCTATATTGGTTTTTCTTGCTTGCTGGAAGCTCTGAGATGCAGAGGGAGCACCTCCGTACCGTTAGTCGGTGCGGAGGGTCTTTTTGCCCCTCTGTGTGGTTGTTTGTAGGTTTTTGTGTTGACCGCAAAGCTATCTTTCCTATCCTTGGTCTATTCAGTAAGTCGGGCCTCACTTTGCTAAATCTATTTCATCTCTGTGTTTGTATTTTCATCTTACTCACAGTCATTATATGTGGGGGGCTGCCTTTTCCTTTGGGGAATTTCTCTGAGGCAAGGTAGGCTTATTTTTCTATCTTCAGGGCTAATTAGTTTCTCAGGCTGTGCCGAGTTGCATATGAGCGTTAGGCGCAATCCACGGCTACCTCTAATGTGGTTTGATAGGATTAGGGATTGCGGTCAGCAGAGTTTCCACGTCTCAGAGCTCGTCCTTTGTTTTTGGTATTTGTCAGGTCACTTTGTGTGCTCTGAACTTCTATGTCCATTGTGGTTCTGAATTACCTGTTCATAACAGTACTGGAGGCCCAAAGTACTAATGCTTCTCAATAGAGGGAAAAGAGAAGTTCTGAGACCATTTTTTTTTTCTTTGCACTGTGTTCTGTCTTTCTTTTCCCCTTTACATCAGGGTGGTTCAGAACACAGGTGTGGACATGGACATTCAAGGTCTGTTCTCTTTGATGGATAATCTCTCTATAAATGTACAGAATATTCAAGATATGGTGGTTCAGAATCCTATGTTAGAACCTAAAATTCCTATTCCTGAGTTGTTTTCTAGAGATAGAGCAAAGTTTTTGAATTTTAAAAATAATTGTAAACTATTTCTGGCTTTGAAACCCCGCTCCTCTGGTGACCCAGTTCAACAAGTGAAGATCATTATTTCTTTATTACGTGGCGACCCTCAAGACTGGGCATTTTCCCTTGCGCCAGGAGATCCTGCACTATGTAATATTGATGCGTTTTTTCTGGCGCTCGGATTGCTGTACGACGAACCTAATTCAGTGGATCAGGCAGAGAAAAATTTGCTGGCTCTGTGTCAGGGTCAGGATGAGATAGAGATTTATTGTCAGAAGTTTAGAAAGTGGTCCGTGCTCACTCAATGGAATGAATGTGCGCTGGCAGCTATTTTCAGAAAGGGTCTCTCTGAAGCCCTTAAGGATGTCATGGTGGGATTTCCTATGCCTGCTGGTCTGAATGAGTCTATGTCTTTGGCAATTCAGATCGGTCGACGCTTGCGCGAGCGTAAATCTGTGCACCATTTGGCGGTATTATCTGAGCATGAACCTGAGCCTATGCAGTGCGATAGGACTTTGACCAGAGCTGAAAGGCAAGAACACAGACATCAGAATGGGCTGTGTTTCTACTGTGGTGATTCCACTCATGCTATCTCCGATTGTCCTAAGCGCACTAAGCGGTTCGCTAGGTCTGCCACCATTGGTACGGTACAGTCGAAATTTCTTTTGTCCGTTACTTTGATCTGCTCTTTGTCTTCCTATTCTGTCATGGCATTTGTGGATTCAGGCGCTGCCCTGAATTTGATGGACTTGGAATTTGCTAGGCGCTGTGGGTTTGTCTTGGAGTCCTTGCAGTGTCCTATTCCATTGAGAGGAATTGATGCTACGCCTTTGGCCAAGAATAAGCCTCAGTATTGGACCCAGCTGACCATGTGCATGGCTCCTGCGCACCAGGAGGATATTCGCTTTCTGGTGTTGCATAATCTGCATGATGTGGTCGTGTTGGGGTTGCCATGGCTACAAGTCCATAACCCAGTATTAGATTGGAAATCAATGTCTGTGTCCAGCTGGGGTTGTCAGGGGGTACATGGTGATGTTCCATTTCTGTCTATCTCATCATCCACCCCTTCTGAGGTCCCAGAGTTCTTGTCTGATTACCGGGATGTATTCGATGAGCCCAAGTCCAATGCCCTACCTCCGCATAGGGATTGTGATTGTGCTATCGATTTGATTCCTGGTAGTAAGTTTCCTAAGGGTCGACTGTTTAATTTATCTGTACCTGAGCACGCCGCTAGGCGGAGTTACGTGAAGGAGTCTTTGGAGAAGGGTCATATTCGCCCGTCATCGTCGCCATTGGGAGCGGGGTTCTTTTTTGTGGCCAAGAAGGATGGTTCGCTGAGACCTTGTATTGATTACCGCCTTCTAAATAAAATTACGGTCAAGTTTCAGTACCCCTTGCCGCTGCTGTCTGATTTGTTTGCTCGGATTAAGGGGGCTAGTTGGTTCACCAAGATAGATCTTCGTGGTGCGTATAATCTTGTGCGTATTAAACGGGGCGATGAATGGAAAACAGCATTTAATACGCCCGAAGGCCATTTTGAGTACCTGGTTATGCCATTCGGACTTTCTAATGCTCCATCAGTGTTTCAGTCCTTAATGCATGACATCTTCCGAGAGTACCTGGATAAATTCCTGATTGTATACTTGGATGATATTTTGGTCTTCTCGGATGATTGGGAGTCTCATGTGAAGCAGGTCAGAATGGTGTTCCAGGTCCTGCATGCTAATTCTTTGTTTGTGAAGGGGTCAAAGTGTCTCTTTGGTGTTCAGAAGATTTCATTTTTGGGGTTCATTTTTTCTCCTTCTACTATCGAGATGGACCCTGTTAAAGTTCAGGCCATTTATGATTGGACTCAGCCTACATCTCTGAAGAGTCTGCAGAAGTTCCTGGGCTTTGCTAATTTTTATCGTCGCTTCATCACTAATTTTTCTAGCATTGCTAAACCGTTGACTGATTTAACCAAGAAGGGTGCTGATGTGGTCAATTGGTCTTCTGCTGCTGTGGAAGCTTTTCAGGAGTTGAAGCGTCGTTTTTCTTCTGCCCCTGTGTTGTGCCAACCAGATGTTTCGCTTCCGTTCCAGGTCGAGGTTGATGCTTCCGAAATTGGAGCAGGGGCTGTTTTGTCGCAGAGAAGTTCTGATTGCTCAGTGATGAAACCATGTGCCTTCTTTTCCAGGAAATTTTCGCCTGCTGAGCGAAATTATGATGTGGGCAATCGAGAGTTGCTAGCCATGAAGTGGGCATTCGAGGAGTGGCGTCATTGGCTTGAAGGAGCTAAGCATCGCGTGGTGGTCTTGACTGATCACAAAAACTTGACTTATCTCGAGTCTGCCAAACGGTTGAATCCTAGACAGGCTCGTTGGTCGCTGTTTTTCTCCCGTTTTGACTTTGTGGTTTCGTACCTTCCGGGCTCTAAAAATGTGAAGGCGGATGCCCTGTCTAGGAGTTTTGTGCCCGATTCTCCGGGTTTGTCTGAGCCGGCGGGTATTCTCAAAGAGGGGGTAATTTTGTCTGCCATCTCCCCTGATTTGCGGAGGGTGCTGCAAAAATTTCAGGCTAATAGACCTGACCGTTGCCCAGCGGAGAAACTGTTTGTCCCTGATAGGTGGACGAATAAAGTTATCTCTGAGGTTCATTGTTCGGTGTTGGCTGGTCATCCTGGAATCTTTGGTACCAGAGATTTGGTGGCTAGATCCTTTTGGTGGCCGTCTCTGTCGTGGGATGTGCGTTCTTTTGTGCAGACCTGTGGGATTTGTGCTCGGGCTAAGCCCTGCTGTTCTCGTGCCAGTGGGTTGCTTTTGCCCTTGCCGGTCCCGAAGAGGCCTTGGACACATATCTCTATGGATTTTATTTCGGATCTCCCCGTCTCTCAAAGAATGTCGGTCATTTGGGTGGTTTGTGATCGCTTCTCTAAGATGGTCCATTTGGTGCCCTTGTCTAAATTGCCTTCCTCCTCTGATTTGGTGCCGTTGTTTTTCCAGCATGTGGTTCGTTTACATGGCATTCCAGAGAACATCGTTTCTGACAGTGGTTCCCAGTTTGTTTCGAGGTTTTGGCGAGCCTTTTGTGCTAGGAAGGGCATTGATTTGTCTTTTTCCTCGGCTTTCCATCCTCAGACAAATGGCCAGACTGAACGAACCAATCAGACCTTGGAAACATATCTGAGATGTTTTGTTTCTGCTGATCAGGATGATTGGGTGTCCTTTTTGCCTTTGGCTGAGTTCGCCCTTAATAATCGGGCCAGCTCGGCTACTTTGGTTTCGCCGTTTTTCTGCAATTCTGGGTTCCACCCTCGTTTCTCTTCAGGGCAGGTTGAGTCTTCGGACTGTCCTGGTGTGGATACTGTGGTGGATAGGTTGCAGCAGATTTGGACTCATGTAGTGGACAATCTGACTTTGTCCCAGGAGAAGGCTCAACGTTTCGCTAACCGCAGGCCCTGTGTGCGTCCCTGACTTCGTGTTGGGGATTTGGTTTGGTTGTCATCTCGTTATATTCCTATGAAGGTTTCCTCTCCTAAATTTAAGCCTCGTTTCATTGGTCCATATAGGATTTCTGAGGTTCTTAATCCTGTGTCTTTTCGTTTGACTCTTCCAGCTTCTTTTTCCATCCATAACGTGTTCCATAGGTCATTGTTGCGGAGATACGTGGCACCTGTGGTTCCATCTATTGAACCTCCTGCTCCGGTTTTGGTTGAAGGGGAATTGGAGTATATAGTGGAGAAGATTTTGGATTCTCGTGTTTCGAGACGGAAACTCCAGTATCTGGTTAAGTGGAAAGGTTATGGTCAGGAAGATAATTCCTGGGTCTTTGCCTCTGATGTCCATGCTGCCGATCTGGTTCGTGCCTTTCATGTGGCTCATCCTGGTCGGCCTGGGGGCTCTGGTGAGGGTTCGGTGACCCCTCCTCAAGGGGGGGGGGTACTGTTGTGAATTCTGTGGCCAAGCTTCCTCCTGTGGTCGAGAGTGGTACTTCGGCTGGTTCTGTCTATGAGCTTCCTTTGGTGGATGAGAGTGGTACTGCGGCTTCTGAGTTTCCTTCCTCAGGTGATGAGGTTAAGTCGTTAGGTGCTGCTCTATTTAACTCCACCTGGTGCTTTGATCCTGGCCTCCAGTCAATGTTCTAGTATTGGTCTTGCTTCCTCCTGGATCGTTCCTGTGGCCTGTCTTCCTGCATAAGCTAAGTTTTGCTTGTGTTATTTTTGTTTGCTATTTTTTCTGTCCAGCTTGCTATATTGGTTTTTCTTGCTTGCTGGAAGCTCTGAGACGCAGAGGTAGCACCTCCGTACCGTTAGTCGGTGCGGAGGGTCTTTTTGCCCCTCTGCGTGGTTGTTTGTAGGTTTTTTGTGTTGACCGCAAAGCTATCTTTCCTATCCTCGGTCTATTCAGTAAGTCGGGCCTCACTTTGCTAAATCTATTTCATCTCTGTGTTTGTATTTTCATCTTACTCACAGTCATTATATGTGGGGGGCTGCCTTTTCCTTTGGGGAATTTCTCTGAGGCAAGGTAGGCTTATTTTTCTATCTTCAGGGCTAGTTAGTTTCTCAGGCTGTGCCGAGTTGCATAGGGAGCGTTAGGCGCAATCCACGGCTACCTCTAGTGTGGTTTGATAGGATTAGGGATTGCGGTCAGCAGAGTTTCCACGTCTCAGAGCTCGTCCTTTGTTTTTGGTATTTGTCAGGTCACTTTGTGTGCTCTGAACTTCTATGTCCATTGTGGTTCTGAATTACCTGTTCATAACACTCCTCCTGTATATAGTATATACCTGTATGTCATCTCCTCCTGTATATAGTATGTACCTGTATGTCATCTCCTCCTCTATATAGTATATACCTGTGTGTCATCTCTCCTGTATATAGTATATACCTGTGTGTTATCTCCCCTGTACATAGTATATATCTGTATGTCATCTCCTTCTGTATTAGACCTCGTTCACACGTTATTTGGTCAGTATTTTTACCTCAGTATTTGTAAGCTAAATTGGCAGCCTGATAAATCCCCAGCCAAAGGAAGCCCTCCCCCTGGCAGTATATATTAGCTCACACATGCACATAATAGACAGGTCATGAGACTGACATCTGGCGTATTTCCTATATGGTACATTTGTTGCTCTTGTAGTTTGTCTGCTTATTAATCAGATTTTCATTTTTGAAGGATAATACCAGACTTGTGTGTGCTCTAGGGCGAGTTTCGTGTGTCAAGTTGTGTGTGTTGAGTTGCGTGTGGCGACATGTATGTAGCGACTTTTGTGAGATGAGTTTTGAGTGACGACATGCATGTAGCAACTTCTTGTGTGTCGAGTTGCATGTGACAGGTTAGTGTAGCAAGTTGTGTGCAGTAAGTTTTGCGCATGGCGAGTTTTGCGCGTGGCGAGTTTTATGTGTGGTGCCTTTTGAGTATGTGCAAGTTTTGTGTGAGGCAACATTTGAATGTGTTGCAACTTTTGTGCATGTGGCAATTTTTCCGCGAATGCAAGTTTTGCGTGTGGCGAGTTTTCCATGAGGTGAGTTTTGCACGTGTGGCGAGTTTTGCGTGAGCCTAGTTTTGCATGTGGCGAGTTTTGCGCGTGGCGAGTTTTGAGCAGCGACTTTTGTGTTTTGACTTTTATGTGGCGAGGTTGGTGTATGTGTGGTGAAATGTGTGCTGAGGGTGGTATATGTGTTCAAGCACGTGGTAGTGTGTGGCGCATTTTGTGTGCGTGTTCATATCCCCGTGTGTGGTGAGTATCCCATGTGGGGGCCCCACCTTAACAACTGTACGGTATATACTCTTTGGCGCCATCGCTCTCATTCTTTAAGTCCCCCTTGTTCACATCTGGCAGCTGTCAATTTGCCTCCTACACTTTTCCTTTCACTTTTTCCCCATTATGTAGATAGGGGCAAAATTGTGTGGTGAATTGGAAAGCGCGGGGTTAAAATTTCACCTCACAACATAGCCTATGACGCTCTCAGGGTCCAGACGTGTGACTGTGTAAAATTTTGTGGCTGTAGCTGCGACGCCTCCAACACTTTTCCTTTCACTTTTTCCCCATTATGTAGATAGGGGCAAAATTGTTTGGTGAATTGGAAAGCGCGGGGTTAAAATTTCACCTCACAACATAGCCTATGACGCTCTCGGGGTCCAGACGTGTGACTGTGCAAAATTTTGTGGCTGTAGCTGCGACGGTTCAGATGCCAATCCCGGACATACACACATACATACATACATATATACTGTAGGGATTGTACTCGCTCAGGTGCGGCGGATGACACTCTGGAGGCACGTTTCATTAAAAGTTCACAGGTTTATTGCTCCATAAACCACATAGCAACAGGAACAACAGGTAAACAGTCTTACTTCAGACAGTTGAATCTTCAATGTCCATATTAGAGCTCCGCTCTCTCTCAGACCTGTAGGCATACAGGCTGTGCCATGTCCAGCACGTAGGCTCTCCAGCCTAAATATGGTCTCTGTGTGCTGTTCAGGACGTCTGTCCCCACTTGGAACCGTCCAACACACAGGCCACTCTGCAGTGTCCAGCCAGGACACATGGAAGTCTGTCCACTCTTGCAGACTCCCAAACACACTCACCACATGGGCTACACACACCTCTTTATATAAGTGTAACCACACCCAGATACCTGTCACATGGCCAGTCAGGTGAGTGTGACATCACCACAGGTCCTTCAACACAAAACCATCTTAGGTATTCAAACACGCCTCTTAGGGTGGGTTTGTAGGTGACTGAACCCACCCATCTCTCCAATCACCTGGAAGCCTTCCCAATGTAAACAAATCCCTCAGCAGTAGATCTGCTTGAGCAAAACATACCCAGGCTTCCATCACAGGGCCACCCACCTCTGCGATACATACCGTCCATTAATCACATGACTTTTAGCCACGCTACATACCTCCCCCCTCTGCCTAAAGCCGTGGAGCTAGGCACTTGTCTTAAACCAACTAGAGACCCCTCTCAGTCGTCCCTGACAGTCAAACCGTCTGTCTAAGTCAGGGCCTGTTATTGAACCCTTTCGTCGGCATTCGTCATCCCTTTCCATCACATCCTTTAACAACGATGACCCCTTGTCATCTCGTCTGCTACAGGATCTCCCGCTTAAGTCACTGAGCCCTGAGCTAACTGAGGAGTCACTATTTCTAGCTCTTCCATCTGACCACCTTCGGTTCTCTCTCGGTCGATGATCTCTCCTATTGTCTTTCTTCGGAGAGCAGCTCTTCTCTTTATGTCTATATCCTCTGTTAACTTCAGCTTGAGGACTTCCAGGCTTTAGAGCACCTCTTCGCCTCTCTAGACCACGAGTTGAAGGTGGTGGCAACCTGTTTGCCAATCCTTGCAGCTCTATATTGATCTGCTCCCTCTCAAGTCTTAGCTGCTCTATCTGTTTCAGGTATGCCACACGATACCCCAGGAGCATTTGGATATTCCCAAGGCTCTCCATGGATCCAATGACAAGGAATGGAACCATCCCATCTTCACCCACGACCTGGGCTTCATCATCAGCCGGAATGCTCACCCTCATAACACCGGACCTATTCACCATCTCTTGCATCACCTTGCCAAATCTTCCGATGACTTTCCTCACCAGACCTCTGGGCACTTGCACAACATCTTCTACAATACCCAACCAACTTCGAGCTTCTCTTGTTAGCTCCAGACGTCGAGCGGCTTCCTTATTCTTCAACATGATCATTTGTTTTGTGCGGAGACATTGTAGATGCATCTCTCTCAGGACAGCCACCCGCTTCACTGTGACTTCCTTAGTTGACAGTATGACCAGTTGATGGGTCTCAGGTTCCCAGTGCACCCTACACGCGTTGACCGCCTTTTTAAACACTTCATGCACCTCCTTACTGGCACACGCTTCTTGCATGTCTTTGGGTACGTCTATTACGCACTTGAAGATCGAAGTCTCACCTTCTTGGTCATATCGTTGGACCTCCTCGTCCTTAGTGTGAGAGCAGTTTTCCAAGACCTCGATGTCCTTTGTTCGGCCATCTGCGTGGCACTTCCCTTGCTGGATTTCTTCCTCCTTGGAGGCCTGTTCTTTGGTCAGCCTCTCCAGCTTACTCTCATTCACCGCGATCAGATCGGGAGAGCGCAACAGTTGGATTTCCTGGTCATCTGTGGATTTCTGGAGCTGTTGATTAGTCTCCTTTGTCTTGAGCTCTTGGAGAACTTTATCTTGCTCTTCTACCAAGCAGCGATGCTCATCCTCTCTCTGGAGAAGCTCCTGCTGATTCTTCTCTTGGGCCTCTCTGAGCACCTCCATATCTTTTAATACGGCCTTATTTATGGTTTGACATGCTGACAGGTGACCTCTGAGCTCAGCGACTTCGTTTTCCAGCTCACCCACTCTGTGCTCAATCACCTCTCTCAGGACCCTTTCTCGCTCAACTATTTCTTTAAGCAGCTCTATCTCATGGTCCTGCTCTCTTTTGGCCAGCACATGTCGCACCATCACCTCTTTAATTAGATTTTCAGATGGGGTCTCTTGCCCACCCACACTCTGCCTCTTCAGAGTTCCACCTGTTTCTTCAGCATCAGGTACTTCATCATACTGAGCCACTTCACTCTTTGCGGGCATTGCAGATGTGGGTCTACTACAGGTCTGTTCTAACCCCAGCCCGTCACTAACCACCTCAGTGATGGGGTTTGTCAGAGATAAAGTGACCCCCTCATCAAGGACAATAATGTTATCTGCACCTGACCCTGTCTCTTCCTCATCATCTTTCTTCTCAGAGGGTATAACTTGTCCCGCCTTTCTGCGGCCCCCGCGACGTGATGAAGATCTGTGATTTTTACTCGGCTCCTCCTTACTGCACTCCTTTCCCTTTGTGCTCGAGTCACAGTCTGAATAGGAGTCACCCCCTCTCACTCTGTCATCCTGGAACAGCAATTCCCCATTTAAACACGTGTCAGACCCACACTTTCTTCCAGTCACCCGGAACTCTGGACTATCGACCTTAGGTGTCGCTATCTCCTTTTCACACATCACACAATCCGGAATCACTACAGCCGCCTGTTGTGGTGGGGCTCCCTTAGAGTCATTCCGACTCCGTTCTGAGCAATCAGACACTCCCCTTTCCTCCCACAAGTCCCAAAACCTTTCAAAGTCCTGGCCTATTACAACAGGGAATGGTAAGTCTGGGACTACAGGTACATCATGGCTGGCAATAAACGTGGGCATCTCAATGATTACCCTGGACACCGGATAATCCCTAGCGACTCCATGAATGCAGTGGACTTCCATCTTCCTTCCGGGAATCAGATAGACAGGGAGTGTGGCGCTCACAAGCGTCACCAGGCTCCCTGAGTCCAGAAGTCCAGTCACGCACACTCCATTGACTTCTACAGAACAGCTCTGCGACATCTTGTCAGATGGAAAGTCAGTACAATATCCTGGACATGCGCTGTTCGAACACTGAACCCGGAAACAATTTATCAGCGAATTTGCCGCCGCCCCTTTTTGAGCCACCACCCCTATTTGGGTCGCCACCCCCTTTTCGGACTCCACCCCCTTTTGGGTTACCGCCCCTTTGAGGACCATTTTCTCCTTTAGGGCCACCACCCCTTTTAGGGACTCCACCCCCTTTTGGGTTACTGCCCTCTTGTGGACCATTTTCTCCTTTAGGGCCACCACCCCTTTTAGGGACTCAACCCCCTTTTGGGCAACTACCCCCTTTTGAGACGCAGCCCTTTTTGGCCAACCATAATTATTTGGGGTCACCACTCCGTTTTGGGACTCCAACCCTTTAGGGACACCACCCCACTCTGGGGTACACCCCGTGGACTTCCCACCGTACTCTCAGGCCCCAGTTCGCACAGCACACCAATGTGACTCTGGCCCTTTAAGAGTCTGCACACTCTAACCAGCAATGTCTTTTTCTTTTCTTTTTTTTTCTCTTTTTTCTCTTTGCTGCAACTGCAGGTACACTTCACAAGGCTCTGCACCGCAGACTTCGTGGACCTGCCGATCCACAGCAAACTTCGTAACCCCGCCGAGTTACCGCCAGACGCCTTCAGTCTTCGTGGCCCCACTGAGCCACAGCAAGTTGATCACAGAAGGAAAAAAGAAATACATGGGCTCGCCGGTCCACAGCAAGCACCTGAACACGTGCTTCACAGAAAAAAAAAACACAGTCTTTCACTGACCTCTGGTCAGCATAGCACAGACTCCTGTCTGTTACAAAAAAATCACTGATCCCGATCAGCACAATACACGGTTTTCAGACCGTTACCCGCTGGCAACCTGCACGGGTTCCTGGACACCTCTTGGCCTCAGAGGTGCCCCAGACACAATGTCTCTTTCTTTGTTTCACACTGACCCCGGTCAGCACAACACGGATCTCCATCTGTTCTCAACTTTACAGCCCTAACACATTTTCTCACTGATCCCAATCAGCATAACACGGATCTCCATCCGTTACCTGTTGGTGCCACACAGGTTCTCGGATACCTCTCTTCTCCTCAGAGGTATCCCATAAACAGCAGTTCTCACTGATCCCGATCAGCATTACTCACGGTTGTCAAGACCGTCCACTCTTCTGGCTCAGACCAGCCATCGCTGCAACATGTGCTCCTTGGATCGCTGCCCGCATTCTCCACCAATTGTAGGGATTGTACTCGCTCAGGTGCGGCGGATGACACTCTGGAGGCACGTTTCATTAAAAGTTCACAGGTTTATTGCTCCATAAACCACATAGCAACAGGAACAACAGGTAAACAGTCTTACTTCAGACAGTTGAATCCTCAATGTCCATATTAGAGCTCCGCTCTCTCTCAGACCTGTAGGCATACAGGCTGTGCCATGTCCAGCACGTAGGCTCTCCAGCCTAAATATGGTCTCTGTGTGCTGTTCAGGACATCTGTCTCCACTTGGAACCGTCCAACACACAGGCCACTCTGCAGTGTCCAGCCAGGACACATGGAAGTCTGTCCACTCTTGCAGACTCCCAAACACACTCACCACATGGGCTACACACACCTCTTTATATAAGTGTAACCACACCCAGATACCTGTCACATGGCCAGTCAGGTGAGTGTGACATCACCACAGGTCCTTCAACACAAAACCATCTTAGGTATTCAAACACGCCTCTTAGGGTGGGTTTGTAGGTGACTGAACCCACCCATCTCTCCAATCACCTGGAAGCCTTCCCAATGTAAACAAATCTCTCAGCAGTAGATCTGCTTGAGCAAAACATACCCAGGCTTCCATCACAGGCCCACCCGCCTCTGCGATACATACCGTCCATTAATCACATGACCATTAGCCATGCTACAATACATACACACACACATTCAGCTTTATATATTAGATGTGATTGTATACAAAGTTTTCACTGCTATACATCTTATCTTGTGGCACAATTACCCATTCTTTTCTTTGCGTGTACTTCATCCCCTTTTTACCTGTTCTCCCAACGCCTGCGCATTGGTGCCTTGTTGCCGGGCAGCGGTGGGGGCGTCTTCTTGAGTTGTGTACGCTGGGTTCCTTTCCATCCGGCTCGCGCCTTACCGGTGGGCGTGACCTGGATAATCCCGACGTCCTCCTCTCCTGATGCCCTTTCTGTTTCCCTGGCAACATTCGGACCAACTGCGCAGGCGGTGCTGTGTCACAATCCTCTTAGTAGACGGGACCTGATTGGTCTCTTTCCTGCGGTCGCGCTATAGCGTGCCACTGTGTGCGTAAGCGCTGTTGGTATTCAGCAACGCGGCATTATAGTAGGGGCCTCGGGATTGGATGATATTACGTTTAAATATCCTATACGTCCTGATTACGCCACACCCCCAGAAGAAGGCACAACGGCGAAACGCACGTTGGGGCTCGTGGCAGTGTGTTCCCCCTCAGGTATTATGACCAGTTAATTATTTACTTATTCACTCCTCTGCTTATCTGATTCTACTCTCGCTATGCATGTTTAGGCAATGCTCTGCATTTTTTGCTGTCTAACTAGCTATATATTCATGCATTGGTAAGGGTTTATATGTTTTACTGCACTGTATTCACAGAGCGTATCTGCACTTTATGGAGTGAATATTAGTCTACGATGCACTGTATAGTACTTACCTGTGGGTCTCCACACTGTCTGTGTTTGGTGATCATTTGTCATCTCCTGGATTCCCTTTTTGATATCTGCATGCTGTTTTTATTGGTTATTTAATAAAGATTGTTATCTTTTACTTGGTTCTCGTAGTGCTGTTTCTTTAGGTTTCTATATTTACTCTTGGTTTCACTGAACCTTTAATATAACCGAGCACCCGTGGTATTTTACGTAGTGGTGCATGTATGGTCTGGTGTATATGTTTTGTATGTTACATTTCAGTAGGCCAACATTTAAGATTTTAAAATCATTTTTCAAACTGGTTTTATAAAGTATTCTAATTTACTGAGATAATGACTTTTCGGTTGTCATTGGCGGTAAGTAGTGATGGGCGAGCATTAAAATGCTCGGGTGCTCGTTGCTCGGGTAGAGCAAATTGGAATGCTCGGGTGCTCGACCTGAGCAACGAGCCCAATGTAAGTCTATTTGAAACTCAAGCATTTTTCCGGTGGTCTGCAGAGGGACTAGAAATTGCAGAAATTGATGGGAACAGTGCTCAAATAACTTGGGAACAGCAAGGGGAAGACCCCTGGAAGCAGTTCTGAGTCCCAGGTCACTGCTGTGTACAATATTTTCAGAGTCTTATGCCACTTTTACAGACTCACAATAAAACATACCAAAACAAAACCAAAATGGATTTTCCTGGGAAATATGTTAAGGAACATCCTTTCCAGGGTAATGACTTGTATATAAGGCAAAATATACAGTTATATGAAAAAGTTTGGGCACCCCTATTAATCTTAAGCTTAATGTTTTATAAAAATTGTTTTTTTTTGCAACAGCTATTTCAGTTTCATATATCTAATAACTGTTGGACACAGTAATGTTTCTGCCTTGAAATGAGGTTTATTGTACTAACAGAAAATGTGCAATCTGCATTCAAACAAAATTTGACAGGTGCATAAGTATGGGCACCCCACCAGAAAAGTGACATTAATATTTAGTAGATCCTCCTTTTGCAAAAATAACAGCCTCTAGTCGCTTCCTGTAGCTTTTAATGAGTTCCTGGATCCTGGATGAAGGTATTTTGACTATTCCTCTTTACAAAACAATTCCAGTTCAGTTAAGTTTGATGGTCGCCGAGCATGGACAGCCCTCTTCAAATGATCCCACAGATGTTCAATGATATTCAGGTCTGGGGACTGAGATGGCCATTCCAGAACAGTGTAATTGTTCCTCTGCATGAATGCCTGAGTAGATTTGGAGTGGTGTTTTGGATCATTGTCTTGCTGAAAGATCCATCCCATTTTACAACCTTATCTGGCCATGTGGTGTGTGACACATCATCAGACACATCTTGTTTCATTTATGAAGGAGAGACTCTGAAAGTAACAAAGCATACTTTTATAGGGCCATCAGGCAGCCTTTACTATTCTTAAAAGGCCATCAGTTGGTTCTCACTATTCTTAGAGAGCTATCAGCCGGCTATGCTTTGTTGTTCCCATTTTTAACCCCTTTACCCCCAAGGGTGGTTTGCACGTTAATGACCAGGCCAATTTTTACAATTCTGACCACTGTCCCTTTATGAGGTTATAACTCTGGAACGCTTCAATGGATCCCAGTGATTCTGACATTGTTTTCTCGTGACATATTGTACTTCTTGATAGTGGTAAAATTTCTTTGATATTACCTGCGTTTATTTATGAAAAAAATGGAAATTTGGCGAAAATTTTGAAAATTTCGCAATTTTCCAACTTTGAATTTTTATGCAACTAAATCACAGAGATATGTCACACAAAATACTTAATAAGTAACATTTCCCACATGTCTAATTTACATCAGCACAATTTTGGAACCAACATTTTTTTTTGTTAGGGAGTTATAAGGGTTAAAAGTTGACCAGCAATTTCTCAGTTTTACAACACCATTTTTTTTAGGGACCACATCTCATTTGAAGTCATTTTGAGGGGTCTATATGATAGAAAATAACCAAGTGTGACACCATTCTAAAAACTGCACCCCTCAAGGTGCTCAGAACCACATTCAAGAAGTTTATTAACCCTTCAGGTGTTTCATAGGAATTTTTGGAATGTTTAAATAAAAATGAACATTTTACTTTTTTTCACAAAAAAATTACTTCAGCTCCAATTTGTTTTACTTTACCAAGGGTAACAGGAGAAAATGGACCCCAAAAGTTGTACAGTTTGTCTTGAGTACGCCGATACCCCATATGTGGGGGTAAACCACTGTTTGGGCGCATGACAGAGCTCGGAAACGAAGGAGCGCCATTTGACTTTTCAATGCAAAATTGACTGGAATTGAGATGGGACGCCATGTTACGTTTGGAGAGCCACTGATGTGCCTAAACATTGAAACCCCCCACAATTGACATTATTTTTGGAAAGTAGACCCCCTAAGGAACTTATCTAGAGGGGTGGTGAGCACTTTGACCCACCAAGTGCTTCACAGAAGTTTATAATGCAGAATCGTAAAAAAAAAAAATCATATTTTTTCACAAAAATTATCTTTGCGCCCCCAATTTTTTATTTTCCCAAGGCTAACAGGAGAAATTGGACCCCAAAAGTTGTTGTCCAATTTGTCCTGAGTACGCTGATACCCCATATGTGGGGGAATCACCGTTTAGGCGCATGGGAGGGCTCGGAAGGGAAGTAGCACCATTTGGAATGCAGACTTAGATGGAATGGTCTGCTGGCGTCACATTGCGTTTGTAGAGCCCCTAATGTACCTAAACAGTAGAAACCCCTACAAGTGACACCATTTTGGAAACTAGACCCCTCAAGGAACTTATCTAGATGTGTTGTGAAAGCTTTGAACCCCCAAGTGTTTCACTACAGTTTATAACTCGGAGCCGTGCAAATAAAAAATATTTTTTTTCCACAAAAATTATTTTTTATCCCCCAGTTTTGTATTTTTCCAAGGGTAACAGGAGAAATTGGACCCTAAATATTGTTGTCCAATTTGTCCTGAGTACGCTGATACCCGATATGTGGGGGGAACCACTGTTTGAGCACATGGCAGAGCTCGGAAGGGAAGGAGCATCATTTGGAATGCAGACTTAGATGGATTGGTCTGCAGGCGTCACATTGCGTTTGCAGAGCCCCTAATGTACCTAAACAGTAGAACCCCCCCACAAGTGACCCCATATTGGAAACTAGACCCCCCAAGGAACTTATCTAGATGTGTTTGAGCCTCCAAGTGTTTCACTACAGTTTATAACGCAGAGCCTTGAAAAAAAAAAAATTCCCCCTCAAAATTATTTTTTAGCCCGCAGTTTTGTATTTTCCCAAGGGTAACAGGAGAAATTGGACCCCAAGAGTTGCTGTCCAATTTGTCCTGAGTACACTGATACCCCATATGTGGGGAGGAACCACGGTTTGGGCGCATGGTAGGGCTTGGAAGGTAAGGAGCGCCATTTGGAATGCAGACTTACATGGAATGGTCTGCAGGCGTCACTGTTGTGAATTCTGCTCTTGGGTTCCCTCCGGTGGTTATGAGTGGTAGTGCTGCTGTCTTTGGATCGCAGCATTTATCAGGTGTGTCCACTTATTGCAATTTGGACTGGGCTATTTAGTCTTGCTTGATCCTTTAGTCAGTGCCAGTTGTCCATTGTTTTTGGAGGATTCACATCCATACCTGGTCTCTCCTGTTTTGCTGTTCATTTCAACAAAGATAAGTTCTGGCTTTGTTTTTGCTGTCCACATGCTGTGGACCTTATAGTTCAGTGCATTTTCATGTTTTGTCTTGTCCAGCTTTGTCTGTGAAGGATTTTTTGCAGCCAAGCTGTGTCTCTGGAGATGCAGATATACCCTCCATGTCTTTAGTCAGATGTGGAGATTTGTATTTTCTGTGGTGGATATTTTCTAGTGTTTTAATACTGACCGCATAGTACTCTGTCCTATTCTTTCTTTTTAGCTAGAATGGCCTCCTTTGCTATATCCTGATTTCAGTCTGCGTATGTCATTTCCCTCTCCTCTCACAGTCAATATTTGTGGGGGGCTGTCTATACTTTGGGGATTTTCTCTGAGGCAAGATAGTTTTCCCGTTTCTATCTTTAGGGGAAGTTAGTTCTTAGGCTGTGTCGAGGTGTCTAGGGAGCGTTAGGTACATCCCACGGCTACTTCTAGTTGCGGTGCTAAGTTCAGGGTCTGCGGTCAGTACAGGTACCACCTTCTCCAGAGTACTTCTCATGCTGCTCCTCGGCCACCAGATCATAACAGTACAACTGGCCAACAATGAGTTAAACGCATCTCAGAAGAAGGGAAGGAAAGTGTAGTCTGTTTTGTCTTTCCTTCCCTCTTTTCCTCTGGGTGGCTCAGGAGTTTGGCGCTGGCATAGAGGTTCAGGAATTGGTTTCTCGTGTGGACCAACTTGCTGCTAGAGTACAGGGTATTTCCAATGATATCGTTCAGACTCCGGCTTTAGAGCCTAGAATTCCAACTCCTGATTTGTTTTTTGGGGACAGATCCAAATTTTTGAGCTTTAAAAATAACTGTAAACTGTTTTTTTGCTTTGAAACCCCATTCTTCTGGTGATCCCATTCAGCAGGTTAAAATTGTTATTTCCCTGTTGCGTGGTGATCCTCAGGATTGGGCATTTTCCCTGGAATCTGGGAACCCTGCTTTGCTTAATGTAGACACCTTTTTTCAGGCGCTAGGGTTATTGTATGATGAACCTAATTCAGTGGATCATGCAGAGAAGACCTTGTTGGCCCTGTGTCAGGGTCAAGAAGCGGCAGAATCGTATTGCCAGAAATTTAGAAAATGGTCTGTGTTGACTAAATGGAATGAGGATGCCTTGGCGGCAATTTTCAGAAAGGGTCTTTCTGAATCCGTTAAAGATGTTATGGTGGGGTTCCCCACGCCTGTTGGTCTGAGTGATTCTATGTCTCTGGCCATTCAGATTGATCAGCGCTTGCGCGAGCGCAGAGTTGTGCACACTGTGGTGTTGTCCTCCGAGCGGAGCCCTGAGCCTATGCAGTGTGATAGGATTTTGTCTAGAGCTGAACGACAAAGATTCAGGCGTCAGAATAGGTTGTGTTTTTGCTGCGGCGATTCTGCTCATGTTATTTCTGATTGCCCTAAGCGTACAAAGAGAATCGCTAGTTCTGTTACCATCAGTACTGTACAACCTAAATTTCTGTTATCTGTGACCTTGATCTGCTCATTATTGTCATTTTCTGTCATGGCATTTGTGGATTCAGGCGCCGCTCTGAACTTAATGGACTTAGAATTTGCCAGACGTTGTGGTTTCCCCTTGCAGCCTTTGCAGAACCCTATTCCTTTAAGGGGGATTGATGCTACACCGTTGGCTATAAATAAACCTCAGTTTTGGACACAGCTGACCATGCGCATGGTGCCAGCCCATCAGGAAGATTGTCGTTTTCTGGTGTTGCATAATTTGCATGATGATATTGTGCTGGGTTTTCCATGGTTACATGTACATAATCCGGTGTTAGATTGGAAATCTATGTCTGTGACTAGTTGGGGTTGTCAGGGGGTTCATAATGATGTTCCTTTGATGTCAATTTCCTCTTCCCCCTCTTCTGAAATTCCTGAGTTTTTGTCAGATTTCCAGGATGTATTCGATGAGCCCAAATCCAGTTCCCTTCCACCGCATAGGGACTGTGATTGTGCTATTGACTTGATTCCAGGTTGTAAGTTCCCTAAGGGCCAACTTTTCAACCTGTCTGTGCCAGAACATGCCGCCATGCGGAGCTATATTAAGGAGTCTTTGGAGAAGGGGCATATTCGGCCATCTTCTTCACCATTGGGAGCAGGGTTTTTTTTGTTGCCAAGAAGGATGGCTCCTTGAGACCCTGTATTGATTATCGCCTCTTGAATAAGATCACGGTCAAATTTCAATATCCTTTGCCTTTGCTTACTGATTTGTTTGCTAGGATTAAGGGAGCTATTTGGTTTACTAAGATTGACCTTCGAGGGGCATATAATCTTATTCGTATTAAGCAGGGTGACGAATGGAAAACTGCATTTAATACGCCCGAAGGCCATTTTGAATACCTTGTGATGCCATTCGGACTCTCTAATGCCCCATCTGTGTTCCAGTCCTTCATGCATGATATCTTTCGGAGTTATCTTGATAAATTCATGGTTGTATATTTGGATGATATTTTGATTTTTTCCGATGATTGGGAGTCTCATGTGCAGCAGGTCAGGATGGTATTTCAGATCCTCCATAATAATGCTTTATTTGTGAAGGGGTCGAAGTGCCTCTTTGGAGTACAGAAGGTTTCTTTTTTGGGCTTCATTTTTTCTCCCTCATCTATAGAAATGGATCCGGTTAAGGTTCAGGCCATTCATGATTGGATTCAGCCCACATCTGTGAAGAGCCTTCAGAAATTCTTGGGCTTTGCTAATTTTTATCGTCGTTTCATTGCCAACTTCTCCAGTGTTGTTAAACCTCTGACCGATTTGACCAAGAAAGGCGCTGATGTGACGAATTGGTCCTCCGCGGCTGTTTCTGCCTTTCAGGAGCTTAAACGCCGATTTACTTCTGCCCCTGTGTTGCGTCAGCCGGATGTTTCTCTTCCATTTCAGGTTGAGGTTGACGCATCTGAGATTGGGGCAGGGGCCGTTTTGTCTCAGAGGAATTCTGATGGTTCCTTGATGAAACCGTGTGCCTTCTTTTCTCGGAAGTTTTCGCCTGCGGAACGCAATTATGATGTCGGCAATCGGGAGTTGTTGGCTATGAAGTGGGCATTTGAGGAGTGGCGACATTGGCTTGAGGGGGACAAGCACCATATTGTGGTCCTGACCGATCATAAGAATCTGATTTACCTCGAGTCTGCCAAACGACTGAATCCTAGACAGGCTCGATGGTCCCTGTTTTTCTCCCGTTTTGATTTTGTAGTCTCGTATCTTCCGGGTTCTAAGAATGTTAAGGCTGATGCCCTCTCTAGGAGTCTTTTTCCTGATTCCCCTGGGGTTCTTGAGCCAGTCGGCATTCTGAAGGAAGGGGTGATTCTTTCTGCCATCTCCCCTGATTTACGACGGGTTCTTCAGGAATTTCAGGCTAATAAACCTGACCGCTGTCCAGTGGGGAAACTGTTTGTTCCTGATAGATGGACTAGTAAAGTGATTTCTGAGGTTCATTGTTCTGTGTTGGCTGGCTATCCTGGGATTTTTGGTACCAGAGATTTGGTTGGTAGGTCCTTTTGGTGGCCTTCTTTGTCGCGGGATGTGCGTTCTTTTGTGCAGTCCTGTGGGATTTGTGCGCTGGCTAAGCCTTGCTGTTCCCACGCTAGTGGGTTGCTTCTGCCTTTGCCGGTCCCTGAGAGACCTTGGACGCATATTTCTATGGATTTTATTTCAGATCTTCCGGTTTCCCAGAGGATGTCGGTTATCTGGGTGGTTTGTGACCAGTTTTCTAAGATGGTTCATTTGGTACCTTTGCCTCAATTGCCTTCCTCTTCTGATTTGGTTCCGTTGTTTTTTCAGCATGTGGTTCGTTTGCATGGCATTCCGGAGAATATTGCGTCCGATAGAGGTTCCCAGTTTGTTTCTAGGTTTTGGCGGGCCTTTAGTTCTAGGCTGGGCATTGATTTGTCTTTTTCTTCCGCATTTCATCCTCAGACAAATGGCTAAACCGAGCGAACTAATCAGACTTTGGAAACTTAATTGAGATGCTTTGTGTCTGCTGATCAGGATGATTGGGTGGCTTTCTTGCCATTGGCCGAATTTGCCCTTAATAATCGGGCTAGTTCTGCTACCTTGGTTTTGCCTTTTTTTTGTAATTTTGGTTTTCATCCTCGTTTTTCTTCAGGGCAGGTTTAGCCTTCTGATTGTCCTGGTGTGGATTCTGTGGTTGACAGGCTGCAGGAAATTTGGGCTCATGTGGTGGACAATTTGGTGTTGTCTCAGGAGGAGGCTCAGCGTTTTGCTAACCGTCGTCGGTGTGTTGGTTCCCGGCTTCAGGTTGGGGATTTGGTCTGGTTGTCCTCCCGTCATGTTCCTATGAAGGTTTCTTCCCCTAAGTTCAAGCCTCGGTTTATTGGTCCTTATAGGATTTCTGAGATTATAAATCCAGTGTCTTTTCGTTTGGCCCTTCCAGCCTCTTTTTCCATCCATAATGTTTTCCATAGATCTTTGTTGCGGAAGAATGTGGTGCCCGTTGTTCCCTCTGTTGATCCTCCGGCCCCGGTGTTGATTGATGGGGAGTTGGAGTATGTGGTTGAGAAGATTTTGGATTCTCATTTTTCGAGGCGGAAGCTTCAGTATCTGGTCTAATGGAAGGGTTATGGCCAGGAGGATAATTCTTGGGTTATTGCCTCCGATGTTCATGCTGATGATTTGGTTTGTGCCTTTCATTTGGCTTGTCCTGATCGGCCTGGGGGCTCTGGTGAGGGTTCGGTGACCCCTCCTCAAGGGGGGGTACTGTTGTGAATACGCTGATACCCCATATGTGGGGAAGAACCACTGTTTGGGCGCATGGTAGGGCTCGGAAGGTAAGGAGCGCCATTTGGAATGCAGACTTACATGGAATGGTTCGCAGGCGTCACTGTTGTGAATTCTGCTCTTGGGCTCCCTCCGGTGGTTATGAGTGGTAGTGCTGCTGTCTTTGGATCGCAGCATTTATCAGGTGTGTCCACTTATTTCAATTTGGACTGGGCTATTTAGTCTTGCTTGATCCTTTAGTCAGTGCCAGTTGTCCATTGTTTTTGGAGGATTCACATCCATACCTGGTCTATCCTGTTTTGCTGTTCATTTCAACAAAGATAAGTTCTGGCTTTGTTTTTGCTGTCCACATGCTGTGGACCTTGTAGTTCAGTGCATTTTAATGTTTTGTCTTGTCCAGCTTTGTCTGTGAAGGATTTTTTGCAGCCAAGCTGTGTCTCTGGAGAAGCAGATATACCCTCCATGTCTTTAGTCAGATGTGGAGATTTGTATTTTCTGTGGTGGATATTTTCTAGTGTTTTAATACTGACCGCATAGTACTCTGTCCTATTCTTTCTTTTTAGCTAGAATGGCCTCCTTTGCTAAATCCTGATTTCAGTCTGCGTATGTCATTTCCCTCTCCTCTCACAGTCAATATTTGTGGGAGGCTGTCTATCCTTTGGGGATTTTCTCTGAGGCAAGATAGTTTTCCCGTTTCTATCTTTAGGGGAAGTTAGTTCTTAGGCTGTGTCGAGGTGTCGAGGTGTCTAGGGAGCGTTAGGTACATCCCACGGCTACTTCTAGTTGCGGTGCTAAGTTCAGGGTCTGCGGTCAGTACAGGTACCACCTTCTCCAGAGTACGTCTCATGCTGCTCCTCGACCACCAGATCATAACAGTCACATTGCATTTGCAGAGCCCCTAATGTACCTAAACAGTAGAAACCCCCCACAAGTGACCCCATATTGGAAACTAGACCCCCCAAGGAACTTATCTAGATGTGTTGTGGGAACTTTGAGCCCCCAAGTGTTTCAGTACAGTTTATAACGCAGAGCCGTGAAAATAAAAAATCCTTTTTTTTTCCCACAAAAATTATTTTTTAGCCCCCAGTTTTGTATTTTCCCAAGGGTAACAGGAGAAATTGGACCCCAAAAGTTGTTGTCCAATTTGTCCTGAGTACGCTGATACCCCATATGTTGGGGTAAACCCCTGTTTGGGCACACGGGAGAGCTCGGAAGGGAAGGAGCACTGTTTTACTTTTTCAACGCAGAATTGGCTGGCATTGAGATCGGACGCCATATCGTGTTTGGAGAGCCCCTGTTGTGCCTAAACAGTGGAAACACCCCAATTATAACTGAAACCCTAATCCAAACACACCCCTAACCCTAATCCCAACGGTAACCCTAACCACACCTCTAACCCAGACACACCCCTAACCCTAATCCCAACCCTATTCCCAACCGTAAATGTAATCCAAACCCTAACCCTAACTTTAGCCCCAACCCTAACTTTAGCCCCAACCCTAACTGTAGCCTTAACCCTAACCCTAGCCCTAAACCTAGCCCTAACCCTAGCCCTAACCCTAGCCCTAACCCTAGTCCTAACCCTAACAATAGCCCTAACCCTAACCCTAGCCCTAACCCTAACTCTAGCCCTAATCCTAACCCTAGCCCCAACCCTAACCCTAACCCTAGCCCTAACCCTAGCCCTAACCCTAGCCCTAACCCTAGCCCTAACCCTAACCCTAGCCCTAACCCTAATGGGAAAATGGAAATAAATACATTTTTTTAATTTTTCCCTAACTAAGGGGGTGATGAAGGGGGGTTTGATTTACTTTTATAGTGGGTTTTTTAGCGGATTGTTATGATTGGCAGCCGTCACACACTGAAAGACGCTTTTTATTGCCAAAAATATTTTTTTCGTTACCACATTTTGAGAGCTATAATTTTTCCATATTTGAGTCCACAGAGTCATGTGAGGTCTTGTTTTTTGCGGGACGAGTTGATGTTTTTATTGGTAACATTTTCGAGCACATGACATTTTTTGATCACTTTTTATTTCGATTTTTGTGAGGCAGAATGACCAAAAACCAGCTATTCATGAATTTCTTTTGGGGGAGGCGTTTATACCGTTCCGCGTTTGGTAAAATTGATAAAGCAGTTTTATTCTTCGAGTCAGTACGATTACAGCGATACCTCATTTATATTTTTTTATGTTTTGGCGCTTTTATACAATAAAAACTATTTTATAGATAAAAGAATTATTTTTGCATTGCTTTATTCTGAGGACTATAACTTTTTTCTTTTTTTCGCTGATGATGCTGTATTGCAGCTCGTTTTTTTGCGGGACAAGATGACGTTTTCAGCGGTACCATGGTTATTTATATCTGTCTTTTTGATCGTGTGTTATTCCACTTTTTGTTTGGCAGTATGATAATAAAGCGTTGTTTTTTGCCTCTTTTTTTTTTTTTCTTACGGTGTTTAATGAAGGAGTTAACTAGTGGGACAGTTTTATAGGTTAGGTCGTTACGTACGCGGCCATACTAAATATGTGTAATTTTATTTTTATTTTTTTTATTTAGATAAAGAAATGTATTTATGGGAATAATATTTCTTTTTCTTTATTTAGGAATTTTTTTTTTTTCTTACACATGTGGAAATTTTTTGTGTGACTTTTTTACTTTGTTTACACATCACTCTGTCAGATCAGCGATCTGACTTAGAGCACTGCAGGCTTACCAAGCGCCTGCTCTGAGCAGGCACTTGGTAAGCCACCTCCCTCCCTGCACGACCCGGATGCCGCGGCCATTTTGGATCCGGGGCTGCTGCAGGGAGGAAGGTAAGAGGCCCTCGCAGCAACGCGGTCACAACATGTTGCTGCGGGGGTCTCAGGTAAACCCGCAGGGAGCCCCCTCCCTGCGCGATGCTTCCCTAAACCGCCGGCACACCGCGATCATGTTTGATCGCGGTGTGCCAGGGGTTAATGTGCCGGGGGCGGTCCATGACCGCTCCTGGCACATAGTGCCGGATGTCAGCTGCGATAGGCAGCTGACACCCGGCCGCGATCAGCCTCACTTCCTCCGTGAGCGCGGCCGATCGCGCTGGACGTACTATTCCGTCCTTGGGAAGTAAGGCCCACCCCACATGGATGGAATAGTACGTCCAATGGCAGAAAGGGGTTAAGCAGTGGGTCTCCTATATTGTTATTGCGTATGCAGTGAGTGGCAGGGCTGCCCAAAATTTGGACGCACCCAAATACCCCTTTGAAGAGAAGTACAGGAGGACCTCCTGAAAACAATTTTCCCATTATTAGGAAGTGGGTCTCCCATACTGTTTGCCTATGCAGTGAATGCAAGGGCACCCAAAAATTTGGACCTACTCCAATGCCCCTTGGTAGAGACGTAGAAGTAGGGCCTCTTGAAAAAAAATGTTCCCATTATTAGGAAGTGGGTCTCCCATAGTGTTTTACTATGCAGTGAATACAAGGGCTGCCAAAAATTTGGAGGCACTCCAATGCCCCTTTGAAGAGACGTAGAGGAGGGCCTCATGAAAAAAATGTTTCCATTATTAGGAAGTGGGTCTCCTATAGTGTTTGCCTATGCAGTGAAGCAACGGCTACCAAAATTTGGAGGAACTCCAATGCCCTTTGGAAGAGACATAGAGGTCAGAGGGCCTGCTGAAAACAATGTTCCCATTATTAGAAAGTGGGTCTCCCATAGTGTTTTCCTATACAGTGAATGCAAGGGCTACCAAAATTTGGAGGAACTCCAATACCCCTTTGAAGAGACGTAGAGGAGAGCCTCATGAAAAAATGTTCCCATTATTAGGAAGTAGGTCTCCCATAGTGTTTGCCTATGCAGTGAGTGCAAGGGCTGCCAAAAATTTGGAGGCACTCCAATGCCCCTTTGAAGAGACATAGAGGAGGGCCTCGTGAAAAAAGTTCCCATTATTAGGAAGTGGGTCTCCCATACTGTTTGGCTATGCAGTGAATGCAAGGGCTGCCAAAAATTGGGAGGCACTCCAGTGCCACTTAGAAGAAACATGGAGGAGGGCCTCATAAAAATTTTTTCCTATTAGAAAGGAGCAGGTCTCCTAGACTTGTAATGCCCATGCACTAAGTGTATTGGCTGACAAACATTTACCCCAGGGGGTATACATGAACACACTGTATACCATTTTTTTTACGGGCATCATAAACACCCTTTAAAAAAATTATGTGGGAGTTGCATCACGGACAACGGTCACCCTGGTGATATGGTGGTGGAGGATGAGGATGAGGAGAAGGAGGAGGATAACAGCAAATAGCCAAAATCAGGAAGTGTATACCCATGTGTGGGTGTGAAGAGGCGCATGGGAATAGAACTCCCCCAAAAAGACACTGGATTTGAGTTTATGTTATGCTGCTATCATTCGGTGGTGTTGAGAAATCTGGCCCAATCCAGTCCTTGTTCACATTTATAAGAGTCAGCCTGTCAGCATTTTCAGTTGACAGGCAGATGCACTTATCAGTTATAATTCCACCAGCGGCACTAAAATCCCGCTCTGACAAAACGCTAGTGGCAGGGCAGGCCAGGACCTCCAAGGTGTAGAGAGCCAGTTCATGCCACGTGTCCAGCTTGAATACCCAAAAATTATAAGGCATAGTGGAATCACAGAGGACGTTGGCACGGTCAGCAAGGTACTCCCTCAGCATCTTCCCAAACCTTGCACTCCTTGTGAGAGTACCCCATGTCTCAGGGCCTGTGCGATGGGAGGGTGTGAGAAAACTCTCCCAGAACTTTGCCAATGTTCCCCTGCTTCTGCTGGATTGGAGTTGTGTCTCTCTTGTCTGTACTCCTTGGTTTTCCAAGGAACTGTGACCTCTGCCGCCAGCATTTTCAGATAGGAATTTTTTTAATAATTCCGCAACAAGGGTCTTCTGGTACTGCCCCATATTAGTAGACCTGTCCGCCTCGGGAATAAGAGATAGAAAGTTCATCTTGTAGCGTGGGTCTAGAAGTGTCACCAACCAGTAATGACTGTCACCCAAAATTTTGAGAATGTGAGGGTCATGGGAAAGGCAGTGTAACATAAACTCTGCCATGCATGCCAGACAGCTAACAGGCAAGACTTCCATGTCCTCACCAAGAGGACGACTGACCATACTCTCTTCCTCCTCCTCCTCCCTGTCCTCAGGTCATCCACTCTGCACAGACGGTATGACAGTTGTCCAGATAGTATAGTCTATAGCGCATGAAACTAGCTATTGTTCTTCCTCCTCCTCCTCTTCCTCATTGTCACCCAATCCACATTGGGATGAGATGAGGCTGAGCTCTGTGTAGTCAACCTGTATGGTCCCTTGCTCCATCTCATCGTGCTCTGCCTGCAGTGCATCCTCTTTGATTGTGAGCAGAGAGAATTTCAGAACACAGAGAAGCGGGATGGTGACACTATTTATAGCATCATCGCCGTTCACCGTCTTGGTGGAGTCCTTAAAGTTTTGGAGGATGGTACATATGTCTGACATCAATGTCCATTCCTGAGGTCTTATGTGTGGAGTCTGAACTGAATATCGTCGGCCTTGTTGATGCTGGTAGTCAACAACTGCCTTCTTCTGCTCACAAATCCTTTCCAACATCTGCAGGGTAGAGTTCCAACATGTGGGGACATCACACACCTGTTGGTGTGCCGGAAGCTGCAAACGCTGCTGAAGCACGTCAAAGGCGGAGGAAGCTGTAGCTGACTTTCTAAAATGGGCTCACAAACGACGTACTTTGACACGTACTTAACCACGAGGTTAAGCACGTGGGCCAGGCATGGTAGCTGTGTGAGCTCGCCTCAGAGCCACCACCAGGTTCCAGTCATTGTCACACATGACCTTGCCTGGCTGTAGGTTCAGTGGTATCAGCCACAGATCTGCCTGCTCTTTCAGAGATGTCCACAACTCTTGAGTATTGTGCCTTTTGTCACCTAAGCTTATCAGTTTCAGCACAGCCTGTTGCCTCTTGGCTGAGGCAGTGCTGCAGTGCTTCTAGCTTGTGACTGATGTGGCCATTTCAGAGATGGAGGCTGGAGAGGAGGAGGATGAAGTGCAGGAGCTGTAGACTGTGGGGGCAACCTGATTGAAGTAGGGCACGCAATCCTCGGTGTTGGAAGGACATGTTCCATCCCAAAGTCTGACTGGGTCCCGGCTTCCACTATGTAAACCCAATGTCCCATCAGCGAGATGTACCGTCCCTGCCCACAAGCACTTGTCCACATGTCCATGGTTAGGTTGACTTTCCCAATAACTGCATTGTTGAGGGCATGGCTAATGTTGTGGGACATATGCTTGTGTAATGTGGGGACAGCACAATGGGAGAAATAGTGGCGTCTGGGGACCAAGTATCGAGGAACGGCAGCTGCCATCAGGTTGCGGAAAGCTTCCGTCTTCACGAGCCTAAAAGGCAACATTTTGAGCGCAAGCAGTCGTGAAATGTGGGAATTTAACAGTGTGACCTGTGGGTTGGTAGTGTATTTGCGCTTGCATTCCAAGAACTGGGGTATGGACAACTGAATGTTGCTGGGACAAGAACGTCGCTGCTGATGGTGCTAGTTGAGTGTGTGCAACGACAAGTGCAGGGCAGGAGGCATCTTAGCATGCACCATGGACAGGGGATTGGCTTACATGCACAACAGCAGAAGAAGCAGTGGTGTCACCCGCAGACACTGTTCCTGGACCCTGGAGTTCGGCCCACAAAGTCGGGTGCTTTGCTGCTATGTGCCTGATCATGCTGGTGGTGGTCAGGCTTATGCTGGCCTGGCAGGTGGTGCAAATGGCCTTTATAATATTATCGGCAGACTCGTTAAAAAAACAACCAGACTCGGGAAGACCTAACATTTGTACTGGCAACTTCCGTTGTGTTAGTGTTATGGGGAACGGTTTCCCACCTCCTGTCTGCGGCCACCACACTGCTTTTTCCTGCCTGTTGGAGTGCTACGCCTCCCTCCCCTTGTGTGCTGCTGTCCTTGCTCTGCATGTCCTCCTGCGAGGTTGGGTCACTTACTATATCATCCACGACCTCGTCTTCCACTTCTGCACCCTGGTTCTCCTCCTGACTTTCTGGCAATTGTGTCATTCACCTCTTGTGACACTTTCCCACCGTCGCCTTCTTGTGACTGTGGCTCCTCAATTATTTGGGCATCGCTACATGCGATCTCCTCTTGCCCTGTTTCAAGTGGATCGGGCAAGAGGCCCGAATTTGTAAATGGAAAAGTGAACAGCTCTTCGGAGTGTCCAAGTGTGCGATCAGTTGTCTCCAGGCACTCGGCATGGTGAGAGGAAGGAGGATCAGGGTGAGGAATATGCGGTCCAGACTCATGGCTACTGAGACTTGAACGTGTGGAGAACAAGGTGGTGGTGGTGGCAAAATGACTGGAAGCATTACCTGCTATCCAACCAACAACCTTTTGACACTGCTCTGGGTTCAATAGTGGTGTGCTGCAGTCCCCTAGTAATTTGGACAGGAAGGTTGGGCGAGAAGATGTGGGCGTTTGTTGTGGCATAATTTCAGCTTGCCCACATCCTCGGCCTCTGCATGCACCATAACCATCAAGTCCAGTTCCCCGTCCCTTGCCACTTGCCTTGCCCTTTTTAAATGGAGGACAATATTTTCCACGTTCACTACAAATGGCTGAATTTGGAGAGAACTTATATATGATCCCTGCGACGGACAAACCACAGTTTTAAATAGCAGGCCTGTAGGTAAGTATTTTTAACAGCAAACTGGTGTCAATATGTTCGCCAACACACTGCAACAACATTTAAATGCAGGCCAGAAATGGAAGAATTCTGAGCGCACTATGTGATCCATGTGAAGGACAAATCACAGTTTTAAATAGATGGATTTTTAGTGCTGTAATATGGAAAGGATCAGTGCCAACAAGCAATTGGAGCAGAAAAACGGTGTTCTCTGGATTGCTTTTTAAGCAAATAATCAGGATTAAGATCCCCCAAAAAATTATTCCTTGCCCCTGATACCTGGGGCTATGTCCAGAAATATCTGTTAAAGCAGTAGCAGCAGACAGAACTGGAACGGTGTTGTGAATTCCGCTCTTGGGCTCCCTCCGGTGGTTGTAAGTGGCACTTTTGTGAGTTCTGCTCTTGGGCTCCCTCTTGTGGTTTCAAGTGGTATGGCTGCTCCTTGGAGTTAGCTGTCATCAGCTGCCTCCACTTATCGTCTCTTCTGCTCGGCTATTTAGGCCTGGCTGTTCCTTCAGCCAGTGCCACTTGTAAATGGTTCCTGGTTGGATTCACATCTCTTTGGATTTCCCTGTTATCCTGACCAGTTCAGCAAAGCTAAGTTTTTGCTTGCGCTTTTCTGTTCACAGATTGTGGACTTATCCGTTCAGTGCTTTCTATGTTTGTCCAGCGTTATCAGTATGAATTAATTCTGTCTTGCTGGAAGCTCTGGGAAGCAGATTTACCCTCCACACCTTTAGTCAGGTGTGGAGATTTTTTTTTGTAAACTCTGCGTGGATTTTTGTAGTGTTTAATACTGACCGCACAGTATTCCATCCTGTCCTATCTATCAAGCTAGACTGGCCTCCTGTGCTCATCCTGGTTTCATTCTGTGTATGTCTTTTTCCTCTCCACTCACAGTCATTATTTGTGGGGGGCTAATCTATCCTTTGGGGATTTTCTCTGAGGCAAGATAGTTTTCCTGCTTCTGTCTTTAGGGGTAGTTAGCTCTTAGGCTGTGACGAGATGCCTAGGGAGAGTTAGGAGCATTCCACGGCTACTTCTAGTGTTGTGTTGAGCTTAGGGACTGCGGTCAGTACAGTTACCACTTCCTTCAGAGCTTGTTCCATGTTGCTCCTAGACCACCGCATCATAACAGAACGGACCCTCTTGCTATATGCACTGCAGTCTGCCACATACATTGCCTGCCTGCTTAGCACTGATATCTATGCAGCTGGATTAGTCTTCAGAAGGACTGTTAGTTGAGCTGGATTTGTATCTAATATATTGTGGTATACCTACACTAAGACACAAGCAAATCTCTCCCAGCTCAGCAGCAACTTTCTCTACACTGCCTGATTCCGGAGTAGACTGTAATGAGCATGGCGGTGCCAGGTCTGATATAGACCTGATGACACTGTGCGGCCAGCCAATCACTGTAATGCCACAACCAACATGGCTATGGCATTACAGTGTGTGGTAGACAATCCCTGCATGTTCATTGGCTCTCTAAAGAGCCCCAAACATACAGGGTGGGGACCCGAGCTCCCACCGGGCAACCCTGGAAATACTCAAAAATGAGCTCTGAGCATCTCGAGCAGTGAGATGCTCGAGCGAGTACCGAGTAGTGACGAGCATGCCCGCTTGTCACTAGCTGTAAGCCATAATCATCAACATTAACAGAAATAAACACTTAAAATAGATCAATATGTTTGTAATAATTCTATATAATATGTGTTTTACTTTTTGTATTGAAGAACTGAAATTACTTTTTGATGATATTCTAATTTAGTGAGAAGCACTATTATGTACACCATCCTTGGTGTCGCCTATGTGATGTATATGTGAGCAGGTTGTGGGATGCTGTGACAGACAGGAGGCAGAGCAAGGGTTAACAATTGTAACAGTTTTAATTAAACAGGGACTTAACTCCTTGAAGGGATAAGAATGGCTAAATGAGGGAATAAATAGTTCAGGTGTAAATAATATGTAGAGCTAGTGAGCAAGGTAACGGCAGTCCTTTTGTATACTTATCGTGTCAGAAATTCCTCCGACTGTAGATGCTGCTTGAAAGTCAGTAGCGCCAACAACAGCTGGAGCGGTGCTTGTCCAAGAAGGTCCCGATGGTAATGGTGGTCTGTCTTCTAGCGGCAGTGGTCAGTGTCTGGTACCTTCCACTGGGCCCCTAGTCCATAAGTGGCTGCGGCGAACGCAGGCAAGGCCGCAATACTGTCAGGGTCCTGGTCGAACGGTGTGGCAACGTCCAGCAATGTGGGCAGCAACAAACAGTCCTGCACCCTGCCTTCGCTCTTAAGCTTATGTGTGGCGCTCAGCTGAACAGGGCTCCTAACTCTCTCCCTTTCACTGCGGCAGGCTCCGGCAGCATCCTGGCATATGGCCGGCCCCATTTCTTCTTAGCCCGGCTGCGCACCTCACAGCTGGCGGGAAAGTTCCCGACGCAGCGTGCGCTTTCCCTTTTAACCGCGCCCCCAGCTTCCGGGTCAGAGCCCTGGTCTGGTCCTTTTTGCCTTCCCCCGGGAAACAAGGGATGCAGCCTCGACAGTTCCGGACCCAGCACACCACAGATACCCGCAGCCCGGTTTTCCTACTTACATATAGTTCTCAGCAGAAATGAGTACAGTCCCTTTTGAAAAGTAAGATCATATTCAATTAAATTGCTTTTAATGAAATTGACTGAATTTCCTTTTTTTGCTTTATTTGAGAGCAGGTTCACACTGCGCACATGTGATAGAATTTGAAGATGCTGTGAAGAACGTTCTGCTGCCTACAACATCCTCCAGCATGACCGGTTTGGCAGTGAGTCAGTAATGGTATGAAGAGGCATTTTTTTGGTAGGACTGCAGAGCCCCCCATTTGCTAGCCAGAGATACACTGACTGTCATTAGGTACCGAGATGAGATCCTCAGACCCATTGTGAGACCATATGCGGGTGCAGTGGGCCCTGGGTTCGTTCTGATGCATGGCAATGCTAGGCCTCATGTGGCTGAAGTGTGTCAGCAGTTCCTGCATGATGAAGGCATTGATGTTATGGCCTTTCCTGCCTGTTCCCCAGACCTGAATCCAATCGAGCACATCTGGGACATCATGTTTCATTCCATCCACCAAGGCCACATTGTACCACAGACTGTTCAGGAGATGACTGACACTTTAATCACTGTCTGGAAGGAGATCCCTCAGGAGAACATCCGCCGCCTCATAAGGATCATGCCCAGGCGTTGTAGGGCAGTTATACAGGCAAGTGAATATCACACACACACTACTGAGTATCATTTCCTTATCCTGAGGCATTTCCACTGAAGTTGGGTCAGTCTGTAATTTGATGTTCCACTTTGATTTTAAGTATCATTCCAAATCCAGACCTCCATGGGATATTCATTTTAATTTACATTCATAATTTTTATGTTTCATTGTTCTCATCACATTCCACTATGTAATGAATAAAGATTTGCAACTGGAATTTCAGTAAGTGATATCTAGGATGTGGTATTTTAGTATTTCCTTTAGTTTTTTTTAGCAGAATACTAGATGTGGTTTTGATGTTGTGTGTATTCAGTTTTGCAACAACTGATTTGGGACAAACTGAAGATTTTGTAATGAAAGTTATAGTAACCTTACTGTCATGTTATGGGTTGAAAAATATTCTATGATACTCAGTCTTGTTAAAATCTTGAAAATTATTATTGTGTTTAGTGAGATATTGATTAAATTTTACTTTTCAAAGTGAATGTACTCGCTTCATCTAAGCAATATTTGTACACCAGCTTCAGTGTCTCCTATGTGATGAATTTACACTAGCCTTAGCATCTCCTAGGTGGTATTTGTAAACCAGCCTCACATTAAACCCTTAAGGACCGAAACCACTTTGGACATTAATGACCGAGACTCGACCAGTGTTAATTTATTTGCTAATAACTCTTGAATGCTTCAATGTATTCCAGCAATTCTGAGAATGTTTTTTGTGACATGTTGTACTTCATGTTAGCTGTAAAGATTATTTATGTTCATGACAATATTGAAAAATTTGTTAAAAAAAATTGTCAATTTTCAAACTTTGAATTTTAATGCCCTTAACCCTGCTGTTGTCTTCGGTCAAAAACGACCTTGAACTTCAATATTCTTTAAAATATTCAAGATGCGGCTCTGAAACCCGTGGCCGACTGACCCATCCTCATTTAAGTCAATCAACCACAAGTTTCAGAACCGCATCTTGAACACCCCAAAAAATACCAAAGTTCAAAATAGGTCTCCCCAGACCGAAGACAACAGCAGGGTTAAACCAGGTTGTTATAACACACAAAATAGTTAATAAAAAACATTGACCATGTCTACATCAGCCATTTTTTAAACATAAGTGTTCCAACTTCCTAACAACAAAAAAAAAGTTTAATCAACAATTTCTAATTTTTCCCCCAAAAATTACAAAACCATTTTTTTAGTGACCATATCACATTTGAAGTGACTTTGAGAGGCCTATATGACAGAAAATACCCAAAATGTGACACCATTCTAAAAACTTCACTCCTTCAATTGCTCAAAATCACATTCAAGAAATTTATTAACCAATCAGTTGCTTCAAAAAAACTAAAGCAAATGGAAAAAATTTAAATGTTACTTTTTCCCACAAAAATTTTACTTTAGCCCCGAATTTTGCATTTTCACAAGGGTAACAGGAGAAAGTGAACCATACAATTTGTTGTGCAATTCATCCTGAGTACACTGATACCCCATATGTGGCGAAATATTTTTTTTAGAGTTTGCATAGTTCATGTAAAGAATATACCTTCAACTGTGAATATTTTGTATTCTTTTGTTGTAAAGAAAACAACTAAAAGGACAAAATTACTGAAAACTTCAGGGTGCCTAACTGTTCACTCCCCCCCCCCTAAAGTCAGTACTTTCTAGAGCCCCCTTTGGTGTCAACTACAGCTGCTAGTCACTTTGGATAAGTCTCTATAAGCTTTCCATATCTTGGCACTGGGATTTTTGTCCATTCCTCAAGGTAAAACTGCTCAAGCTCCTTAGGGTATGTGCGGATTCCATTGCGGATTTTTCCGCACAGATTCTGCAGAATCCGCAGGTTAAATGACCTGCGTTTTAACTGTGGATTCCCTGTGGATTTACTGCGGATTTAATGCAGTTTTTGTGCGGATTTCCCCTCTGGTGAATAGCAATGTTCAAGATTGACCACAGATTCTCTTTTGGATTTAAGTCTGGGCTTTGTCTAAGGCTACTTTCACACTAGCGTCGGTACGGGGCCATCGCCATGCGTCGGCCCGACGTACCGACGCAAACTGCGAAAAAAAATGAACAACGGGGGCAGCGGATGCAGTTTTACAACGCATCCGCTGCCCCATTGTAAGGTCCGGGGAGGAGGGGGCGGAGTTCCGGCCGAGCATGAACAAAGTTCATGTTCTTTATTTAGCTTTCAAAAACGCATATGGAGCGCCCCCAGACACAGGGCCACGACGTTTCGGTACCGGGCCTCTCTGGTTCGGTTCTGAGGCAGTCACGGTGGCTAGACCCGGTCCGCGACCCTGCTAAGGGGCATCCAATGATAGTGATAGAGTACAGTCTGTCAGTAGTTCGTGACGCCACCTGTGGTGTTCGGTCAGGGCGACCGACGCTGCTGTGGGGTCCGCTGGGGTGATGGAATGGCAGCTGGATGGTATACCTTCCCACAGGTGAAGTATGTCCCCAGGGCTTCCCAGTAAGGTGGATGGTGATGGTGTGAGGTGCAGGCAATAACGAGGACACAGGGTTGCAGTCTCTTTACCTTTTACTGAAGGCTTCAGTACACTCAGTCCAGAGCACGTTCAACCGGGCTATCAGAGACCGGCCGGTCCGAAGGCACATCCAGAGTTCCCTTTGCAGGTGGATATCAGTGTCTACCCACTAGCGCCTGTGTGTTGTAGTGCTTCCTGTCATGATCCCAATGGCAGGGGATCACAAAAGGACAAGCATAAAAACAAAACAAGCTCTAGGGTGATGGAACCTGAGCTGACCGCGATCCTGAACCTAAACACACAACTAGCAGTAGCCGGGGAACGTGCCTACGATGATTCCTAGACGTCTCGCGCCAGCCGAAGGATTAACTTCCCCTATCAGAAGAAACACAGACCTCACTTGCCTCCAGAGAAACACCCCACAGAAATAGCAGCCCCCCACATATAATAACGGTGAAATGAGAGGAAAGCACATACGTAGTTATGAAAATAGAATCAGCAAAAATGAGGCCCGCTAAAGCTAGATAGCAGAGGATACAAAAGTGAACTGCGCGGTCAGCAAAAAACCCTTCAAAAAACCATCCTGAAATTACTTGAACTCATGTGCCAACTCATGGAACATGAGGAGTAATTTCAGCCCACTAGAGCAACCAGCAGCAAGGAATCACATATCTGCAAGCTGGACTAAGACAAAAATAAAGCAAAACGTGGAACAGGAAAATCAAAACTTAGCTTGTCCTGAAGATAACAGACGCAGGGAGCAGAGGTAAAAAGACATTACATTGATAGCCGGCGAGGAAATGACAAAAAGGCCAGGTTAAATAGGAAACTCCCATAACCTGATGGAACAGGTGGACACCAGAGACCGCAAAGAACACAAGTCACCCAGTACCATCAGTAACCACCAGAGGGAGCCCAAAAACAGAACTCACAACAGCTTCCCTGCTGAGCATTCAGGATAGTCCTCACAACTGCTGTTCTCGTTCGTTCGTTCTCTACAGCTTTCTCTCTCTCTCTCGTTCTTTGGTTCCAGATGTTGCTAGTTTCTAACGTCCCCCAGATATGTTATGGCTAGGACGCCACCCGTTTGACAGGAAGGCTTGGAGGTCTTCTGGGACCCTAGAGACGCCCCTCTCCCAATGTTGCCCCCTATGTCCTTCTTAGGTGTTGTATGGTAGACAGCCAACCTATAATCAACTGTCCAGCGGAATTTGAAGTAATGCGTGAAGTTAGTTACTCCTACGGTGATCCGGCCACCGACTACGCGCCTCAGTAAGATGTTGCCTTCCTCTCTCGGCACGACTCTTACTGGCTCTCCTTTGTTCTGATCTCGTTTACACTGTTCCACAATATTCTTCCCCTCTTGTCTGTCGCTAGGCACCTGCCAGGTTCCCACGCCTGACAGGGACCCCCCTGTGTCTTCTCCCCGCAACACCCCCTGCCACGGGATGTTGCCTGGTTCCAACCCAGTCAGCTTCTGACTAACTTCCTCCCCAGCCCCTAGTTTTACCAGTGTGAGGAGTGGCCCAATAAATAAAGCCTTTTGCTCCCCCTAGTGGCCGGAGTGTGAAGTGTAATGTGTTCTGGTGATACCTGGTCAGGAGAACTCTTTAGTGCCATCGGACGTACCGCTACTCGCCTTGGGGCCATACTGCAACGACCAGGTCTCTGGGGCGCTGCACATACAAAAACGCATCAAAAGCGTGCAAAAAATGCATCAAAACCGCGCAAAAAATGCATCAAAAACGCCCCTGCGTTTTCTGCCAAGAGATGCAGATTCAGTGCAGAAAAATCCGCAGGCAAATCTGCAACGTGTGCACATACTCTAAACAAGTAAAGAGACTGCAACCTTGTGTCCTCTGATTCTTTCTGGCACCACACCATCTTTGCCTATTACATCGGGAGCCCTCGAGGACCCCTTTAAGCAGCATCGGCTATCACTGACCGAATACCACAGGTGGCGTCACGAACACTCTTTATTCAAATAACCCCTTTAAAGTCCTTTCCTTTTACTTGGACGCCCAGGGCCACGGACCGGGTCACTGCCACCGTGACCACCCCTTTAACGACCTCCGGACCTGACCCGAGTACCCCAGAGCCCTAGCGGGCGCTCCACTGGCCTTACATCTGCTTCTGTGTCCCTGGAAGTGATGGTACTCCTCATATACTTGGTAGATGCTATATCAGGGGTGTCAAACTGCAATCCTCGAGGGCTGCAAACAGGTCATGTTTTCAGGATTTCCTTGTACTGCACAGGTGATAATTTAATCACCAACTCATTATTTGTGTAGGTGATTAAATTATCACCTGTGCAGTACAAGGAAATCCTGAAAACATGACCTGTTTGCAGCCCTCGAGGAATGCAGTTTTACACCCCTGTGCTATATGTTCAATTATGCATGTTTGATATATACTGTATCTATATATTGTGAAGTCTTATAATGCCTTTAATACTGCTATAATGTAATGTATATATGTTCCAGTGATTGTAAGGAAAGTATGTTTCAGTGAGTTGTAGGATCTAGATTAGCCCACTAGAGGGGGGCACAGTATAAACTAGTTAGTTAGGAGGGGCCAGCTGCATAAGGTATAGAGAGCTTCCTGCTTTTAGTCAGAAGGGCCTCAGAGGCCATGCAGGGCAGTTGAGCCATGCATCATTCTACAAGCAAAGGAGCCCAGGTCGTCAAGGTCCTAAGAGTAACGTTTGCTGGTGAGGCAGAGGCATACAGGACAGCTGTGTCATGATGGCAATCAGCTACTTGGGAAGATGCCTGCATGTCTGGTGCGAATCGGACCGGGACCTCCTACAGTTAGTCAGACTGGTCAGACTGAATGCTATGGTACCGGGGACAACGGTGCGACCCGGAGGTATTCCTAAAGAATAGAGGGGCAGCACAGGGACAGAAAATGTCGTGTCTTGTGAAATATTTTGTGCTGTACCTGTATATGAGTTGGACGAGCTGAGAAAGGAACTAAGCAAAATCGTTTGTTTGAAGTTCGAACTTGACTCTGTCACACTGCTGCTATGCAGGTAGATGCAGCTCCACTAGATGGCAATGGAGTGGAGAGAGAACTGCACACAGCAGGAGCAGACCTGCAGCACAGCAGCAAAGCCACCACCAGGTGGCAGCAGAATCATAAGCCGGGTCGATATTAGTCTGTAGTGCAGTACTAATGGAATAATCAAGCACAGTGTCAGACACATGCCAAATCGGTCAATATCAGTCAGGAGGAGATATGCCAAAGACAAGAAACAAAACAGCAAGTCAGAGTCCAAGCCAAGTCGGGTACCAGGGAATCCAAACATGAAAGGGGAACACAGAGTGGGGACGGGAAGAGGGGAATAAACAGACAAAGGTACAGTCAGCAAAAGCAGCAGGGCGAATCAGGGTACGCAGAGTCAGCTACACACGTCATGGGCAGAAACTATAACTGACACCGTCTGCAGGATGCAGCGGAGCTAAATAGCAAACCTGAACCTAGAATGAGGCAGAGCAAAGTTAACCCTTGACATGATCAGACAAGGAAAGAGAAACAGGATACAAAACCCGGCCTGGATCATGACAGTACCCTCCTCTCAAGGGGGGCCACCAGACTCCAGGCTTCCCAGGATAACAAACGTGAAAGTCCAGAACCAGGCGAACAGCATGGACAGCTTGAACCGGAACCCATGATTGATCCTCAGGGCCATAACGCCTCCAAATGAACCAAATTCTGAAGTGAACAGCAGGCCATACGAGAATCCACAATCCGTTCCACTTCATACTCAGTCTGACCATCCACAGAGACAGGTGACGGAAGGGATGGAGAGTCCGCAGCGGAAGGTGCAAGTGACTTCAGGAGGGACTTATGAACACATTGGGAATTAGAAGCGACGGAGGTAAGCGTAAACGAAAGGCAACTGGATTGATTTCATAAGGACCAATAAACTTGGGACCCAAATGAGCAGAAAGGACCTTTAGTCATACGTTCTTGGTAGACAACCACACTTTATCTCCTACCAGAAATACAGGTCCTAACAATCGTCGCTTATCAGCAAAATGTTTATGTCTGCCCTGAGCCTCCCCAATGTTCTTCTGGACTTCCCTCCAAACCTCCCCCAACCGCTGAACTGCTGAATCTGCCCCTGGACATCCCGAATCCAACCTGGAAAACCCTACAAAATGTGGGTGAAAACCCTAGTTACAACAGAATGAAGAGGTGCCAGTGAACAGATTAATCCAATTGTTAAAAGCAAACTTAGCCACAGGCAATGAAGGGCAGCAATCATCCTGCTGAGACATGGCAAGACACCGCAAAGTTTGTTCATGTGACTGATTGGTCCTCTCCGTCTGACCGTTGGTCTCGGGATGGTAGGCCGAGGAGAAGGTCAGGCAAATACCCAACTGTCACGGGGCTACCGCGACAGAGAGGTTCCAGAGAACCGCAGCGCTCTGGGCCTCGTTCACACACAGTGAACAGAAGCTCTTCACCTGTATTCTGACCTAGCTGCTTTGTGCCAGCAGTGCAGGAGTTAACCTTATTGCTAAGTTGCTGAGAGCTGGGTCTCTCAGCTGAAGTGGATTTTGTAATCTGATCCTCTGTATAGACCCAGTCCCCCAGTCCTGACTTCAGCTAGTGTCAGTGATCAGTTCTACTGCCTGGCTTGGAGGTTGAAGGAGCGTAGTGTTGGTGTTGGAGGTTTATTTCCAGAGATTGGTGTCTGCAGTTTTGGTTGCAAGTTTAACCTGTTTTCCTTCCTAAGTTTATTCCATCTCTTCCCTTCTCTGTGCTTCCTCTGTGGTTGTGTGAGCATTTAGTGAGTTTGAGACTTTTAGTTACCTTGTCTGTATACCCTGTTATTTGTTGTATTATTACACTGGTGTAGTCCACCTCCTTTGGGGGGAGAGGGGGCCCCTGATAGGGCCTGTACCGGAGACAGGGATATGCTGGCGGCTTGGGCTTCCTAACCATCATAGGTACCCCCGAGATAAGGGAAAGCCAGGGCCCCATTTAAGTGGTAGGAACAGGTGCGGGTTCCAGTACGCCATCCTGCCCCTTTATCGCCGTTTACGGCGTGACACCAACCTGTTACAAAAATCCCTCCAAAATCTGTGCACAAATTGTACCCCCCTATCAGAAACCACACTCAAAGGCACGCCATGTAACCGCACAATGTGCTCCAAAAACGACTTAGATAGTGTCTCAGCATTAAGCAGTCCTGCTAAAGGTACAAAATGCGCCTGCTTACTGAACCTGTCAACCACCACCCAGACCACAGTGTTGCTATTGGAAGGAGGGAGGTCAGTGATAAAATCCATGGACAAATGAGTCCAAGGTCTATCCGGAATTGGCAATGGCACCAATTCCCCGGCGGCCGGTTATGGGAGACTTTAGTACATTCACAAGTATCAGAAGAAGACACAAACACGGCGACATCAGAGGCAATAGAGGATCTCAAAAAAACCTAGCAATAGCTCTTTGGGTGGCCGAGATTCCTGGATGCCTACTGTGAGCAGAATCGTGATACTCTCAAAGCACCCTCAACCGGTATTGAACAGGAACGAAGAGTTTATTATCAGGTAGACAGAGGAGCAAGAGACTGAGCCTCACGAACCTCCCACTCCAATTCAGAGGACACCCCAGCAATGACCACCCCATGCTGAAGAATGGAGGAAGGAGGTTCGGGAGGTGATATCGGATCCAGGCTGCGAGATAAGGCATCAGCCTTGACATTCTTGGAACCAGGATGGAAAAATGAAAGAGTGAAAAAAAAGTGACCAACTTGCCTGTCTAGAAACGATTATCGGACTCAATGTAGGGCAGGTTCTTGTGTTCCGTAATCACCGTGATCTGATGAACAGCCCCCTCCAAAAAGAGCCTCCATTCTTCAAAAGCCAGTTTTATGGCCAATAACTCCCAATTCCCGACATCGCAATTTCTCTCAGCAAGAGAAAATTTATTCGAAAAAAAGGCACAAGGTCTTAAATTAGTTAAAGTGATGGGTCCTTGGGACAACACCGCCCCCATCCCCACTTCCGACTTGTCCACCTGTACAATGAACGGTTCTGACGGATTGGGCTGGGTCAACACAGGAGCAGACATAAAGCATTCTTTTAAGGAAGAAAACGCCACCACTGCTGGAGCAGACCATTTTTTAGATCAGCCCCTTACGAGTGAGACCAGTGAGGGGTTTGACCACCTGAGAAAACCCCTTAATGAATTTAAGGTAAAAATTGGCAAACCCCAATAAAAGCTGAAGACCTTTCAGGTCTCTGGGTTGTACCCGATCAATAATGGCCTGTACCTTTCCAGGGTCCATACGAAACCCCTTGGCAGACAAATTGAACCCCAGAAAGGACAACTCCTGGCCAAAAGATGAGCACTTTTCAGGTTCAGCAAAAAGAGCGTTCTCCCGTAACCTCTGGAGAACTGCACATAGATGACCCATGTGAGTTTGTTTGTCAGACGAAAATATAAGAAAATCATCTAAATAAACCACCATAAAGTGCCCAATGAAGTCAGCAAAGACATGATTCATAAAATTCTGAAAAACTGCTGGCGCATTCTTGAGGCCAAAGGGCATAAGCAAATTCTCAAATAAACCCTCCGAGGTGAGGAATGCCCTTTTCCACTCATTCCCCTCCCGAATGGGGGTAGGTTATTATGCCCCCTGAGGTCCAATTTAGAAAACTATTTGGCCCCAGATAGTTGGTTGTACAGATCAGATATGTGCGGAAGGGGGTGTGATGATGGGATATGGTATGTGGATATCATTTTATTTGTATTAATATTTTACTGATTATCATGGTGTTCTCTTGTAGGATGAGTTATTTGCTAATTGATGAATTGCTGTTGTTGCCATCTGATATCAGCCCACACAGTACTGTATTGTTGTCTTCTCACAGGATCAGTGAATAATCCTGTTTGCTAATATGCTAATGACATATTGAACTAGCTTGTTGAAACAATGAGCCCCTGCGACCTTCCCCCTCCTGACCTTTGAATGAGGAGGGGGACTTTTAAAATGTCAGGGAGGTGAGACACAGATCAGTCCTGTGTGGAACAATGATGTGATCACAGCACCTCAAAGAGAAAGAAGAGTATATGGACTATGGTATCCTCTGCTGGATTATTGGACTCTCATCTCCTTGGACATTTTATCCTGTTACTGAACTGCATTCGTGTTCTGGACTATTGTATCCTCAGTGTGGTGGATTGTTTAGGGACTTTTTAGTTTTGCCTATAATAATGGTCTTGGGATTGTTCACACTTCCCTCGCTCTGTTGATTGTGTGGTATAAGACAAGGACCTCGTGACAGGGGGTATTTCCAAAGACAAGAAACAAAACAGCAGGTCAGAGTCCAAGCCAAGTCGGGTACCAGGGAATCCAAACACGAAAGGGGAACAGAGTGGGGACGGGAAGACGGGAATAAACAGACACGGGTACAGTCAGCAAAAGCAGCAGGACGAATGAGGATACGCAGAGTCAGCTACACATGCCGCAGGCAGAAACTATAACTGACAACGCCTGCAGGATGCCGTGGGGCTAAATAGCAAACCTGAACCCAGAATGAGGCAGAGCAAAGTTAACCCTTGACATGATCAGACCGGGAAAGAGAGACAGGATACAAACCCCGGCCTGGATCATGACAAGATCTATCTCCAGCCACCCCCATGCATGAATTATTTGCTTGAAGATCTGGTAATTTAAAGACCATTCTCCCAGTTTTAGTCTCTCGCGGCTCAGGAAGTCTGGCTTTTTATTCTCTACTCACCTTTCTACAGCCCATAGGGCTTTCAGGTTCGATCCTTGGCTTTTTGTTTTAGAGAAGACCAGGTCCCCTGAATTGTGTGATTCCTCATGTGAGCCCCTCAAGCAGTGTTGCTCGCGTCTGTGGTGACTATGTCTTGTAAGGGTCTTAGCCATTGGACCCCTGATGGCAAGTTTTCCTTGTCTGTCTACCAAGAGAGGAAATCTGTCACGACTCAGGTGTCGGGTGACCCGGAACCAGGGGCTTCTTCCCTGTCCTTAACACTAGGGGGCGCCCTAGGTCACCCTATTCCCTGGAATACTTCTGAAGATCAAGATGCCAGGGCCTCCACCCTTGCCTTATCTCTTGAATCGAATCAGTCCTCCATCTGTTCTCGTCCCGTACCCAGGGAAGAGGGGTGCTGCCGTGAATTGCAGTACACCAACCTGACAAACAAGGCAACAAGAACAAGGGTAACTGAAAACACCAGGCATACATATATTCACTCACATATAACACAGGAGTGCACCAGGGGGTGGAGGATGGGGAAAACCAAAGTAAGAGGAGGGAATTATCATACTTACAAACCCAAACAACAGTCACAGATAACTCCTCCAAACTCCTTCTCATATAAACACCTCTCCTCCAAGCCATACAGCATAAGCTAGCTGTCATGTTGCCGCCACTGCCGCTTCTTGAGCCCTGCCATACTTACCTTTCATCAGCGTCCCGGCGCGCTCCCGCAGCTGCTGTTCCCCACCTGGCACCGCCTCCTCCTCAGCACTCGCACCCAGCTTCTGCTTCACTTCGGGTGCGCACGCGCGCTGAGTTCAGGACTGCGCGTGCACACTTCTGAACTCGGTCCTGGTCTCTCTTGCCTGCCCTCTCTATCTCCCTGGAGGATTCCAAAACGGAAGTACTGCACTGCACTGCCCTTATTAGGCAGCCTCTTCCTCTTGGCCGTGCCTGATGCTCATTTGTGATCCACAAGTGAATCTGGCTCCACGTCTCTCCTGCGTTCCTCCCTGCCTTCTTGTTCACCGCTCACTTCCCGTTGCTGTATCCTTTAGCTAATCCTGGTCTTCTCATTTGTTCCCTCCTAGTGCCTGCCTTCCGGTGTCCTCCGTCCTGTCTGCGTTCCAGTGTCCTTGCCTGCCTGCCTCCGTCCTCCGCCTTCTCTGTATTCCTGTCTCCAGCCTGTCTGCCCGTGTCCTCCATCCTGTCCCTGCTCCCGCGTCTTGCCTTCCTGCTCGTCCTCTCCGTCCAATCCGTATTCCCACGCTTTCCCTTTTTCTGTCTCCTCGTTAGTCCTTACTGATCCCTATTAGTTGCCTTCTTGTCCGTCCTTCCTTACCAGCTGCCGTGGCGATAGTCTCCCTCTGTTCTGCCCCTATGCTCCCTGTATAGGGGGTGGTGCACTTGGTCAGCTCGCCCGTAGGAGGTTCGTTGTCACGGTCCAGTGGGTCCACCCTATAGTCTCCACAGTTAATCCTCACACTAGCTCTGATATGGGTTTCTTTCAATCAAGACCCAGATTATAAAGGGGATGGGAGTGGCTAACCAAGCACAGCTGAGAGCTTAGACTGCCAGAGCTCCCAACACACCTCCTGTTCTGCCAAAAGAAATTAACATCACATAAAAATAAGGTGAATTGCTTCTTTTGAGCGCAGGAGTAGGAGCAATCAGATGCTGCGGTCTTCTGGCTCCTCTGTGTTGCAGTAACCACGTGACAGTACCTTTCTACAAGGGACCTCCAGAACCTCAGGACCGGGATTATCGGGGTGTGCCACATGAAAAGATCGGATCAGTCTGGCCACATGGACGTCAGATGCTGGTACCCACATCCTCTCCTCGGGAGCATAGCTCCTCCAATGTACCAGATACTGAGGCGACTGGTAGGTGAAACCTCCCAAATGTCGTCTCATGAGGGGGTGGAGTTTCATCATCACCTTCAACCAATCTCATGGAATGATTAAGAAGCTTCTCTCGAAGTACTGGTTTATCCTTAAAGGAGACCCAGTACGTTCGACACATATACCTTCTCACCCTAGGATGATATTTCGGAGGACCCGCACGTTATGCAACTGCATTGCACCTAGTAACACTGCAATAGGTCCAGTTCACCCAGGCCCTCAGATACCCTTGAACTCTGGCTGCTTCGCATGTGGAAAGGCCAAATGTCTTTGCTGTATCTCTATTGTGAACGGGGCATGGGAATTCAAATCTAACACAACAGGCACTGTTTTTAAAATCAATTCACATGTTAACTGTCAATCTACCTATGGGTATACTTGATTGAATGTGGTTGCGGTCTACAATATGTGGGCCGTACAATACAAACTATGCATGTCAGGTTGAATAAACATCGCCAGAACATGGCTTTCTCTAGCATAGCCTCTCCAAATATTTTCTAATGATGCATCAAAAAAACTTAAAATCTTTGAAACTAACAATCATTGACCTGCACATCCAAACATAGACTCAGTGTGAACAGGTGCTGAACCTAGAGTCGCCAACTCGTATATAGTTAAGTAAATAAGGCAGCACACTGCAGCGCTAAAACATGCAAACTTGAAAACACGAAATTTGAACTGCATTACTGCACTAGAAATATGAAAAATGAGAGCTTATATCGCATAAAAATTGAGTCTATGTTTGGATGTGCAGGTCAGGTTTTTGAAATGTATTCTCTAGCCTTCTGATCGTGCACTCCGCCTCCTAGCTTCAGGTGTTTTAATTACAGCAGGTCCAATACCCCTCCACAGAGAGAGAGAGAGAATTTTAGTCTAAGAAGAGGTTTCACATGTACCCATTCAGATGGAGACGTTTATTCTCAGCGAGGTAAGGCAAGCGTAGGACCTGGTATAAGAAAGATGCCGTAGAGGGGCTACCAGGTACACATAAAATTGGCCATTTTTATGCGCTAAAAGCTCTAATTTTTCACATTTCTAGTGCAGTAATGCAGTTCAAATTTAGTGTTTTCAAGTTTGCATGTTTTAGCGCTGCAGTGTGCTGCCTTATTTACTTAACAATATACGAGTTGGCGACTCTAGGTTCAGCACCTGTTCACACTGAGTCTATGTTTGGATGTGCAGGTCAGGTTTTTGAAATGTATTCTCTAGCCTTCTGATCGTGCACTCCGCCTCCTAGCTTCAGGTGTTTTAATTACAGCAGGTCCAATACCCCTCCACAGAGAGAGAGAGAATTTTAGTCTAAGAAGAGGTTTCACATGTACCCATTCAGATGGAGACGTTTATTCTCAGCGAGGTAAGGCAAGCGTAGGACCTGGTATAAGAGAGATGCCGTAGAGGGGCTACCAGGTACACATAAAATTGGCCATTTTTATGCGCTAAAAGCTCTCGTTTTTCATATTTCTAATGCAGTTCAAATTTCGTGTTTTCAAGTTTGCATGTTTTAGCGCTGCAGTGTGCTGCCTTATTTACTAAACTATATACGAGTTGGCGACTCTAGGTTCAGCACCTGATCACACTGAGTCTATGTTTGGATGTGCAGGTCAGGTTTTTGAAATGTATTCTCTAGCCTTCTGATCGTGCACTCCGCCTCCTAGCTTCAGGTGTTTTAATTACAGCAGGTCCAATACCCCTCCACAGAGAGAGAGAGAATTTTAGTCTAAGAAGAGGTTTCACATGTACCCATTCAGATGGAGACGTTTATTCTCAGCGAGGTAAGGCAAGCGTAGGACCTGGTATGAGAGAGATGCAGTAGAGGGGCTACCAGGTACACATAAAAATGGCCATTTTTATGCGCTAAAAGCTCTCATTTTTCATATTTCTAGTGCAGTAATGCAGTTCAAATTTCGTGTTTTCAAGTTTGCATGTTTTAGCGCTGCAGTGTGCTGCCTTATTTACTTAACTATATACGAGTTGGCGACTCTAGGTTCAGCACCTGTTCACACTGAGTCTATGTTTGGATGTGCAGGTCAGGTTTTTGAAATGTATTCTCTAGCCTTCTGATCGTGCACTCCGCCTCCTAGCTTCAGGTGTTTTAATTACAGCAGGTCCAATACCCCTCCACAGAGAGAGATAGAATTTTAGTCTAAGAAGAGGTTTCACATGTACCCATTCAGATGGAGACGTTTATTCTCAGCGAGGTAAGGCAAGCGTAGGACCTGGTATAAGAGAGATGCCGTAGAGGGGCTACCAGGTACACATAAAATTGGCCATTTTTATGCGCTAAAAGCTCTCATTTTTCAAATTTCTAGTACAGTAATGCAGTTCAAATTTCGTGTTTTCAAGTTTGCATGTTTTAGCGCTGCAGTGTGCTGCCTTATTTACTTAACAATATACGAGTTGGCGACTCTAGGTTCAGCACCTGTTCACACTGAGTCTATGTTTGGATGTGCAGGTCAGGTTTTTGAAATGTATTCTCTAGCCTTCTGATCGTGCACTCCGCCTCCTAGCTTCAGGTGTTTTAATTACAGCAGGTCCAATACCCCTCCACAGAGAGAGATAGAAATTTAGTCTAAGAAGAGGTTTCACATGTACCCATTCAGATGGAGACGTTTATTCTCAGCGAGGTAAGGCAAGCGTAGGACCTGGTATAAGAGAGATGCCGTAGAGGGGCTACCAGGTACACATAAAATTGGCCATTTTTATGCGCTAAAAGCTCTCATTTTTCAAATTTCTAGTACAGTAATGCAGTTCAAATTTCGTGTTTTCAAGTTTGCATGTTTTAGCGCTGCAGTGTGCTGCCTTATTTACTTAACAATATACGAGTTGGCGACTCTAGGTTCAGCACCTGTTCACACTGAGTCTATGTTTGGATGTGCAGGTCAGGTTTTTGAAATGTATTCTCTAGCCTTCTGATCGTGCACTCCACCTCCTAGCTTCAGGTGTTTTAATTACAGCAGGCCCAATACCCCTCCACAGAGAGAGAGAGAATTTTAGTCTAAGAAGAGGTTTCACATGTACCCATTCAGATGGAGACGTTTATTCTCAGCGAGGTAAGGCAAGCGTAGGACCTGGTATAAGAGAGATGCCGTAGAGGGGCTACCAGGTACACATAAAATTGGCCATTTTTATGCGCTAAAAGCTCTCGTTTTTCATATTTCTAATGCATTTCAAATTTTGTGTTTTCAAGTTTGCATGTTTTAGCGCTGCAGTGTGCTGCCTTATTTACTTAACTATATACGAGTTGGCGACTCTAGGTTCAGCACCTGATCACACTGAGTCTATGTTTGGATGTGCAGGTCAGGTTTTTGAAATGTATTCTCTAGCCTTCTGATCGTGCACTCCGCCTCCTAGCTTCAGGTGTTTTAATTACAGCAGGTCCAATACCCCTCCACAGAGAGAGAGAGAATTTTAGTCTAAGAAGAGGTTTCACATGTACCCATTCAGATGGAGACGTTTATTCTCAGTGAGGTAAGGCAAGTGTAGGACCTGGTATGAGAGAGATGCAGTAGAGGGGCTACCAGGTACACATAAAATTGGCCATTTTTATGCGCTAAAAGCTCTCATTTTTCATATTTCTAGTGCAGTAATGCAGTTCAAATTTCGTGTTTTCAAGTTTGCATGTTTTAGCGCTGCAGTGTGCTGCCTTATTTACTTAACTATATACGAGTTGGTGACTCTAGGTTCAGCACCTGTTCACACTGAGTCTATGTTTGGATGTGCAGGTCAGGTTTTTGAAATGTATTCTCTAGCCTTCTGATCGTGCACTCCGCCTCCTAGCTTCAGGTGTTTTAATTACAGCAGGTCCAATACCCCTCCACAGAGAGAGATAGAATTTTAGTCTAAGAAGAGGTTTCACATGTACCCATTCAGATGGAGACGTTTATTCTCAGCGAGGTAAGGCAAGCGTAGGACCTGGTATAAGAGAGATGCCGTAGAGGGGCTACCAGGTACACATAAAATTGGCCATTTTTATGCGCTAAAAGCTCTCATTTTTCAAATTTCTAGTACAGTAATGCAGTTCAAATTTTGTGTTTTCAAGTTTGCATGTTTTAGCGCTGCAGTGTGCTGCCTTATTTACTTAACTATATACGAGTTGGCGACTCTAGGTTCAGCACCTGTTCACACTGAGTCTATGTTTGGATGTGCAGGTCAGGTTTTTGAAATGTATTCTCTAGCCTTCTGATCGTGCACTCCACCTCCTAGCTTCAGGTGTTTTAATTACAGCAGGTCCAATACCCCTCCACAGAGAGAGAGAGAATTTTAGTCTAAGAAGAGGTTTCACATGTACCCATTCAAATGGAGACGTTTATTCTCAGCGAGGTAAGGCAAGCGTAGGACCTCGTATAAGAGAGATGCCGTAAAGTGGCTACGAGGTACACATAAATATGGCCATTTTTATGCGCTAAAAGCTCTCATTTTTCATATTTCTAGTGCAGTAATGCAGTTCAAATTTTGTGTTTTCAAGTTTGCATGTTTTGGCGCTGCAGTGTGCTGCCCTTTTTACTTAACTATATACGAGTTGGCGACTCTGGGTTCAGCACCTGTTCACACTCAGTCTATGTTTGGATGTGCAGGTCAGGTTTTTGAAATGTATTCTTTAGCCTTCTGATCGTGCACTCCCCGCCTCCTAGCCACAGGTGTTTTAGTTATAGTAGGTCCAATACCCCTCCACAGAAAGAGAGAATTTGAGTCCAAGAAGAGGTTTCACATGTACCCATTCAGATGGAGACGTTTATTCTCAGTGAGGTAGGTCAAGCGTAGGACCTCGTATAAGAGAGATGCCGTAAAGTGGCTACGAGGTACACATAAATATGGCCATTTTTATGCGCTAAAAGCTCTCATTTTTCATATTTCTAGTGCAGTAATGCAGTTCAAATTTCGTGTTTTCAAGTTTGCATGTTTTGGCGCTGCAGTGTGCTGCCCTTTTTACTTAACTATATACGAGTTGGCGACTCTGGGTTCAGCACCTGTTCACACTCAGTCTATGTTTGGATGTGCAGGTCAGGTTTTTGAAATGTATTCTTTAGCCTTCTGATCGTGCACTCCCCGCCTCCTAGCCACAGGTGTTTTAATTATAGTAGGTCCCATACCCCTCCACAGAAAGAGAGAATTTGAGTCCAAGAAGAGGTTTCACATGTACCCATTCAGATGGAGACGTTTATTCTCAGTGAGGTAGGTCAAGCGTAGGACCTCGTATAAGAGAGATGCCGTAAAGTGGCTACGAGGCACACATAAATATGGCCATTTTTATGCGCTAAAAGCTCTCATTTTTCATATTTCTAGTGCAGTAATGCAGTTCAAATTTCGTGTTTTCAAGTTTGCATGTTTTGGCGCTGCAGTGTGCTGCCCTTTTTATTTATATAAATAGACAACTTGACTTGATTACAGTTTCTTCAATCTAGGGCCGTTTACACACCACAGTATTAATTGTATAATGTGGCTCATTCTAGAAGTGGACAGTTTGTTGTCCATTATTATATTTTGTGTACAATTATACTTACCTTTGTGGGATCAACATATGTGTCAATTGCACTTGTGGTTTGGATCGGTGATTGTCAGGTTGCGCGCTGTCTTTGGCTTGTGCTGAACTTTGCTGTCTTCAGCTTGTGCTAAACTTCCCTTGTGGTGCAATTTGTTATCCTGCATGACGCAGGCGTTATGGTTACTAGGCAACGCGAGTGCTTGTGGACAGGTATTTGGTTGTGTGCTGGCATTTTCTGTTGCCTGGTTGAGTATTAGCACAATGATTGAGATTATTATTATTATTTATTGTTATAGCGCCATTTGTTCCATGGCGCTTTACATGTGAGGAGGGGTATACATAATGAAAACAAGTACAATAATCTTAAACAATACAAGTCATAACTGGTACAGGAGGAATGAGGACCCTGCCCGCGAAGGCTCACAATCTACAAGGGATGGGTGAGAATACAGTAGGTGAGGGTAGAGATAGTCATGCAGCGGTTTGGTCGATCGGTGGTAACTGCAGGTTGTAGGCTTGTCTGAAGAGGTGGGTCTTCAGGTTCTTTTTGAAGGTTTCGATGGTAGGCGAGAGTCTGATGTGTTGTGGTAGAGGGTTTCAGAGTAGGGGTGATACGCGAGAGAAATCTTGTATACGATTGTGGGAAGAGGAGATAAGAGGGGAGTAGAGTAGGAGATCTTGTGAGGATCGGAGGTTGCGGGTAGGTAAGTACCGGGAGACGAGGTCACAGATGTATGGAGGAGACAGGTTGTGGATGGCTTTGTACGTCATGGTTAGGGTTTTGTAGTGGAGTCTCTGGGCAATGGGGAGCCAGTGAAGGGATTGACAGAGGGGAGAGGCCAGGGAATAGCGGGGGGACAGGTGGATTAGTCGGGCAGCAGAGTTTAGAATAGATTGGAGGGGTGCGAGAGTGTTAGAGGGGAGGCCACAGAGCAGCAGGTTGCAGTAGTCAAGGCGAGAGATGATGAGGGCATGGACTAGGGTTTTTGCAGATTCATGGTTGAGGAATGAACGGATTCGTGAAATATTTTTGAGTTGAAGTCGGCAGGAAGTGGAAAGGGCTTGGATATGTGGTTTGAAGAAGAGATCAGCGTCAAGGATTACCCCGAGGCAGCGAGCTTGTGGGACTGGGGAGAGTGGGCAGCCATTTACTGAAATGGATAGGTTCGTTGGGGGGGTCGCGTGAGATGGGGGAAAGATGATGAATTCTGTTTTGTCCATGTTAAGTTTCAGAAATCTAGCGGAGAAGAAGGATGAAATAGTGGACAGACATTGAGGGATTCTGGTTAGAAGGGAGGCAATATCTGGTCCAGAGATGTAGATCTGTGTGTCGTCAGCATAGAGGTGATACTGAAAGCCATGAGATTCTATGAGCTGTCCCAGGCCAAAGGTGTAAATGGAGAAGAGCAAGGGCCCAAGGACTGAACCTTGTGGGACTCCGACAGATAGGGGGCGAGGTGAGGAGGTGGTGTGTGAGTGGGAGACGCTGAATGTCCGGTCTGTTAGGTATGATGAGATCCAGGATAGGGCCAAGTCTGCGATGCCAAGGGATGAGAGGGTTTGTAATAATAGGGAATGGTCCACTGTGTCAAAGGCAGCCGACAGGTCGAGGAGGAGGAGGACAGAGTAGTGTCGCTTGCTCTTGGCGGTTAAGAGGTCATTGGTGACTTTAGTTAGGGCAGTTTCGGTGGAATGGTGTGACCGGAAGCCAGATTGTAGGCGGTCAAAGAGGGAGCAAGAAGAGAGATGGGAGGACAGTTCAAGGTAGACGTGTTGTTCCAGTAGTTTTGAGGCATAGGGGAGAAGTGATATAGGGCGATAGCTAGATACAGAGGATGGGTCAAGAGAGGGCTTTTTGAGGATAGGTGTGATGGAGGCATGTTTAAAGCTTGAGGGGAAAACACCAGTTGTTAGTGATAGGTTGAAGAGATGGGTTAGGGTTGGGATGAAGATTGTGGTGAGGTTTGGGATGAGGTGGGATGGGAGTGGGTCAAGTGCACAGGTGGTGAGATGTGATCTTGATAGTAGAGTGGAGAGTTGATCTTCTGTAATGGTGGAGAAGTTGGTTTTGGACGTGGAGGGCTGGGAAATCGAGAGGAAGGGCTCTGGGGGTTGTTGACCAAAACTGTCTCTAATGCTATCAATCTTCTGCTTGAAAAATGAGGCAAAGTCTTCAGCAGAGATAAGTGGGGAGGGAGGAGGTGCTGGGGGACGGAGGAGAGAATTGAAGGTGTTGAATAACTGTTTAGGGTTGTGAGACAGGGAGGATATGAGAGATGAGAAGTAGGTTTGTTTAGCTGTGGCGAGTGTGGTCTTGAAAGTAGTGAGGGACTGTTTGAATGCGATGAAGTGCTCGTTAGAGTGGGATCTTTTCCATCTGCGCTCAGCAGCCCTGGAAGCTCGCCTCAGTTCTTTGGTCAGGCTGGTGTGCCAGGGCTGTCTGTTGATTTTGCGAGCTTTGGTATGTGTAAGTGGGGCAGCAGATTCCAAAGCTACAGCTATTGTGGTGTTATATAGAGCAGCAGCGTCATCTGCATTGTGTATGGAACTTATGTCTGTGAGAGGGAGGAGGGATTCAGAGAATGAATGTAGGTCAAGATGTTTAAGATTTCTGCGAGGGTGTGAAAGTTTGTGGGGTGGGGATTGTAGACATGGAGTGGAGAGAGATGAGAATGTGAGAAAGTTGTGGTCAGAGAGTGGAAGAGGTGAGTTAGAGAGGTTAGATAGAGAGCAGAGGCGGGTGAAGATGAGGTCCAGTGTGTGACCGTCTTTGTGAGTGGCTGCAGAAGACCATTGAGTGAGGCCGAAGGAGGAAGTGAGAGTTAGAAGTTTAGTGGCAGCTGAGAGGGAAGTGTCAATGGGTATGTTCAAGTCGCCCATGATGATAGTGGGAATGTCCGCAGAAAGGAAGTGAAGTAGCCAGGTGGTGAAGTGGTCAAAGAAGATGGTGGCTGGCCCTGGGGGGCGATAAATGACAGCCAGTTGGAGGTTGGTGGGGGAATAGATGCGCACAGAGTGCACCTCAAAGGAAGGGAGGGTAACAGAGGGTGGCAGTGGGATTGGGGTGAAGGAGCAGTTATCTGACAGGAGAAAACCAACTCCTCCGCCATGTTTGCTGCTGGGGCGGGGTATGTGGGAAAGGTGGAATCCACCGTAAGAGAGTGCAGCAGGGGAGACTGAGTCAGAAAGGGTGAGCCAGGTTTCGGTGATGGCAAGGAAGGAAAGTTTGGTAGTAACAAAGAGATCATGGATGTAGGAGAGCTTGTTGCAGACAGAGCGGGCGTTCCACAGAGCTCCTGTTAGTGGGACTGGGGAGGCGGGGGCTGGGCAAATGGGTATAAGGTTAGAGAGGTTACGGAAGTTTGTGCTAGAGCTTGGATGGGAGGTAGAAATGATTGTGGGAATATGGTGAGGAGGACCAGGATTTGGAGAGATATCACCAGCAGTAAGAAGGAGCAGAGAAAGTGTTAGCAGGTGGGAGAAGGAGAGGGCATGAGGGGGCTGTCTGTGCTTGGAGACAGAGGATTGTATGTTAAGGAACAGTTTGGAGGAGGAGGTGAGGTGGATGGGGAGGATTGAAGAGGAGATGAATAGTTCCTTACTTGGTGTAGGGATCAGGGGAGTTAGCAGAAAGTGAAGGATTATAGGGGTGAAAGTGACAACAAACAGAAACATTGTTTTCAGTGGCTTGCCAGTTACCTTCAGTTCCCTTCAGGTTCAATTTAGGTTTTAATTCTACTGTAATCCACACTTTTAAGGACACACTTCTAAGGGATCACACTGCAGACTGAAGTCCATGCAGACTTCTACTATGCAATATATGGCAAACTAAGTGCGTTCAGGTGTGAAGCAGAGGGGAGTGATCTCTGCTCATCTTGGTCAGAGAATTAAGAGTGGACCAGATGCATACAATCAGGCCTGCGTAAACAAGGTCATAAATAACACAGGGTAAGCTGGGGTTAGCTGAAAAGCATACCATGAGAATGCTAGGAGCAGAGGAAAGTCTGTGTGGAAAGCTGGGTGATGTAATTATGTGCACTTCATAGACAGCAGCAGAGCTGGCTGGATAAACATACCTGTTGGAAGAATAGAGATGTGATGTGATATTTGCCTGTAGTTGCGTACTGTACGCCTTTATGTGAAGAACGACGGTGTCTATTGTATAGATAATTTAGCAACACGGCACTAGACATTTATATTATTTACAATCGGCTGTCACACTTGCACCGATAAATATTATGACTCCTGTACATTCGGTAGCTGTAGGTTACACTCATTGTGCGCATGTGTATATGTTCATAATGGTGTCTGGGTCGCCGAAGGCGATATTGTTGCAGCACACTTTCGCATTTGCGCAGTGAGTTGGCAAGCGGCTATTTGGTCGCTTAGCAACACAGGCACTCAACATTGACGTCACCCGGGTCTTGGCGCATAATATAGCGGCAGTGTCCTGCGTAGAGCACGGTTACCTGGTTAGTCAGCGGGCGGCAGTATGTTACTTAGCAACGCAGGCACCTGATATTCACGTCACTGTGTATTAGCGCACAATACAGCGGTAGTGTCCTGCGTGGAGCACGGCGACCAGGTTAGTCAGTGGGTGGCAACCTGGTTACTTAGCAACACAGGCACTTGGTATCCACGTCACTAGGTATCGGCACACAATACAATGACGGTGCCCTTACTTTAATACGCATTCTCTCTGATGTTACGGTGATTGGCTGGAGATTCATTTAAATAGACCCTCATTTCCTCTTTTTTATACACGCCCCCAGAAGAAGAACTATATCGAAACGCGCGTTGGGGTATCACACCGGCTTTCTGTGAAGTACATGCAGAGGTAATTATGATTTTGGATTAGGGCTATTGATGGCCTTTGTTTATGCTTGTGCAACTTCAGGTATATTATCTCCTGGGTGCTATACAAATACAAATACAAAGGGTATGTAGTCACGTTGTGATGGACTTTCTTATGATTTGATTTAGGCCTTGTTGGCCATATGACACACTTTGGGGATTTAGCCCTAGTTGTTTATCTTCACACAATTGGACTTATGTACCATTTAGGTGTTATGTAGGGGTATGTGATCTGGATTAAGACAAGTCTCCTTGTGTTTTGAAATAAGACTTATTGGCTAGCAGATACATCTTAGGAATTTCAGTCTGATACACGGATATATAATACATAATGGTATAAACGGATCCCCTTATATACACCAGTAGCCCTTCAGGATATCAATATGTAACCATCAGCTAATGGATATAGGTTAATTAACTATTAAAAGTGTTATTTTGCACAAACATTAAACCTTTGATTGCTGTATTCCTGCATTTTCATGTAAAGCCGGACATTGGATTAGAGGCACTTGTTTTTATTAGTGAAAGTAATTTGTTATTCTGTTTGTTAATAATAAATTATATTTTTTGAACTTTAACATTCTGTGGCCTGATTTTTATAGTCGATGGGCCTTTTTGGTGTACTTAACTATATACGAGTTGGCGACTCTAGGTTCAGCACCTGTTCACACTGAGTCTATGTTTGGATGTGCAGGTCAGGTTTTTGAAATGTATTCTCTAGCCTTCTGATCGTGCACTCCGCCTCCTAGCTTCAGGTGTTTTAATTACAGCAGGTCCAATACCCCTCCATAGAGAGAGAGAGAATTTTAGTCTAAGAAGAGGTTTCACATGTACCCATTCAGATGGAGACGTTTATTCTCAGCGAGGTAAGTCAAGCGTAGGACCTGGTATAAGAGAGATGCCGTAGAGGGGCTACCAGGTACACATAAAATTGGCCATTTTTATGCGCTAAAAGCTCTCATTTTTCATATTTCTAGTGCAGTAATGCAGTTCAAATTTCGTGTTTTCAAGTTTGCATGTTTTAGCGCTGCAGTGTGCTGCCTTATTTACTTAACAATCATTGACCACATACCCGACACTGTGACAGACCGTTTTAATAGCCTAATAAACAAAGAAAGTTTTTGTATATTTAAGCTCGGCACGCTGGCGCCCGAAGGACTGAATCTCACGATAGAAAAAGTGACCAGATAAATATTATTTTTTTCTATTTATTTTTTATTTTTATTTTTTATTATTCATTTAATCATTTATATTATTTTTTTATATTGCTTTATTTATAATACTTTTTAGGATCTTACTGTATTTACCTTATAGGTTTTTAAATGTGTTGAATACATGTTCATGGCCATATTTTAAGACAAGCTGTGCTATATGAGACTGTTTTTTCCTTTTAAATAATTTAAATAATTTGCATATGTAATTTTAACAGTGTCGTGATTGGCTGTTTTTTACTTACATACTGCCTCCTTATTGTTACCAATAAACGTCCACCTGATGAAGACGGTACTTCCGTCGCAACGCGTTGTGGCTTAACCCCATCTAGTGTCAGAGTTTCCTTTCGGCGCTCCCTTGACCAAGTTCTACCCATTTTTCCTGTTTTCTTTCCTCCCTCGGAGGTGCTCGGCTGGAGCTGCGGCGGTACTCTGTACCCTCCTCACACTGGGGCTACCATTCCAGCGCTCCTAAATAATCCGCCTGCTACTGACTTTGATCCTGGCCAGACTGGACCACTTGGAAAAGTCCGTCCCCTTCCTAGTCATACCCATCAAAGGTTTGGCTACTACCAAAACTTTTTTGATGAACTTACGGTAGTAGTTGGCGAAACCTAAAAAACCTTTTATAAAGTCTGCAAATCCTCAGAGTAATCCCAATCCAATACTGCCCGGATTTTCGCCGGATCATGTGAAAATCAGTGGATGACAACACATATCCTAGGAAAGTGATCTCCTCAACCGAAAACATATTTCTCGGGTTTGACATATAATTTATTGTCCCTGAGTATATGTAAGACCTGCCTGACATGACCCTGATGTGACTAAGTTAGGTGAATAAATTAATATGTCATCCAGATAGATTACCACAAATCTGCCTACCGGGTGACTAAAAATGTCATTTCCAAAGTTCTGAAAGATGGCGGGTGTGTTCGTCAACCCAAAAGGCATTACCAGATTCTCATAATGCCCCTCAGGCGTACTGAATCCTGTTTTCCACTCATCACCCTCTTTAACGCGAATGAGATTATACGCCCCCTTGAGGTCCAGTTTTGAAAACAATTTTGCTCCTACAATCTGATTAAAGGCAGTTTAGCACTAGCGACAAGATTAACGGCGCAATCATAAGTAAGATAGGGAGGAAGTTCTTGGCACCATGGGTCAGAGAACAAATCCCCAAAATCAGACAGATATTTCGGCATAGACTGGGTATCCACCCTAGAAAGCCGAGTACCAAAGCAGTGTCCTTGACAATACTCACTCCACTTTACCACTTCCTGAGTCTGTCAATCTACTACAGGATTGTGCAGTGCGAGCCAAGGAAGTCCAAGAACCACAGGTGAAGGCAGACCCTCTAGCACATAAGTCTATTACCTCAGAGTGCATGGCCCCTACCTAAAGATGTAAACCTCTGGCAACTTGAGTAAAATACCCCTGGCTCAAAGGGGCGGAGTCAATGGTGACCATGGGTATGGGTCTGGACAGAGTATATGGACAGAGGCCTAGGACCTGGACGAACCTAGCGTCGATCACGATAAACCCTGCCCCACTCTCCAGAAATGCAGATACGTCTACCTTAATTTCACCCGAGAGAATTTCAGCTAGCAGAAAAAATTGTGTCGTACCTACGGAGTTGATCAGTACACCTAGGTTGCTAACCTCCCCACAACCCGGGCCACTTCGTTTTCCAGCTGCTATTTTACTGTGAGGTCAGGAAGGACACATGTCCACGAAATGGCCCTTTTTTATTACTGTAAAAACACACTTCCCCTTTTTGCCAAACAAGACAGTTTTCCAGAATCAATTGCCGCACCAACCAGCATGGGTTCCTGAGATGACTCAGTCCCGATCTCCCTTGGCCCCGGACCTCCCGCATGCAGGGGTGTTTCCCTATGTCTCTGGCGAGGATGGCAATCAACCCGGATTGCCAGAGACATGGCTGCCTTAAGGGAGATTGGAGCCTTATACAGGGCTAAAGCATCATTCACACTTACTATAGATCACAGAACTAGCTACGGAGTGCAGGGTCATTCCACTTAGTGTCCGTGGCTCACCTCTGTAACTCAGAGCAATGTTCCTCCGTTGGCCGGTTTCCTCGCTAAAGTTGGCTAAGTGTTCACTCAGCCAAGGAGACACGGTCAGGGTCATTGTATATAGGCCCAGCACTAGGAAAAATTCCTCCACTGTCTGAAGCGACTGAAAGTCAGACAGGAGAGAAAACGCCTATGCTTGGGGCCCCCCCTGAAGGAGTGAGATTATTATCCCCACAAGTTGCTCCTTTGTACCTGAGGAAACAGGACATACTGTAACCTAATGTTCTGTCCATTTTAATAAGGACAGTGTAGCTTGTTTCATGCATTAAAGTTTTGGTACTATGGTGTTGGTTTGCTGTGTCATAGCACCATCTAGTGGTGGTTAAATTTATAACCTGTGTTTTAGTAATAATCAGAGTGTTGCATTGTGGGATTGTACCAAGGTATTCTGGGAGAGAGACTCCATTACTTTCCTGTGTACTTCCTGGGACACACGTGTTCATGTGCTGTGCTGAATTATCTCACTTGCTTGCCATCCTGGTTAAGTTTATCCGGTAAGATTGTTACCTCTGTTCTTGCAATATAGTGTTCTACAGAATGTAATTTATTGTATAGCAGCTAGTACTTGGGACATCTATTATCAGTCACTTGCTGTATGTAGTTATATGTAGAAGTTGCATCATCCTGTATATTTTCCTGCTAGTTGTAAAGTATCAGCTGTGCTGTTATTTGGCTCAATACTTATCCGTATCATTTGTATTCTTATAGTTTTACCGCATTTTCAATACCTGTTACCAATAAACAAGTTAGACTACAGAGAACAGTCTGCTTATTTGGAAGACAGAAGTGGTTTATGCTGTATGTTGGATCACACACCGTATCAACATGTATGAAGACAGAATACCTAAAGTACATTTTACAGGCCTCTCTGAAAACAAACTTGTCACGCCCTCTAGAGAACCTGTCATCAAAGCGGACTTGGGCTCCACTACAGTTGTCTGGGAGATGTGATTCCTACACCAGATGTATTAGGGTGCTGCAAAACAACCATGAGTATATCTGCCACCTCCAGACTGAGCTGCTGCAGTTGCCGTCAGAGCAGTAATAGGATGCATAATGGCATACCTGCCAACTTTTGAAGTAGGCAAAGAGGGACAGAGGTAGCAGCGTGCACAGTGCGGAGTGGCAAATTTTAGACCACGCCCTGACCACACCAATTTCACAACTAGTCACACCCATATCCACGCCCAAACAACACCCATTTAGCACTGCTGATCACACTGTTTCATAAACAATAATTATAAACAGAAAAAATATGGCCACACAGTGCTTCATACTGTATAATGGCCACACATGATGCTCAATACTGTTTAATGGCCACACAGTACTCTATACTGTATAATGCCCACACATGATAATGCCATTGTACAGTTGGGGCTGTAGATATGTCCCAGCAGCTCTGCTTACAAGGCAGGCAAAGATTTCACCACTTGTCGCTGTCCACACTGCTACCTCACAGATCATGCACATTGCAATGTAGCCCAGCTCTGCGAACTCTGCATGCACTCAGACAACACCACTATCTACTACTCCACTCCATAGCTGCTGTAGTATATAAAGGATACATCTATATATATAATTGTCTAAGGGTTTTTCTGTCTGTCTGTCTCTCTGTCCTGGGAATCCCGCGTCTGTGATTGGTCGAGGCCGCAAGGCCTCGACCAATCAGCGACGGGCACAGCATGGCGACAATGATTTCATAAAGGTTGCCTCGACCAATCAGCGACGGGCACAGTCTGCCACGAATTCGCCTCGACCAATCAGCGACGGGCACAGTATCGACGTAGATGTCATAATGGCTGCCATGGCGACGATGATGTCATAAAGGTTGCCTCGACCAATCAGCGACGGGCAGAGTCTGCCGCGAATTCTGGAATCATCATTGTCCATATACTACGGGGACATGCATATTCTAGAATACCCGATGCGTTAGAATCGGGCCACAATCTAGTCTATATATATAATTGTCTAAGGGGTACTTCCATCTGTCTGCAACTTCTGTCACGGAAATCCCGCGTCGCTGACTGGTCTCGCCAGCTGCCTGTCCTGGCTGCCGCGACCAATCAGCGATGGCCACAGTTCGGCCGAGAATTAGTCTCTCCCTACTCCCGTCCAGTCAGTGCCCGGCGCCCGCTCCATACTCCCCTCCAGTCAGCGCTCACACAGGGTTAATGACAGCGTTAACGGACCGCGTTATGTCGCAGGTAACGGACTCCGTTAACGCTGCTATTAACCCTGTGTGAGCAACTTTTTACTATTGATGCTGCCTATGCAGCATCAATAGTAAAAAGATCTAATGTTAAAAATAATTAAAAAAAAAAAAAAACCTGCTATTCTCACCTTCCGTCATCCGCCGAGGCGCGAGCGGCTGCCACCAGTTTCCATTCCCAGAGATGCAAATGTGCCCGCAAGATGCGTTTTTTCTCCATAGACTTGCATTAGCGACGCATTGCGACATATGAGATAATAGAACAAAAGAAACAAAGATGGTCTCATGTAAGGGGATACCACAAATAAAGATAAAGCACTGGTAAAGACACAACTTTATTAAGACAATATGTATGAGTAGCAAAGCAGAAATAATTTAAAAAACATTTAAAAACATACTAATACAAACAACCCATAATAAGGCTACAACCCACACAGGACAGAGCGATATAAGCCACATATAATAGTAGAAAGGGGTGGCTAATACCACCGTGCCTACATAGACAGCTCTGCTAAACCCCAAAAGATATAGTAATGATGGCTAAAAGTTCTGTAGTGAACTCAGAGGGGTCAGAGCACAATAGGTACTCAGAGCATCTGTGTATACACACCCTACTCAATGGATAGCAAAGTACTCATGGTCCTGAAGAGGCAGTGAGTCAGACCTGGTATACATGGCATAAAAGGCTGTATGAAGTGTGAACTGAACACAAACCCAACGCCATGCCAGCGATAAATACAGGTAGCAGATAATAAACCTCACAAAGTGAGCATACCAAAAGGCACAATAACCAGAGGAGCCCGAAAAAAAGCAGTGTGCAGGCCGGGTGTGCATACAGAGTCCAAATGTGGGCAGCAGAAAGACCCAACGCGTGTCGCCACCTACAGGTGGCTTCGTCAGGGGTCCAGGCGCCGGGACAGTTCAAAGAAGCCCGGCGCCTGCTCACTGCAGTACTTTGCTCTGCCCTCAACAGGGCAGACAGAGTACACCTGCGCCGCAGCCGCGGCGTGAAGACCAGAAGAGGACGTCATGGAATGAAGATGGGAGGCTCCAGACCGGACCTGAGACACCCATCGGACCCGGAACGCAGCGGGAACGCCCCTGGGTGAGTATCATGAAACCTCTTTTTTTCCTCGTTTAGGTAACATCGGGGGCTTATCTACAGCATTACAGAATGCTGTAGATAAGCCACTGATGATGGTGAGCTTACCTCACCATCGATTTTGGGGGTGACAGGTTCCCTTTAAGGATGGACCAGTACTCATGGGCCACTGCTGTGTGCTTGCCCCCCAGGCTAAAATTTGCCAGCCAGCCCCTGCAGGTAAGGGATGATAATGGTGTTCCAAGTACGAAGGTAGGCCATCACCTCTGATATTACCTTGGTGAAAATTCTCAGAGCCACCGACAGCTCGAATGGAAGACCTGTGTACTGGTAATGCCTGACCTGTCCCTTGACATACAGAACTACTCTCAAAAACTTTTGATGGTCCGGATGGATTAGAAGTGATAATACTTCAAATCGATGACTGTTATGAAACAATTGGAAAAAGGCAGCTTTATAGCTGTGTTCTCCGAATCCATCTCAAAGGAGCAATTTACAATCCCCCGCTTGAGTTTACTCAGATTGATATTAGTTCTGAAGAAACCATCCGTCTTTTTTTTTTAATCAAAAAGGGGGGGATAAAATCCTCTTCCATGATCTCTGCTTCCAGGACAAGTTGTTCTTTTGGTGACTTCCTGAGGTGTGTTACTATAAAGGTCTGACGTGGCAGACAGGCAAAGTCTTTTTTCAGACCCTCCTTCACAATATTCAAGACCCAGAGACTGAGGGAGATGTTCAACCAGGCAGAGAGAAAGAGGGAGAGCCTTTCCCCTACTGCTGACCTGACGTCATTGGTAGGGCTTTTTGGAAGATGTAGAGGGCCCGCCGAACGTAAACCCAGACTTCTTTCTGCCCTTGAATTCCCACTTCCTTTTTTCTCCAGGAGGACATCCCCTATTAAATTTTCTCCTCTGAAAGGAAGGTTTCCTAGCCTTAGAAGGGAATCCAGGAAAGCCCTTCTTTTTGTCATCAGCTTTGTCCTCTCATTTCTTCCCAAACAGAAATTGGCCATCGCATGGAATAGAGCAATGTCTATTTTTTTTTACTGCAAATCCCCAGAATACCCCTTTAAGCCATAAGGCCCTTCTAATAATAATGTGTGCAACCTGTAAAGCGCTGCGGAATATGTTAGCGGTATATAAAAATAAAGATTATTATTATTATTATCTGGCCGAATTTGATAGGCAAGCTGATCTAGCTGCTAGCCTTACCAAGTCTGCAGAAGTGTCTGCAAGAAAAACTGCCGCTCTGTGTAACAGAGGCATATCGGCCAGGATTTTATCCCTTGGGGTCTTGTCCTTAAGCTGCTCCTCGAATTGTTGCAGCCAAATCATAAGGGAGCGGGCAGTGCAGGTTCCAGCTATTGTCGGCTTCAGACCCCCAGCAGCTGCCTCCCTAGTGATCTTAAAAAACCCATCTGCTTTTCTGTCCAGCGGATCCCTAAGCACCCAGGAATCCTCAAAGGGCAGAGCGATCTCTTTGAAGATTTAGCCACTACTCCGTCAATTTTAGGGACTTTATCCCAGATCTTAGAGTCCTTCTCAAAGTTCTGACTAGCCTATCCGTATCCTCAGATGGAAAGCATGGTGGGCCCCTATATCACTATCCGAGAAGGACATGGACCTACTGCGATATTCTCCCTTTGACAGTATCTGACTCCGTAAAGACCTCCTTAGCTCTTTTCTTCCCCTTCTTTAACAGAGTCTTTAGGGAACCTTCAACCTCAGCCTTGATCACGGACATAAGTGAGTGGCCCGTCAGGGCAGTGGGGATACTTGGTACCGGGTCCCGTCGCAATTAAAGGGATGGTCACGGTGGAAGCGACCCGGTCCGTGGCCAGGGGTGCCCAAGTAAAAGGGACGGTCTTTAAAGGGGTTGTGGAAATAATGAAAGCTTGTGACGCCACCTGTGGTTTTTGGTCAGAGGTGACTGACGCTGCTTAAAGGGGTCCTCTGGGGGCGATGGTGCTGCAGCAACGATGGTGTCGCTTCCCACAGGTGAAGTGGGGTCCCCAGGGCTCCCGATGTGTTTGACAGGGATGGTGAATGCTGGCAAATAAATGGATGACACAGGGTTGCAATCTTTACCTGGTTTACTGGTGTTAAGCAGCCTCAGTTCAGCTTACCGGCAACAGGTGTAGATGGAGTCCAGGCAGCCTGAAGACAACTGGAAATCCCTTTGACTAGTCATTTTGGGAGCCTTCCACTATGTGCTGGTCTGTTGTCCCTTGCTGCCTATAGTTGTCTAACAAGGTCCTCTTTTTCCCCTGTCCAGGGACAGTACCTGCACAGTAGGCAACTTGAGCCGTCTTTTTGGGGTCTCTGTCCACGATGACTCTGGGCTCTGATTGCTGCTGTACTTCAAGAAATTATGTGGACAAATCCCTTTTAGTTTCCTGCCCTCCGGTTCTGCTGTGGGACGTGTAGTTCTTCACAACCTCAGGCTCCCGGTGCCCATTTTCTGCGCTCAGCTTAGAGAGGCCCAGTCGCAGGCCTCCTCTAGCTCCTAAGTCTTTCTGTGCTCCTTCACGGTCTACTACCAACTGTCAACTGTCTGCACCAGACTGACTCCTCCTGCAGACCAGGATGTATATAGGGAAGTTCCCCTTGAACTGCGTTTAGAGCTCCCCCTTCTGGCCTGGAGTCAGAAAGTGTTGCATGTAGTGTTGCATATAAGATTACCTGCCAAAGGGATCCCTCCTGTCTCCAGGCATGGCACTACCCTCCCCGAGAGGAAGGCAGCACCACTGTGGTACCCGAACTCCTGGGTCGGTCCTTCAGCAGATAAATGCGGACTTTGTCTACAAGAAGGACTGTGGTAATCTAAGCACTGGTGTAGAGTGACTGCATCACTAACTGGAATGGACACGCCATGTCTGTTGTCACATATCTCTTTGAGTGCTGAGTCTTAGGGTATGTTTCCACGTGCAGGAAACGCTGCGTGTTTGACGCTGCATAGAGACGCAGCGTCAAACACGCAGCGTCCAGATTTTACAGCATAGTGGAGGGGATTTAATGAAATCCCATCTCCACTATGCGTGGTAACACGCATGCGGCGGCCCTGCGACTCCGGACATGCAGCGCGTCTTTTAAGATCGCAGCATGTCCGTATACCTTGTGGCGACGCTGCGTCGCCGCAAGGTATAACACAGGGCCCTATGCATGGGGTGCGATGATCCCGGATGTGTGCTATGAACACATCCGGCATCATCGCGTCCCAGAAGGGGGCGGAGCTTAGCGCAGAGCGGGTTTGCCGCTCCGACTAAACCGCTGGCCATCCTGAAGGTGGACACATACCCTAACTCACACCATCTACTACGGATTGGAACCCTGCATGGGCACCTCTCCATCTCATTTCAGGAGTCAAGACAGGAGAAGGCATTTGGGTGAAAGGAAGATAGTGGGCAGCAGGGAGGATTGAGTTGTGGATACTCTGCATATGGAGTTCCTAATGACCAGAGAGCTTGTTTCAGTGGGGACACAAGTTAACCCCTTAGTGACAGAGACAAAATTTAGGTCAATATGTTTTGTGGCTATATATAAAAAACGGTTTTTACGTACCGGTAATAGGATTTTACGGAGCCACGACAGCACCCCTACAAGAGAGGGGATCCGCCCACCTTCCGGACAGGAACCTACAGGATTTAAAGGGGCGGTCCCCCTCACCACTCCAGTTTGTGTTTCAGAGTATAAGGGACACCGCCATTGAGTTAGTACATAAACATATATACTTAAACATTACTAAATACCATCACCTTCTAAAGAGTGATTTTTTTAAAAGCACACTTTCCCAAAGGGTGCAGAAACCAGTGATCAACTACGGGGGGGAATGTGCGGGTGCTGTCGTGGCTCCATAAAATTCCTTTACCGGTACGTAAAAAACGGTTTTCCTATCACCACGACAGCACCCCTACGAGAGCACCCCTAAGTACTGTACGGCCAAAAACTAAATTGGCCTCTGAAGATAAATCAAGACGATAATGTCTATAAAAGGTGGAAGGAGATGACCACGTTGCCGCCTTACATATTACGTCTATGGAGACGTCCGCTCTTTCCGCCCAGGATGAGGCCATGGCTCGAGTGGAGTGGGCCCTGATGCCATCTGGTGGTGTCTGGCCCTTAGCAGTATAAACAAGATATATGGCATCTCTTATCCATCTGGCGATAGACGCCTTATTACACTCGCCCCTTTCCTTGGATTCTGAAAGGAAACAAACAGAGCCCTACTCTGCCTCCATGGTTCTGTCTTGTGTAGGTATTCTAATAGAGCTCTTCTAACATCTAGCATGTGATATTTCTGCTCGTCAGCTGAATTCGGATTGTCACAGAAAGATGGTAAAATTATTTCGTGACTTCTATGAAATTTGGAAGACACTTTTGGTAGGTATGCTGGATCTGGTTTTAACATTACCCTATCTTGAAAGACCATTAAATAAGGAGGATCTATCGATAACGCTTGTAAATCACTCACTCTCCTAGCAGAGATCAGGGCTACTAGGAAGGCTGTTTTTAAAGTTAAATTTTTGATGGAGACAGAATCTAATGGCTCAAAGGGAGGTTCTGTTAAGGCGTCTAAAACCAAATTCAAATCCCATGGTGGTAATCTAGGAATATACACTGGGTTACTACGTTCAGTGGCCTTAATAAATCGGGAAACCCATCTATTTCCCGCCACATCGCTGTTATATAATGCCCCCAAAGCTGATACTTGGACTCGAAGGGTATTTACCGCCAAGCCCAATTCTCGGCCCTTCTGTAAAAACTCCAGAATAGCCGGAATTGAAACCCTGCCTGAAAAGGGATTTTGGTAGAAGGCAAGGAACTTTTTCCAAGTTTTAGCATAGATCTTAGTAGTAACCTCTTTTCGGCTATTTAAAAGGGTAGCTATCAGAGCCTCTGAAAACCCTCTTCTCCTCAATAACTCCCTCTCAAATTACACGCCGTCAGATGCAGGGATTCCACATTGGCGTGACTGAACAAACCCTGAGAAAGAAGCTCCGGACTGAGCGGCAGTACCCAGGGGTCGGTCACAGACATTGCCCTGAGTAACGAGAACCATGCCCTCCTGGGCCAAAAGGGGGCAATCAGGATCACTCTCGCCCTCTCCTCCCTGATCTTCCTGAGGACTATAGGGATCAGACACATTGGGGGGAACGCATAAGCCAGAGGGAAATCCCAGTGTATTTGAAGGGAGTCTATTATACAGTGCTTGTCCGCCACCTGAAGAGAAGCGAACCTCCTGGTCTGTCTGTTCTCTCTCGTTGCAAATAGATCTACAACGGGCAACCCCCATAGGTCTACTATCTGTCTGAACACCCGTCGATTTAGAACCCATTCTCCCTGACGCAGAGAATGACGGCTGAGGTAATCTGCCTCTGTGTTGAGCTCTCCCCGAATGTGAACGGCTGACAGAGAGCGAAAGTGAGCCTCGGCTACGTTGAGTATGTCCGTGGTGGTATTCATTAGAGATCTTGACCTTGTACCTCCTTGATGGTTGAGATACGCCACTACTGTTGTGTTGTCTGACTGGACTCTTACATGTGAATCCTGCAGAGATGGTAGCAACCTGAGTAGGGTCTTTTTTACTGCCGTAAGCTCTTTCCAATTCGAGGACTCTTGAGCCTCTAAGAGAGACCATTGCCCTTGAGTCCAAACATCTCCTATATGAGCTCCCCATCCTATCGGACTGGCATCGGTTGTAACCGTGTTGTCTGGAACTATACTCCAGCATACTCCTTTCCCTAAATGTCCCCTGTTTAGCCACCATCTCAGACTGTGTAGAGTGGTGGTGGATAGCCTGAGTCTTCCGCCTAATTGCCCTTGAAGACTCCTCACTGCATCCAAGACCTGGGCCTGCAACACTCGAGTGTGGAATTGAGCCCACTGGACGGCTGGTATGCAAGACGTTAGGGATCCTAGAAGGGACATAGCGTCTCTCAAAATCAGATCTGGTCTTTTTGTTACTGTACTGACCTTGTGTACAATTCTCTGCTTTTTCTCTTCCGGAAGGAAACATAGTTGCTCTTTCCAATGTAGCAGAATACCCAGGAAAGTCTGAGTCGTTGCTGGTTCCAATCTTGATTTTTCCATATTGACTAGCCAACCCAAGTCCTGTAAGGAAGATATTACATGATTTAGGCGACTACTACACTGAAAAAACGAATTTCCCACTACCAGGAAGTCATCCAAGTAGGGTATAATTAACGTTATCATGTTCTCTGACATAGGCCATTACTTCCGCAATGACCTTAGAAAACACCCTCGGCGCCATAGATAGACCAAATGGCATTGCAGCAAACTGAAAGTGTCTGACCTGGTCGTTTAAGCGCACCGCCATTCTGAGGAATTGTTGACGATCCTGGTGAATGGGCAGATGGTAATACGCATCTTTTAAATCCAGGACTGTCATATAACATCTGGGAAAAAGAAGTTTAGTCGCCGTTTTAATAGATTCCATTTTAAAGGCATGGTATTTTAGATGTTTGTTCAATCTCCGTAAATTTATGATGGTTCGAAAGGATCCATCTGGTTTGGAGATTAAAAATAAAGGGGAATAGAACCCTTTCCCCTGCTGATGTTTTGGAACCTCTACTATAACTTCCTTTCGTCTTAACATCTGAATCTTTTTTTCAAGGGCCTTTTGTTGATCTAAGGAATCAGGGGCAGTCAAGATATAAAAATCAGAAGGTTTTTCCTGGAATTCTAATTTTAACCCTGAATTAATTATACCCGGAACCCAATTGCTCGAAGATATTTTGGCCCACTGAGCATAGAAGTATTTTAACCTGCCCCCTACTGGAAGATCTTTATTAACGATAATTTCTTCTTCTTCTGGAGGAAGATGATGAGGCATTAAAGTCCGAACCTTTCTTTTTCGGGTCTGTTGGTTCCCAGTCTCGGTTGTGATAAGGTCTTCGGTATTGGAAGCGTCTCCTGAAGGTATTCCTAAAGGTAGGAGTGAACATTTTAGGAAAACCCTTTTTCCTATCCTCAGCCTTAGCTAGGATGTCATCCAATACCGGGCCAAACAGGTACTCACCCCTACACGGTATTGTACACAGTTTAGCTCTCGCCTGGGCATCCCCTTTCCAGGTCTTAAGCCATAGGGCTCGGCGAGCAGCGTTTGAGAGACCTGCTGATCTTGCTTCTAATTTTAAAGAATCCAAAGATGCATCCGCTAAATACGCCACACCTTCCCGTATTTGCGAAAGGGAGTTCAGCATCTTGTCTCTGGGCACCTTGGATTTCAGCTGTTCCTCCAGCTGGGATATCCATACCATGACGGATCTAGCCGTACACGTGCTAGAGATAGCAGGTTTGAACGCCCCCGCAGATGATTCCCATACTTTTTTCAAAAACATGTCCGCCTTCCTATCCGACGGATCTTTCAGAAGGCCCACGTCCTTCAGCGGCAAAGCACCGGCTTTAGACGTAGAAGCAACCGCTGCGTCCACTTTTGGGACTTTCATCCATTCTGCCAGATCATTGTCGTCAAAGGGATACCTTCTTTTGGCTGATGACGGCAGGAAACCTTTATCCTGTTTATCCCATTCCCGTTTTATAAGGGTCTTAACTGTATCCACAACCGGGAATGCCTTACGACTCCTCTGGCACAAGCCCGCAAACATTATGTCCTGTGCGGACCTTGGTTCCTTGTTCTCTGCAACACCTATGGTAGCTCGGACTCCTTTAACTAACATATCCATGTTATCCACCGAGAAACAAGGCCTTCCCTCTTCATCTGAGGAGGATGGAGATGAGGAGCGGGAACATTCACCTTCTTGCAGGGACAGACTAGATCCTGGAGATATGTCCCTGCCCGACCTTTCCTGGCGGCTGCCTCTAAGGGAATAGCTTATTTCCTCCCTGATGACCGCTCTAAGGTCTGATGACCTAAGGGGAGGTTCCTCTTCTAAGGTCTGACAGATGCAAGTCTGACAAAGCCTTTTAGTGTAACTGTCAGGCAAAGGAGTCGTGCATAGAGCACATTGCTTGTGCTTAGATTTAGCTGATTTTTTTCCCTAAAACAAAGCACAAATAACAGACCATATCAGCACCAGGTATTTTGTTAACACTCACCATAAGGCTGATTCTGTGAATACCGGTTCTGGAGGAGTGAGATCCAATTGTGACGCTGGGGCGCTCGCACGCTGCTGCCCCCATACCACGCTGCTGCTGCTTCTCCTTGAGCAGCCGCTACCACTCTTGCTGCGCTGCTCCGTTCCCTCTCCATGAGGGTGCTCGGCGTCCACTACTGAGGACATTGCTGCACACATCATTCCATAGACGCCGCTCTTTTACAACGCTGCAGCGCTCCTCCCCCGGCTTACCCCGGAAGTGTAAGAACTACTTCCGGGTTCACCAGCGCCGGTGTGCACCGCGCTCCACTGCGGACCAGGACGGCACTGCCCGACTCCTGGGACGCAATCCGCCTGGCCAGACGAGGGGGGGTCTGCAAGCAGGACACCCCCGACGCTGCTTCCGAGCCCCCGATTCTGCCGTTCCTAAAGACACCGCGCAGAGGCATGGAGGCCCGGGTAAGACTGCTGATCCTTTCCTGCAGGCTCCCCCCGTCCGGACAGGAACCCAAACTGGAGTGGTGAGGGGGACCGCCCCTTTAAATCCTGTAGGTTCCTGTCCGGAAGGTGGGCAGATCCCCTCTCTCGTAGGGGTGCTGTCGTGGCAATAGGAAAAATATATATATAAAAAATTTGACAAAAACGTAAAAAAAAAAGCAATTTTCAAACTTTGATTATCCCTTTAACCCAGATAGTCATACCACAGAAAAAAACATTAATATATAACATTTCCCTCATATCCGTTTTACATTAAAATTATTTGTAAAACGTTTTTACTTTGTTAGCCTTTTAGGAGGTTTAAAAATGTAGCATCAATTTTTCATTTTTTCAAAGAAATGTACAAAACTAATTTGTCACGGTCCGCTGCAGCTGCAGATGCGGCTCAGCCCATAGACGCCCCAAGCCGACCAACCTCAGAAGGCGTGGGGTGCGCGTCCCCCAGTGACACAATACGGACCCTTTAAACCGCAGAGGGGGACCCGGCCTACCCGAACTAGGTGAGGGCAGCGACCGGGGTTCTGTGGCAGCTGAGCATGTGGACAAGGAAAGAGACACGTAGGACATGATTACACAGCACAACTTCAGGTATAGAGAAAGTAAAGTTTACTAAAGTAAAGTCACACAGTACATAAACAAAACATGACAATGTCAGGCTCCCGATTCCACACCTCAGAAGGGTACCACCCAGTGGGCCCCAAGGCACCAACGGATCACCGAGGCACAGATAGGCGGGACATCAGGGTACACGAGGACATCAGAGTGCGGGCAAGAAATCAGGATACAAACAGGACATCAGGACATCTGGACTCAGGAAAGACCTCAGGACACAGGCAGGGTATAGGGACAAAGGAATACTGGACAGACATCTGGGACACTGACATAGCAGCCCAGGTAGTCGGCTGGGACACTGCCACGGCAGCCCAGGAAATCAGATACATCAGGATACGATACACAGGGAGGACATCAGGGAACAGACAGGATATCAGGACATCAGGGTCCATGAGGTCACCAAGACACAGGCAGGACATCAGGGAACAGACAGGACATCTGGACCCAGGGTCACCGGCAGACATCAGACAGGAGTCGTTCGGTTCCGGACATCCGACATAACCTACAGGCACCACCAGAGTCATCCGGCTCCAAGCTCCAGACAGCGGTCATCAGGTTCCAGACTGCGGTCGTTAGGCTCTGGGCATCAGACCTAGGAAGGAACTCAAGCGTGATGGTGCAAACACCGCCGTGCAAGACATGAGCCAGACAGGGTTAACCCCGCATGGTAGTCAGAGCACAGAGTAGTAGATGCTCAGCAGAAACACCGGTTTCAAGAGACTCAAAGTCACTGGAAGTGAGGCTCCAGATGCAGAGGGATTCCAGGAACATAATCACAGCAGACACAGTTCAGACAGGTTCAGGTACAGGATCAAGGATTCGGGCGTGGATATACCGCCTCCAGGACAGGCGACAGAACAGGACAAGACAGGAATCAAGGCAAGGACTTTGGTACCAAAACATAAACAGGAGAGGTGCAGGAACACATACACACATAGCAAAGTTCAGGAGCTTTGGGAGATTAGCTCAGGCCCCACCCATAGGGCAGGGGAGCTTTATATATGAGCTGCCTCTCAGCAATTGGCTGGGGGCAGCATTTGAAGTACACACCCTAACCCTGATAAAAGCAGGGGAGGTGTGGCCGCGCATGCCCTAAGCGCAAACAGAAACTATTACAGCACCATCAGTGCAGGATCTGAGGCTCAGGGCACCTGAATGAAACTGCATGCACTGAGCCACGTGGAAAGTCATGCACCAGCTGCAAATGACCTCACAACCCGCGGACAGCTTCACAGCAGCAACCAGGGACCGCACATGAGGAAGGTATGCAGCAGGGCAAATACCTAAACACCCATGTACGACTGCGCAGCAGAGCAGGGAACTGAGAAGGCTCCAATCCAAGTGACAGCCAACAGTATCCCAGCTCAAACTAGGGGGAAAAGAGTAAAGGGTTAAAGCAAACATATGCATTGTCATGGCGAAAACCAGAAACAGACAGAACGGCATGACATACTTTTTTTACGGACCTGTCCAGGTGTGAAATGACTTTGGGGGTCCTATATATTGGAAAACGCCCAAAAGTGAGTCGATTTTAAAATTAGCACCCCTCGACATATTGAAAACTGCTGTCAGGCAGTTTATTAACCCTTCAGGTGATTTTCAGGTACTAATGTAAAGAAATGGAAAAGTGTATTTTTACCACCTAAGGGTATGTGCACACGTAAGAAAAGAGGTGCAGAATTTTCTGCACAAAATCCGCATCTCCTGGCAGAATCCACAGCCGCGGTTTTTATGCGGATTTTGTACGTTTTTTATGCGGAATTGCTGCGGATTTTGTGCGGATTTTGCCACTGCAGATTTTTGACATGGAGGGGTGCAGAAACGCTGCAGATCTGCACAAAAGAAGTGACATGCACTTCTTTGAAATCCGCAGCAATTCTGCACTGATTTTTCTGCACCGCTTTTTTTTCCCCCATAGAATAACATTATACTGTACATCACAGTGCGGATCTGCAGCGTTTCTGCGTGGAAAAATCCGCAGCAAATCCGCATCGTCTGCACATAGCCTAAATGTCTCTAACTTCTAAATAGGCCACTGTAGCTGGGAGACTCTAAGGCAGTGAATTGCTATGGCAAACATCAAGACCTTGCAATCATCATCTCAGCGTGCTGATGGGGAGAAAGAAGAAGCCCCCACACTCGGTTAACCATTTATATGGTGTAATCACTTTTGACAGCAGCATCTAAGGGGTTAAACAGATATGGAAAGTGCCAACACTGATCGTGGCTAATGCAGCAAGTTGTCATCTATAGTGGACAGCCGACTGCTGCTGGATTGTCACCCGTATGGGGATGCTCTTCTCAGGTCGGTAAAAAGGCGTATTGACGGTCATTACGGGGTTAAATAACCTAATATTCCCTAATGGCAAGAAAAGGACAACATGGACTTTATAAAGGTTTATTCATTATTATTCACAGTGCCTAGTTTTGTAAATAGACTTCTTATAGTTGTCATGGATACTGAAGATAAGTAAAAGCTTTTTATTGAAGAAATAAGTAGTCTCTTGTCATTTTGGCACCTATATAACAAGTTCTCATTCTCTTCAATAGGAACTGAGCTGTAGTTCCCAAAAACAGCCACTACTCATGGTGGTGTCCTGAATCTGGAGACTGCTTACATCCGGCAGCTGTGGGACCTACAAATAGCTGATTGCGGGGTTGCTGGGGGTCAAACACCTTCTTAAACTAAGTGTAGGTCATCAATTGCTAAGTCCTGGACAACCACTTTATAGAATAGTGAAATATACATAGCAATTTTTTTTTTTATTATCTGTACAAAAGACAAAAAAATACAATTTATTTAAAAAAGCCTTAAGTCTTGTTTAACAAGAAAAATACCATGAAAATTTTTTCAGTAACCTAAAAAAAAAAGAGCTAAAGTGAACATAATGGGCAGCAATATCAAAATGACAAAGCTCTGCACATGTTCCACCTTGTCGCTTTTTTAACCATTTTGGAAACCTTGCAGTGGTTAAAAGAAGCATCATGTTGATTCTTCTATGAGATAGTATAGAGAAAAGATGCCACTGGCCATGCCCCCGCAAAAATGACGCCCAAACTGCCAGTGAAGCTGATTCAGGAGAAATACCAATATTTTTACCTTGGCAAACTCAGTGGTTCAGTCTGCATCTTAAAAGGTTCTCTGTTATGATCTGGTGGCCTTGGAGCAGCATGAGACGTACTCTGGAGAAGGTGGCACCTGTACTGACCGCAAACCCTGAACTAGCAGCGCAACTAGAAGCAGCCGTGGGGGGTACCTAACACTCCCTAGACCCCTCGACACAGCCTAAGAATTAACTACCCCTAAAGACAGAAACAGGAAACCTATCTTGCCTCAGAAAAAATCCCCAAAGGATAGAGAGCCCCCCACAAATATTGACTGTGAGAGGAGAGGGAAATAACATACGCAGACATGAAATCAGGATTTAGCATAGGAGGCCATACTAGCTAAAAAGAAAGGATAGGACAGAGTACTATGCGGTCAGTATAAAAACACTAGAAAATATCCACCACAGAAAAATACAAAACACCACATCTGACTACAGACATGGAGGGTATATCTGCATCTCCAGAGACACAGCTAGGCTGCAAAAAAATCCTTTACAACAAAGCTGGACAAGACAAAACATGAAAAATGCACAGAACTATAAGGTCCACAGCAGGTGGACAGCAAAAACAAAGCCAGGACTTATCTTTGAAGAAATGCACAGCGAACAGGAGAGACCAGAAGGAATGTGAATCCTCCATAAACAATGGACAACTGGCACTGACTAAAGGATCAAGCAAGGCTATATAGCCCAGCCCAAATTGCAAAAAATAGATACACCTGATAAATGCTGTGATCCAACTACCGCAGCACTACCACTCATAACCACCGGAGGGAGCCCAAGAGCAGAATTCACAACAGTTCTATAGTCTAAAACGACAAGTCAGCAGTCACAAATGACTGCAGACTTGTAAACCCTCACACAGGGCGCACTGCAAGGATTCTCGGGTGTCAAGAGCCCAGACAGAATCTGACTACACTGTTTCCGGCCGCCTCGTGCAATACACATGCATTCAGCAGTCCAGTCGGATTCTGGCCGGGACTGTGCATATCACATACTTACAGTCACATGACCACAGTTGACACTGGAGAATCCTCGCTGTGAGGACTTACAAGTCTGCAGACACATAGTGACTGCACCTTTGTTTTTTAAGACTGGCCAACCCCTTTAACGACGCTGTGTGCACATGCCCTTAAAGGGGTTTTCTAGTTTCAGGAAACCCATCCCCTGGCAGCAGTTTTCTTTTAAACACAAAACAAAACTGTTCTATAGTCTAGTCACACTCCGTGGGTCAGAGCGGAGTCTCCACCGCTGCTCCCAGCGTCGGTTATTGTCAGCAGCACTGACATCACATGATAGCGCTCCAGCCTGACCCGCTGAGCTCCGTTATCGGCTACAGTGTGGTCAATGTGACCATAACGTACATCGGGAGCAGCGCAGACTCAGTATTGAACCTGGGGAGGGTGAATAAAAAACTTTTTTTTAAAACAAGCTGCAGCTGAAGGAGAACTGGAACACCCCTGTAAAAGCCGACAAAAAAATGAAGGAAAACACTGTATTGTTCCAATAACTTCAACAGTGGAAGCTGGTGGTAACATGATGTAATCCACAGCCTCCATTATCACCAAGGCTGTACTACAGCCCTTCCGCCTCCCCAGGATGAGGCACTATGGCTGCCCTTCCACCTTCCCAGGATGAAGCACTATGGCTGCCCTTCCATCTTCCCAGGATGAGTCACTATGGCTGCCCTTCCACCTTCCCAGGATGAGTCACTATGGCTGCCCTTCCACCTTCCCAGGATGAGTCACTATGGGTGCCCTTCCACCTTCCCAGGATGAGGCACTATGGCTGCCCTTCAACCTTCCCAGGATGAGGCACTATGACAGCCCTTCCACCTTCCCAGGATGAGGCACTATGGCTGCCCTTCCACCTTCCCAGGATGAGGCACTATGGCTGCCCTTCTGCCTTCCCAGGATGAGGCACTATGGCTGACCTTCCGCCTCCCCAGGATGAGGCACTATGGCTGCCCTTCCACCTTCCCAGGATGAGGAACTATGGCTGCCCTTCCGCCTTCACAGGATGAGTCACTATGGCTGCCCTTCCACCTTCCCAGGACGAGTCACTATGGCTGCCCTTCCACCTTCCCAGGATGAGGCACTATGGCTGCCCTTCCACCTTCCCAGGATGAGGCACTATGGCTGCCCTTCCACGTTCCCGGGATGAGGCACTATGGCTGCCCTTCCACCTTCTCAGGATGAGGCACTATGGCTGTCCTTCCGCCTCCCCAGGATGAGGCACTATGGCTGCCCTTCCACCTTCCCAGGATAAGGCACTATGGCTGCCCTTCCGCCTCCCCAGGATGAGGCACTATGGCTGCCCTTCCACCTTCCCAGGATGAGGCACTATGGCTGCCCTTCCACCTTCCCAGGATGAGGCACTATGGCTGCCCTTCCACCTTCCCAGGATGAGGCACTATGGCTACCCTTCCACCTTCCCAGGATGAGGCACTATGGCTGCTTCCACCATCCCAGGATGAGGCACTATGGCTGTCCTTCCGCCTCCCCAGGATGAGGCAGTATGGCTGACCTTCCTCCTCCCCAGGATGAGGCACTATGACTGCCCTTCCGCCTTCCCAGGATGAGGCACTATGGCTGCCCTTCCCAGGATGAGGCACTATGCCTGCCCTTCTGCCTCCCCAGGATGAGGCACTATGGCTGACCTTCCACCTCTCCAGGATGAGACACTATGGCTGTCCTTCCCAGGATGAGGCACTATAGCTGCCCTTCTGCCTCCCCAGGATGAGGCACTATGGCTGACCTTCCGCCTCTCCAGGATGAGGCACTATGGCTACCCTTCCGCCTTCCCAGGATGAGGCACTATGGCTGCCCTTCTGCCTCTCCAGGATGAGGCACTATGGCTGCCCTTCCCAGGATGAGGCACTATGGCTGCCCTTCTGCCTCCCCAGGATGAGGCACTATGGCTGACCTTCCGCCTCTCCAGGATGAAGCACTATGGTCGCCCTTCTGGCTCCCCAGGATGAGGCACTATGGCTGTCCTTCCGCCTCCCCAGGATGAGGCACTATGGCTGACCTTCCGCCTCTCCAGGATAAGGCAATATGGCTGCCCTTCCGCCTCCTCAGGATGAGGCACTATGGCTGCCCTTCCGCCTCTCCAAGATAAGGCACTATGACTGCCTTTCCGCCTCCCCAGGATGAGGCACTATGACTGCCTTTCCGCCTCCCCAGGATGAAGCACTATGGTTGCCCTTCCGCCTCCCCAAGATGAAGCACTATGGCTGCCCTTCTGCCTCCCCAGGATGAGGCACTATGGCTGCCCTTCTGCCTCCCCAGGATGAGACACTATGGCTGCCCTTCCGCCTTCCCAGGATGAGGCACTATGGCTGCCCTTCTGCCTCGCCAGGATGAGGCACTATGGCTGCCCTTCCGCCTTCCCAGGATGAGGCACTATGGCTGCCCTTCTGGCTCCCCAGGATGAGGCTCTATGGCTGCCCTTCCCCCTTCCCAGGATGAGGCACTATGGCTGCCCTTCTGCCTCACCAGGATGAAGCACTATGGCTGCCCTTCCGCCTTCCCAGGATGAGGCACTATGGCTGCCCTTCTGCCTCGCCAGGATGAGGCACTATGGCTGCCATTCCGCCTCCTCAGGATGAGGCACTATGGCTGCCCTTCCCAGGATGAGGCACTATGGCTGCCCTTCTGCCTCACCAGGATGAGGCACTATGGCTGCCCTTCCGCCTTCCCAGGATGAGGCACTATGGCTGCCCTTCTGCCTCGCCAGGATGAGGCACTATGGCTGCCATTCCGCCTTCCCAGGATGAGGCACTATGGCTGCCCTTCTGCCTCCCCAGGATGAGGCACTTTCGCAGCACTTCTGCCTCCCCAGGATGAAGCACTATGGCTGCCCTGTCTCCCCAGGATGAAGCACTATGCCTGCCCTTCTGCCTTCCCAGGATGAGGCACTATGGCTGCCTTTCCGCCTCCCCAGGATGAGGCACTATAGCTGCCCTTCCACCTTCCCAGGATGAGGCACTATGGCTGCCCTTCCGCCTCCCCAGGATGAGGCACTATGGCTGCCCTTCTGCCTTCCCAGGATGAGGCACTATGGCTGCCCTTCTACCTTCCCAGGATGAGGCACTATGGCTGCCCTTCTGCCTTCCCAGGATGAGGCACTATGGCTGCCCTTCTGCCTCCCCAGGATGAGGCACTATGGCTGCCCTTCTGCCTTCCCAGGATGAGGCACTATGGCTGCCCTTCCGCCTCCCCAGGATGAGGCACTATGGCTGCCCTTCTGCCTTCCCAGGATGAGGCACTATGGCTGCCCTTCTGCCTCCCCAGGATGAGGCACTATGGCTGCCCTTCTGCCTCCCCAGGATGAGGCACTATGGCTGCCCTTCTGCCTTCCCAGGATGAGGCACTATGGCTGCCCTTCTGCCTCCCCAGGATGAGGCACTATGGCTGCCCTTCTGCCTTCCCAGGATGAGGCACTATGGCTGCCCTTCCGCCTCCCCAGGATGAGGCACTATGGCTGCCCTTCTGCCTTCCCAGGATGAGGCACTATGGCTGCCCTTCTGCCTCCCCAGGATGAGGCACTATGGCTGCCCTTCTGCCTCCCCAGGATGAGGCACTATGGCTGCCCTTCTGCCTTCCCAGGATGAGGCACTATGGCTGCCCTTCTGCCTCCCCAGGATGAGGCACTATGGCTGCCCTTCTGGCTCCCCAGGATGAGGCTCTATGGCTGCCCTTCCCCCTTCCCAGGATGAGGCACTATGGCTGCCCTTCTGCCTCACCAGGATGAGGCACTATGGCTGCCCTTCTGCCTTCCCAGGATGAGGCACTATGGCTACCCTTCCGCCTCCCCAGGATGAGGCACTATGGCTGCCCTTCTGCCTCCCCAGGATGAGGCACTATGGCTGCCCTTCTGCCTTCCCAGGATGAGGCACTATGGCTGCCCTTCTGCCTTCCCAGGATGAGGCACTATGGCTGCCCTTCTGCCTTCCCAGGATGAGGCACTATGGCTGCCCTTCCGCCTCCCCAGGATGAGGCACTATGACTGCCCTTCTGCCTTCCCAGGATGAGGCACTATGGCTGCCCTTCTGCCTTCCCAGGATGAGGCACTATGGCTGCCCTTCTGCCTCCCCAGGATGAGGCACTATGGCTGCCCTTCCGCCTCCCCAGGATGAGGCACTATGACTGCCCTTCTGCCTTCCCAGGATGAGGCACTATGGCTGCCCTTCTGCCTTCCCAGGATGAGGCACTATGGCTGCCCTTCCGCCTCCCCAGGATGAGGCACTATGACTGCCCTTCTGCCTTCCCAGGATGAGGCACTATGGCTGCCCTTCTGCCTTCCCAGGATGAGGCACTATGGCTGCCCTTCTGCCTCCCCAGGATGAGGCACTATGGCTGCCCTTCCACCTTCCCAGGATGAGGCACTATGGCTACCCTTCCACCTTCCCAGGATGAGGTACTATGGCTGCCCTTCTGCCTTCCCAGGATGAGGCACTATGGCTGCCCTTCTGCCTTCCCAGGATGAGGCACTATGGCTGCCCTTCCGCCTCCCCAGGATGAGGCACTATGACTGCCCTTCTGCCTTCCCAGGATGAGGCACTATGGCTGCCCTTCTGCCTTCCCAGGATGAGGCACTATGGCTGCCCTTCTGCCTTCCCAGGATGAGGCACTATGGCTGCCCTTCTGCCTTCCCAGGATGAGGCACTATGGCTGCCCTTCTGCCTCCCCAGGATGAGGCACTATGGCTGCCCTTCCGCCTCCCCAGGATGAGGCACTATGACTGCCCTTCTGCCTTCCCAGGATGAGGCACTATGGCTGCCCTTCTGCCTTCCCAGGATGAGGCACTATGGCTGCCCTTCCGCCTTCCCAGGATGAGGCACTATGGCTGCCCTTCTGGCTCCCCAGTATGAGGCTCTATGGCTGCCCTTCCCAGGATGAGGCACTATGGCTGCCCTTCTGCCTCACCAGGATGAAGCACTATGGCTGCCCTTCCGCCTTCCCAGGATGAGGCACTATGGCTGCCCTTCTGCCTCGCCAGGATGAGGCACTATGGCTGCCATTCTGCCTCCTCAGGATGAGGCACTATGGCTGCCCTTCCCAGGATGAGGCACTATGGCTGCCCTTCTGCCTCACCAGGATGAGGCACTATGGCTGCCCTTCCGCCTTCCCAGGATGAGGCACTATGGCTGCCCTTCTGCCTCGCCAGGATGAGGCACTATGGCTGCCATTCCGCCTTCCCAGGATGAGGCACTATGGCTGCCCTTCTGCCTCCCCAGGATGAGGCACTTTGGCAGCACTTCTGCCTCCCCAGGATGAAGCACTATGGCTGCCCTGTCTCCCCAGGATGAAGCACTATACCTGCCCTTCTGCCTTCCCAGGATGAGGCACTATGGCTGCCCTTCCGCCTCCCCAGGATGAGGCACTATAGCTGCCCTTCCACCTTCCCAGGATGAGGCACTATGGCTGCCCTTCCACCTTCCCAGGATGAGGCACTATGGCTGCCCTTCCGCCTCCCCAGGATGAGGCACTATGGCTGCCCTTCTGCCTTCCCAGGATGAGGCACTATGGCTGCCCTTCTGCCTTCCCAGGATGAGGCACTATGGCTGCCCGTCTGCCTTCCCAGGATGAGGCACTATGGCTGCCCTGTCTCCCCAGGATGAAGCACTATGGCTGCCCTTCTGCCTCCCCAGGATGAAGCACTATGGCTGCCCTTCTGCCTCCCCAGGATGAGGCACTTTGGCTGCAGTGTACGCTTATGGCCCATATTCTCTCCATGTTTACAGTTTGGACTCCAGCCAATTCGCCGTCAGCCTTTCACGTCACAGCCTCTCACGGTGCATTATGGGACAGCCCTTGTTTGCCACTTTAAGAATCCCTCTATCACCACCGCCAAGTTGAATGGAACGTCACGAAAAGGGCGGGAAAAGCGTTTTTTTTAATTCTAACAGCCGCCTCTTCCCCTCCCACCAGACGGAGTAAGCGTGACGTCACCGCCCATGCCTTTTTTTCATTGGCTTAGAACGGTGCACTGGAATTTTTCTAATTCGGAAGCACATGAGTGCCGTTGTAGCGCCTCCCTATGAATGGTGCTGCAGCTCAGGAATGGAGGGTTGTGATGGGGCGGAGCTTAGCGGAGTCGTCACAGAGGGTGTAGAACGACGAATATTCTAATTTGGTAGTGATACACTGCTGACGCCCCGCCATGCTGACTGCGCACGCTCCGCCCCCTACACAGCTCCAGGGCTCAGTGTGGTAGCTCCATGCTCTCACATCGTGTGGTTGGTCCTCTTCTCTGTCAGTCACGGAGCAGCTACACGGAAGCGTGGCGCCGGTGCAGTTTTCTGCCTAGCAACCTTGAAGCCGGCTTTAAAGCGGTAATTTCGGCTAGCCGGAGTGCTTGTTTCCTGCCATTGGAAGTTAAGGCTTGCAGATACGGCGTTCCAAAGTACCGTGGACGTCCAGGCTTTTGTGGCCCAGTCGACCCTAGTCACAATCACGGAGTCCTTCATGCGGCCGGACTCGGGGGAGGAGCCAGGTCCCCCTGCTGAGGTGAGCGCTGGGTTCGGGAGGGTTATCGGGCTGTGGCACGTATGTTCCGAGCGGAGCCCGCCCTGTGTGCACGTACATGGATGCAGCGGCTATGGGGCACGCAATGCTCTGGGCCGTAGTTCATGGCTGGACAACCGCGATTTTAAGGATTAACTCCCGGGACTTAACGTCAGCAGCGCCCCGGCGGCCTCTCACTTTACGGGACGGGGGCCATGTCTTCACTTAGATTCGTCATATTGTCGCAAATCCTAGTTCTTTACAGGTTCTATACATACCCGGTGGGGGGAGGACTCTGCTAGCATGTACCCTGCTGCGGGGGTGAGACGGCACCCTCAGATACAAGGTTACCTGGGAAGAGTGCCCCGAGAGCTTACACTCTAGCCTAATGGGAGAGAATAGGGGCGCTCGGCGAAGAGCTGGCACTCTAATGGTGGGAGAGAGGGGAGCAGGGGCGCTCGGCGAAGAGCTGGCACTCTAATGGTGGGAGAGAGGGGAGCAAGGGCGCTCGGCGAAGAGCTGGCACTCTAATGGTGGGAGAGAGGGGAGCAGGGGCGCTCGGCGAAGAGCTTGCACTCTAATGGTGGGGGAGAGGAGGGCAAGGGCGCTCGGCGAAGAGCTTGCACTCTAATGGTGGGAGAGAGGGGAGCAAGGGCGCTCGGCGAAGAGCTTGCACTCTAATGGTGGGAGAGAGGGGAGCAAGGGCGCTCGGCGAAGAGCTTGCACTCTAATGGTGGGAGAGAGGGGAGCAAGGGCGCTCGGCGAAGAGCTGGCACTCTAATGGTGGGAGAGAGGGGAGCAAGGGCGCTCGGCGAAGAGCTTGCACTCTAATGGTGGGAGAGAGGGGAGCAAGGGCGCTCGGCGAAGAGCTTGCACTCTAATGGTGGGGGAGAGGGGAGCAAGGGCGCTCGGCGAAGAGCTTGCACTCTAATGGTGGGGGAGAGGAGGGCAAGGGCGCTCGGCGAAGAGCTGGCACTCTAATGGTGGGAGAGAGGGGAGCAAGGGCGCTCGGCGAAGAGCTGGCACTCTAATGGTGGGAGAGAGGGGAGCAAGGGCGCTCGGCGAAGAGCTTGCACTCTAATGGTGGGAGAGAGGGGAGCAAGGGCGCTCGGCGAAGAGCTTGCACTCTAATGGTGGGGGAGAGGGGAGCAAGGGCGCTCGGCGAAGAGCTTGCACTCTAATGGTGGGGGAGAGGAGGGCAAGGGCGCTCGGCGAAGAGCTTGCACTCTAATAGTGGGGGAGAGGGGAGCAAGGGCGCTCGGCGAAGAGCTTGCACTCTAATGGTGGGGGAGAGGGGAGCAAGGGCGCTCGGCGAAGAGCTTGCACTCTAATGGTGGGGGAGAGGGGAGCAAGGGCGCTCGGCGAAGAGCTTGCACTCTAATGGTGGGGGAGAGGAGGGCAAGGGCGCTCGGCGAAGAGCTGGCACTCTAATGGTGGGAGAGAGGGGAGCAAGGGCGCTCGGCGAAGAGCTGGCACTCTAATGGTGGGAGAGAGGGGAGCAAGGGCGCTCGGCGAAGAGCTTGCACTCTAATGGTGGGAGAGAGGGGAGCAAGGGCGCTCGGCGAAGAGCTTGCACTCTAATGGTGGGGGAGAGGGGAGCAAGGGCGCTCGGCGAAGAGCTTGCACTCTAATGGTGGGGGAGAGGAGGGCAAGGGCGCTCGGCGAAGAGCTTGCACTCTAATAGTGGGGGAGAGGGGAGCAAGGGCGCTCGGCGAAGAGCTTGCACTCTAATGGTGGGGGAGAGGGGAGCAGGGGCGCTTGGCGAATAGCTGGCACTCTAATGGTGGGGGAGAGGAGAGCAGGGGGCGCTCGGCGAAGAGCTGGCACTCTAATGGGGGAGAGGAGAGCAGGGGGGACTTGGCGAAGAGCTTGCACTCTAATGGTGGGGGAGAGGAGGGCAGGGGCGCTCGGCGAAGAGCTTGCACTCTAATGGTGGGAGAGGGGAGCAAGGGCGCTCGGCGAAGAGCTTGCACTCTAATGGTGGGGGAGAGGAGGGCAAGGGCGCTCGGCGAAGAGCTTGCACTCTAATGGTGGGTGAGAGGGGAGCAGGGGCGCTCGGCGAAGAGCTGGCACTCTTATGGTGGGGGAGAGCAGGGGCGCTTAAGAGCTTGCACTCTAATGGGAGAGAGGGGAGCAGGGGCGCTCGGCGAAGAGCTTGCACTCTAATGGTGGGGAGAGGGGAGCAAGGGCGCTCGGTGAAGAGCTTGCACTCTAATGGTGGGGGAGAGGGGAGCAAGGGCGCTCGGCGAAGAGCTTGCACTCTAATGGTGGGGGAGAGGGGAGCAGGGGCGCTTGGCGAAGAGCTGGCACTCTAATGGTGGGGGAGAGGAGAGCAGGGGTGCTCGGCGAAGAGCTTGCACTCTAATGGTGGGAGAGGGGAGCAAGGGCGCTCGGCGAAGAGCTTGCACTCTAATGGTGGGAGAGAGGGGAGCAAGGGCGCTCGGCGAAGAGCTGGCACTCTAATGGTGGGAGAGAGGGGAGCAGGGGCGCTCGGCGAAGAGCTTGCACTCTAATGGTGGGGGAGAGGAGGGCAAGGGCGCTCGGCGAAGAGCTTGCACTCTAATGGTGGGAGAGAGGGGAGCAAGGGCGCTCGGCGAAGAGCTTGCACTCTAATGGTGGGAGAGAGGGGAGCAAGGGCGCTCGGCGAAGAGCTTGCACTCTAATGGTGGGAGAGAGGGGAGCAAGGGCGCTCGGCGAAGAGCTGGCACTCTAATGGTGGGAGAGAGGGGAGCAAGGGCGCTCGGCGAAGAGCTTGCACTCTAATGGTGGGAGAGAGGGGAGCAAGGGCGCTCGGCGAAGAGCTTGCACTCTAATGGTGGGGGAGAGGGGAGCAAGGGCGCTCGGCGAAGAGCTTGCACTCTAATGGTGGGGGAGAGGAGGGCAAGGGCGCTCGGCGAAGAGCTGGCACTCTAATGGTGGGAGAGAGGGGAGCAAGGGCGCTCGGCGAAGAGCTGGCACTCTAATGGTGGGAGAGAGGGGAGCAAGGGCGCTCGGCGAAGAGCTTGCACTCTAATGGTGGGAGAGAGGGGAGCAAGGGCGCTCGGCGAAGAGCTTGCACTCTAATGGTGGGGGAGAGGGGAGCAAGGGCGCTCGGCGAAGAGCTTGCACTCTAATGGTGGGGGAGAGGAGGGCAAGGGCGCTCGGCGAAGAGCTTGCACTCTAATAGTGGGGGAGAGGGGAGCAAGGGCGCTCGGCGAAGAGCTTGCACTCTAATGGTGGGGGAGAGGGGAGCAGGGGCGCTTGGCGAATAGCTGGCACTCTAATGGTGGGGGAGAGGAGAGCAGGGGGCGCTCGGCGAAGAGCTGGCACTCTAATGGGGGAGAGGAGAGCAGGGGGGACTTGGCGAAGAGCTTGCACTCTAATGGTGGGGGAGAGGAGGGCAGGGGCGCTCGGCGAAGAGCTTGCACTCTAATGGTGGGAGAGGGGAGCAAGGGCGCTCGGCGAAGAGCTTGCACTCTAATGGTGGGGGAGAGGAGGGCAAGGGCGCTCGGCGAAGAGCTTGCACTCTAATGGTGGGTGAGAGGGGAGCAGGGGCGCTCGGCGAAGAGCTGGCACTCTTATGGTGGGGGAGAGCAGGGGCGCTTAAGAGCTTGCACTCTAATGGGAGAGAGGGGAGCAGGGGCGCTCGGCGAAGAGCTTGCACTCTAATGGTGGGGAGAGGGGAGCAAGGGCGCTCGGTGAAGAGCTTGCACTCTAATGGTGGGGGAGAGGGGAGCAAGGGCGCTCGGCGAAGAGCTTGCACTCTAATGGTGGGGGAGAGGGGAGCAGGGGCGCTTGGCGAAGAGCTGGCACTCTAATGGTGGGGGAGAGGAGAGCAGGGGTGCTCGGCGAAGAGCTTGCACTCTAATGGTGGGAGAGGGGAGCAAGGGCGCTCGGCGAAGAGCTTGCACTCTAATGGTGGGGGAGAGGAGAGCAGGGGGCGCTTGGCGAATAGCTTGCACTCTAATGGTGGGGGAGAGGAGAGCAGGGGCGCTCGGCGAAGAGCTTGCACTCTAATGGTGGGAGAGGGGAGCAAGGGCGCTCGGCGAAGAGCTTGCACTCTAATGGTGGGGGAGAGGAGAGCAGGGGGCGCTTGGCGAATAGCTTGCACTCTAATGGTGGGGGAGAGGAGAGCAGGGGCGCTCGGCGAAGAGCTTGCACTCTAATGATGGGAGAGCAGGGGGCGCTCGGCGAAGAGCTTGCATTCTAATGGAGAGGAGAGCAGGGGCGCTCGGCGAAGAGCTTGCACTCTAATGGTGGAGGAGAGCAGGGGGCGCTCGGCGAAGAGCTTGCACTCTAATGGTGGAGGAGAGGAGAGCAGGGGGCGCTCGGCGAAGAGCTTGCACTCTAATGGTGATAGAGAGGAGAGCAGGAGATGCTCGACGAAGAACTTGCACTCTAATGGTGGAGGGGAGGAGAGCAGGGGGCGCTCGGCGAAGAGCTTGCACTCTAATGGTGGAGGAGAGGAGAGCAGGGGGCGCTCGGCGAAGAGCTTGCACTCTAATGGTGGAGGAGAGGAGAGCAGGGGCACTCTAATGGTGGAGGCGAGGAGAGCAGGGGGCGCTCGGCGAAGAGCTGGCACTCTAATGGTGGGGGAGAGGGGAGCAAGGGCGCTCGGCGAAGAGCTTGCACTCTAATGGTGGGGGAGAGGAGAGCAGGGGGCGCTCGGCGAAGAGCTGGCACTCTAATGGTGGGGGAGCAGGGGCGCTCGGCGAAGAACTTGCACTCTAATGGGGGAGAGGAGAGCAGGGGGGACTCGGCGAAGAGCTTGCACTCTAATGGTGGAGGAGAGGGGAGCAGGGGCGCTCGGCGAAGAGCTTGCACTCTAATGGTGGGGGAGAGCAGGGGCGCTTAAGAGCTTGCACTCTAATGGTGTGGGAGAGGAGAGCAGGGGGCGCTTGGCGAATAGCTTGCACTCTAATGGTGGGGGAGAGGAGAGCAGGGGCGCTCGGCGAAGAGCTTGCACTCTAATGATGGGAGAGCAGGGGGCGCTCGGCGAAGAGCTTGCACTCTAATGGTGGAGGAGAGGAGAGCAGGGGGCGCTCGGCGAAGAGCTTGCACTCTAATGGAGGGAGAGGAGAGCAGGGGCGCTCGGCGAAGAGCTTGCACTCTAATGGTGGAGGAGAGGGGAGCAAGGGCGCTCGGCGAAGAGCTTGCACTCTAATGGTGGGGGAGAGGGGAGCAAGGGCGCTCGGCGAAGAGCTTGCACTCTAATGGTGGGGGAGAGCAGGGGCGCTTAAGAGCTTGCACTCTAATGGTGGGAGAGAGGGGAGCAGGGACGCTCGGCGAAGAGCTTGCACTCTAATGGTGGGGGAGAGGGGAGCAAGGGCGCTCGGCGAAGAGCTTGCACTCTAATGGTGGGGGAGAGGGGAGCAGGGGCGCTCGGCGAAGAGCTTGCACTCTAATGGGGGAGAGGAGAGCAGGGGGGACTCGGCGAAGAGCTTGCACTCTAATGGTGGGGGAGAGGGGAGCAGGGGCGCTCGGCGAAGAGCTTGCACTCTAATGGTGGGGGAGAGCAGGGGCGCTTAAGAGCTTGCACTCTAATGGTGGGAGAGAGGAGAGCAGGGGCGCTCGGCGAAGAGCTTGCATTCTAATGATGGGAGAGCAGGGGGCGCTCGGCGAAGAGCTTGCACTCTAATGGAGGGAGAGGAGAGCAGGGGCGCTCGGCGAAGAGCTTGCACTCTAATGGTGGAGGAGAGGAGAGCAGGGGGCGCTCGGCGAAGAGCTTGCACTCTAATGGTGGAGGAGAGGAGAGCAGGGGGCGCTCGGCGAAGAGCTTGCACTCTAATGGTGGAGGAGAGCAGGGGGCGCTCGGCGAAGAGCTTGCACTCTAATGGTGGTAGAGAGGAGAGCAGGAGATGCTCGACGAAGAGCTTGCACTCGAATGGTGGAGGAGAGGAGAGCAGGGGCGCTCGGCGAAGAGCTTGCACTCTAATGGTGGAGGAGAGGAGAGCAGGGGGCGCTCGGCGAAGAGCTTGCACTCTAATGGTGGAGGAGAGGAGAGCAGGGGGCGCTTGGCGAATAGCTTGCACTCTAATGGTGGGGCAGAGGAGAGCAGGGGGCGCTCGGCGAAGAGCTTGCACTCTAATGGTGGAGGAGAGGAGAGCAGGGGGCGCTCGGCGAAGAGCTTGCACTCTAATGGTGGTAGAGAGGAGAGCAGGAGATGCTCGACGAAGAGCTTGCAATCTACTTGTGGGGGAGAGTATGGTGGTACTTGAAGAGCTTGCTCTTTAGTCTGTTAGTGGTACAGCTTGCACCTGTGAGTGGGCTTGCGCTATACCTCCTTCAGACCTTTTTTGGGGTGGTCTGCCCCTTGTGCACGGCTTTCTTTTACAAGTATGTTAAATAGTGGAGATCAATAGAGCCCCAAATCCCTCTGTCCAGCAATAGTCTTTATTCACCTAGTTCTATTGTGATCTGTGAGCTCATCCTGCCCTGACCTCAAAAAGACCCCATGAATGAGTCTATTTGTTTGTTAATTTCCTCACATAAACCCTACATGTGTTCAGTGTTATGTAAAAACTTATTTCAGAATGCAGCACTTGTCTCCAGCCTTAAACAGCTCCGTGGCACGGTAAATGCTCTCCACTAATTGGCAGGGTAGCTGTAAATGGGGGTTGGCACTATCGGATACTTAGAAAATGGCTGCAGCCAGTGACGTCTGTCAGAAGGGTTAATGTGCTTACTGTACAGCTAGGTGGCTTCAGTACAGTCACAGAGGATGTTCCCTGGCAGGAGAGATGTATCATACTTCCGGTATAGCCCTGCTGCTTCTGATTGACCCCTTTATAAGCTGAGACAGAAGCATTGTCTTCCATGCTCTTTCAACATCTGTCCATCACCTTATGGCACATTACAGTGCCCATCATTTTATCCTGAGTGATTATTTTAGCTAGTAACTAGAACCATTTAGTACATGTCCATTAATTTATATGTAATGGTAAATAGAGCACTTTTCAGAGGTTTCACATTATTCTGAAATATGTAGTGTGTTAAATTATGTACTGAGGGAATTTATGCTATCACATATCATTTCCAGACAAGAAGGCAAAATATGTTGTCCCAGGTTTGATTCATCTGGAAATAAGTAAAGGTGAACAAAAAGTGCCATAAATACAGTTGCTTCTCACAAAATTAGAATATCATCAAAAAGTTAATTTTCAGTTCTTCAATACAAAAAGTTAAAATCATATAGTCACTACAAATAGTGATCTATTTCAAATGTTTATTTGTTAATGTTGATGATGATGGCTTACAGCTAGTGATGAGCGAGTGTGCTCGTTACTCGAGTTTTCCGAGCATGCACAGGTGATCGCCGATTGTTTGTGGCACTGCAGCTGCATGATTTGCGGCTGCTAGACAGCCTGAATACATGTGCGAATTGCCTAACAAACAGGAAAACCCTGCATGTATTCAGGCTGTCTAGCAGCCGCAAAATATGCAGATGCGGAGACGCAAACATAATCTGCGCACGCCCAAGAGACTCTGAGATCACCCAAGCATGGTCGGAAAACTCAAGTAACGAGCACACTCTCTCATCACTACTTACAGCCAATCAAAACCCAAGTCACCATCTCAGTAAATTAGAATACTTTTTAACACCAGCTTGAAAAATTATTTTAAAATCCGAAATGTTGGTCTACTGAAATGTATGTTCAGTAAATACACTCAATACTTAGTTGGGGCTGACTCTTTTGAGCGATTTTTAAAAGGGTTTTCCCATGAACAATGGTCAAAAGTTAAATTTTATAAGAGTGGCCCTGTGCACTGCAGTACTTTGCTCTGCCCTCAACAGGGCAGACAAAGTACGCCTGCGGTGGAGCCGCAGCGTGAAGACCAGGAGAGGACGTCATCTGATGAAGATGGGAGGCGCCGGCCCCGACCAACAGCGGGACCGCCCCTGGGTGAGTATAATCTAACGTCTTTTTCTCATCTTTTAGGATACAGCTGGGGCTTATCTACAGCATTCCAGAATGCTGTAGATAAGCCTCTGATGCTGGTGGGCTTACCTCACCCGCGATTTTGGGGGTGACAGATTCCCTTTAATAAATGTGATATCTGACATGTAGGACAGAATTTGAAGACTGCCGTCACACTAGCAGTATTTGGTCAGTATTTTACATCAGTATTTGTAAGCCAAAACCAGGAGTGGGTGATAAATGCAGAAATGGTGACGTGTTTCTATTATACTTTTCCTCTATTTGTTCCTCTCCTGGTTTTGGCTTACAAATACTGATGTAAAATACTGACCAAATACTGCTAGTGTGACGGCAGCCTAATTCTGGTGCATTTAGCTTAGTTAACCCCTCACCGTACCCCAAAGTTTAAAAAAGAGCAATGAACGAGAAGATTCCTCTCACCAATAGGTGGCAATGCCTATTAGATTAGCCTGGTGGGCACGATAAGTAGTAGTTTCCAGATCCTTTTTAAGTGGGGTATATGCAGATGTCTACAATAAAGGGACTGGTCTCTTTCTCATGCTGCCCGTGGTTAAAGCGACATGAATTGCTTGACTGGTCTCTCCTCTCAGATTCTGGTAACATCTTAATTATTTCCATGCTGCTTTGCCATAGAATCAGAGTGGAAATAATGGAAGCGCTGGAACTGTCACAGTAATGAACACCTACATTGTTTTACTGAACCCATTGACTTGAAGTTACTAAGATGGAGCAGATATATAAGGAGTAAGAGATGTATAATTATACAGGTCCTTCTCAAAAAATTAGCATATAGTGTTAAATTTCATTATTTACCATAATGTAATGATTACAATTAAACTTTCATATATTATAGATTCATTATCCACCAACTGAAATTTGTCAGGTCTTTTATTGTTTTAATACTGATGATTTTGGCATACAACTCCTGATAACCCAAAAAAACTGTCTCAATAAATTAGCATATTTCACCCATCCAATCAAATAAAAGTGTTTTTTAATAACAAACAAAAAAACCATCAAATAATAATGTTCAGTTATGCACTCAATACTTGGTCGGGAATCCTTTGGCAGAAATGACTGCTTCAATGCGGCGTGGCATGGAGGCAATCAGCCTGTGACACTGCTGAGATGTTATGGAGGCCCAGGATGCTTCAATAGCGGCCTTAAGCTCATCCAGAGTGTTGGGTCTTGCGTCTCTCAACTTTCTCTTCACAATATCCCACAGATTCTCTATGGGGTTCAGGTCAGGAGAGTTGGCAGGCCAATTGAGCACAGTAATACCATGGTCAATAAACCATTTACCAGTGGTTTTGGCACTGTGAGCAGGTGCCAGGTCGTGCTGAAAAATGAAATCTTCATCTCCATAAAGCATTTCAGCCGATGGAAGCATGAAGTGCTCCAAAATCTCCTGATAGCTAGCTGCATTGACCCTGCCCTTGATGAAACACAGTGGACCAACACCAGCAGCTGACATGGCACCCCACACCATCACTGACTGTGGGTACTTGACACTGGACTTCAGGCATTTTGGCATTTCCTTCTCCCCAGTCTTCCTCAAGACTCTGGCACATTGATTTCCGAATGACATGCAAAATTTGCTTTCATCAGAAAAAAGTACTTGGGACCACTTAGCAACAGTCCAGTGCTGCTTCTCTGTAGCCCAGGTCAGGCGCCTCTGCCGCTGTTTATGGTTCAAAAGTGGCTTTACCTGGGGAATGCGGCACCTGTAGCCCATTTCCTGCACACGCCTGTGCACGGTGGCTCTGGATGTTTCCACACCAGACTCAGTCCACTGCTTCCTCAGGTTCCCCAAGGTCTGAAATCGGTCCTTCTCCACAATCTTCCTCAGGGTCCGGTCTCCTCTTCTCATTGTACAGCGTTTTCTGCCACATTGTTTCCTTCCAACAGACTTACCATTGAGGTGCCTTGATACAGCACTCTGGGAACAGCCTATTTGTTGAGAAATTTCTTTCTGGGTCTTACCCTCTTGCTTGAGGGTGTCAATGATGGCCTTCTTGACATCTGTCAGGTCGCTAGTCTTACCCATGATGGGGGTTTTGAGTAATGAACCAGGCAGGGAGTTTATAAAAGCCTCAGGTATCTTTTGCATGTGTTTAGAGTTAATTAGTTGATTCAGAAGATTAGGGTAATAGGTCATTTAAAGAACCTTTTCTTGATATGCTAATTTATTGAGACAGGTTTTTTGGGTTATCAGGAGTTGTATGCCAAAATCATCAGTATTAAAACAATAAAAGACCTGACAAATTTCAGTTGGTGGATAATGAATCTATAATATATGAAAGTTTAATTGTAATCATTACATTATGGTAAATAATGAAATTTAACACTATATGCTAATTTTTTGAGAAGGACCTGTATATAGTGGTGTGAATGTGTTTTCCACCATCCTGATTTCCTATTCTTTTGTATGTTTGTCACATTTTAAATGTTTCATATCCCCAAACAAATTTAAATATTAGACAAAGATAATATAAGTAAACACAAAATGCAGTTTTTAAATGAAGGTCTGTATTAAGGGAAAATAAATCCAAATCTACAGGGCCTTGTGTGAAAAAGTAATTACGCCCTCTTCCTCTTAAAGCACAGCTAAAATATAAATTATCACATCTTTGGGAAGCTGAGTTTAATTTCCCTAGCCAAACCAGGGCTGATTACTGCCACACCTGTTCACAAACAAGAAATCACTTAAATAGGACTTGCCTGACAAAGTGAAGTAGACCAAAATTCCTTAAAAGCTAGACATTATGCCGCAATCCAAAGGAATTCTGGAGCAAATAAAAAAAAACAAAGTAATTGAGATCTATTAGCGTGGAAAATGTTATAATTCCATTTCTAACCCTTTATGACTCCAGTGAAACACAGGGAGAGCCATTTTCCAGAAATAGTGAAAACTTGAAACACAGTGGTGAACCTTCCCAGGAGTGGCTGGCCAACCAAAATTACTCCAAGAGCGCAGTGATGACTCATCCAAGAGGTCACAAAAGACCCCACAACAACATCCAAAGAATTGCAGGCCTCACTTGCCTCAGTTAAGGTCGGTGTTCATGATGCCACCATTAGGCTGGGGTCACACGTAACGTATGAAAAATCAGTCCAAGTCTCCCTGCCGAGAGTCGCACGAGTGTCATGCGAGTACAATCCAATTTTTCACACCTAGCATCCGATTTACATCAGTGCAATGCGATTTTTAACATGAGCTTTTACATACAGCGATTCTGTTATTTACACATCATTGTCAAAGGAAATATTCATCAAAACATATATATTATAATATAGTGATGCAGCGGTAGCACCGTACGCAGTGAAACCGCATTGACCCAAGCAGGTTCAAACAAAACTTTCCTTTAATGTGTTACGTCACACAGTCTGTTAGAAATACACCATACACGGCTTCTTCATCCTGACCAATGGAAATATATGGTACACGGCTTCTTCATACAGTTCATTAGAAATACACAATACACAGCTTTAGGGTATGTGCACACGTTGCGGATTTCCTGCGGATCCGCAACGTTTTTTGCGGTGCAGAAACGCTGCAGATCCACAAACGATTTACAGTACAATGTAAATCAATGTGAAAAACCCGCTGTGCTGATGGTGCGGAAAATTCTGTGTGGAAACGCTGCTGATTAAAAGTAGCAGCATGTCACTACTTTTTTTGCGGATCGGCAGCGTGTTTGTACCCATTCCATTATAGAAATTCGCAGCGGTAAAAAAACATAGTAAATCCGCACCAAAAACGCACAAAATCCGCATAAAAACGCGTCAAATCCGCACCTGCGTTTTCTGCCAAGAGATGCAGAATCCGCACCAGAAATTCCTAAGCCTAATCCGCAACGTGTGCACATAGCCTTAGGCCAGGGCTCCCCAACCTGTAGCTCGGGAGCCACATGTGGCTCGCGGCCCCATGAATTGTGGCTCGCGACTGTCTGCAGGCTTGATGCATTAGGTCCAGGTCTAGCAAACCGGTAGGAAGACCGCATCTCAAAATGGTGAATTTTGTGAGTAGCCTTGCACAGAATTGCAGATATGGATGCACATTTACTGGTCTTAGGGGTTTAGAGATGTTTTAGGTATGATACGCTAGAGGTTTGTACTACCTGTTATAGGAGGTGCTCAAAGATGGATGTGACAGTGTGTTGGGAGAATACTGAATGGGGGTATTGTGGGAACCCCTGGATCTCGGTGTACTGCTCTGGAGTGATTTCTGTGGCAAAGCTTTGGTTATCATTATATCTGTAATGGGGGCTTTGGTTGACACCATTAGCACAGCATTTTTTTTCCTATTGATTTACATAGTACTGTAAATCACTTTGCAGATCTGCAGCATTTCTGTGCGGGGAAAAAAAACGTAGCGGATCCGCAGTAAATCCGTAACGTGTGCACATAGCCTAAGTTTGCAGTCAATAAACAGGCCGGACTTCTCTCTGTCCAGTTTCCCTGGGTGACCGCACGCCGGTACCAAGTCTCTTACTCACGCCGTGCACCACACGCTACCCTCCGGATTGCAACCTGTTAAAAGACAGCCCGAGACTCAGGGTGTCAGTCTCTTTGGTTCCTTTTGCCCCTGTGATGCTCCACACAGAAAGAACTCTGCAGACAACTGCTGTGTCTGCTTCCAAGACCAACACTGACACAACTCTCCCTCTACTATAGGGATCCTAATTAGTTACTGCTTCACTACTCTAATTACAGCTACACCTGTGTGTGCAGTACGCCCTCATGGCCTCACTATGCTTCCGTGCGCATTCTGGAGAGCACAAACAGCGCCCCCTAGCTGTAACAGGAGTCACTGCCTCACTATATATAATATATATATGCATGCATGCATGCATGCATGCATACACTATTGAACCCGTTCTATGCCCGGGTGGCGAGCATTTATATTGGTATATGGTCTCCATCCTGGTATGTGCTGCTCCATCCTGCGTCCCCATCCTGTCATGTGCTGCTCCATCCTGCGCCCCCATTCTGTCATGTGCTGCTCCCATCCTTCGCCCCCGTTCTGTCATGTGCTGCTCCCATCCTGTGCCCACGTTCTGTCATGTGCTGCTCCCATCCTGCGCCCACGTTCTGTCATGTGCTGCTCCCATCCTGCGCCCACGTTCTGTCATGTGCTGCTCCCATCCTGCGCCCATGTTCTGTCATGTGCTGCGCCCACGTTCTGTCATGTGCTGCTCCCATCCTGCGCCCACGTTCTGTCATGTGCTGCTCCCATCCTGCGCCCACGTTCTGTCATGTGCTGCTCCCATCCTGCGCCCACGTTCTGTCATGTGCTGCTCCCATCCTGCGCCCACGTTCTGTCATGTGCTGCTCCCATCCTGCGCTGCTCCCATCCATATGCCCCATATGCTGCTCCATAAAGGTTTATGGCCCCCATAAGATGCTCCATAGTATATGCCCCCGTACACTGCTCCATTATGGTTGATGGCCCCATAAGATGCTCCATAGTATATGCCCCGTATGCTGCTGCGATATATATATATAAAAAAAAATACCATACTCTCCTATCGTCGCTGGGCGCCGAGTGCTGGGGGGCCTGAGCAGGCGGGGACACTGGCGCGCTGTGGGAGTCAGGTGCCGGAGTCGCCACTAGCTCAGGCCCCCCAGCACTTGCTATATTCACCTGTCTGTCCCGTTCCAGCGCTGCGCGCCGCTCCGTATTCCGGGTCCTCTGGCTGTGACTGTTCAGTCAGAGGGCGGCGCGCATTAAGCGCGTCATCGCGCCCTCTGAACTGTGAACGTCACAGGCAGAGGACCCGGAAGACGGAGCGGCGCGCACTTTTTTGGGCTGAAAGTAACCCTCTCGGCTTATGCTCGAGTCATACCCAGGGGTCAGCAGGGGAGGGGTAGCAGAGCTGTGTAATAGTACTCACCTGCTCCCAGCGCAGTCCCTGCACGTCCGTTCCCTGGCGCCAGCAGCTACTTTCTGTAGTGAGCAGTAATGTGGTACCGCTCATTACAGTAATGAATATGGACCCGACTCCACTCCCATAGGGGTGGAGCCGCATATTCATTACTGTATTGAGCGGTACCACATGACTGCTCACTACAGGAAGAAGCTGCTGGCGCCAGGGAACGGACGTCAGGGACCGCGCCGGGAGCAGGTAAGTATAGTGCGCTATATTCACCTGCTCCCCGTTCCACCGTCAGCGCTGCTCCGTCTTCCCCATCCTCTGCAGTGATGCTCAGGTCAGAGGACGCAATTAGTGCACGCCGCCCTCTGCCTGAACAGTCAGTGCGGTCGGCGGTGGAACGGGGAGCAGGTGAATACAGCAAGTGCCGGGGGCCTGAGAGGTGAGTATGTAATTTTTTTATTTAATCGCAGCAACAGCATATGGGGCAAATATCTGTATGGAGCATTATATGGGGCAAATATCTGTATGGAGCATCTTATTGGGCCATGTGCAGCATTATATGGGGCAAATATCTTATGGGGCCATGTGCAGCATTATATGGGGCAAATATCTGTATGGAGCATCTTATGGGACCATGTGCAGCATTATATGGGGGAAATATTTGTATTAAGCATATTATGGGGCCATGTGCAGCATTATATGGGGCAAATATCTCTAGAGCATCTTATGGGGCCATAATCAAAAAAAATAAAGGGAACACTTAAGCAACGGAATAACTCCAAGTAAGTCAAACTTCTGTGAAATCAAACTGTCCACTTAGGCCGGCTTCACACTCAGCGTATGAAAATACGGTCCGTATATTACGGCCGTAATACGCTGAAATGTCCCGAAAATAGTGGTCCGTAGCTCCTCCGTAGGCAGGGTGTGTCAGCGTTTTTTGCGCATGGCATCCTCCGTATGTAATCCGTATGGCATCCGTACTGCGTGGTTTTCTCGCAGGCTTGCAAAACCAACATACCGCTATAGAAATGATCCATGTGTCCCAATAAGAAGAAAAAAATAAATAAAATATATATATATATATATATATCTATATCTCTCATTAGACACATATATGTATATATATTAATATTTTTTCCAGCGCTATACAGCTTGAAAGCCGGTAATTCAATTACCGGCTTTTTCTTTCTCCTTCCTAAAACCCGACATGATTTGAGACATGGTTTACATACAGTAAACCATGTCTTCTCTCCATTTTTTTTGCAGATTTCACACTACTAATGTCAGTAGAGTGTATCTGCAAAATTTGGCCGTTCTAGCTCTTAAAATAAAGGGTTAAATGGCGGAATAAATTGGCGTGGGCTCCCGCGCAATTTTCTCCGCCAGAGTAGTAAAGCCAGTGACTGAGGGCAGATATTAATAGCCTGGAGAGGGTCCATGGTTATTGGCCCCCCCCCCTGGCTACAAATATCTGCCCCCAGCCACCCCAGAAAAGGCACATCTGGAAGATGCGCCTATTCTGGCACTTGGCCACTCTCTTCCCATTCCCGTGTAGCGGTGGGATATGGGGTAATGAAGGGTTAATGCCACCTTGCTATTGTAAGGTGACATTAAGCCTAATTAATAATGGAGAGGCGTCAATTATGACACCTATCCATTATTAATTCAATTGTAGTAAAAGGTTAAATAAAACACAAACACATTATTTAAAATTATTTTAATGAAATAAAAACAATGGTTGTTGGAGTATTTTATTCTACGCCCAATCCAGTCACTGAAGACCCTCGTTCTGTGAAAGAAAAAACATAATAAGCCAACAATATACTTACCCTCCGCAGATCTGTAACGTCCAACGATGTAAATCCTTCTGATGGGGTTAAAACATTTTGCAGCAAGGAGCTTTGCTAATGCAATGCTACTCCTCGCTGCAAAACCCCTTTTCTGTGCCTTTTCTGGGGTGGCTGGGGGCAGATATTTGTAGCCAGGGGGGGGCCAATAACCATGGACCCTCTCCAGGCTATTAATATCTGCCCTCAGTCACTGGCTTTACTACTCTGGCGGAGAAAATTGCGCGGGAGCCCACGCCAATTTATTCCGCCATTTAACCCTTTATTTTAAGAGCTAGAACGGCCAAATTTTGCAGATACACACTACTGACATTAGTAGTGTGGAATCTGCAAAAAAAATGGAGAGAAGAGATGGTTTACTGTATGTAAACCATGTCTCAAATCATGTCGGGTTTTAGGAAGGAGAAAGAAAAAGCCGGTAATTGAATTACCGGCTTTTTGCTATATCGCGGCTGTATGAAGTAAGAATATATACATATATATATATATATATTTATATATTTATTCTACCTATTCTAATGTCAGCTGTCAGTGTGATTTTACTGTACACCACACTGAATTGCCGGCTTTTCTCTCTAACACCGCTGCGTATTCCTCGCAAGTCACACTGCTGGTCCGTGTGTAATCCGTATTTTTGGGGCTTCCATAGACTTTCATTGGCGTTTTATTTGCGCAATACGGTGACAAACGCAGCATGCTGCGATTTTCTACGGCCGTAGAAAGCCGTATAATACTGATCAGTTTAATACGGCAGATAGGAGCAGGGGCATAGAGAGTAATTGTGCCGTATTTTTTGCGAGTTTTACGGACGTAGTTTCTGCGCTCTTACGTCCGTAAAACTCGCAAGTGTGAAGCCGGCCTTAGGAAGCAACAATGTTTGACAATCAATTTCACATGCTGTTGTGCAAATGGAAAAGACAACAGATGGAAATTATTGGCAATTATCTAGACACACTCAATAAAGGAGTGGTTCTGCAGGTGGGGACCACAGACCACATCTCAGTACCAATGCTTTTTGGCTGATGTTTTGGTCACTTTTGAATGTTGGTTGTTCTTTCACACTCGTGGTAGCATGAGACGGACTCTACAACCCACACAAGTGGCTCAGGTAGTGCAGCTCATCCAGGATGGCACATCTATGTGAGCTGTGGCAAGAAGGTTTACTGTGTCTGTCAGCGTAGCCTCCAGAGGCTGGAGGCGCGACCAGTACACCAGGAGATGTGGAGGGGGCCGTAGGAGGGCAACAATCCAGCAGCAGGACCGCTCCCTCAGCCTTTGTGCAAAGAAGAACTGGAAGAGCACTGCCAGAGCCCTGCAAAGTAACGTCCAGCAGGCCACAAATGTGCATGTGTCTGCACAAACTATTAGAAACCGAATCCATGAGGATGGTCTGATCGCCTGACGTCCACAGATGGGGCTTGTACTCACGGCCTAACACCGTGCAGGATGCTTGGCATTTGCCACAGAACACCAGGATTGGCAAATTCTCCACTGGCACCCTGTGCTCTTCACAGATGAAGGCAGGTTCACACTAAGCACATGTGACAGTCTGGAGACTCCGTGGAGAGCAATCTGCTGCCTGCAACATCCTTCAGCATGATTGGTTTGGCAGTGGGTCAGTAATGGTGTGGAGTGGCATTTCTTTGGAGGGTCGCACAGCCCCCCATGTACTCGCCAGAGGTCGCCTCACTGCCATTAGGTACCGAGATGAGATCCTCAGACCCGTTGCGAGACCATATGGTGGGGGGGGTTGGCCCTGGGTTCCTTCTAATGCAAGACCATGCCAGACCTCATGTGGCTGGAGTGTCAGCAGTTCCTGCAAGATGAAGGCATTGAAGCTGTGGACTGGCCCGCCCGTTCCCCAGACCTGAATCCGATTGAACATATCTGGGACATCATGTCTCGCAGCATCCACCATCACGCTGCACCACAGACTGTCCAGGAGTTGGAGGATGCTTTCGTCCAGGTCTGGGAGGAGATCCCTCAGGAAACCATCTGCCCCCTCATCAGGAGCATGCCCAGGCATTGTAGGGAGATCATACAGGCACGTGGAGGCCACACACACTACTGATAATCATTTCCTTGTCTTGAGGCATTTCCACTGAAGTTGGATCAGCCTGTAACTTCATTTTCCACTTTGATTTTGAGCATCAATCCAACTCCAGACCTCTGTGGGATATTAGGAAACAGGAACACATGGGCTACTTGCACAGTGAACAAGTCTGTATGATCATGTTCACACACCACCAAGAAACCTGAAGACACAAAAGAGAATAGTAAAACCAAAAACACTCAGTTTGAAAAAATGTTGCAGTAATCCGCAAGTGCTAGTAAAAGATGTAAAAAACAGGGTATTTGGTTGATACGTTTTTTGCAAAAAATGTATACTAAGCTGCTCTACCAATCTTCACGGTATACCCTTATCAGAGCAGTCCTAACTAATGTATGCAATCCCTATCTGATGTATTTAAAAACCTGATCATCTGTATATTACCTGTGTGAACAGGGTTCAGAGAGGAAAAATCCATGTGTGCATACAGGGTAGAACAGCTTTTTTCAAACTGAGTGTTTTTGGTTTTACTATTCTCTTTTGTGTCCTCTGTGGGATATTAGTTGTGATTTACGTTGATCATTTTTAGGTTTTATTGTTCTCAACACATTCCACTATGTAATTAATAAATATTTACAACTGGAATATTTCATTCAATGATATCTAGCATGTGTGATTTTAGTGTTCCCTTTATTTTTTGAGCAGTAGATAGATATAGCCAGTAATTCACTGCAGGAGCCGACAGGATAGAAGAGATGGATTACATACAGTAAATACAAATGGAATTGGTAGATATATAGATGTCGGTTACAAATTAGTGTAGTGTGCAAATTACTGGACATGATTTTAATAAAAGATTATTTTTTGGGAAAAAAAATGGCGTGGGCTCCTGTGCACTTTTCGTAACCAGCAGAGGGAAAGCAGATGGCTGGGGGCAGATGTTTATAGTCTGGGAAGGAGGTAATACCCATGGATTTTTCTAGGCTATTAATATCAGTGGAATACAGTCACAGAAAAAAGTCATTTAATTCAAAGAATGACAGACTCCTTTAATATTCTTAATCAAACCATACTTGTGACCTTGCTAATTCTTCCGATGCAATCGTCCTCTGCAAAAGAGGTAAAAAAACAGTATTCCTCACCTTTTCGCAGAGATGCTTTTAATCCATTTGTCCCACTACAGGTCCAGCTCTGCTACATCTAGATGGCAGACTGCATGATGCAACCATGCAGCCTGTCATCCAGCAGACACACTGATCAGTGTGCTCAATTTCTCTGTGTGAACTGCTATTACCTGTCTGAGGGCACCGTGAGCGTGAGAAAGTTCTCCTGCTCACGGTGTCGCGACAAGTCCTGCGAGTTCACGGCCAATGAACTCCCTTCACCTATGTGACGTCAGTTCGAGTGCTATGGAAAATGTTCCAACGGCGCTCGCGCTGACGTCAGAACTCCCTACTCAATATTGATCGTTGCTTATAGTGCTATATGTATATATGGTTCATACTATGATAAAAAAAAACTTTATCATTAACTCCTTTGGTGCATAATAGTTATCTGGATTGAATACTATACCCTAGTTACACTCTGACTCATTATTCCCTATTTTCCCTGCTTTGGTAGTGCTACTCTAAATTGATACGTGTTTTTTTTTATGTGATGAAATTATTAAACTTTATATAGTTGTTTAAAAAATACTCTTTGACCTCTGGGTTTACACTGTGAGGTGTTTGGTGATATTGAATTTTTTGAGTTTTCTTTACTTTTTTATGTGATTTGTATGTTCTCTCCGTGTTTGCGTGGGTTTCCTCCGGGCACTCCGGTTTCCTCCCACATTCCAAAGACCTACAGATAGGGATTCTAGATTGTGAGCCCCATCGGGGACAGTGATGATAATGTGTTTAAGCTGTAAAGCGCTGCGGAATATGTTAGCGCTATATAAAAATAAAGATTATTAAAGATTATTATTGATACCTATTATTGGGAAACAGTTGTGTTATACTGTACTAATTGTATTTGTCACTGACACCTACCCTATTTTTTTCGGACTTTAAGACGCACTTTTCCCAAAAAATTTGGGAGTAAAATGGAGGGTGTGTCTTATAGTGCGAACGCAGGCTTACGGGAGGGGGGGGGGGGGTTGGGGCAGAGGTGTGGCGATGCTGTGGGTGGTGCGGAGTGCACCTGAGCAAGGTACCTTCTTCAGGATGTCAGTGTCAGAAATGAGGTGAGTCTGGTGATGCCGCGGCCCAGTGTCCACGGTGAGCAGAGCCGAGTGCATCACCGATTTCCGTGCGGCCATTTTCCTGAAGCCTCTGGCGGCCCACGGCTTCTGGAAGATGGTCGCAGGGAAATCGGTGATGCACTCGGCGCTGCTCACCGTGGACACCGGGACATGGCGTCGTCACATTTCTGCCACCGGCATCCTGAAGAAGGGACCCTGCTCCATGCTCTGACACCGCAGACACCGGACCTGCATCATCGCACCCCAGGACTGCAGCATTGCCCCACTTTTGCAGCCGTCGGCTTCCTGAGGAAGGAACCATGCCTTGTGTGACCCCGTTGTACCACCGCCAGCCCTCAGGTAAGATACCTTAAATTTGGACAATAAGTCGGACCCCCATCTTTTAAAAATCTTTTTTCTATTTTCCACCCCAAAATTTGGGGCGCGTCTTATGGTCCGAAAAATGCGGTATATATCTACCTATTCCATTTGTATTTACTGTATGTAATCCATCTCTTCTGTCCTAATAACGATCTATCTATATCTGATATAGATATATAGATAACTATATGTATACTAGATGTTGGCCCGATTCAAACACATCGGGTATTCTAGAATATGTATGTATGTATGTTGCGCTGTCAGTGGTGTTTAAATCCCGCACTAATATCGCTGATTGGCTGATATCCGAGACAGACAGACAATTAGACCCTTAGACAACACAATGGCTGCACTTGACAGCAGTGGAGGACAATGATGATCCCAGAATTCGCGGCAGACTGTGCCCATCGCTGATTGGTCGAGGTCGGGTATTCTAGAATATGCATGTCCCCGTAGTATATGGACAATGATGATTCCAGAATTCGCGGCAGACTGTGCCCGTCGCTGATTGGTCGAGGCAACCTTTATGACATCATCGTCGCCATGCTGTGTCCGTCCCTGATTGGTCGAGGCCTGGCAAGGACCAATCAGAGACGCGGGATTTCCAAGACAGACAGACAGACAGAAAAACCCTTAGACAATTATATATAGATATATGTATATACTAGATTGTGGCCCGATTCTAACGCATCGGGAATTCTATAATATGCACGTCCCCGTAGTATATGGACAATGATGATTCCAGAATTTGCGGCAGACTGTGCCCGTCGCTGATTGGTCGAGGCAACCTTTATGCCATCATCGTCGCCATGGCAACCATTATGACATCTACGTCGATACTGTGCCCGTCGCTGATTGGTCGAGGCGAATTGGCGGCAGACTGTGCCCGTCGCTGGTTGGTCGAGGCAACCTTTATGCCATCATCGTCGCCATGGCAACCATTGACATCTACGTCGATACTGTGCCCGTCGCTGATTGGTCGAGGCAACCTTTATGACATCGTCGCCATGCTGTGCCCGTCGCTGATTGGTCGAGGCGAATTCGCGGCAGACTGTGCCCGTCGCTGATTGGTCGAGGCAACCTTTATGACATGTCGCCATGCTGTGCCTGTCGATGATTGGTCGAGGCCGCCAATCAGACGCGGGGTTTCCAGGACAGACAGAAAAACCCTTAGACAATTATATATATAGATAGATAGATATAGATAGATATAGATAGATAGATATAGAGAGATATATCTGTATACATACATACACATATATGTGTATATATATATACACACACACACACACACACACACACACACACACACACACACACACACACACACACACACACACACACACACACTATTTTGCGGATTAAAAGATGTGATCGGAGAAGAACTTTTTTTTTTTTTTCTTTTAAAGGGAACCGGTCACCCCCAAAATGGAAGTTGAGCTAAGTCCACCAGCATCAGGGGCTTATCTACAGCATTCTGTAATGCTGTAGATAAGCCCCCGATGTATCCTGAAAGATGAGAAAAAGAGGTTATATTCTACTATTCTACTCACCCAGGGGCGGTCCCGCTGCTGTCTGGTCCGATGGGTGTCGCGGTCCGGGGCCTCCCATCTTCATAGGATGACGTCCTCTTGCCGGGCCTCTCTGAGCTTTCCTGGCGCCTGCGCACTGCAGTGCTTTGCTCTGCCCTCAACAGGGCAGACAAAGTACGCCTGCGCCGGAGCGTGAATACAAGAAGAGGATGTCCACGTAAGAAGATGGGAGGCCCTGGACCGCGACGCCCATCGGATCGGACTCCCCCGCCCAGGTGAGTATAATCTGACCTCTTTTTCTCATCTTGCAGGTTACATCGGGGCTTATCTACAGCATTCCAGAATGCTGTAGATAAGCCCCTGATGGCAGTTTGCTTTGCTCAATTTCCATTTTGGGGGTAACAGGTTCCCTTTAATAAAATGGTAGTGCTTCCTATAATCTATGCGTTTTATTGCTTACCGGGGGTGGTGGCTGCGGTGGAGCGTTGCTGCAGGCTGGGATGACAGGATGGTCGGATGTGTTTTGCGGCGCAGCCATTTTCCCAGGGTCCAGTCCACCGCATAGAAAACTATGACTATGGGGACTCTGAGCTTTCACAAGATGTTGGCAGAGCCCCTGCAGCATCGGACACGCACAGGACCGACCAGCCTGCGGCCGGTAAAGTATATCTGCATTTAAAAGACGCACCCCTATTTTCCCCCCAAATGGACACCTGTGCGTGAAATTCGGACAGCACTCGCATGGTCCAAGTGCTGTGCAATTTTATTACTTTTTTCCTCGCACCCATAGGCTTGCATTGGCAAGTCTCAGACGACATACGCCTAAAATCGCAGCATGCTGCGATTTCACATGCACGTAGAATACGCCTGAGAAAAAATATGGTGATGTGAGCTGCCCCATAGATTAACACTGGTCCAAGTGCTATGTGATGTTTTCTCACATAGCACTTGTCTGTATTCTACGCTAGTGTGGCCCCGGCCTTAGAAAGGGACTAGACAAAAATGGCCTGCATGGCTGAATTCCAAGACAAAAACCACTGCTGAGCAATAAGAACATAACAGCTTGTCTCAATTTTGCCAGAAAACATATTGATGATCCTCCAGACTTTTGGGAGAATACTTTGTGGACTGACAACACAAAAGTAGAACTTTTTGGAAGGTGTATGTCCCGTTACATCTGGTGTAGAAATAACACAGCATTTCAGAAAAGGAAAGTCACACCAACAGTAAAATATGGTGATGGTTTTGGGCCGTTTTGCTTCTTCAGGACCTGGAAGACTGACTGGTAAATGGAACAATGAGTTCTGCTACCAAAAAATCCTGAAAGAGAATGTCCGACTATCTGTTATTGACCTCAAGCTGAAGTGCACTTGGGTAATGCAGCAGGACAATGATCCAAAACACACCAGTAAGTCCACCTCTGGCTTAAGTAAAACAAAATGAAGACTTTGGAGTGGCCTGGTCAAGGTCTTGTCCTTAATCAGATTGAGATGCTGTGGCATGAACTTTAAAAAGGCGGTTCTTGCTCGGAAACCCTCCAATATGGTTGAATTACAACAGTTCTACAAAGATGAGTGGTCCAAACTTCCTCCATAGCGTTGTAAAAGACTCATTGCAAGTTATCTTAATCACTTGACTGCAGCTGTTGCTGCTACGTAAGGGTGGTCCAACCAGTTATTAGGTTTAGGGGGCAATCACTTTTTTTTACACAGGGCCCTGTAGGTTTGGATTTCTTTTTCCCTTAATAATAAAGACATTCATTTAAAAACTGCACTTTGTTTGTGTTATCTTTGTTTAATATTAAAATTTATTGCTGATCTGAAACATTTAAGTGTGACAAACATGCAAAGGAACAGGAAACCAGGAAGGGGGAGAGCACTTTTTCACACAACTGTATCTGCAACTATAAATTTTAAAAATGTTAGGAGTCACTTGCACATATACATACTGGCTTAACAGTTTCCTGCTTCTATGTAGTTTTTGATATGCTTGCACTTTACTGGCAATATGGGTCATACAGCAGGATCTGTATAAGAACATTGTGGTGAGGTCAGTTCCTACCTCCTAATCTGGGGTGCATTTAGATGTGGGGTCTTGGTGGTGCGGAGCAGGGAATTATTTCACTTGCTTCTGGACATCCCTGTATGGTCTCCTTTTATAGGTAATGTTGGGGCTGGTACTCTGTGAGCTGAAGGTTTTCTAAAGTCCAGCTAGGGAGCTAGCAGCAGAAGGTAAGAGATCTGGTCCTGTATTGCCATGTCTGTACAGACAACTTGGGTCCAGATTATCTGGAACAGGCCAGGCCAGTCTTATAAATTACAGCAGATGTCACTTCCTTGTGGAAACGCCTTGGATTATTAACCACTTTGCTGCCAAGAGCTGCAGAACTGTAAGGGCAGAGGCTGCGTCCCTTATTGCCCTGAGTCACCATGCATGTCTCTGGAGCTGGGTTTTGTACCACTTTGCATGGCATGTTGTAGCCGCCAGCGCTCTGGCCCTAGGTCTGGCTCCTGCAGTGGAGCACTTGCTAACCACTGAAGTAGGCATAGAACTTACACATCCTTCCTGGTGTCACTACATAGAAGAACAAGTCCCCTGTGTTCCTGTATAGGCTTGTTCCGGTGGGTGGGAGCAGTGAGCCTGTTCCTGCAATCTGTGCTCTGCCCACATGTTTTCCCGGGCACACTTACTCATACTCCACCAATATTACCGCGGTTGTTTCCTTTAAGACCCCTCGCCCTGTTTGGGGTAGTGTAGATTAAAGAGCCGGCTGCGCATGCGCGACAGGAGGCGGCTGGAGCCTCCATGTGTAAGAGGCGCATTATTTGGCAACGTGAGCAGAGGCCAGGACTACCGGGGATCCGTGTGTGCTGGGACCCGGCGAAAGAGGCCTCGGCCGGCCTGGCACATTTAGCCGCCCTGGTGACGCTGTAAGTCGGGACCCTGGGACTATTGGGCGAAAAGTTTCCGGAGTGTGACTGTTTTGTGCTCCGATGGAAAAGTTGTAGTATTATTTTATTTAATGAGTGTGCTGCTCCTCCTCACAGGTGGGGGGAGGGGTGGAGAAGCTTCATTATCGCCCGGTTATTGGCAGCCCCCTGATCTGTGAGTAATGTCCGCCGGTGCTCCCTAGGTGTGGGCTCTGCGATGAGGATAGAAGTTGCTGGTGGTTACGTGATCGCATCCACTTGTGAATGTTGCTTCTCTTCCGGTTATCCTATCATTACACGGCTCGTAGGTGGGGGAGGGGGCGCCGGTCAGCTGGCTCCCCGCAACCTATTTACAGGAAAGCGGGGGTCACGCTTCTTGTGACCCCCCCCCCCCCCCCCTGCTCCGGCGTGGGGAGGCTTAAATAAAGGAGGGGGGGGGGGGGGTGCTGAGGGGGCAGCAGATGTGTCCGGGGACCTGTGATCAGCCATCAGTGGTCGGTAACGGAGTGCACACAAGTTTCCCCTTCCATCTGAGGAGGGGGCAGGAGGCTGTCACAGACGGGGAGAAGCCTCTCTGCACCCCTTTCCTGGAGGCTCATTGATGGGGCAAAGGTTATGTGGGGTCTGGCCCCTGGTCGGGTGGACAAGTCCCTCCCTGGCATCAGCTGCTGTTGTTGGTAAATGGTGTGATGAGGAAGGAGGGGGCTGCTAAGGCTTGGAATAGGTGTATGGGTGTTGTACATGGAGCTCAGCCCAGGAGAGGACAGGCCATCTTAATATCGAACAAGATGCACATCTGTGCCTGCTAACCCTGTCATAATAAGAGTCCCTCCTCTTTCTACAGCCTGTCCTTCCTGCTGTGAAAGGTGCATCAGGCCCAATGCTTGCAGCAACCTACATCTTTTACATGTCCTCACTTTTTTTTCATAGATGTTTCAAAATATATTGATATTTATTGTGAATGCTAAGAACCAAGTTACTACTACTCCACTTCACTTAGTCGTCCCATTTTAAAGAAAAATAAATTTTTATATTAGAATACACTGAGGTGTCACAAGAAAATGGAAGATAAGCTTACACACAAGGCTGGGTTCACCCTTGTCTGATCAATGTTTTTTTTTTTTTTCTTCTGTAAAACCTACTGAAGCACCTGACTCCATATTTTACAATCAATTGAGTCCATCAAGTAATGGATCTGTTCCTATCATTTGGTTCATTCTATTTTGCTTTAGGAATTAAAAGAAAAGAACCCAGAATGCCAGTGTGATTTCTTTGCCAATATGCTAGTTGAAGCATTGTGGACATCTGTGAATTAAATAAGGTTACATCATTGTTCAAAATTAACACTTGGAATAATGAAACTGAATGTATTAGGTTGAGTTCCCACAGCGCAAAAACAGCGCTTTTTCCCTGCATATTCTTTTGCAAAAAATACTGTCAGTACCAACAAAATACATTTTAAGAAATATATCTGCGGTACAAACTGACGAGCTGTTGGTTGGAGAAAACCCACAGCATGTCTATTTTGTTTATATTGCATATGTTGAATTGAGGGTCTCTTTCCCATATCAATGCTGAAATTTGCAGCCTTGTTGCACCTTTTTGCGGTGATATTTGCAGCGGTCCATACTATTGCAGGTATCTCTGACAGAGGTCCGGAGCACATACATTCTGTGGTAACATAGCCGGTACATAAAGTCTTTCTAGTGCTTTTCCTATTCTTTACAATTGTCCCTCCTCAACATTTATATATACATTTTCTGGTGATGCACTCTCTAAATGTATAAAAGACATTAAAGAATGTGCATGGTTTGCTAGTAGTTATCCCGAGAAGACCTTTTAAATTAACATTATAGGGTATATTTAGTTTTGTTGCAGGTTTTTTTTTTTTTTTGTGTGCAAATTTTAAAATCGGATTCATTCATCTGAACAGATTTGTTTCTGCAATATCTATGGACTTCTCATTTGGCTCCAGTTAGCTGAATAGAACAGTTGCAGAAAATTCTCCAGTAAAGTTAGCACATGTGAATTTTCCAACATAAAGCAGACAGCTAGAGCTTTGTAAAATTGTTACATATCAGTGCTTCTCACAAAATTAGAATATCATCCAAATCTTAAGTTATTTCAGTTCTTTAATATAAAAAGGGAATCTCATATAGTCATTACAAACAGTGATCTATTTCAAGTGTTTATTTCTGTTTGTTGATGATTATGGCTTACAGCCAATGAAAGCCCAAAAGTTACTAATTAGTATTCTTTATAACACCATTTTGAAAAATGATCCTAAATGTTAGCCTACTGAAATGTACAGTGGGTACGGAAAGTATTCAGACCTTTTAAATTTTTCACTCTTTCACTGCAGCCATTTGGTAAATTCAAAAAAGTTCATTTTTTTCACATTAATGTACACTATGCATCCCATCTTGACTGAAAAAAACAAATGTAGACATTTTTACAAATTTATTATAAGAAAAACTGAAATATCACATGGTCATAAGTATTCAGACCCTTTGCTCTGTATTGAGTAGAAGCACCCTTTTGAGCTAGTACAGCCATGAGTCGTCTTGAGAATGATGCAACAAGTTTTTCACACCTGGATTTGGGGATCCTCTGCCATTCTTCTTTTCAGATCCTTTCCAGTTCCGTCAGGTTGGATGGTGAATGTTGGTGGACAGCCATTTTCAGGTCTCTCCAGAGATGCTCAATTGGTCAAAAATGGTCACAGAGTTGTTCTGAAGCCACTCCTTTGTTATTTTAGCTGTGTGCTTCGGGTCATTGTCTTGTTGGAAGTTGAACCTTCGGCCTAGTCTGAGGTTTTTATCCCGGATATCTCTGTGCTTGGCCGCATTCATGTTTCCTTCAATGGCAACTAGTCGCCCTGTCCCTGCAGCTGAAAAACACCCGCATAGCATGATGCTGCCACCACCATCTTTCACTATTGGGATTGTATTGGGCAGGTGATGAGCGGTGCCTGGTTTTCTCCACACATACTGCTTAGAATCACCAAAAAGGTATACCTCCGTCTTATAAGACCAGAGAATCTTATTTCTCATAGTCTGGGAGTCCTTCATGTGTGTTTTAGAAAACTCTATGTGGGCTTTCATATGTCTTGCACTGAGGAGAGGTTTCCCCTGGGCCACTCTGCCATAAAGACCTGACTGGTGAAGGGCTGCAGTGATAGTTGACTTTGTGGGACTTTCTCCCATTTCCCTACTGCTTCTCTGGAGCTCAGCAGTAGTGATTTTGGGGTGGTTCTTTACCTCTCTCACAAAGGCTCTTCTCCCACGATTGCTTAGCTGGATGACCAGGTCTAGGAAGACTTCTGGTGGTCCCAAACTTTTAAGGATTATGGAGGCCACTGTGCTCTTAGGAACCTTGACTACTGCAGAAATTCTGTTGTAACCTTGGCCAGATCTGGGCCTTGCCACAATTGTCTCTGAGCTCCTTGGCCAGTTCCTTTAACCTCATGATTCAAACTTGGTTTCACATGCACTGTGAGCTGCGAGGTCTTATATCAGCGTTCCCCAAGTCCAGTCCTCAAGAGCCACCAACAGGTCATGTTTTCAGGATTTCCGTAGTATTGCACAGGTAATGGAATTATTGCCTGTACAGGTGATGCAATTATCACCTGTGCAATACTAAGGAAATCCTGAAAACATGACCTGTTGGTGGCTCTTGAGGACCGGACTTGGGGAACACGGTCTTAGGCTAGTTTCACATTTGCGTTTAAATCCGCAGCGTTTAAAACGCATCCGCACGTGGTGGAAAAAACGCATACAAACGCAGCGTATTTTAGACACATGCGTTGTCGGATGCGGTTAAAAAAAGCCGCGTTTGTACGCGTTTACATGCGTTTTTTCCTGCGTTTGCGTTTTTGGTGCGCATGATGAGAAATTTCACAAGAGAAAAATCAAGATAACCAGACACCGCCAATGGGACTACAGAGGGCGTGTATTATGACGAAATGCGGAACGGTATAATCGCCCCCCTAAAGAAATTCATGAATAGCTGTTTTTTTTTTAATTCTGCTTCACAAAAATCGGAATCAAAAGCGATCAAAAATGTCACGTGCCCGAAAATGTTACCAATAAAAATGTCAACTCGTCCCGCAAAAAACAAGACCTCACATGACTCTGTGGACCAAAATATGGAAAAATGGTAGCTCTCAAAATGTGGTAACGCAAAAAATATTTTTTGGAATAAAAAGCGTCTTTTAGCGTGTGACAGCTGCCAATCTAAAAATCTACTAGAAAACAACCTATAAATAGAAAACAAACCCCCATCATCAACTCCTTAGTTAGGGAAAAAATAAAAAAATGTATTTTTTTTCCATTTTCCTATTAGGGTTAGGGTTTGGATCCCTTTATCACCTTGATGGTGGGGGGTGGCTTATCAGTGTCTAGACTTGTTTTTCTCTATTGAAACGCATGCGTTCAAAAACGCAACCAAATGCATGTGCTTAAAAACGCATTTGTTTACATAGACAGCAATGCGTTTTTGTGAAGCAAACCTTGCGCAATCGAACGCATGTGTTTCCTGGCGGCAAATGGACGCCTCTAGAAATTACTACATGTTGCATTTCTGCGCCAAGACGCAAGCATCGAAACGACGCATGCGTCGTCAAACGCGGCAAAACGCGAACAAAAAAAAAACGCATTCATTTTTAATGTTAAATATAGGAAAACACGACGCATGCGTTTATATGCGGCACAAACGCTGCGGCAAAAAACGCAAATGTGAAACCAGCCTTATATAGACAGGGGTGCGCCTTTCCATATGAAGTCCTATCTGTTTAATTAAACACAGATGGACTCCAATGAAGGAGTAGAACCATCTCAAGGGGGATCACAAGGAAATGGACAGCATGTGACTTAAATATGTGTCTGAGCAAAGGGTCTGAATACTTATGACTGTGATATTTCAGTTTTCCTTTATTAAATATGCAAAAATTTCTACTTTTTTTTTTTTAAAGACAAGATGGGGTGCAGAGTGTACATTAATGAGAAAAAAAGAACTTTTTTTGAATTTTCCAAATGGCTGCATTGAAACAGTGAAAAATTTAAAGGGGTCTGAATATTTTCCGTATCCACTGTATGTTCAGTAAATGCCTTCAATACTTGATTGAGGCTCCTTTTGCATCAGTTACTGCATCAATGCGGCGTGGCATGGAAGCAAACAGCCTGTGGCACTGCTGAGGTGTTATGGAAACCCAGGTTGCTTTGATAGCAGCCTTCAGCTCGTCTGCTTTGTTGATCTGGTGTCTCATCTTTCTCTTGACAATACCCCATAGATTCTCTATGTGGTTAAGGTCAGGTGAGTTTGCTGGCCAATCAAGCATAGTGATACTGTTGTTTTTAAACCAGATATTAGTACTTTGGTGGTGTGGACAGGTGCCAAACTCTGCTGGAGAATGAAATTTCCATCTCCAAAAAGCTTGTCGGCAGAGGGAAGCATGAAGTGCTCTAAAAAATTTTTGGTAGACAGCTGTGCTGACTTTGGTCTTGAAAAAACACAGTTGACCTATACCAGCAGATGACATGGCTCCCAAAACCATCACTGATTGTGGAAACTTCATACTAGTCCTCAAGCAGCTTGGATTGTCTGTCTCTACACTCTACCTCCAGACTATGGGACCTTCATTTCCAAATGAAATGCAAAATTTTCTTTCATCTGAAACACCTTGGACCACTGAGCAACAGTCCAGTTCTTTCTCTCCTTGGCCCAAGTAAGACGCATCTGGCGTTTGTCTATTGGTCATGAGTGGCCTGACACAAGGAATGCAACACTTTTTTTTTCTACCACACTTTTTTTTTCCTTCCAGCCAACTTCCATTAATATGCTTGGATACAGCACTCTGTGAACAGCCAGCTTCTTTAGCAATGACCTTTTGTGGCTTACCCTCTTTGTGGAGTGTGTCAATGACTGCCTTCTGGACATCTGTCAAGTCAGCAGTCTTTCCCATGATTTTGGAGCCCACTGAAACTGACTAAGGGACCATTATACGCTTAGGAAGCCTTTGCTGGTGTTTTTGGTAATTATTCTTCTACTAGATGGTGGCCCGATTCTAACGCATCGGGTATTCTAGAATATGCATGCCCACGTAGTATATTGCACAGCCCACGTAGTATATTGCCCAGTCACGTATGTAACAGGTTAAAAAAGAGTTAAAATAAAAAAATAAATATATACTCACCTTCCGAGGGAGCCCTTGTAGTCCTGTCGCCTGTGTGCGGGTTGGATGAGCGCAGGACCCGTGATGACGTCGCGGTCACATGACCGTGACGTCATGGAAGGTCCTTCTCGCATGCCATCCTTAGCCCCGGAACCTGCCGCTTGCACTGCTGAGGAGAGGACGCGACGGCGGAGGGTGAGAATAACGTTTTATTTATTATTATTATTATTATTGCTATTTATTATTATTATTATTATTATTATTATTATTATTTGTAACATTAGATCTTTTTACTGTTGATGCTACATACACATCATCAATAGTAAAAAGTTGGTCACGCAGGGTTAATAGCTGCATTAATGGAGTGTTACGCCGCGGTCCATTAACGCTGGCATTAACCCTGTGTGAGGGCTGACTGGAGGGGAGTATGGAGCAGGCACTGACTGCGGGGAGGAAGGAGCGGCCATTTTTCCGCCGGACTGTGCCGGTCGCTGATTGGTCGTGGCTGTTTTGCCACGACCAGTCAGCGACTTGGATTTCCATGACAGACAGAGGCCGCGACCAATGAATATCCGTGACAGACATACACAGACGGAAGTGACCCTTAGATAATTATATAGTAGATTTACTGAGATAATGACTTTTGGGTTTTCATTGACTGTAGGCCATAATCATCGACATATGTAATGAGTTTCACTTTTTGTATTAAAGAACTGAAATTCACTTTTTGATATTCTAATTTTGTGAGAAGCACACTCCATTTCTTCTGTATTGGCTGGTTCTTTATATTCTTTCCCCCCTTTGCTTTGCTTAATCCGTGAACAGGTACAGTACAGACCAAAAGTTTGGACACACTTTCTCATGTAAAGATTTTTCCGTATTTTCATGACTATGAAAGTTGTAAATTCACACTTAAGGCTTCAAAACTATGAATTAACACGTGTGGAATTATATACTTAACAAAAAAGTGTGAAACAACTGAAATTGTCTTCAATTCTAGGTTCTTCAAAGTAGCCACCTTTTGCTTTGCACACTCTTGGCATTCCCTTGATGAGCTTCAAGAGGTAGTCACCGGGAATGGTTTTCACTTCACAGGTGTGCCCTGTCAGGTTTAATTAGTGGGATTTCTTGCCTTATAAATGGGGTTGGGAACATCAGTTGTGTTGTGCAGAAGTCTGGTGGATACTCAGCTGCTAGTCCTACTGAATAGACTGTTAGCTGCTTTTTTTCTTGCCATAATACAAATTCTAAGTAAAGAAAAACGAGTGGCCATCATTACTTTAAGGGTATGTGTCCACTTTCAGGATGGCCGGCGGTATCGTCGGAGCAGCTTAGCCGCTCTGCGGTAAGCCCCGTCCCCTTTCTGGGACGCGATGATGCCGGATGTGTTCACAGCACACATCCGGGATCATCGCTCCCCACCATAGGGCCCTGTGCTATATATTGCGGCGATGCAGCGTCGCCGCAAGATATACGGACATGCTGCGATCTGAAAAGACGCGCAGCATGTCCGGAGTCGCAGGGCCGCCGCGTGCGTGTTACCACGCATAGTGGAGACGGGATTTCATTAAATCCCCTCCACTATGCTGTAACATCTGGACGCTGCGTGTCTGACGCTGCGGCTCTATGCAGCGTCAGACACGCAGCGTTTCCTGCACGTGGACACATACCCTTAGAAATGAAGGTCAGTCAGTCCGAAAAATTGGGCAAACTTTGAAAGTGTCCCCAAGTGCAGTGGCAAAAACAATCAAGCGCTACAAAGAAACTGGCTCATATGAGGACTGCCCCAGGAAGGAAGACCAAAAGTCACCTCTGCTTCTGAGGATAAGTTTATCCGAGTCACCAGCCTCAGAAATCGCAGGTTAACAGCAGCTCAGATTAGAGACCAGGTCAATGCCACACAGAGTTCTAGCAGCAGACACATCTCTACAACAACTGTTAAGAGGAGACTTTGTGCAGCAGACCTTCATGGTAAAATAGCTGATAGGAAACCACTACTAAGGACCGGCAACAAGCAGAAGAGACTTGTTTGGGCTAAAAAACACAAGGAATGGACATCAGACCAAAGCACAGACTTCCACTGGTCTGAGTCCAAATTTGAGATCTTTGGTTCCAACCACCGTGTCTTTGTGCGACGCAGAAAAGGTGAACGGATGGATTCTACATACCTGGTTCCCATCATGAAGCATGGATGAGGTGTGATGGTGCTTTGCTGGTGACACTGGGGATTTATTCAATATTGAAGGCATACTGAACCAGCATGGTTACCACAGCATCTTTCAGCGCCATGCTATTCCATCCATTTTGCGTTTAGTTCGACCATCAATTATTTTTCAACAGGACAATGACCCCAAACACACCTCCAGGCTGTGTAAGGGCTATTTGACCAAGAAGGAGAGTGATGGAGTGCTACGCCAGATGACCTGGCCTCCACAGTCACCAGACCTGAACCCAATCGAGATGGTTTGGGGTGAGCTGGACCGCAGAGTGAAGGCAAAAGGGCCAACAAGTGCTAAGCATCTCTGGGAAGTCCTTCAAGATTGTTGGAAGACCATTTCCGGTGACTACCTCTTGAAGCTCATCAAGAGAATGCCAAGAGTGTGCAAAGCAGTCATCAAAGCAAAAGGTGGCTACTTTGGAGAACCTAGAATATAAGACATATTTTCAGTTGTTTCACACTTTTTTGTTAAGTATATCATTCCACATGTGTTAATTCATAGTTTTGATGCCTTCAGTGTGAATGTACAATTTTCATAGTCATGAAAATACAGAAAAATCTTTAAATGAGGTGTGTCCAAACTTTTGGTCTGTACTGTATGATCCTTAACGGCAGTTCTGCTGGTTCGTGTTGAAGACGGAGGTGGTCTGAAATCCACTTCCTGTGTTAATGGTGTTTGAGGCTGCTCCTCTTATCGTATTGGTAGTCGCTCTACCTGATCAGATCACCAGCAAGTCCATGTATGCAGAGAGGAGTACAGTTTTACTAAACATGCTAATGTATGATTATGAAGAGAACACAATATTTTATCACTTACACTTATTGCTGATCTTAGGCTACGTTCACATTCGCGTCTTTGGACGCAGCGTTGTCGCCGCAACGCACGACGCATGTGAAACGCACGCAAAAATGCATTGTTTTGTGACGCATGCGTCCATTTTTGGCTTGATTTTGGACGCAAAAAAAAATGCAACTTGCTGCGTCCTGTGCGCCCTGACGCTTGCGCCAAAAAAGGCGCATGCGTCTCAAAACGCAAGAAAACGCATGTCCATGCGCCCCCATGTTAAATATAGGGGCGCATGACGCATGCGTCGCCGCGGCTGCGCCCGACGCAGCCCCGCAAAACGCGAATGTGAACGTAGCCTTATTGGGGAGGGGAAGGGGTAAGTGTGCCTCTGGTATATACATTTTAAGGTCACTTTAAGGTACATTGTCGTTGGTGTCAGGATTTGGGCATAGTTTCACTCCTAAAATTTCCATAGGCAAAATAAACACTCTGTGGAAATGCATCATAATGAACTGGTATCTTATGAATTTACATTAATCATGGAGAATCTGTGACATAACCATGGTTTTTATATTATACTGCATGGTCATTATCAATAGAGATGCGTGAACCCAAACAGTAATTAGCGCAGCACCACAAAGCCCCACCCACAGGTCCGACCCAAAGCACGTCATGTTATCAGTAGAACAACGCCAACCTGACAGTGTCTGTAGTTTCAAAGGGAGACATCCAACACAGTTGACCAATCTAAACTATTCTTATGGCCATCCTGGTTATAAACTGCTGAAAAAAGTGAAACCTGTATGCCTCATATCAGATACCTTGTTGCTGAGAAGTCCTCTTTTATCACTTTATATAAATGACCTCTTCCAGCCTCTGGGGAGGAGGCTGCCTGGATGATGACTCTGCCCCCATAGCTTATTTTACATGAAGGGAGGAGTTACCATTGTGAGACAAGTAACTAACATTGGACAGGAAAACTGTAAGGCTATGTGTCCGCGATCAATAGAAGTGCTGCCTTCCGTGAGGATTTACCGCACTCAATACATTCTATGGATTTAATTTCTGTTGTGGAGACTAGAGTCTCTGCAAGAGAAATAGACATGCTGCAGTCTTAAAAGACGTGCCACATGTAAGTTTCCGTGGGTAATCCACAGGCACACGTACACGCATAGTGGGCATGGGATTTCTAGAAATATGTCCACTAGGCTGTAAGATCTGGACTCAGTGGGATTAATGCTGCATAAATACACGGCGTCAAGACAGCATTTTTTGCTTTTCTGACCTCTGTTCCATTGCAACCAGGACTGTGGAGTCTGTAAGCCTGACTCCTGACACCTGGAGCAAATACCTGAAGTACAGCACAGATACTTAGATCAGGAACAGAACAGACATTTATAGGACTTTTCAAAAGTTTCCCAAATTCTGATTTAAAAACAAAAAAATCAACAGCACATCCTGCATTGAACTACTGTTCCCATATTTTTTTAATTTTTTTAAATAATTAGGACTCTGTCCATTTTATACCGACTCAGACTCCGCCAAAGTGGACAGAGTCCTACTCCACGTCCCTGATTGCAACCCCGTCTGCCTGTGAGTGGGTGATAATACAGAAGTGGTGATATGTTTGTTATACTTTTCCTTTGATTGTTCCACTCCTTGTTTTGGCTTACAAATACTGATGTAAAATACTGACCAAATACTGAACATGACCTTTATAATCAGTGCTGTGGAGTCGGTATAAAATGGACCGACTCATAAAATATATAATACATTGGGTGCAGTAGTACAATTCTGGATGTGCTGTAAATGATTTCATAATTTAGGAAAGTTATGAAATGTCCTATAAATGTCTGTTCTGATCTTGATCTAAGTATCTGGGCTTTTAGGTGAGATGAATCTGTGCTGCACTTTATGTACATGCTCAGTAGTGAGGCCGTGCTGTGGAGTCGGTGGTTTGGCTTAAGGTACCTTCACACTGAGCAACTTTACAACGAGAATGACAACGATCCGTGACGTTGCAGCGTCCTGGATAGCGATCTCGTTGTGTTTGACACGCAGCAGCGATCAGGATCCTGCTGTGATATTGCTGGTCGTAGCTTAAAGTCCAGAACTTTATTTGGTCGTCAGGTCGGCGTGATTCGTCATGTTTGACAGCAAAAACAACGATGCCTGCAATGTTTTTTCACGGAGCTAACAACCAGCGAGAACGATAAGTACGTCACTGGATCGCTCCTGCATCGTTCTGGAGTTACTGTGTTTGACATCTCTACAGCGACCTAAACAGCGACGCTGCAGCGATCTAGTTTAGGTCGGATCGTTGTCTGTATCGCTGGAGCGTCGCTAAATGTGACGGTACCTTTACCGACTCCACAGCACTCCTTATAGTCACACACATCTCTGCAGTGACAGCAGAGATCGGCCATTACACATCAACTGGTAACTCCCCCTTTATGTATAATAAGCTCTGGAAGCAGTCATCTTCCAGACAGCATCCTCCCAGAGCCTGGAAGAGGTCATTTTATATAAAACTAGCTGTACTACCTGGCTTCGCCCGGGTTAATAACTGCTGTTAGCAAAATAGAATGTGTTAACAAAAATTTATTCTGCACACACAAAAACACTAAACAAATAGAAATGTAATTATTAAAAGGCAAAAACTAAGCTAATAGAAGCAGATGACTCATTGGTCCTTGAGGAAGCATCTCTTGTTCTCTTATCTGCAAGCCTCGCTTTCCTCTCCTCAGAAAGTTCATTGGCCCTGGAGGAAGCAGCTCTTGTTTTCATGTCTGCAAGCCTGGCTTCTCTCTGCTCAGAAAGTTAATTGGCTCTTGAGGAAGCAGCTGCTGTTCTCATGTGTCTTCCTTGTTTCTCGGTCTTCACATTTTTCATTGGGTCGTAATGCAGCTTTTCTTTTCGCATCAGCTGACATTCGTGCCATGGAATTCCTTTTCTTATGAGGCATTATTGTGGTAAAAATAGTCTGTAACGGGCAGTTTCTATATCCTCTCACATAGAGGTAATGTGACTGTCATCAGCCTTTCCACCAACACACCCTAACTGACATGCTATTAACTCACCCAACCTTTGTTATACTGAGAATGTCCTTGGTTAATATAGGCAACAAATCAGAGCTCAGATTAATTATCTGTAGCAAAATAGAAGCTGAGCTGTGATTTGTTGCTATTGTCAGCCTGATAAATCCCCAGCCAACAGGAAGCCCTCCCCCTGGCAGTATATATTAGCTCACACATACACATAATAGACAGGTCATGTGACTGACAGCTGACGTATTTCCTATATGGTACATTTGTTGCTCTTGTAGTTTGTCTGCTTATTAATCAGATTTTTATTTTTGAAGGATAATACCAGACTTGTGTGTGTGTTTTAGGACGAGTTTCCTGTGTCAAGTTGTGTGTTGAGTTGCGTGTGGCGACATGCACGTAGCGACTTTTGTGAGATGAGTTTTGTGTGGCTTCATGCGTGTAGCAACGTTTTGTGTCGAGTTGCATGTGACAGGTTAGTGTAGGAAGTTGTGTGCAGCTATTAAATTTACACTTCAGGTCTGAGACAGAATCTTAATTTGCATTTTATTGCATGAAATGTGTTTGATACAATAGGAAAAACAACTTAAAGGGGTATTCCTATCACCAAGATCCTGTCCCAATATGTAGTAGGTGTAATATTAGCAAATATCTCCAATTAGAAATATAGTATAGTTTATGGATTGGCTATGTCTTTCTTCATGTGCAGGAATTGCAGGACCTTTGATATCCATGGTTACAACCCCTAGCTGTCACTTTATCAGTGGGCGTAACTGTGGATACCGAAGGCCCTGAAATGCCTTCACATGAGGAAAGAAACATAGCGAATAAAAAAAATATATATACATTTCTAATTGGTGATATTTGCTAATATTATTACACCTACTACATATTGGGATAGGATCTTGGAAATGGGAATTCCCCTTTTAAAAGGAACCTGTCAGCAGGATTGTGCACAGTAACCTGCACATAGTGTCTGGTCAGTGCCGTTATACTGATTAAGATGATACCTGGGTTGATAAAATCGGTCTAACAACGGATAGCACTTGGAAGAAGAAAATCTGTCGTGCATGAGCCCATAGTGTAATCAACAGTGTCTTAATTGTGGCAATGTCACTGAAGAGAAGTGGAACAATGCTGGATCCAAGAGAGGCGGTTAATGAGTATATTCATGACCTTGGGATTTTCCGTTTTTCCGTGTTTTTTTTTTTTTGCTCCCCTTCTTCCCAGAGCCATAACTGTTTTATTTTTCTGTCAATATGGCCATGTGAGGGCTTATTTTTTTGCGAAACAAGTTGTACTTTTGAATGACATCATTGGTTTTACCAAGTTGTGTACTAGAAACCGGGGAAAAAAATTCCAAGTGCGGTGAAATTGCAAAAAAAAGTGCAATCCCACACTGGTTTTTTGATTGGCTTTTTTGCTAGGTTCACTAAATACTAACCTGCCATTATGATTCTCCAGGTCAGTACGAGTTCATAGACACCAAACATGTCTAGGTTCTCTTTTATCTAAGTGGTGAAAAAAAATTCCAAACTTTGCTAAAAAAAAAATAAATTGCGCCATTTTCCGATACCCGTAGCGTCTCCATTTTTCATGATCTGGGGTCGGATGAGGGCTTATTTTTTGCATGCTGAGCTGGCATTTTTAATGATAGCATTTTGGTACAGATACGTTATTTTGATCGCCCGTTATTGCATTTTAATTCAAGGTCGCAGCGACCAAAAAATGTAATTCTGGCGTTTCAAATTTTTTTTTCTCGCTGCGCCATTTAGCGATCAAGTTGATCCTGTAGGTTTGATTTTTTTTTTTTTTTTTTTTATTTATTTTGAATGGGGCAAAAGGGGGGGGTGATTTAAAATATATATATATATATATATATATATATATATATATATATATATATATATATATATATATATATATATATATATATATATATATATATATATATATATATATATATTTTTTTTTTTTTCACCCGTCGCTGTTGCAGGCACATGTCAGCTGTTCAAAACAGCTGACATGTCCCGGCTTTAATGCGGGCTCACCGCGGAGCCCTGCATCAAAGAGGCATCTGACCTCGGACGTACTATCCCGTCCGAGGTCAGAAAGAGGTTAATATACACTCAAACTGCATTACTTGTATATATACTCAATAAATGAAGACAATATTCAAGGGAGTGCTTCTTTAAATATAAAAATGTTTTTATAATGTTTCTGGACTGTATTCTGCATAAATATGTGATTCTTCAGAGTTTATATTAGTCTTTATCTGATGAAGAGGCCTGAGTAGTCTGGAAAGCTTGCAATTTACCATCTTTTCAGTTAGCCATTAAAAGGTATTAACCACTGAGGACTCTCAATTCCAAATATTTTTATATCTACTGGCTAAGGGTACCGTCACACTATACGATTTACCTACGATCACGACCAGCGATATGACCTGGCCATGATCGTAGGTAAATCGTAGTGTGGTCGCTGGGGAGCTGTCACACAGACAGCTCTCCAGCGACCAACGATGCCGAGGTCCCTGGGTAACCAGGGTAAACATCGGGTAACTAAGCGCAGGACCGTGCTTAGTTACCCGATGTTTACCCTGGTTACAAGCGTTAAACTAAAAAACAAACAAACAGCACATACTTACATTCTGGTGTCCGTCAGGTCCCTTGCAGTCTGCTTCCCGCACTCAGCTCCGTGACTGCCGGCCGTAAAGTGAAAGTGAAAGCACAGCCGCTGTGCTCTGCTTTCACTTTACGGCCGGCAGTGTCAGTGCGGGAAGCAGACGGCAAGGGACCTGACGGACACCAGAATGTAAGTATGTGCTGTTTGTTTTTTTTTAGTTTAACGCTTGTAACCAGGGTAAACATCGGGTAACTAAGCGCGGTCCTGCGCTTAGTTACCCGATGTTTACCCTGGTTACAAGCGAACGCATCGCTGGATCGCATCGCTAGATCGGTGTCACACACACCGATCTAGCGATGACAGCGGGAGATCCAGCGATGAAAGAAAGTTCCATACGATCTGCTACGACGTACGATTCTCAGCAGGATCCCTGATCGCTGCTGCGTGTCAGACACAGCGATATCGTAACGATATCGCTGGAACGTCACGAATCGTACCGTCGTAGCGATCGAAATGTTATAGTGTGACGGTGCCCTAACACAGTACCAAGATATATATCTTTACATATAATGCATTCACCATTCTTTACTGTGTAAAGTGTGGGTGATGTGAGAAAGTGATACTTTATAGAACAGGTGGCGTAGTCATGGGATGCTCTCCAAGCGCAACCAGCACAAGGCGCAAGTGCGTTATTTATCCTCTTAACAGAAATGGGAAAAATCGAGTAAGAGATCTAGCATAAATTGGGTTGTTTTGAGAAACGGGCATAATTTCCAAATAGTGTGACATCTTGTATGTGTGTGTTCCGAAATTGGGAGTGGGACCCAGGGGACCATGTGACTTCTCCACTGGGTAGGTGAAAATTTTGTAATAACACTTTTCATCAGGAATACCCGTTAAAGTACGTGTTAAATGAAAAACCATGCACTACCATCCTAAGTTAGAGGTTGTCCACTACGTACTATAATTTCCCCACCTATTTAACCCTTGTATACAAGTGTTTTTCTCATTACTTCTTGTCCACTTTGCCTGTGAGCAGCGCCATCGATGACCGCTAACTCGGCATCACGTGACACTGGCTGCAGCCGCCGCTGATGTCAAGTTCCATAATCCCTTGGCGTGACCCAATTGTGCGCACCCCCCTGAGTGACTGGGCTGTGGGCGGAGTTACACAGCACATCACATCCCAGCATCCAGCGCGCACTTTCCCCTCTTCTCTGTTTTCATGAGCTGCAAGCGCGCCGTTTCATCTCGTCATCCGCATGCCACCTGTATACAATCCAAATGGCAATGACTTTGTACATAGTTTTGTAAATTTTAACTGCTGATGCAAAAGTTTTCTATGTTTAAGATGTACAATATTTTTGTTGATCCATATGGGATCATGTGTTCTTGTGCATCCATAAACAAAACACAAATAGAATATGCCAATTGAATATTGAGCGCGGTCTACTCCCAACCGCCCCATGGAAAGTATTCTGAACAAAGGTGCATTTGTGTGAATGATGTAGCCCTACACTCTTTTTGGGACAGGCTTCCCTTGCATTCAATTTTGTTATGACAGCAAAGTGAGACTGCAGGTCAAATGTTTGCCGGTGTTGTCAGGTGATTTGTTTGCTCCATGTCACAAGGACATGGCTCAGAACCCAGTGATCATGGCTTATTTGAATATCTCATATACAGAGAAGGCTGTACTCTTGACTAGCAGCTATCCACTGGCCTCCTAAACTTGAGGGCCTGTGGGCTATTTTATTAGTGATTGATAGCCTTGATTAAATGTCCTGCCCACTGAACTTCTAAGCATAGAGCAAGAATTGGATAACATTCAAGATTTATTGTATCTTTTCCCACATATTTGCTCAGCAGTTCCTCCTCCATAAGGGTATGTGCACACGTGAAGCATTTGGTGCAGAAATTTCTGCATCGCAGGGATAATGAAGCATAAAATATACCCATTTTTCTGTGTTTTTTGTTGTGGATTTTTTCCCATCAGGAAGAGTGAAATCTGCATAAAGAGTTAACATACTGAAATCTGTATCTGCAAGCTACAAATAAGCAATGTGTGCATGAGACGCCAGGATTCTCATTCACTTTACTGGCATCAGGAACACCTCAGTTTGTGATATCTGCCCTGAAAAACCATAATGCGTGCACACAGCCTAGCAATCTGCCTACGTATGGCAGTACACATAGAACATGACAAGTTCCCTTTAATGATAAGGCTATGTTATGATTTGTATTGAAGCTTCCTTTCTTTACAGAAGCCACAGTACTTTGCCAAATCATCATACCACCTTGACCCATAATCTGGTTCATCTTAGGCCAGGTTCACATTACGTTTTTGGCGTCCGTTAACAGTCCCTTAACGCTGACATTTAGTTCCATGTCAGAAGCATCGCTAGCGCACGCCCATAATGGGCATGTGCTAGCGATGTACCGTCATTGAGTGACGGACCCTGGGACGCGGGCTGCAGCATTTCCGGGTCCATCACTGCTAGCGCAGATAGAGCATCTGCTAGCTCTATCTGTGCTGGCGCGCTGACATAACGCAAGTGCCGGTAGCAGCAGCCCGTTAATGCATGCGTTGAACGGGCTGCTGTTAACGCAATGTGAACCTGGCCTTACTTTCACTCTGTCAAAAATATAGCATCTAACAATTCCAGCAAAATGGATGGGATTTATAGAAATCTGACCACTGTTTTTTTTTTTTGTTTTTTTTTCTTTTTTTCCGTGTAACCTGTGGTGGGTGTTTCAAATCCCCAACATGTTAATTTCTCATGCTGCACGATTAGTTTTATGTGTGGATGTTTCCCATAGACTTACATTAAGATGCAGGCAATCCACAGGTAAAAACGCATGTAAAATCCGCACAACTCTGTTTTGTCAAAGCCAAATACCAGGAAGTATCAAAAACAGAACAGCTTTGTTTAAAACATGACATGTCAATAAGAGATAGCAACTGCACCTTCAAAAACACATCTAAAGACGCACTGAACCTATTTTAACATCAAAAACTGACCAAAAGCTCATCGTAATTCAGATTAATTGAGAAGTATAAACCCCTTCCTCTGACCAGATAGAACACACTGCCCATAGGTGGCACAGGATTTCCATGCTGACATTTTTCCTTAGCCATATTTTTAGGACAATTCACGTTGAGGAACATATATATTTTGATGGCTTTAAAGATTTTGTGATGTGCTCACTAATGCACCTAGGTATAGCTGTCATATTTGCAATTGTATAAAGTTGTGGCTATTTCTAACTGTCATAAGAAACTTTATTGCATGAGAGCCCTCAAAATGGGGAATCTGTTCCATTCCTATAAGTCTCCATTACTTGTATAGTTGTAAAGTTAACCGTTTACAGCCAACATTAAGCGCGCTCCCTTGCTGTGTCAGTATGTGCTCCTGGGAAGACTGCATTGTTAGTACAGGTCAAGGGAGGAGGTGGGAGTTTAACGCTTCTGCCCTGCCTACATTTGTTTCACTTTGTCTGCCTGTGTAGCTGTAGTTTCTTTTGTCACTTGTCAAGCTCCTTACCATGCAGTCCATGAACCCCCCCCCTCAAAATCCAGCTGCTGCTGGGTGCATTCTGTACCTCACCCTTTTGTGCCCTTCCCCCTTTCTGGCCCAACTGTCTGCATTGCACTGTCACTTCCTGGACATGCAGGGCATGGCCTGTGTGTGGGCAAAGGATGCTGGGTAACTTCAACTATGTATTGTGGAACACGTGTGTTTCACTCCATATCGCCTTTGTTATGCCTTCAGGGTGGAACAGGTTAAACTGCTTTCAGCCACCTTCATTGACACCAAACCTATTGATGTGTATTAATATGATCTCTGCATCTATGAGACATATTTGAGTTAATGAAGACATCATATAATTGGCATCAAATGTTTAGATGGTATGAGTAATGGACAATTTTACTAATGATTAACATATATCTGGAGAAATTTATGGAACAAAGTTGCTCATGTTTTGAAATTATCAATCAAGTGGGAAAGATCTTTTGTTGTATGTATGAAAGATCTTTCATATAAAAACGTTCCCAAAAAGATTCATCCGGTGTCACTGAACATGTATGATCTGTGGGAACCACTGTGAAGACTAAAATGTGTATGGCTGCATCAGTGAAATGAGCGTTCAACTGCTGATGGTTTGTTCTATGGTTGTTCCCCCATTTATTTACTTCTGTAAGGTCTATAACTATGGGGCATTTTCTCAATGGGACTATTCTGCTGCAGACGTACTGCAGTAGAAAGTTGGCCACATATTTGTAGTGACAAACGGCAGCTTTTCTGCATATTACACCTTTTGCATTGCAATTTATAACATTGAAATTGACATCTATACAGTATGGGGATGAGATTTCCTAAAATGTCATCTGCAGTGTCTGGCCGCTACATCGATGACTCCACTCTGTGCCAGTCGTTGCACTGGTCATCTGCTGCTGGTTACAGTACAGCTTATCACTCACCCACAAAACTCTCAACAGTTTTGCTCCTCTTTACATCTCTTATCTGTTTACCAACCTACCCACACTCTCGGTACTGCTAATGACCTGAGACTAAAGGTACCTTCACACATAACGATATCGTTAAGGATATCGTTGCAACGTCACGCTTTTTGTGACATAGCAACGATGCCGCTAACGATCTCATTGTGTGTGACAGCGACCAACGATCAGGCCCCTGCTGGGAGATTATTGGTCACTGGGGAATGATCATGACCTTTTATTTTGTCGCTGATCACCCGCTGTCATTGCTGGATCGGCGTGTGTGACGCCGATCCAGCGATGTGTTCACTTGTAACCAGGGTAAATATCGGGTTACTAAGCACAGGGCCGCGCTTAGTAACCCAATATTTACCCCGGTTACCATTGTAAAAGTAAAAAAAAAAACAGTACATACTCACATTCTGATGTCTGTCACGTTCCCTGGCGTCCACAGGGTTAAAACTGCTTTCGGCAAGAGCGCTGCTAATGCAAGCGCTCCAGCCGAGAGTTTCCCTGCACTGACTGTCAGCGCTGGCAGTAACAGCGGTGACGTCACCGCTGTGCTCTGCTTTACGGCCGGCACTGACACAGTCAGTGCAGGGAAGCTGTCGGCCGGAGCGCTTGCATTAGCAGCGCTCCTGCCGAAAGCAGTTTTAACCCTGTGGACGCCGGGGGACGTGACAGACATCAGAATGTGAGTATGTGCTGTTTGATTGTTTTTTATTTGTTTTTTACTTTTACAATGGTAACCAGGGTAAATATCTGGTTACTAAGCATGGCCCTGCACTTTAACCCGATGTTTACCCTGGTTACCCGGGTGCTGCAGGGGGACTTGATCGTTGGTAAATCGTTTAGTGTAACGGTACCTTAAAGGTATCATTACACTAAACGACTTACCAACGATCACGACCAGCAATACGACCTGGCCGTGATCGTTGGTAAGTCGTTGTGTGGTCGTTAGGGAGCTGTCACACAGACAGCTCTCTTCAGCGACCAACGATCAGGGGAACGACTTCGGCATCGTTGAAACTGTCTTCAACGATGCCGAAGTCCCCCTGCAGCACCCGGGTAACCAGGGTAAACATCGGGTTACTATGCGCAGGGCCGCGCTTAGTAACTTGATATTTACCCTGGTTACCATTGTAAAAGTTAAAAAAAACCAAAACACTACATACTTACATTCTGATGTCTGTCACGTCCCCCGCCGTCAGTTTCCTGCACTGGCTGTGTCAGCGCAGGCCGTAAAGCAGAGCACAGCGGTGACGTCACCGCTGTGCTCTGCTTTACGGCCGGCGCTCACGGCGGGTGACGTGACATACATCGGAATGTGAGTATGTACTGTTTTTTTTTTGTTTTTTTTTTTACAATGGTAACCAGGGTAAACATCGGGTTACTAAGCGCGGCCCTGCGCTTAGTAACCCGATATTTACCCTGGTTACAAGTGAACACATCGCTGGATCGGCATCACACACGCCTATCCAGCGATGACAGCAGGTGATCAGCGACCAAAAAAAGGTCCTGATCATTCCCCAGAGACCAACGATCTCCCAGCAGGGGCATGATCGTTGGTCGCTGTCACACATAACGAGATCGTTAGCGGGATCGTTGCTACGTCACAAAAAGCGTGATGTTGCAACGATATCGTTAACGAAATCGTTGTGTGAAGGTACCTTAACATCCTCAGAATCCAAACCTTACACTCATGTCTCCCAACACTATTCTCCTGCTGCACCAGTTCTCTGGAATGCACTACCCAGGCAATGTGGTTACTTACCAGTATCCACAGTTTTAAGGTGGTCTGAAAACATTTCTTCAGGCCTACCACCTCACCTCAATAATCTTAAGTAATCCGTGTTCTCCATAAAATTTCTCAGAATCTGGCTCCTTCTTGCATCCATTCCCACACACTCCTTGCACTCAGTAGCACTTTGTTTCATATATTATAAGCTTTTGTTTGTATTGTTAAATAAAGTATAGTTTGTACATTCCCCCCTGATTTGTAAAGTGCTGTGGAATATGTTGGTACTATAGAAATACAATTAATGTAATATGCAGTGGAAAATTTGCAGCATAAATGGCCTGATTTGTTCAATCCCAATAGGACTATCTTTATAGGGAACCTGTCACCCCCAAAATGGAAGGTGAGGTAAGCCCACCAGCATCAGGGATTTATCTACAGCATTCTGTATTGCTGTAGATAAGCCCTCGATGTAACCTGAAAGATGAGAAAAAGAGGTTGGATTATACTCACCCAGGGGCGGTCCCGCTGCGGTCTGGGTCCAATGGGTGTCGCGGTCTGGGGCCTCCCATCCTCATCAGATGACGTCCTCTTCTTGTCTTCACGCTCCGGCGCAGGCATACTTTCTGCCCTGTTTTGGGCAGAGCAAAGTACTGCAGTGCGCAGGCATCGGGCCTCTCTGACCTTTCCCGTTCATTCATCCCACATAATTTTTTTTTCCACAGTACATTGGTAAAATGGTGGGATTTATAACTATTAAGTCGTCCTGCAAAAGAAAAAAAGAAGCCCTCGTATCGCTATATCGACAGAAAATAAGCCTCTTTGAAGAAGGGGAGGGAAACGCAAAAGCACAAAATGAAAAATTGCCTGGGGGCTAAGTATGCTGTATAGCTCAATAAGGAATGCTTTATCTGCCATCATCAAGCTTTTTTGAGGTGGCAATGGCATTAATAGTCCCTTCGGAATGGTAACACTTTTTTAAAACTTTGCTGCAGTAATACGATTGTGAAAATATTGCACTAGAGAAAGCTTGTTAAAAAATAAAAAAACCCTTTTCAACTGTTTTAAAACTGTTCTTTATACTGCTCAACATATTGCTACATTTATTTAGATTCTCCAATTTTGACTAGAAATGAGCAATTACAGTTAACCAGATTTTCTTGTAGTGTGTCATGGTCTCCAATTTATATTTACTCTGACAAACCATTGTTTTATGTAGTCCGTTTAAAGGCGTTGTCTTATAAGGATATCCCTATGGTTGATCGAATAGCTTCGGACAAGTGCTTACCGAATAGCTGCCGCAGTACCCTAGATATCTGCAGCGCTCCCAATAATCAGCTGTTCGGAGCTGCAGCTGCATGTGTCGTGGCTGTGAGACAGTCGCAACAAATAGCTCTATAGCTGTTCGGAAAAGCACTTATCCCAAGCTATTCGATCAACCCTAGATTTTCCCTCTTCATATGTCCTATTCCAAGTTCTAGTCTAATTTTAAGAATTTCTTAATGAATTGTAGAGGATGGAGTTGAGATCTTGCTGAAATGTTCATGTCCTATTCTGTCTCCAGTCTTCTGTGTATTATAAAGATGGCTTAGATTGTCTGTGACTTTCCCCACAATGGTGAAAAAAAAAAAAAATTAAAGTACAATCCCACCCCATCAGACTTCTGCCAATCCTTTGTACTGGAGCAGTGCATGATGCAATTTAATTTTTTTCCTCTTCTATGGTGTGCACAAGCACATCATTATTATTGGACCACTGTGCTGTCCATTGAGCGCACACTGCACAACAACTGAAAAGTATAGCCGACCTAACCTAGCCTTACATTATTAAATGGAGTCTTCCAAATTTCTTCGCAAAATTGTCTACTAAATTTAGATTTATACAGAATCTAATCGTTATGACAATTTCTCTTTAACCCCTTAGTGACGGAGCCAAATTTTTGAAATCTGACCAGTGTCACTTTATGTGGTAATAACTGCAACGCTTCAACAAATCCCAGTGATTTTGAGATTGTTTTTTCGTGACACATTATACTTTCTGATAATGGTAATTTTAAGTCAATATGTTTAGTGTTTATTTATAAAAAAAATATCAAAAATTTGAGAAAAATGTTAAAAAATAACATTTTACAAATGATGCTGATGTAAAGCCGACATGTGGGAAATGTTATTTATTAACCCCTTCATGACCCAGCCTATTTTGACCTTAAAGACCTTGCCGTTTTTTGCAATTCTGACCAGTGTCCCTTCATGAGGTAATAACTCAGGAACGCTTCAATGGATCCTAGCGGTTCTGAGATTGTTTTTTCGTGACATATTGGGCTTCATGTTAGTGGTAAATTTAGGTCAATAAATTCTGTGTTTATTTGTGATAAAAACGGAAATTTGGCGAAAATTTTGAAAATTTCGCAATTTTCACATTTTGAATTTTTATTCTGTTAAACCAGAGAGTTATGTGACACAAAATAGTTAATAAATAACATTTCCCACACGTCTACTTTACATCAGCACAATTTTGGAAACAAAATTTTTTTTTGCTAGGAAGTTATAAGGGTTAAAATTTGACCAGCGATTTCTCATTTTTACAACGAAATTTACAAAACCATTTTTTTTTAGGGACCACCTCACATTTGAAGTCAGTTTGAGGGGTCTATATGGCTGAAAATACCCAAAAGTGACACCATTCTAAAAACTGCACCCCTCAAGGTGCACAAAACCACATTCAAGAAGTTTATTAACCCTTCAGGTGCTTCACAGCAGCAGAAGCAACATGGAAGGAAAAAATGAACATTTAACTTTTTAGTCACAAAAATGATTTTTCAGCAACAATTTTTTTATTTTCCCAATGGTAAAAGGAGAAACTGAACCACGTACGTTGTTGTCCAATTTGTCCTGAGTACGCTGATACCTCATATGTGGGGGTAAACCACTGTTTGGGCGCACGGCAGGGCTTGGAAGGGAAGGAGCGCCATTTGACTTTTTGAATGAAAAATTATCTCCATCGATAGCGGACACCATGTCGCGTTTGGAGAGACCCTGTGTGCTTAAACATTGGAGCTCCCCCACAAGTGACCCCATTTTGGAAACTGGACCCCCCAAGGAACTTATCTAGATGCCTAGTGAGCACTTTAAACCCTCAGGTGCTTCACAAATTGATCCGTAAAAATGAAAAAGTACTTTTTTTTCACAAAAAATTTATTTTCGCCTCAATTTTTTCATTTTCACATGGGCAATAGGATAAAATGGATCCTAAAATTTGTTGAGCAATTTCTCCCGAGTACGCCGATACCTCATATGTGGGGGTAAACCACTGTTTGGGCACACGGCAGGGCTCGGAAGGGAAGGCGCGCCTTTTAACTTTTTGAATGGAAAATTAGCTCCAATTGTTAGCGGACACCATGTCGCATTTGGAGAGCCCCTGTGTGCCTATGCAATGGAGCTCCCCCACAAGTGACCCCATTTTGGAAACTAGACCCCCCAAGGAACTTATCTAGATGCATACTGAGCACTTTAAACCCCCAGGTGCTTCACAGAAGTTTATAATGCAGAGCCATGAAAATAAAAAATAATTTTTCTTTTCTCAAAAATGATTTTTTAGCCTGGAATTTCCTATTTTGCCAATGGTAATAGGAGAAATTGGACCACAAATGTTGTTGTCCAGTTTGTCCTGAGTATGCAGATACCCCATATGTGGGGGTAAACCACTGTTTGGGCGCACGGCAGGGCTCAGAAGGGAAGGCACGCCATTTGGCTTTTTAAATGGAAAATTATCTCCAATCATTAGCGGACACCATGTCGCGTTTGGAGAGCCCCTGTGTGCCTAAACATTGGAGATCCCCCACAAATTACCCCATTTTGGAAACTAGACCCCCAAAGGAACTAATCTAGATGTGTAGTGAGCACTTTGAACCCTCAAGTGCTTCACAGAAGTTTATAACGCAGAGCCATGAAAATAAAAAAAAAAAAATTATTTTCTCAAAAATGAATTTTAGCCCGCAATTTTTTATTTTCCCAAGGGTAACAGGAGAAATTTGACCCCAAAAGTTGTTGTCCAGTTTCTCCTGAGTACGCTGATACCCCATATGTGGGGGTAAACCACTGTTTAGGCACATGCTGGGGCTCGGAAGTGAAGTAGTGACGTTTTGAAATGCAGACTTTGATGGAATGCTCTGCGGGCGTCACGTTGCGTTTGCAGAGCCCCTGATGTGGCTAAACAGTAGAAACCCCCCACAAGTGACCCCATTTTGGAAACTAGACCCCGAAAGGAACTTATCTAGATGTGAGGTGAGCACTTTGAACCCCCAAGTGCTTCACAGAAGTTCATAACACAGAGCAGTGAAAATAATAAATACGTTTTCTTTCCTCAAAAATAATTTTTTAGCCCAGAATTTTTTATTTTCCCAAGGGTTACAGGAGAAATTGGACCACAAAAGTTGTTGTCCAGTTTCTCCTGAGTACGCTGATACCCCATGTGTGGGGGTAAACCACTGTTTGGGCACACGTGGGGGCTCAGAAGGGAAGTAGTGACTTTTGAAATGCAGACTTTGATGGAATGGTCTGCGGGCGTCACATTGCGTTTGCAGAGCCCCTGGTGTGCCTAAACAGTAGAAACCCCCCACAAGTGACCCCATTTTGGAAACTAGACCCCCAAAGGAACTTATCTAGATGTGTGGTGAGCACTTTCAACCCCCAAGTGCTTTACAGAAGTTTATAACGCAGAGCCGTGAAAATAATAAATACGTTTTCTTTCCTCAAAAATAATTTTTTAGCCCAGAATTTTTTATTTTCCCAAGGGTTACAGGAGAAATTGGACCGCAAAAGTTGTTGTCCAGTTTCTCCTGAGTACGCTGATGCCCCATGTGTGGGGGTAAACCACTGTTTGGGCACACGTGGGGGCTCAGAAGGGAAGTAGTGACTTTTGAAATGCAGACTTTGATGGAATGGTCTGCGGGCGTCACGTTGCGTTTGCAGAGCCCCTGATGTGGCTAAACAGTAGAAACCCCCCACAAGTGACCCCATTTTGGAAACTAGACCCCCCAAGGAACTTATCTAGATATGTGGTGAGCACTTTGAACCCCCAAGTGCTTCACAGACGTTTACAACGCAGAGCCTTGAAAATAAAAAATCATTTTTCTTTCCTCAAAAATGATGTTTTAGCAAGCAATTTTTTATTTTCTCAAGGGTAACAGGAGAAATTGGACCCCAGTAATTGTTGCGCAGTTTGTCCTGAGTATGCTGGTACCCCATATGTGGGGGTAAACCACTGTTTGGGCACACGTCGGGGTTCGGAAGTGAGGGAGCACCATTTGAATTTTTGAATACAAGATTGGCTGGAATCAATGGTGGCGCCATGTTGCGTTTGGCGACCCCCTGAAGTGCCTAAACAGTGGAAACCCCTCAATTCTACCTCCAACACACCCCTAACCCTTATCCCAACTGTAGCCGCAACCCTAATCACAACCCTAACCCCAACACAACCCTAACCCCAACACACCCCTAACCCTAACCACAACCCTAATTCCAACCCAACTCTAAGGCTATGTGCCAACGTTGCGGATTCGTATGAGATTTTTCAGCATCATTTTTGAAAAATCCGCGGGTAAAAGGCACTGCGTTTTACCTGTGGATTTACCGTGGATTTCCAGTGTTTTTTGTGCGGATTTCACCTGTGGATTCCTATTGAGGAACAGGTGTAAAACGCTGCGGAATCCGCACAAAGAATTGGCATGCTGCGGAAAATACAACGCAGCGTTCCCGCGCGGTATTTTCTGCACCATGGGCACAGCGGATTTGGTTTTCCATATGTTTACATGGTACTGTAAACCCGATGGAACACTGCTGCGAATCCGCAGCGGCCAATCCGCACCGTGTGCACATAGCCTAATTCTAAAGGTATGTGCACACGCTGCGGAAAACGCTGCGGATCCGCAGCAGTTTCCCATGAGTGTACAGTTCAATGTGAACCTATGGGAACCAAAAATCGCTGTACACATGCTGCGGAAAAACTGCACGGAAACGCAGCGGTTTACATTCCGCAGCATGTCACTTCTTTCTGCGGATTCCGCAGCGGTTTTAGAACTGCTCCAATAGAAAATCGCAGTTGTAAAACCGCAGTGAAATGCGCAGAAAAACCGCGGTAAATCCACGATAAATCGGCAGTGGTTTAGCACTGTGGATTTTTCAAATCCGCTGCGGAAAAATCCGCATAGGACCAGAATACGTGTGCACATACCGAAACCCTAACCCTAGCCCTAACCCTACCCCTAACCCTAACCCTAGCCCTAACCCTACCCCTAACCCTAACCCTACCCCTAACCCTAACCCTACCCCTAACCCTAGTTCTTACCCCAACCTTAGTGAAAAAAAAAAAAATTCTTTATTTTTTTTATTGTCCCTATCTATGGGGGTGACAAAGGGGGGGGTCATTTACTATTTTTTTTTATTTTGATCACTGAGATAGGATATATCTCAGTGATCAAAATTCACTCTGGAACGAATCTGCCGGCCGGCAGATTCGGCGGGCGCACTGCACATGCGCCCGCCATTTTGGAAGATGGCGGCGCCCAGGAAAGAAGACGGACGGACCTCGGGCGGCCAGGTAAGTATAAGGGGGGGTAGATCAGGGCACGGGGGGGGGGGCGTCGGAGCACGGGGGGGTGGATCGGATCATGGGGGGGGGTGGATCGGAACACGGGAGGGAGGATTGGAGCACGGGGAAGGATTGGAGCACGGGGTGAGGGATCGCTGTGCGGGGGGGGTGGATCGGAGCACGGGGGGGGGGGGGTCGCTGTGTGCGGGGGGGGGGGGATCGGAGTGCGGGGGGGGTTTGATTGCAGCACAGGGGGTGTGATTGGTGCACGGGGAAGCGGACAGGAGGACGGGGGAGCGGAGCACAGGACGGAGGGGAGCGGACCACAGATCGGGGGGCTGGGGGGGCGATCGGAGGGGTGGGGTGGGTGCACATAAGTGTTTCCAGCCATGGCCGATGATATTGCAGCATCGGCCATGGCTGGATTGTAATATTTCACCAGTTTTTTAGGTGAAATATTACAAATCGCTCTGATTGGCAGTTTCACTTTCAACAGCCAATCAGAGCGATCGTAGCCACGAGGGGGTGAAGCCACCCCCCCTGGGCTAAACTACCACTCCCCCTGTCCCTGCAGATCGGGTGAAATGGGAGTTAACCCTTTCACCCGGCCTGCAGGGACGCGATCTTTCCATGACGCATATGCTGCGTCATGGGTCGGAATGGCACCGACTTTCATGACGCAGCGTATGCGTCAAAGGTCGGGAAGGGGTTAATGGTTTGCTGTGGTATGGCCATCTGGATTAAAGGGATGATCATTTAAAGTTTGAAAATTGCTAATTTTATTTTATCATTTTAGGAGGATTAAAAATGTAGCAGCAATTTTTCATTTTTTCAAGGAAATTTACTAAATTTATTTTTTTTTAGGGACTTATCCATGTTTGAAGTGACTTTAGGGGTCTCATGTATTGGGAAACCCCCAAACGGGATACCATTTTAACCCCTTCCCGACCCATGACGCCACGTAGGCGTCATGAAAGTCGGTGCCAATCCGACCCATGACGCCTATGCGGCGTCATGGAAAGATCGCGTCCCTGCAGATCGGGTGAAAGGGTTAACTCCCATTTCACCCGATCTGCAGGGACAGGGGGAGTGGTAGTTTAGCCCGGGGGGGGGGGGGGTGGCGGCGGCTTCACCCCCCCGTGGCTACAATCGCTCTGATTGGCAGTTTCACTTTCAACAGCCAATCAGAGCGATTTGTAATATTTCACCTATTATAACGGGTGAAATATTACAATCCAGCCATGGCCGATGCTGCAATATCATCGGCCATGGCTGGAAACACTAATGTGCCCCCACCCCGCCGATCGCCCCACCCCAGCCCTCCGATCTGCCCGGTACACTGCCCCGCTCCCCTCCGTCCTGTGCTCCGCTCCCCCCGTGCTCTTGTCTGCTCACCCCCGTGCTCCAATCACCCCCCCCGCACTCCGATCCACCCCCGTGCTCCGTTCCCCCCCGTGCTCCGTTCCCCCCCCGTGCTCCGTTCCCCCCCCGTGCTCCGTTCCCCCCCGTGCTCCTTTCCACCCCTCCCCCGTTCCGATCCACCCCCCCCATGCTCCGATCCACCCCCCCCCCCGTGCTCCCCCTCCACTCCTTCATACTTACCGATCCTGCCGGGGTCCGTCCGTCTTCTCCCTGGGCGCCGCCATCTTCCAAAATGGCGGGCGCATGCGCAGTGCGCCCGCCGAATCTGTTGGCCGGCAGATTCGTTCAAAGTGCATTTTGATCACTGAGATATAATCTATCCCAGTGATCAAAATAAAAAAATGATAAATGACCCCCCCCCCTTTGTCCCCCCCTTAGGTAGGGACAATAAAAAAATATAGAATTTTTTTTTTTTCCACTAATGTTAGAATAGGGTTAGGGTTAGGGCTAGGGTTAGAGCTAGGGTTAGGGTTTTGGTATGTGCACACGTATTCTGGTCCTCTGCGGATTTTTCCGCTGCGGATTTATGGCGGATTTACCATGTTTTTTCTGCGCATTTCACTGCGGTTTTACAACTGCGGTTTTCTATTGGAGCAGTTGTAAAACCGCTGCGGAATCCACAGAAAGAAGAGACATGCTGCGGAATGTAAACCGCTGCGTTTCCGTGCAGTTTTTCTGCAGCATGTGTACAGCGATTTTTGTTTCCCATAGGTTTACATTGAACTGTAAACTCATGGGAAACTGCTGCGGATCCGCAGCGTTTTCTGCAGCGTGTGCACATACCTTTAGAATTAGGCCATGTGCACACGGTGCGGATTTGGCTGCGGATCCGCAGCGGATTGGCCGCTGCGGATTCGCAGCAGTGTTCCATCAGGTTTACAGTACCAAGTAAACCTATGGAAAACCAAATCCGCTGTGCCCATGGTGTGGAAAATACCGTGCGGAATCCGCAGATGAAATCCGCACAAAAAACACTGGAAATCCGCGGAAAATCCGCAGGTAAAACGCAGTGCCTTTTAGCCGCGGATTTTTCAAAAATGATGCTGAAAAATCTCACACGAATCCGCAACGTGGGCACATAGCCTTAGGGTTAGGGTTGGAATTAGGGCTAGGGATGGAAATAGGGTTAAGATTAGGCTGTGGTTAGGGTTATGGTTAGGGGTGTGTTGGGGTTAGGGTTGTGATTAGGGTTATGGCTACAGTTGGGATTAGGGTTAGGGGTGTGTTGGGGTTTAGTGTTGGAGTTAGAATTGAGGGCTTTCCACTGTTTAGGCACTTCAGGGGGTCTCCAAACGCAACATGGCGCCACCATTGATTCCAGCCAATCTTGTATTCAAAAAGTCAAATGGTGCTCCCTCAATTGCGAGCCCCGACGTGCGCCCAAACAGTGGTTTACCCCCACATATGGGGTACCAGCATACTCAGGATAAACTGCGCAACAATTACTGAGGTCCAATTTCTCCTGTAACCCTTGGGAAAATAAAAAATTCTGGGCTAAATAATTATTTTTGAGGAAAGAAAACGTATTTATTATTTTCACGGCTCTGCATTATAAACTTCTGTGAAGCACTTGGGGGTTCAAAGTCCTCACCACACATCTAGATAAGTTCCTTTCGGGGTCTAGTTTCCAAAATGGGGTCAGTTGTGGGGGGTTTCTACTGTTTAGCCACATCAGGGGCTCTGCAAACGCAACGTGACGCCCACAGAGCATTCCATCAAAGTCTGCATTTCAATACGTCACTACTTCACTTCCGAGCCCCGGCATGTGCCCAAACAGTGGTTTACCCCCACATATGGGGTATCAGCGTACTCAGGAGAAACTGGACAACAACTTTTGGGGTCAAATTTCTCCTGTTACCCTTGGGAAAATAAAAAAATTGCAGGCTAAAAGATCATTTTTGAGAAAATAATTTTTTTTCATGGCTCTGCGTTATAAACTTCTGTGAAACACTTGGGGGTTCAAAGTCCTCACCACACATCTAGATTAGTTCCTTTGGGGTCTAGTTTCCAAAATGGGGTCATTTGTGGGGGATCTCCAATGTCTAGGCACACAGGGGCTCTCCAAACGTGACATGGTGTCCGCTAATGATTGGAGCTAATTTTCCATTTAAAAAGCCAAATGGCGTGCCTTCCCTTCCGAGCCCTGCCGTGCGCCCAAACAGTGGTTTACCCCCACATATGGGGTATCGGCATACTCAGGACAAACTGGACAACAACATTTGGGGTCCAATTTCTCCTAGTACCCTTGGCAAAATAGGAAATTCCAGGCTAAAAAAATCATTTTTGAGGAAAGAAAAATTATTTTTTATTTTCATGGCTCTGCGTTATAAACTTCTGTGAAGCACCTGGGGGTTTAAAGTGCTCACTATGCATCTAGAGAAGTTCCTTGGGGGGTCTAGTTTCCAAAATGGGGTCACTTGTGGGGGAGCTCCAATGTTTAGGCACACAGGGGCTCTCCAAACGCGACATGGTGTCCGCTAAAGAGTGGAGCCAATTTTTCATTCAAAAAGTCAAATGGCGCTCCTTCCCTTCCAAGCCCTGCCGTGCACCCAAACAATGGTTTACCCCAACATATGAGGTATCAGTGTACTCAGGACAAATTGGACAACAACTTTCGTGGTTCAGTTTCTCCTTTTACCATTAGGAAAATAAAAAAATTGTTGCTAAAAGATAATTTTTGTGACTAAAAAGTTAAATGTTCATTTTTTCCTTCCATGTTGCTTCTGCTGCTGTGAAGTACCTGAAGGGTTAATAAACTTCTTGAATGTGGTTTTGAGTACCTTGAGGGGTGCAGTTTTTAGAATGGTGTCACTTTTGGGTATTTTCAGCCATATAGACCCCTCAAACTGACTTCAAATGTGAGGTGGTCCCTAAAAAAAATGGTTTTGTAAATTTCGTTGTAAAAATGACAAATCGCTGGTCAACTTTTAACCCTTATAACTTCCTAACAAAAAAAAATTTTGTTTCCAAAATTGTGCTGATGTAAAGTAAACATGTGGGAAATGTTATTTATTAACTATTTTGTGTCACATATCTCTCTGGTTTAACAGAATAAAAATTCAAAATGTGAAAATTGCGAAATTTTCAAAATTTTCGCCAATTTTCCGTTTTTATCACAAATAAACGCAGAATTTATTGACCTAAATTTACCACGAACATGAAGCCCAATATGTCACGAAAAAACATTCTCAGAACCGCTAGGATCCGTTGAAGCGTTCCAGAGTTATTACCTCATAAAGGGACACTGGTCAGAATTGCACAAAACGGCAAGGTCTTTAAGGTCAAAATAGGCTGGGTCATGAAGGGGTTAAGGTCAAAATAGGCTGGGTCATGAAGGGGTTAAAAACATCACCCCAGACATATTGAAAACTGCTGTCAGGTAGTTTATTAACTCTTCAGGTGCTTTACAGGAATTAATGCAAAGTGGCATGATAGGAATGAAAATGTGTATTATTACCACCTAAGGCTATGTTCACATTTGCGTTTCCCAACGTAGCGTCGGGAAACGCAGCGGCGACGCATGCGTCATGTGCCCCTATATTTAACATGGGGGACGCATGGACATGCGTTGTGCTGCGTTGTGCGACGCATGCGTTTTTTTTGCCGCAAGCGTCGGGCAAAGAAAACTCAACAAGTTGCATTTTTTTTGCGTCGAAATTTCGGCAAAAAACGACGCATGCGTCGCAAAACGCAGCGTTTTTGCGTGCGTTTTGCTGCGTTTTTATTTGCGTTGTGCGTTGCGTCGCCGACGCAGCGGCGCACAACGCAAATGTGAACGTAGCCTAAATGCCTCAAACTGCTGAACAGATTACTACAGCTGTCAGACTCTAAGGCCGCTATTTGGTCATGAATTGCCATGGCAAACATCAGGGCCACACAATCAAGATCTGAGGGCACCAATTTGGTTAAATAGGAAGCCCCCACACTTTGTTAACCATTTATAATGATGTAGTCACTATTGACGCAGCATCTAAGGTTGGACGGTGCAAACACTGATCGTGGCTGATGCAGCAAGTTGTCAGCTATAGTGTACAGCCGACAGCTGCTGGATTGTCACCTGTATGGGGAGGCTATGCTCTAATATCTTAGGTCAATTAAGACGTATTGTCTGTCATTAAGGGGTTAAGACATTCACAATGATTGGTTTTGTGATGACTTATAATATTCTGCAGGTTGCATTTCTGTACCAGGTCTCTCAGTAAATCTAAGTTCACATTTGCGTTGTGCGCCGCAGCGTCGTCGCCACAACGCAAACAAAAACGCAGCAAAACGCATGCACATGCGGCCCATGCGGCACCAATGTTAAAAGATAGGGCCGCACGACGCATGCGTTTTTGAAAAGGTCGGCGCCGCCAGAAAAATGCAACATGTTGCGTTTGACGCGCCCAGGCAGGTGCGCCCTAACGCCGCATGCGGCGTAAAACGCAACAAAACGCAACACAACGCATGCACATGCGGCCCCAATGTTAAAGATAGGGCCGCACGACGCATGCGTTTTGTTGCGGCGGCGACGCTGCGGCGCAAACCGCAAATGTGAACGTACCCTACTTCTGTAGTTGGACTAGCAAGTTTAGCAAATAATCAAGCAAATGTGCATAGGCAACACCTACAGCGTGCTGATGAAATTCTTACCCTGCTGGGAACTTTTACTCCAGCCTGATTTCTCTAGCATGATAATGGGCATAGTTTGGTAGTGTGCAGTTATCTCCTGTACATGTTTCACCATGGATCATGAAAGCATGGTCTGGATCTCTGAGTGTGTTGGCAGGCTCCAAGAGTAGCTTCCATGAACTCTGGGTCACTGGAAATAAGACTAATGTATTACTTTGAAGCTGGAATAAGCATCCCCACTCCTAATAAAACTAGAGTGGGAAATTGAGTAGGAGCTGATGTGCAGAACTCTGCAGAGGCCACTGTGCAGTGAATGGGGCTGCCCCGTTGAGTTTTGTACCCCACTTATATCTGGTCAATGCAGGAGTCTAATAGCAGCAGATCGTTATGGGTACTCGGTATGGGACCCCTACTTATCTGATAATGGTTTTTATTAAAAATAATAATTCTAATTTCTACAATATGTATGAGCTTTAGCATACAGTATATATAGCCTTTTCATGGGAAGGTATGTATTTATTGAAAAGTGTAAACCCATTTAAAAAGGGACCTTTTACTTGATTTTTTTTTTTTTTTAGATTGAACAGAGTACCTCTTCAAATGGGTATTCTTTGACTGATTATAGAGCAGTTTTTCTTTTTCAACTTTCATTCTATGCCCTCTGGTAATAAAGATATAAATTTTCCCTTCAGTCTACTGGGCATGTACTATAGAATGTCTCTTTGGGCATGGCCATGACTTGATTGACCAGCCTCAGAGGAGAAAAAGTAAATGCCTACAAAGAATTTTTGTGATATGACCCTTTGGTTGAAGCTAAAATTTGTATGCTTATTACCGGGAACATAAACTGTTCTGTAATTGCTAGAACTGTGGCAGTTGGAAGAGGTACTCCGTTTTAAATTAAAAAAAAAAAATCTGTGGAATTTAAAGGGGGAAAAACCCAACCATTTTATATAACTTTTTGTATGCTAGGATTGCCCTTGCCATACTTTCTTGAAAGGTTTCTGTGCAATTTTCTTTTCTTTTGGGGGTGCTAAATAACACATGCATTGATGCTATAATGGAAATCCATGCTAATTGGCTTTTATTTTTAAGGCATTTTCTGCATCTTGAAATTTTCTTCTGTTTCCAAATATAATGGCTCATACCCTATTGGCTAATACCTGTAAAAATAATTTTGACTCCTGCCCTTAACTTGTGGTAAACATCCTGATGGGCCCAGAGATGTACGCTTCCTTATTTCCCCCCCCCCCCCCCCCCCCATCACCTTTTTTTGGTAGGCCAGTGAAGCAAACCTGTAACCTGAGCTTGTCTGTTAGTATAGGTTTGCATGTCCATCTGTGTCACTAAGAGATGGCAAAGATTTTATTCCTGCAGAATCTTAGTGATTCACATAATCTCTCCCCTCCCCCATTACATGCTGGCTGGTCATGTAACATACCCCTCCTTGGACTCTGTGAAATCTGTCTGCTACCTAACACAAGGTCCACTCTCCAAATGTCTACTTTATTAACAGAAGTGTACATGAAGTCTGTTATCTACAGTCCAAATACCGTATATATGTTCAGTGACTAGTAACCTGTAGAAACCCATTAGTTTAATAGTGTGCTAGACCCATTGCACTATGGACAGTACTGACCTTGTATTGAAGTCAGTTTTTTTGTTATGATTCTTATCTTTGTGATGGCAATATTGCTGCTGCATAATGTGCTATTATTGCCATCAGATCAGAAGGAACTTCTATCATACGTGAATATAACAGCAGTGTGAACACCATAGACTTTAAAAGGCTCAGACTGCACAACAACTAAGGCTCCAACATTCACTTGAATATGTACGGAGTTGTGGTGGTCGTTGAATATATACGGAATTGTGGTGGTCGTTTGCCCACGTTGTTTATGGCGGGCCACTGCCTGATCAGGTATTAACTGATTAACTGGGTGCCTGGTTTTAGACCCCTGCCAATCTTAGAAGGTTTTGCCTGGGACTAAACAATGTAAGGCCCACTATAAAGGGTTGTTTCAAGTTTAGAAATGGATAATATTACAGTGCCTTTGAGCAACTTTGCAATTTTGCTTTTTTAAACTAAAAATTGCCTCCTTGCTGAGGACAGAGGATTTTGACTAAATTGTGCAACTCTTCTCCTAAGATACCCCGCAGTCTGAGTGGCTGGTCACCTTGGCACACTGCAAACCTGCTCTATGCTTCAGTGCTTGCTTGTATCACTGAAGATGGCCTGGTCCCTGTATCTCGCCAGGCTTCTGTCCCCACGAGATGGCACAGTTTGGACTAGTGGTGTAACCATTCTTGTCCAACCTACTGACTTCAGGAGTGTGCAGGAGGCGAAGGAGCTTTGCACTTCCAAAGATAAATCTAGAGAACCCCCTTTATCAATTATTGACCAATTTTTGTTTTTGTGTTTTTCATATTTTCCTAATCTTCCTAGTACCTTAATTTTCTTAATTTTTGTACTGACTTAGTTGTATGACACCAAAAAATTAAAGTACAATGAAATTGTGACCCCTTCCATCTCATCAAAATAATAATAAAAAGCAAAAGCAACTCTGACATTGTCTTTGGAGGTTTTTTCTTTTAGTGCTTTCAATGAAAATAACCTGGCAACTTAATTCTTCAAGTCAGTATAAATTATGGCAAGAACATGTATAGCTTAAATCAATACAATTTTTTTTTTCTTCCCCTACAGTTAACGAGCGAGACCTATAATTCAGGCAATGGATCTGTGTGACAACCACTAAATTTGGCTTTTTGAGGTTGTATTTAACTTCTGTCTATGGGTTAAATAATCTTTAAATATTTTCACAAATCAGATTTGGCTGTGTGTGTGAGCGCGCGCTCACTCACTCTTGATCTATCTAATATTTTCTTAAAGGCAACCTGTCAGCAGGATTGTGCACAGTAACCTACAGACAGTGTCAGGTTGGCGCTGTTATACTGAAAAAAAATATGTTGGTTGATGAAATCCGTCTTGTGGTTGTTGTTTAATCTTTATTTTCAGTTTTGAGTTAATGATATGCTCGTGCTCCGGGGTGGACTGTGGGGGGTCTTCATGTGGTGCTCTGCTTACTGTAGTGCAGTGGTAGCACTTCGTGCCAGTGACCCAGCAAAGTTCAAAGCAAAACATCTCTTTAAAGTTCAACTAAAAAAAACCCACATCACACGATATCCTCCGGTCGCAGCCGGGCACATATCCTCTAGATTAGTCACTAAACATGCCAGTCCACCTCTGATCAGTTGCCGTAGGCGACTGCACCGCCATGTTAATGTTCTACTCACAGGATTACACAGTACATGATAGCCTCCGGATTGCAGCCGGGAACCATATCCTCCAGATTAGTCACTAAACACGCCAGTACACCTACTGAGACAAGTTGCCGTGGGCGACTGCACTGCTGTGTACGCAGTGGGTGCCAAGCCTACTAGCTGCCTTGGCTGCTTGGCTCTGCTTGCCTGTGTTGCCTCACTCAGATGGAGCTCGGCAGAGCCTCCTGCTCTGTACTCCTCCAAACACCAGACTGACACTGAACCTGACACACCCAAACCCTATACTGCAGGGTTTTTAACTTGAAATTGTGGCCTTCAGCCACATTGAAAACCCTGCCAGGAATGAAACTGACTGCACGACTACCATCCTGTAGTTAGTTTCAAAACACAAAGCCTAGAGCAGGTTTTCTTAAATCTGCCCTGGAAAAATAGCTTGTCCTGGACTAACACTTGCTGTGGTTTCAGTACAGACTAAAGTTACGCCTGTGACTGCAATGCACTCCCATGGCCTCAGTATGCCCCCATGCGCATCCTGGGGGGGAACACACAGCAACCCTCACATATAACACCAGTCACTGCCTCACGTTACACATTCATCTGTGTGGCTTCTGACCGGTCACTGATCTCTCACTGACCTGCCCCCTATTTCATATAATGAATATTATATATATTTAAATTCTCCAGTTTCTTAACATGCTGCCATAACAGTATCTCCAAAAATACAGAATGGGTTTCCTCCCACATATCCCTTGAAACAGGGCATAATAAAGTGCTCAAGGCCAACACTCAGTATTGAGTCCACAATGGTGTTTCTCCGTTAAAAAAAATAAGTGATACCCGAGAGACCCACACACATTTTTTCCATGCTTTGAGGTGGTTATGCCACAAGTACAGGTATAAAGTCCATAAAACAATGTGCATCTCTTTAGATCCTGTACATGGCAATTTGTGGTAAAGCTGCAATATATGCACTGGCTAATTGCTGCAGTTTTGTAGTCTGCTTTGTCTCATATTTTTTCTTACATGTGTTTATTTCATACTGTCCCGCATTAAAATGTGAATTTACTTCCTGGGAAGGAGTCCGCGTATATGGAAGGGCTTGAGCCGGAGTGTGAATGGAGGGAAAAAACACAATCTAAAAATGCCATATTTGCTGTGGGTTCTTTTAATAATTTTTCTGTTGTCGCCTAAATTCTTGTGTGGTGACTTATTTTTTTTTTTGCCAGCTTACCACTAAAAAAAGGTTATGGGTCTAATTTTAATAAAATCACAGTGACCTGGACAATCGGGTTTCCAAATCACTTTTCCTGACAGTGAAAGCCATCATATAAATAGGGTTACTGCATTTTTATTTTTCCCCATTTCATTCCACTTGGAATCTGTAAAGCTACAGCTTTGACCCACAAAAACACTCATAAATCTTGAAGGAAAAGTAGTTATTACCCCTTGGAAGAAGGTGAGTAAAATGAAATATTCCATTACCCTGATAGGGTTAAACAGTGGAAACCTTTATTTTACATGTTTTACCTACACTAACAATGTGCCCAAAATCTCTGGAATTTGCAATAAAATGATGTGCGCTTTTTTAGTTTGCAAGCGTGCAATGTACTTAATCATATACCTGTCCTAATCAAAAGCCTACGGAGGTAGAATACGACAGTGTGGTATTTTTGGCCATGTCCCAGAAAAGCAATCCGCAGCTTTGTGCTATAATTTACACCTACAGTATTTCTGGAGTAAATTAAAATTAAATTTGTTGGGCTTGCCCCCTTCCTCTAAGCCCCACCAGCTTATCAATAAGTGATGAGTGGCAATGTGCCTTGTAGCTAAATCACACGCGTTACTGGCCACAGTGCGTCCAAAAAGCCATTGCCCAAACCACAGTAATCTTTGGTAACTCTGTGAACAAGGGGGTGGTGTTCCCTGCTCATCCATTCACTTAGACGTCATGGTCACTACAGGCCATAGTGTCTAAGGGGTTAAACTGTAGGGACTGGATCTAGCGCTGTTCTCTGCTGTAATAGGCAGGTGCTTACCAATGGTATCATGGTAAAAACTGCAATGTCTGATCCTTCCTTTCTGGCAATCCATTGCTGTTAGTTGGGACGCTGTCTTTGCATGGTTTGTCTGCCACTCTTCTAATGTTTCTAGGTACCATAAGAGTAAAGTTACACACTGCAGATTTGGTGTAGATGTGATGAGTAAGGATATGGTACAGCTTGGATGTGGATTTCTTCAAGTCCCATTCAGACCAACACATCTGCCTGATGTGAATAAGAGTGGAATTTGCAAATGTTTTCGATCTGCTCCCTACTAGTTTCCTTCTTTCGCTCCTCAGATCTGTCCCATCTCATGCAGTGCTGTGATAATGTGTGTTGTGAATTCGGTGGGAACCTCTTGTCTTATGTTGTCTGTGAGGTGCGTTTTCCCGTGTGCGGAGTAGGGCTTTTCCTCCGGTAGTGCATTTAATGATTACTCTAGTACAGCATGAACTGCGGCTATGACCTTACAATCTCAATCAAGCCTTTTTTCTCCCCCTCCTTCGTGAGACCTTTACATTCGTTATTAAGAGGCTTTCCTTCATATAAGAGAAATGCAGTAACTTTTGCAGTTGGACACTTTACTTCCTTCTCAGGCTGATTGCTGGAGGCGAAGGGTTAACGACTTCCATTTTACTCTGTAACACCGTTAATGGACAGATCAGTGAATGACACCAAAATGGCAGAGCTTAACCCATTGTGCTCAGGCAGACAGCTGTAAGCTGGCCGATTCTCAAGAGCTGCTGTGTTGCTGCGTCCCTCTTCGTCTCGCTGCTCCCACTGCTGGCTTCACACTGCAAATTCCTCTTACTTCGCAATGTGTGGATGTGTGGGTTTCCTTTCTCCTGCTGTCTGCATCGTCACTATTATTTTTCTACATCTTTTGTTGCATGTTTGGGGTTTTATGAAAAATACAAACCAGAAGGGATAACAATTACATTTTATACAATATAAAGCCATCTTGACACTCCTAATATGGAAGATGGCAAAAGTGCTTAGCTGTGGTATCACATGGGTAGTTTCTACAGTGCCACCAATTTATGCTGCAAAATAGATTTATAGATTATTTGTCCTATTCTTCTGGCAGATGAAGGTTTTTGCTCAGTGTTGACTTTTTTTTTTTTTTTACTTGATTTCTGTTCAAGAGTCAAGGAAAGCTGGGTACACTTGTTTAGCCCAGATCTTAATGATACTGCTATTGACACTTAGTCAAGGTGAATATGAGGAATTAAGGGCAGGTTGTTCAGGTCAGTAGCCTCCTGGTAACCCATTCAGTGCTGTGAAGTGTACATTTAGATGAGGAAGTACATTGCTTTGTTCAGGATTTCTAGCGCTCTCCAGACCATATACAATTTCACATTATGGTTTGTAGTATTAAAATGCATGGTTCAAGGCGCAATGCAAAACCGGTTTGATATGCAGTAAAATGGCCAACAATTTTGGCCCCATAGAACTCTGGTGCTACATGTACAGCACTGAAGACGAATGTGGAACTAAGACTTGGTCATAGTGTAAACTAAAGCACTGTTGTGTCATACAATTTAGTGGAAGTCTTGTGTTGCTGTTGACATTTGCAAACTAAGCTGTTTGTAGTGCCATCCTAGACCTTCTCCATTCACAGTACCTGCAACATGAGAGGTGGGGGACCTGTGCCTCTCAAAAATGTGAGATTCTGCTCTACAAGGGTCTTTTTTATTTATTTTTTTTTAATGGGTAGGCTTACACTGAGGCCCCCAACTCCTCAAGATCGGTGTAGTTCACACCAGTATTGAATTGATGAGGGACCGACCATATTGGACCCCAGAGGTGCCTGATTCATTAAGAGGATCAAGCCTTTAAATGAATTGGGCGCATCCGTAAAAGGTGTGCACCTCTTACTCTACACAACTTGCTCCAGTCAGGGAGGCCATACCACAGCTTGTCATGAATTAGATGAGCTGTGTCCCATCCCCTCTCCCAGTCCAGCGCCACTCATTTTGGTGGAACTGAAATGGCCAAGTTGCTAAATTTTTGCCCAACTTCACCATGCACAAACATTGTGACTTTTCAAAGCAATTGTTTTTCCAACAGAATTCTGGTGTAATCGCTTTGATAAGTCAAGGCCAGAGTTTCTCCAAAATGCTCCTCAGAAATTGCTACAAAGCTTTAGATTTCCTTTAGAGTTGAGATGAAATAGCTTTCCATTTTGTTCATATGAGAAGCTTTTTGTGGATTCTTTTTTCTCTCTGAAGAGGTTTTAGAAAACGCCTGGTGGAAAAAGAGCTCATGTCACATCTTTGAATCGTATCCTGAAGGAAACTTCTCCAAGAACTCTTCAGAAAGCAAACTATTCTGAAACCTCATTAAGGGTATGTTCTCAAGGTCCGTATTAGGCAGCGCTTTGTCCAGCACATGTCCGCTCCGTCCAAAGTGCTGCCGGCTTTTGAACACAGGTGATTCTGCATGTGTTCATTGAACAGTGCGGAATCACCACGTCCAATACATTGGACGGTGATATTTATCCTGCGGAGACTGAGTGTCTCCGCAAGATAGAGATGCTGCGGTCTGGAAAGATGCGCCCACATATCCGTCTGCACAGGAAAGCCGCAGCTGCCGGTGCATGGATAGTGGACATGGGATTTCTACAAATCCCATCTACTGTGCTGTAACATCTGGCTGCTGCGGGTGTATGCAGCGTCCAACCCGCAGCTTTTACTGACAGTGGGAACATACCCTAAAACTACTCCCGGATAAGGGAAAACTTCTCCCAAAAAAAAAAGTTTCTTACTTGGGGGAGTAGTCACCTTATTCATGCTGGCTGTGGGCTGCATGAGTCAGTCTGGCTGCACAATTGTAGCCTGGGATGTTTCTCTCTGAAGCAAGCGCTCCAGCTCTTCAGGAAGAATATAGTTTTGTAGATCAATTCACTCCATGGCTTGGGCAGCATGAATCAGATGACAGGTTCCATTTTAATGCATTCATTTTAATGTTTACTGTAACCTAAGAGGTTTATTGGTGTATAAATAGATTGCGCTATAAATGAAGTTTATTACTTTCTAGCCATTAAAAATGGTTTAGTTTCCTCCCCTTTTTAGATGCAAGTTTGCTGTCCATGAAGGATCACATTCCTGTGTACATGTACTCCCCTAGTCCTGCTCTCAGCTGATACTATGGTATCCAGTCTAGGGAATATTGTGTAGCAAACTGCCTGGGATATGTGTTCCACTCCCTATATACATGGATGCTGCCTGTGTTCTCACTCAGTGACAGGAAATATTATCAAAAATGATGGTGAGGAATTGAAATACAAAATGTATTTAATTGGAGAACTCCCATACTCTTTTACTAAAGCAAAACTGAATGTTCCTCCTGGACCGGTCTGCTTCTAGAAGGCTCACTCATTTCTATAACAAATACGACCCCCTATGTCCATGGATAATGAGCTCTAGAGGCCACAAGGCCATGCTGGTGAACTTGACCGCAGAGTTGAGCTCCACACCTCAGTCTGTCAGCTTTTGATAAATGGTGCCTGCTGCATCACTGCTGCCAGTGAGCTGGTGATTGGCACACAAAATAATGGTTATACTCTGCAGTTCCGATTTTGTCATGGCTCATTAACATGGTTAATGAAAGAATCAAACTGATCAATGTGGTATTCTCTCACTTTAAGAATGATGCTATTTTTGACAGTACAGGAATGCCAGAAGCAGCAGGCCTTGAAGGGGGTGGGGGAGCAATAGTGAGGTGAATGTCTGTGTCACTGCAAGGGGTTAACGCCACTCGCAGCTCTCGTTGTCTGGAACCAGTTCAGGGCGGTTTTCCAGAAAGTGCTTTTGTGTCTCCAGCAGCATCCTGGGAAAATTAAAGAGGTCACGTGGGGACTTGATGTCACAAGGAAATGCCACCTGGGGTTTGTCATCACCTTCTCACAAGTATATTAAATCCAACTCTAGAATTTGCAATGATGAGTGTGGAGTCCAGCGTTGTACACAATATGTGAGCTGTAAGATAATTGTTGGTTCCTACCTCTGGCAAGGATGAGCACTTATCGAACTCATGCTTGTCGTTCTTGGTGTCTGCCTTCCCCAGCGCACACTTTGTGTGGATCATAACACACCTGGTGCCTCAGGTCACCTCTTGCTCATATGGGCCGGATGTTTTGTATACTTTTACAGTTGAGCTGTAATTTTCTGGGGCAGTTTTGCAAATACTTGGAATCAGATGATTTGATGTACTTGGACCTGCTTGATTAGTCAATTTGACTGCAATTGCATGACAATGTTGACACTTACAGAATCTTGTTGATTTTTCCTGTTCCAGTCCAACGATATGGCGGATGAAGCATGCCGGACACGGAGTCAAAAGAGGGCGCTGGAGAGAGAGGTGACACAGAATGACGTCGACAACAAGAAGTTAAAACTGGAGAAAGGACTGTTGGATGGGGATCTTGTGATAAAAACAGAATCTGGGTCTGGCAAGATGCCTGAACTTCTGAAAACTGGGGAGGTGAAGGCCACTATCAAATTGGAGGTACCGACAGGCGAAGAGCCAATGGATATGAGCACATCAAAGAAGTGAGTTAAATTTGGCACATCAGTGTATTCAGCCATTCGTATATTCTTTTTGCCGTTTTGTCTTGTATGTCACAAAGGCATATGCATAAAATGTGAGGTAGGTTTGGCCTATGTATCAATATGGCTGCCCTACAGTGCAAATTACCAGCTGGATGCCAGAACATGGCAGCGAGCATCTTCACCTCCTTGTTTTGTGCTCTGTTCTGGATCAGTGTTAATATTCGTATCTGTTATAGTTATTAAGGTTGAAGGAAGACTATAAGTCCATCTAGTTCAACCCATAGCCTAACCTAACATGCCCTAACATGTTGATCCAGAGGAAGGCAAAAAAAAACCATGTGGCAAAGAGTAAGCTCCACATTGGGGAAAAATTCCTTCCCGACTCCACATACGGCAATCAGACTAGTTCCCTGGATCAACACCCTATCAAGAAATCTAGTTTATATACCATGTAACATTATACTTTTCCAGAAAGGCATCCAGTCTCCTCTTAAATTTAAGTAATGAATCACTCATTACAACATCATACGGCAGAGAGTTCCATAGTCTCACTGCTCTTACAGTAAAGAATCCGCATCTGTTATTATGCCTAAACCTTCTTTCCTCCAGACATAGAGGATGCCCCCTTGTCCCTGTCTCAGGTCTATGATTATGGCAGTCTTTACAGAAAAGGAGGGCACAATGTAATGTTAATGGAAGCTTAGGTTGTTTAGCCAGTAAAATGTAAAAATTGGCCCCTGGAGCCGTGTAACTGATTCTTAGAGACCGAAGACCCTTCATTTCTGCCTGGAAAATGACTGCAGACCTCCGAATCATGATAGTGTGTGATGTGCTCACTGTCATGATTTCCAAATATTTCCCGTGTAAATGGGTGATGCTGACTAGTCTCACCTGGCTTCTCTCAATTCTCATCTTGAGTGTTCGCTCATGCGACCATAGATTATCTTCCAAGAAAAATGGATCAATTTTGTAAATGACACTCGGATCAAATTCTGATTAGAGTTTGATCTGAGTGTCAGCTTGGCGTAATCAGATTCTCTCTGATGAGCGAAATGGAGCACACGGATAGAAGGAGAGTAACTGGTCTCTATCTTCTCCATTCTGTGAACCTGCCTAAAATAAGATGTCAGAGTTCAGTCCCATTATTTCCATGCACTCAGACTTGAATGGGTGAGTGGCATCCGATTTGTGTGGAAAAACTGCAGCATGCTGCTATTTTTTTAAATTTTTTTTTGTTTATTACTGATTGTCAGTGATAAAAAAAAAAAAAAATCTGACGTCAGCAGTGCCCCATTGAATAACATTGATCCAAGTGCTATCTGATTGAACCATCAAATAGCGTTCATCCGATGTATAAGCTCATGTGAGAGAGCCCTTAAGGCCCCTTCACATTTAGCGACGCTGCAGCGATACCGACAACGATCCGAATCGCTGCAGCGTCGCTGTTTGGTCGCTGGAGAGCTGTCACACAGATCGCTCTCCAGCGACCAACGATGCCGGTAACCAGGGTAAACATCGGGTAACTAAGCGCAGGGCCGCGCTTAGTAACCCGATGTTTACCCTGGTTACCATGCTAAAAGTAAAAAAAAACAAACAGTACATACTTACCTACCGCTGTCTGTTCTCCAGCGCTGCGCTCTGCTTCTCTGCTCTCCTCCTGTACTGTCTGGGAGCCGGAAAGCAGAGCGGTGACGTCACCGCTCTGCTTTCCGGCTCACAGACAGTACAGGAGGAGTGCAGAGCACAGCGCTGGAGGACAGACAGCTGTAGGTAAGTATGTTCTGTTTGTTTTTTTTTACTTTTAGCATGGTAACCAGGGTAAACATCGGGTTACTAAGCGCGGCCCTGCGCTTAGTTACCCGATGTTTACCCTGGTTACCAGTGAAGACATCGCTGGATCGGTGTCACACACGCCGATCCAGCGATGTCTCCAGGGAGTCCAGCGACGAAATAAAGTTCTGGACTTTATTCAGCGACCAACGATCTCCCAGCAGGGGCCTGATCGTTGGTCGCTGTCACACATAACGATTTCATTAACGATATCGTTGCTATGTCACAAATAGCAACGATATTGTTAACAATATCGTTATGTGTGAAGGTACCTTAAGAGCGAGATTTTTTTCTGCATGTGACTTGATTTCAGCCCAGACTACCCCTTTAACATCTATAGTATTTTGCTACATCTTGCTGGGACTGTTGGGTAGGTTGAGGGGGTTTATTTTTGACTGGGCAAATTAGGCTTTTTTGGAACTACTTAAAAATAAAAGGGACCTTACATAAATGGAAATTAGGAGGCAATGTGATAACTGAGGTAGTAGATAGGAGAGGGCTGAAACTAGCCACACATGAGAACTGTTGGCTGAACATGTTTGGCAGACTTTCTCCCAACTCCCCCATACACAAGGATGGGGTGGGGGTTAAAGAGAAGGTCCTTGGATGAGGGGTCAGTTAACATATTGGGCACCCTAATAATAATTTTATTTATATAGCGCCAACATATTTTGCAGCGCTATGCAATTATGAAGGGGATTTGTACAGACAATAGACATTACAGCATAACAATAATCACAGTTTAGTACAAATACCAAGAGGAATGAGGGCCCTGCTCGCAAGCCAATATCCCTGCAACAGAGATGTGAAATGGGAGATAGCCAATTTTTACACCCCAAAAGTGGTTAAAGGTCTTAAGGCTCAGATGCAAATACTTTGAGACTTAATTTACGTTTCAATTAAGTGATACTTTCCTTTGCTCCTGATTTTACACAGAAACACTGCCCCATAATAAATCGTAAAAACAAGTCAGCCCGGTTCTACTACATGCTGCTTATGTGTTGTAGCCAAAGTTGTGTGCCACAAATTTAATACATTTACTAAAGTAGAAATCTGACATTTCCCTCTCCGTGGGTGGCACCATAATAACACCCCGGCAGCAGGCGCGTTGTCTGGGTGTTATGTTTGACTCCGATCTCTCCTTCACCTCCCATATACAATCTCTTGCCCGCTCGTGCCGCTTACACCTAAAGAACATCTCTAGAATCCGCCCTTTTCTCACCATGGAGACAGCTAAAACCCTCACGGTCGCCCTGATCCACTCCCGCCTGGACTACTGTAATGCTCTATTAATTGGCCTCCCCCTCACTCGACTTTCCCCTCTCCAGTCCATCCTTAATGCAGCAGCCAGGGTCGTCCATCTGGCTAATCGTTACTCGGACGCGTCCGCTCTTCGCCAGTCGTTACACTGGCTGCCCATTCATTACAGGATACAATTCAAAGTACTTGTTCTCACCCACAAAGCTCTCCACAGTGCGGCACCCCCTTACATCTCCTCCCTCATTTCTGTCTATCAGCCTAACAGACCACTGCGCTCTGCAAATGACTTTCGGTTAACCTCTGCACTAATCCGTACCTCCCACTCCCGACTCCAAGACTTCTCCCGTGCTGCGCCAATCCTCTGGAATGCTCTACCCCAAGATATTAGGACCATCCATAATTTGCATAGTTTTAGGCGCTCGCTCAAAACACATTTGTTCAGAGCGGCCTATCACGTTCACTAATCAAAGTTATGTTATGTTTGTGTGTAGCCCATTCACGATCCCCATCTATTCCCCAACCCCTGAAGATGGCTGGACCATGATTGTAAATACATCATTGTAAATACACACCTGTACTTTGTATCTCCCCCACCTCATTGTAGATTGTAAGCTCTCACAAGCAGGGTCGTCTTATTTTGCTTTAATTATTGTATTGTTAACGTTGTTACTTATGACTTTTGTGTTTGAAACTGTTAAACTGTAAAGCGCTGCGGAATATGTTGGCGCTATATAAATAAAGATTATTATTATTATTATTATTATTAAACGCAGATATGCCAGGCATAAGATACTAGTGATATTCATGCGTTTTTGGGTGGAGTTAGCTTGGGGAAATAGGATGGCATCCATTGCATCTATATAGGTTTTACTGCCATCTAGTGGCAGCTGTAACGAATATCACTGAAGCATTTTTTCTTTTTCTTTCAGCTGGTCTTCAGCTACTTTATGCATGCTTGTTTTCATGAATTAACACTGTTTTTTTCCATACAGTTTTGGCCAGTTTTTTTTTTCTTTCCCATGCAGCATGCTGCCTTTGGCCAGACCGGAATATATGCCATACATATGTAGAGTATTAGATGTGATTTAACCCCTTAGCTATCACTATATGGAGTGGGCTCACAAGCTACATTACATAGCCGGCACCCGAGTAAAAGCTGGTTTGACACATCATTGTCAAAAAAAAAAAATTTTCTCCCTAGTTTGCTGGACCCATTTTTAGTCTGTGTCCATTTTCATAATTCTTGTTGCATCTCTCTTCTTCTAATCTGAAATGTCTTATCTGCTCCTGCATTTGAAAACGGGAAATATATATGCAGTACATGGATAAAATCTGTGTGCCCAAAGACATGAGAAAAGTCACATTCAACAGCACACTTAACGAAAAAAAAAAAAAGTGAAAGGGCCCTTACTAACTCTAACTGCATCAGTTAACCCCTTCGCCCCAAAGCCTGTTTTCACCTGACTGGGCCAATTTTTCCAATTCTGACCACTGTCACTTTATCACGGATCCCGGTGATTTTGAGATTTTCTCGTGAAATATTGTACTTCATTATAGTGGTGACATTTGTTTGATTTGACTTGCATTTATTTGTGGGTAAAAAAAAAAAAAACAAAACAAATTTTGCAAAAATTTTGCAATTTTCAAACTTTTATCTTTTATGCCCTTAACCCCTTCATGACCTTGGGAGGGCTAATTTTTTGCAGGACAAGTTGTACTTTTGAACGACATCATTGGTTTTAGCATGTCGTGTACTAGAAAACGGGAAAAAAAATTCCATGTGCGGTGAAATTGCAAAAAAAGTGCAGTCCCACACTGTTTGGCTTTTTTGCTATGTTCACTAAATGCGAAAACTGACCTGCCATTATGATTCTCCAGGTCAGTACGAGTTCATAGACACCTAACATGACTAGGTTATTTTTTACCTAAGTGGTGAAAAAAAATTCCAAACTTAGCTAAAAAAAAATAAAAAAAATTGCGCCATTTTCCGATACTCGTAGCGTCTCCATTTTTCATGATCTGGGGTCGGTTGAGGGCTTATTTTATGTGTGCCGAGATGACGTTTTTAATTATAGCATTTTGGTGCAGATACGTTTTTTTGATCGCCTGTTATTGCATTTTAATGCAATGTCACAGCGACCAAAAAAACGTATTTCTGGTGTTTCGAATTTTTTTTCTTGCTACGCCATTTAGCGATCAGGTTAATGCTTTTTTTTTAATTGATAGATCGGGCGATTCTGAACGATGCAATACCAAATATGTGTAGATTTGTTTTTTTTGTTTTTTTTTATTGATTTATTTTGATTGGGGCGAAAGGGGGGTGATTTAAACTTTTATATATTTTTTTTTTTTTTTTTTTTACTTTTGCCATGCTTCAATAGTCTACATGGGAGGCTAGAAGAAGGCACAGCACGATCACCTCTGCTACATAGCAGCGATCTGCTGTTCGCTGCTATGTAGCAGAAAATCAGGTGTGCTGTGAGCGCCGACCACAGGGTGGCGCTCACAGCTGCCGGGGATCAGTAACCATAGTGGTCTCAAGGACCTCCTATGGTTACAATACTGAAGCATCGCCGACCTCCGATCATGTGACGGGGGTCGGCGATGCCGTCATTTCCGGCCGCCCGGCCGCATGCGGTAGTTAAATGCCGCTGTCTGCGTTTGACAGAGGCATTTAACTAGCTAATAGGCGTGGGCAGATCGCGATTCTGCCCGCGCCTTTTACGGGCACATGTCAGCTGTTCAAAACAGCTGACATGTCCCGGCTTTGATGCGGGGCTTCTGATCTCGGACGTACTATCCCGTCCGAGGTCAGAAAGGGGTTAAATCAGAGAGTCATATCGCACAAAAGTTAATAACATTTCCCACATCTCTACTTTTCATCAGCACAATTTTTGAAAGATATATTTTTTCTTTTGTTAGGAAGTTATAAGTGATCATGGTTGACCAGTGAATTCTCATTTTTACAACAAAATTTGCAAAAATCATTTTTTTAGGGACCATCTCACATTTGAAATGACTTTGAGGGGTCTATATGACAGAAAAAACCCCAAAGTGACACCTTTCTTAAGGCCCCTTCACATTTAGCGACGCTGCAGCGATACCGACAACGATCCGGATCGCTGCAGCGTCGCTGTTTGGTCGCTGGAGAGCTGTCACACAGACCGCTCTCCAGCGACCAACGATGCCGGTAACCAGGGTAAACATCGGGTAACTAAGCGCAGGGCCGCGCTTAGTAACCCGATGTTTACCCTGGTTACCATGCTAAAAGTAAAAAAAAACAAACAGTACATACTTACCTACCGCTGTCTGTTCTCCAGCGCTGCGCTCTGCTTCTCTGCTCTCCTCCTGTACTGTCTGGGAGCCGGAAAGCAGAGCGGTGACGTCACCGCTCTGCTTTCCGGCTCACAGACAGTACAGGAGGAGTGCAGAGCACAGCGCTGGAGGACAGACAGCTGTAGGTAAGTATGTTCTGTTTGTTTTTTTTTACTTTTAGCATGGTAACCAGGGTAAACATCGGGTTACTAAGCGCGGCCCTGCGCTTAGTTACCCGATGTTTACCCTGGTTACCAGTGAAGACATCGCTGGATCGGTGTCACACACGCCGATCCAGCGATGTCTCCAGGGAGTCCAGCGACGAAATAAAGTTCTGGACTTTATTCAGCGACCAACGATCTCCCAGCAGGGGCCTGATCGTTGGTCGCTGTCACACATAACGATTTCATTAACGATATCGTTGCTATGTCACAAATAGCAACGATATTGTTAACAATATCGTTATGTGTGAAGGTACCTTAAGAGCGAGATTTTTTTCTGCATGTGACTTGATTTCAGCCCAGACTACCCCTTTAACATCTATAGTATTTTGCTACATCTTGCTGGGACTGTTGGGTAGGTTGAGGGGGTTTATTTTTGACTGGGCAAATTAGGCTTTTTTGGAACTACTTAAAAATAAAAGGGACCTTACATAAATGGAAATTAGGAGGCAATGTGATAACTGAGGTAGTAGATAGGAGAGGGCTGAAACTAGCCACACATGAGAACTGTTGGCTGAACATGTTTGGCAGACTTTCTCCCAACTCCCCCATACACAAGGATGGGGTGGGGGTTAAAGAGAAGGTCCTTGGATGAGGGGTCAGTTAACATATTGGGCACCCTAATAATAATTTTATTTATATAGCGCCAACATATTTTGCAGCGCTATGCAATTATGAAGGGGATTTGTACAGACAATAGACATTACAGCATAACAATAATCACAGTTTAGTACAAATACCAAGAGGAATGAGGGCCCTGCTCGCAAGCCAATATCCCTGCAACAGAGATGTGAAATGGGAGATAGCCAATTTTTACACCCCAAAAGTGGTTAAAGGTCTTAAGGCTCAGATGCAAATACTTTGAGACTTAATTTACGTTTCAATTAAGTGATACTTTCCTTTGCTCCTGATTTTACACAGAAACACTGCCCCATAATAAATCGTAAAAACAAGTCAGCCCGGTTCTACTACATGCTGCTTATGTGTTGTAGCCAAAGTTGTGTGCCACAAATTTAATACATTTACTAAAGTAGAAATCTGACATTTCCCTCTCCGTGGGTGGCACCATAATAACACCCCGGCAGCAGGCGCGTTGTCTGGGTGTTATGTTTGACTCCGATCTCTCCTTCACCTCCCATATACAATCTCTTGCCCGCTCGTGCCGCTTACACCTAAAGAACATCTCTAGAATCCGCCCTTTTCTCACCATGGAGACAGCTAAAACCCTCACGGTCGCCCTGATCCACTCCCGCCTGGACTACTGTAATGCTCTATTAATTGGCCTCCCCCTCACTCGACTTTCCCCTCTCCAGTCCATCCTTAATGCAGCAGCCAGGGTCGTCCATCTGGCTAATCGTTACTCGGACGCGTCCGCTCTTCGCCAGTCGTTACACTGGCTGCCCATTCATTACAGGATACAATTCAAAGTACTTGTTCTCACCCACAAAGCTCTCCACAGTGCGGCACCCCCTTACATCTCCTCCCTCATTTCTGTCTATCAGCCTAACAGACCACTGCGCTCTGCAAATGACTTTCGGTTAACCTCTGCACTAATCCGTACCTCCCACTCCCGACTCCAAGACTTCTCCCGTGCTGCGCCAATCCTCTGGAATGCTCTACCCCAAGATATTAGGACCATCCATAATTTGCATAGTTTTAGGCGCTCGCTCAAAACACATTTGTTCAGAGCGGCCTATCACGTTCACTAATCAAAGTTATGTTATGTTTGTGTGTAGCCCATTCACGATCCCCATCTATTCCCCAACCCCTGAAGATGGCTGGACCATGATTGTAAATACATCATTGTAAATACACACCTGTACTTTGTATCTCCCCCACCTCATTGTAGATTGTAAGCTCTCACAAGCAGGGTCGTCTTATTTTGCTTTAATTATTGTATTGTTAACGTTGTTACTTATGACTTTTGTGTTTGAAACTGTTAAACTGTAAAGCGCTGCGGAATATGTTGGCGCTATATAAATAAAGATTATTATTATTATTATTATTATTAAACGCAGATATGCCAGGCATAAGATACTAGTGATATTCATGCGTTTTTGGGTGGAGTTAGCTTGGGGAAATAGGATGGCATCCATTGCATCTATATAGGTTTTACTGCCATCTAGTGGCAGCTGTAACGAATATCACTGAAGCATTTTTTCTTTTTCTTTCAGCTGGTCTTCAGCTACTTTATGCATGCTTGTTTTCATGAATTAACACTGTTTTTTTCCATACAGTTTTGGCCAGTTTTTTTTTTCTTTCCCATGCAGCATGCTGCCTTTGGCCAGACCGGAATATATGCCATACATATGTAGAGTATTAGATGTGATTTAACCCCTTAGCTATCACTATATGGAGTGGGCTCACAAGCTACATTACATAGCCGGCACCCGAGTAAAAGCTGGTTTGACACATCATTGTCAAAAAAAAAAAATTTTCTCCCTAGTTTGCTGGACCCATTTTTAGTCTGTGTCCATTTTCATAATTCTTGTTGCATCTCTCTTCTTCTAATCTGAAATGTCTTATCTGCTCCTGCATTTGAAAACGGGAAATATATATGCAGTACATGGATAAAATCTGTGTGCCCAAAGACATGAGAAAAGTCACATTCAACAGCACACTTAACGAAAAAAAAAAAAAGTGAAAGGGCCCTTACTAACTCTAACTGCATCAGTTAACCCCTTCGCCCCAAAGCCTGTTTTCACCTGACTGGGCCAATTTTTCCAATTCTGACCACTGTCACTTTATCACGGATCCCGGTGATTTTGAGATTTTCTCGTGAAATATTGTACTTCATTATAGTGGTGACATTTGTTTGATTTGACTTGCATTTATTTGTGGGTAAAAAAAAAAAAAACAAAACAAATTTTGCAAAAATTTTGCAATTTTCAAACTTTTATCTTTTATGCCCTTAACCCCTTCATGACCTTGGGAGGGCTAATTTTTTGCAGGACAAGTTGTACTTTTGAACGACATCATTGGTTTTAGCATGTCGTGTACTAGAAAACGGGAAAAAAAATTCCATGTGCGGTGAAATTGCAAAAAAAGTGCAGTCCCACACTGTTTGGCTTTTTTGCTATGTTCACTAAATGCGAAAACTGACCTGCCATTATGATTCTCCAGGTCAGTACGAGTTCATAGACACCTAACATGACTAGGTTATTTTTTACCTAAGTGGTGAAAAAAAATTCCAAACTTAGCTAAAAAAAAATAAAAAAAATTGCGCCATTTTCCGATACTCGTAGCGTCTCCATTTTTCATGATCTGGGGTCGGTTGAGGGCTTATTTTATGTGTGCCGAGATGACGTTTTTAATTATAGCATTTTGGTGCAGATACGTTTTTTTGATCGCCTGTTATTGCATTTTAATGCAATGTCACAGCGACCAAAAAAACGTATTTCTGGTGTTTCGAATTTTTTTTCTTGCTACGCCATTTAGCGATCAGGTTAATGCTTTTTTTTTAATTGATAGATCGGGCGATTCTGAACGATGCAATACCAAATATGTGTAGATTTGTTTTTTTTGTTTTTTTTTATTGATTTATTTTGATTGGGGCGAAAGGGGGGTGATTTAAACTTTTATATATTTTTTTTTTTTTTTTTTTTACTTTTGCCATGCTTCAATAGTCTACATGGGAGGCTAGAAGAAGGCACAGCACGATCACCTCTGCTACATAGCAGCGATCTGCTGTTCGCTGCTATGTAGCAGAAAATCAGGTGTGCTGTGAGCGCCGACCACAGGGTGGCGCTCACAGCTGCCGGGGATCAGTAACCATAGTGGTCTCAAGGACCTCCTATGGTTACAATACTGAAGCATCGCCGACCTCCGATCATGTGACGGGGGTCGGCGATGCCGTCATTTCCGGCCGCCCGGCCGCATGCGGTAGTTAAATGCCGCTGTCTGCGTTTGACAGAGGCATTTAACTAGCTAATAGGCGTGGGCAGATCGCGATTCTGCCCGCGCCTTTTACGGGCACATGTCAGCTGTTCAAAACAGCTGACATGTCCCGGCTTTGATGCGGGGCTTCTGATCTCGGACGTACTATCCCGTCCGAGGTCAGAAAGGGGTTAAATCAGAGAGTCATATCGCACAAAAGTTAATAACATTTCCCACATCTCTACTTTTCATCAGCACAATTTTTGAAAGATATATTTTTTCTTTTGTTAGGAAGTTATAAGTGATCATGGTTGACCAGTGAATTCTCATTTTTACAACAAAATTTGCAAAAATCATTTTTTTAGGGACCATCTCACATTTGAAATGACTTTGAGGGGTCTATATGACAGAAAAAACCCCAAAGTGACACCTTTCTTAAGGCCCCTTCACATTTAGCGACGCTGCAGCGATACCGACAACGATCCGGATCGCTGCAGCGTCGCTGTTTGGTCGCTGGAGAGCTGTCACACAGACCGCTCTCCAGCGACCAACGATGCCGGTAACCAGGGTAAACATCGGGTAACTAAGCGCAGGGCCGCGCTTAGTAACCCGATGTTTACCCTGGTTACCATGCTAAAAGTAAAAAAAAACAAACACTACATACTTACCTACCGCTGTCTGTCCTCCAGCGCTGCGCTCTGCTTCTCTGCTCTCCTCCTGTACTGTCTGGGAGCCGGAAAGCAGAGCGGTGACGTCACCGCTCTGCTTTCCGGCTCACAGACAGTACAGGAGGAGTGCAGAGCACAGCGCTGGAGGACAGACAGCGGTAGGTAAGTATGTAGTGTTTGTTTTTTTTTACTTTTAGCATGGTAACCAGGGTAAACATCGGGTTACTAAGCGCGGCCCTGCGCTTAGTTACCCGATGTTTACCCTGGTTACCAGTGAAGACATCGCTGGATCGGTGTCACACACACCGATCCAGCGATGTCCACGGGAGATCCAGCGACGAAATAAAGTTCTGGACTTTGTTCAGCGACCAACGATCTCCCAGCAGGGGCCTGATCGTTGGTCGCTGTCACACATAGCGATTTTATTAACGATATCGTTGCTACGTCACAAAAAGCAACGATATCGTTAACAATATCGTTATGTGTGAAGGTACCTTTAAAACTGCACCCCTCAAGGTGCTCAAAACCACATTCAAGAAGTTTATTAACCCTTCAGATGCTTCACAGGAATGTTTGGAATGTGGAAAGAAAAAATAAACATTTACTTCTTTCACAAATTTTCCTTTAGAACTATTTATTTATTTTTTTTTACTTTTTACTTTCACAAGGGTAACAGGAGAAAATGGACCATACAATTTGTTGTGCTGTTTCTCCTGAGCATGTCAATACCCCATATGTGGGGGAAATCTACTGTTTGGGCACACGGCAGGACTCTGAAAGGAAGGAGCGCCATTTCACTTTTTGAATGTAAAATTTGCTGGCATAATTGGCGTACGCCATGTCATGTTTGCAGAGCCCCTGATGTGCCTAAACAGTGGAAACCCCCACAAGTGACACCATTTTGGAAACTAGACCCTTTAAGGAATTTATCTGGTTGTGCATTGTACACCTTGAACCCACAGATGCTTCAAAGAAGTTTATAGTGTAGAACCATGAAAAAAAAATCAAATTTTTCCCAGATAAATATTTTTTTTTTAGCTCCAAATTTTGCATTTTCATAAAGCTAAAAGGAGAAGTTGCTGCATACAACTTGTGCAATTTATCCTGAGTGTGCAGATACCCAATATGTAGAGGAAAACAGCTGTCTGTACACACGGCAGGTCTTGGAAGGAAAGTTAAATTTGCTGGAAGAATTAGCGAATACCATCTTGTGTTTGGAGAGCCCCTGATGTGCCTAAAAAGTGGAAACCCCCACAAATGACACCATTTTGGAAACTAGACCTCTTTGGGAATCTATCTAGATGTGTATTGAACCCCCAGGTGCTTCACAGAAGTTTATAACGTAGAACAGTGAAAAAAAAATCTTAATTTTCCTGCAAAAATCTTTTTCTGCTCCAAGTTTTGTATTTTCACAAGGGTAACTAGAAAATTAACCCTAAAAATTGTGCAATTTTTTCCTGAGTTCACAGATAACCCATATGTGGTCGGAAACTACTTTTGAGGCACAAGAAACACCGAATAATATCCCTAAAAAAGGGGTCATGAAGGAAAATACATGATCAAAACCAAAAAAAGCCTTCACAGAAAGACCAACAAATAAAGAGTATAATCTTTATTAAATAACACATAAAAAAAAACATAAAAAAACATACAAGTACTGGGACAGTAACCACTGATGCAGGAAGGAACACGGTGGGACCCACATATAGACCAGCCTCACAGAAACAGTATAGCAGTGGCTGCGGTAAATTTAATCATAAATGGTACATCCATATGCTACAATAGTACATAAGTAGAAAATACTACCTCTATTACAAAGTGTAACTAAACGTATATAGAGACAACAACTTGCAGGGTAATGCTGTAACATATGAGACATAGACATAAGGCAGCCTAACAGTACATATAAGCAATACTGCAGAAGTAAAGGTATAATTACCAGGAGGAGGAACCGGGGGACCCACCACACCCGACGCGCGTTTCGCAATGAAATGCTTCGTCCAGGGGTGGTTTGGGTACTGGCCAGAATGGGGTTAAATAGTGGTCATGACCAATCGGATCGGGGAAGTGAGACACGCATAATGATATCACCTGTGGTGGAGTCTTAGGGAAGCCGGATATTGCTAAAAACGGCAGTGCAAAAGTGAAAGTAAAAAAGGCCGGAATTGACGTAACTTGCGCGTGCGCACTACGGCTAAAGGGCCGTTACCATGGCAACAGTATCACAGATAGAAAATGAAAATAAATATAACATAGACATAAAAATAAAGAATGAATACAAGGACAATAAAGGAAAAATGAACACCAGACGCCAAAGAAGCAAGCGATGGAGATCTGTAAGGAGTGGGTGCGTGCGCAATGATACCATGGAAACTAACAACGCGATACTGCCCAATGGTACGAGAGAAGCGTAAGCGGCGCATGCGCATTGAAGTAAATGAACCATTACATCAGAAGAAAAGGAACGTATGCAGTACGGGTGCGTGCGCAACGGAACCATGGAAACCAACAACGCGATACTACCCAATGGTACAAAAAAAGTGTAGACGACGCATGCGCATTAAAGTAACTAGTGCATAAAGAAGAAATTAAATATGGCCGAGATTGACAAAGTGCGTACGTGCATGTAGAGAAACCATGGTAATGACAAAGCTGCAATAAATAGAAAGCAGTGTTAAAAGGACAATGTACACACATATACCATAGAAGCGCCGAAAAATACAGGGCACATAAATATAAAGAAAAATAATAAAAGCGCCAATATCAGGAATGTGTACTTCAGAGGGAGTAACACTAAAGCTGAGACGCATGTGTAAAACTACATAAGAATAATAGTGATTAGTGAGGTGCCATACTCGCAACAAATAAGAACCTGATGGGCGTAAAAAATGGTAGTGACAACGCGACCATAAAGCAGCATCAAAGTGCAGATAAAATCGCAGTGCAAATATGCAAATAATAAAGTGCAAAATGTGGACAAAATTGTAAACGGTTATATACACAAACAATATGTTATATAAAAACCTGCATGAAGTGGATCAGAACGCGGTGATAACACCAATAGACAAGTGCATATAAAAGGATATTATAAATACTAATATAAAATCAGACATATAACACACATATGCAAGAAAGAACATATAATCCACGATAAGCGACAGAAATATTTAACCGGCTCCAAGCATAGGTACTGGTTTATAATATGTCCAAAAGCCTAGGAAGGAAAATAGAGACACCTAACCATAAAGATAAGAGCAATGCATAGATCCCGGTCATGACACCTAGAAAATAAGAAAATAATAAAATGAATAAAAACACCACAAAACATAAACTTTATTAAAAACAGCCAGATTAAAAACACAGCCAGAAAAAAGCACAAATAAACTACAAGGTTACCAGATAAGTACTATGTTTCAAACAGGTAGAAAAGGCACAAAACTATTGTAATCGTTGAGACCATGGGGTACAATAGTGTTGAGTCTATGTATCCACCTGGTTTCTCTTTGTGCCAAAAGCCTCTTCCAATTACCTCCACGAGGGCCAATGAATACCCGATCAATGCCACGGATCGACAGACCAGTAGGGTCGCAATTGTGGTAGATCTTGAAGTGACGTGATATTGGTTTTAGCTTGTGAACATCATCCTCACTGGACGCATTCCCAATATCAAGGACATGTTCACGTATCCTACGGCGAAATTCTCGTGACGTCATCCCAACATATTTGAGGCCACACGGGCATGTGGCGTGGTAGATGACTGCCTTGGTGGTGCAAGTAATAGTGTTGGTGATCTTAAAAACCCTAGCGTTAGACGAATTTGAAAATTCTGTTTCACAAACATTTTTGCAAGCCACACATTTGCCACACCGGGTACAACCCCACTTTGGACCTTTGGAGCCAAAAATGAACTTCTGGTTTGGGCCTTTATGATAACTATGGACGAGAAGGTCTTTGAGATTCTGAGATCTCCTGAAGGTGACAGATGGAGTATTGCCAATAAATTTAGAAATTGTCTCATCCAATTGTAAAATATGCCAATATTTGGACATAATTTTGAGGCACAATGCAAAGCTCAGAAGGAAAGTAGCGCCATATTACAGTGCACTGGTTTGAAGGTGCCATGTCATATTGGCAGAGCCCATGAGGTGCCAGAACAACAGAACCCCCCCCCACCCCTATAAGTGACCTCAATTTACAAACTAAACCTCTCAAAGAATTCATCTAGGGGTGCAGTGATTATATGGACACCACAGGTGTCACAGAATTTTATACCATTGGGCAGTGAAGAGAAAATTATTTACATTTTTTCAACCAAAAATGTGTTGGTCCCAAATTTTACATTTTCATGCTGGGAAAACGGTAAAAATAGCACCATAATTTCTTACAATTTCAGCTGAATGTTGAAATACCCCATATATGGCTGTGCAGTACAACTTAGCCATGCGAAGAGACTCTGGAGGGATCCTGGAGCGCAGATTTTCCTAAAACAGTTTGCAGACTCCATATACAGAGCCCCAAAGTGCTAGAAAAGCAGAATCCCCCCCCCCCTCAAGTGACCTCATTATGGAAATTATCTCTTTGGAAATTTATCTACAGGTGTACTGACTCTGGTAAACACCCATGGAGTCAAAATAAACAAGCAGCAGTGGATGTTGCTGAGTGAAAATTGGAAACTGCCATTGTAGTGACCAGTACATTAAAACCTAGCCCGTGCTTCTGGAGACACACACCTGTAAATTAGGTAGCACGGTGGCTCAGTGGTTAACACTACAACCTTACAGCACTGGAGTCCTGGGTTCAAATCCCACCAAGGACAACATCTGTAAGGAGTTTGTATGTTCTCCCTGTGTTTGCGTGGGTATCCTCCTGGTATTCCGGTTTCCTCCAACATTCCAAAGACATACTGATAGGGAATTTAGATTGTGAGCCCCATTGGTGACAGCGATGATAATGTGTGTTAGCGCTATATAAAAAATAAAGATTATAAGGTGGGCTCTCATCACTACAGAAATGCCAAACATGTGGGTGCTAAATGTGGCTTAGGCACACTGGGGCTCATAAGGGAGGGGGGCTTTTGGATTTGAGTGTGTAGAATTTGCTGAATTTCTTTTGGGGGGCAAGGAGCCATTTTGCTTTCCCAGAGCCTTTATGCTACCAGTAACGTGGAAGCCCTTATATTTCCGTTAACAGATGGCAGACCTAAATGAGGGCTTGTTTTTTTTGTTTGTGGATTGAGTTGAAGTTTTTATTGGTAACATTTTACATAACATTTATGATCACATTTATCTTGCGCTCTATGATGAGCACTTACTTTGGGGTTTCCATCTAAATCTGAGTGACGTGACAGATGAAATCCCCGATGGATCCATTCACTATAATGAGGCAGTAGAGTCACTCTGGACTCGGTCTGGCCTCTGTTCAGCGGTGTCCTTCTTCTCAGAAGTGCAGAAAACTGTGGCCGACGGCACTTTTATACAATCCTAAAAAGATGCACACTGCCGGATCATAGGTCAGACGGCATCCACAGTGCCTCCATCTGCCTCATTATAGGGAATCTTCCAACGGGGGTTCTGTCTGAATCACGTATTTCAGAGATTTACACGGAAACCCCAGTATAAGCGTAGAGTGCAGGATAAATGTGTGCCAAGGCTTACACTAAAAGACTTTTTTTGTTTTTTAGAAAACTAGTCTTTGCATCACCATATTTTGAGAGCTATAATTTTTCCATATTTCAGATAAGTCATGTGATGGCTTGTTTTTTTGCGGGATGAGCTGACGTTTTTACTAATACCATTTTGGGTACATGACCATTTTTGATCACTCTCTAATATAACCCTATACAAATAAATAGAATAGAGCTGGTTATGTTGGTTACAAGAACATGAAACCCTGGCAGACATTCTGGATAATTGCGCATATGTAGTCACATTTTACGCTTTGGCCTCCTTTCCAGTAGTGGCAGGGTCATCCTTTATTTAGATGGACACAGAAGCATGGTAGACTGTGCTTTAGATGGAGACCTTGACATAGTGCTCGTCATAAAGCACTGTATAAATGAGAACCTAGCCTACGTGATACCTGGTATAATCTGTTTTTGCTTTTAGTTCAGCAATTTGAGCACCCAAACCCTGGTGCTCTGTTGCACTATATACCCTGTAAAGCAAGTAGGTTTCAACACCTGAAATAGCTGGTTATAATGGCAATTGTGAATCCTCTCTTTAAATTTTTAAATGTTTTTGGGTGGAAATGCTAATGTTGAGTTATTTTCTTTTGCTTAGTGAAGTGAAGAGAGAAAAGAGGGTTCCCTCTCCAGATGTTATAGTTTTGTCTGATAATGAACCTTCAAGTCCACGGATGAATGGCTTAACAAGGCCACAGGAGCCCACTTCAGAAACTTTTTTGGTAAGAACATGACCCTTTGTATGTATTCTCCAGTTAACATAATTTAGCTCTTCTGTAATTGTTTTGATATGAGATCATTGTTCTGAATTCACTGTAACTTAATGAGGACATTTTAAACGGAACTTGTCAGAACAAAAACACTGTTCACCTGTCATATAGGGATATCTGTTGAATATGGTGTTAGATGATCTAGCCTGTATACAAATAGATTTCCCTATATGACATCTGAAGTGTTTTTTTTTTTTTGTTTTTTGTTTTTTTTCCCTTGCTGACCAGTTCCCTTTTAAAAGGAATCTCAGCAGGATTGTGCACAGTAACCTATAGACAGTGTCAGGTAGGTGCCATTATACTGATTTTATAATGATGCCTTGGTTGATAAAATCAGTCTTGTGGTTGTTGTTTAATTTTTTTTTTTTAGTTAATTATATGCTGGTGTCTGTGGCTCCTGCGCTGCAGCATAATTAATTGCATGTGTACTGTGTTTGTAATTAATGTGGTTGAGGTTCTCCTGATATTAAAAAAAAAAAAAAAAAAAAAAAAATGGTGCCTGATTCGCCAGTCTTCACTATGAATAAATCAGAGCACCACATGAAGACCCCCCACAGGCCGCCCCGGAGCACGAGCATATCATTAACTCAAAACTGAAAATGAATATTAAACAACCACAAGACTGATTTCATCAACCAAGGTAACATTATAAGCAGTATATCGGCGCCGACCTGACACTGTCTGTAGGTTACTGTGCACAATCCTGCTGATAGGTTCCCTTTAGCCCCTTGTTGACCCAGCCAATTTTGACCAGCCATATTTTTCATTTCTGACCACTATCACTTTGAGGTAATTACTCTAGAACGGTTCATCGGATGCCACTGATCCAGACACTGTGTTTTTTTTTTTAATGTTTTTTGTGTGAGACATATTGTACTTCATGATGGTGGTAAAAATTTGTTCGCTATGACCTGTGTGAATATCGGAAATGTGGCAAAAACTTCTCAATTTTTCAAACTTTTAACTTTCTGATTTAAGAGAAAAAATATTGTTACATAAAATAGTTAATAACACTCTCTCATGTCTACTTTACATCTGCATCATTTTTATTTAAGAGGTTAGGGTTAAAATTCAACAAGCGATTTCTCCATTTCAACAAAATTTACAAAACCATTTTTTTTAGGGACCACATTACATTTGAAGTGACTTTAAAGGGCCTATATAACCGAAAATACCCCAAAATGACACCATTCTAAAATACTACACACCTCAAAGGCCTCAAAACCACATTCAAGAAGTTTATTAACAGGTACTTCACAGGAACTGAAGCATTGTGGAAAGAAAAAATGAACTTTTAACTTTTTTTTTCACAAAAATGTTACGTTCGTCCCAAATTTAGTTTCACAAGGATAACAGGACAAAGTGGACCCTAAAATTTGTTGTGCAATTTCTCCTAAGTATGCCGATACCCCATATGTGGGGCAATAATACTACTTGGTCGCAGAGCTTGGAAGGGAAGTGGCACCGTTTGACTTTTTGAACGCACAAAAATGGCTGGAATAGAGTGGAGAGCATGTCGTGTTTGGAGACCCCCCTGATGTCCCTAAACAGTGGAAACCCCCCACAAGTGACCCTATTTTGTGAACTAGACCCCTCAAGGAATGTATCTAGATGTGTGGTGAGCACCTTGAACCCACCAGGTGCTTCAGAGAATTTTATAACGTAGAATGTACTTTTAGCGACAAATTTTAATTTTCACAATACGCTCACTATCTGAAACGCAACCTCTCCAAAACTGAACAACTTCTGCTCCCACCATCTACTAACCTCCCTAAACCTGATGTTTCCATCTCCGTGGGTGGCACCATAACACCATGACAGCAGGTGCTCTGTCTGGGTGTTATCTTTGACTCCGATCTCTCCTTCATATCCCATATACAATCACTTGCCCGCTCGTGTCGTTTACACCTAAAGAACATCTCTATAATCCGCCCTTTTCTCACCATGGAAAAAAACAAAAACCCTCACTGTCTCCCTGTTCCACTCCCACCTGGACTACTGCAACGCTCTATTAATTGGCCTCCCCCTCACTCGACTTTCCCCTCTCCAGTCTATCCTTAATGCATCAGCCAAGGTCCTCTATCTATCTAATTGTTACTTGGACGCGTCCGCTCTTCGCCAGTCGTTACACTGTCTGCTTATTCATTATAGAATCCAATTCAAAGTACTTGTCTTCACCCACAAAGCTCTCCACAGTGCAGCACCCCCTTACATCTCCTCCCTCATTTCTGTCTATCGGCCTAGCTGACCGCTGCGCTCTGCAAATGACTTTCGACTAACCTCTGCACTAATCCGTACCTCCCACTCCCGACTACAAGACTTCTCCCGCGCTGCAACAATCCTCTGGCATGCTCTACCCCAAGATGTTAGGACCATCCACAATTTGCTAAGTTTTAGGCGCTCACTCAAAACACATTTGTTCAGAGCAGCTTATCATGTTCCCTAATCAGTTATTTTGTTTGTGTGTAGCCCATTCACTACTTCATCTATCCCCCACCCCCTGAAGATGGTTGGACCATCATTGTAAATACATAATTGTAAATACACACCTGTACTTTGTATTTCCCCCACCTCATTGTAGATTGTAAGCTCTCACGAGCAGGGTCGTCTTATTGTGCTTTAATTATTGTATTGTTAACGTTGTTACTTATGACTGTTGTGTTTGAAACTGTTAGGCTATGTGCAGACGTAGGAAGGGTCCTCTGCGGGTTCTCCTGCAGCGGATTTGATAAATCTGCAGGGCAAAACCGCTGCGGTTATCCCTGCAGATTTATCACGGTTTGTCTTGCGGTTTCCGCTGCGGGTTTTACTCCTGCACTTGTTTTACTATTGATGCTGCATATGCAGCATCAATAGTAATGTTAAAAATAATTAAAAAATGGTTATACTCGCTCTCCGACGTCCCGATCTCCTCAGGGCTGCACGCGGCGGTCCGGTTCCAAAGATGCTATGCGAGAAGGACCTTCGTGACATCACGATCATGTGACCGCGACGTGATCGTAGGCCCTGCTCGCATGGCAACCCTGAGACAGGACGGCTGCGTGCAGCGCTGAGAGGTGAGTATGTCATTATTTTTTATTTTAATTCTTTTTTTTTTTTTTTTTTTTTTTTTTTAAACACAAATTTGGTTCCCGGGGCCTGGAGGAGAGTCTCCTCTCCTCCACCCCAGGAAGCATCCGCACATGATCCGCTTACTTCCCGCATGGTGGGCACAGCCCCATGCGGGAAGTAAGCGGATCAATGCATTCCTATGTGTGCAGAATCGTCGCGATTCTGCACAAAGTGACATGCTGCGGATTGTAAGCCGCTGCGTTCCCGCGTGTTTTTTTCCGCAGCATGTGCACAGCGTTTTCGGTTTCCCATAGGTTTACATTGAACTGTAAACTCATGGGAAACTGCTGCGGATCCGCAGCTGCAGAAACGCTGCGGATCCGCAGCAAAATCCACAACGTGTGCACATACCCTTAAACTGTAAAGTACTGTGGAATATGTTGGTGCTATATAAATAAAGATTATTATTTATTATTAATGGTAATAGGAGAAAATAGCCCCCAAAATTTGTACGCCAATATCTCATGTGGAGGAAAACTACTGTTTGGGCACTTAGCAGGGTTCGAAAAGGAAGGAATGATGTTTTGGCAAACAGACTGATGAATTGGTCTGCGGACGCCATGTCACGTTTGGAGAGCCCCTTGTGCCTAAACAGTGAAAATCCCCCAAAAGGTACCCCTTTTTGGAAACTACACCCTTCAAACATTTTATCCAGGGGAATACTAAGAATTTTATGCCCACAGGTACTATCCAGAATTTGGTAATGTTAGTCGCCATATTGAAAATTTTCATTTTTTTTTCATGAAAATGTTGTTTTGGCCCCAAATTTGTAATTTTCGCAATGGATAATAGTAGAAAATTGGCCCCATAATTTGTTGCGCTATTTGCTCCGAACGCGATAATGCCCCATATGTGGTCAAAAACTTCTGCTTGTGCACATGGCAGGGCTAGGAAAGGAGAGAACGCGATTTGCCTGGGAGAGATTGTGAATGTCATATTTGTATTTGAAGAGCCCCTGACATGTGAAAGCGGCAGAATCCCCCCTCCCCCCCCCCTCCACACACACACACAAGTGACCTCACTTTGAAAACTAGACACCTCAAGGAATTTAGGGGTATAGCGAGTATTTTAACCCCTTTCTGATATCAGACGTACTATCCCATCGAGGTGACCTGGGCCTGTATGACCAGCTACGGGATAGTACATCATATGCAATCAGCCGCTCTCACAGGGGGGACCGCGGCTGGGTGTCAGCTGATATCACAGCTGACATACGGCACTATATGCCAGGAGCAGTCACGGACCGCTCCCGCACTTTAACCCCCGGAACACTGCGATCAAGCAAGATCGCAGTGTTCTGCTGGTATAGGGAAGCATCAAGCACGTAGGTGGCTCCCTGCGTGCTTCCCTGAGACCCTCCGAACGGGATTTGGTCGCGTTGTTCTGAGGGTCTCCTCCTCCCTGCTGGCCCCCGGATCAAAGATGGCTGCAGGAACCTTCCGGGTCCTGCAGGGAGGTGGCTTCTCAGCGCCTGCTGAGAGCAGGACCTGAGAAGCCTCTTTCACTCCCTGTCACATCGCTGATCTGACAGTGCTCTGCAAAGGGTTAGATCAGCGATCTGACTTTATACAGTGATGTCTCACCTTGGGACAAAGTAAAAAAAAAATTATACTGTGTAAAAATATATATATAAAAAAAAAACCTAAGAAGAAAAAAAAATATTATTCCAATAAATACATTTCTTTATGTAAATAAATAAAACAAAAGTACACATTTAGTGCCCCGTGACCGTAACGACCCATCCTTTAAAACTGTCCCATTAGTTAACCCCTTCAATGAACACATTAAAAAAAATAAACAAAGCAAAAAACAATACTTTATCATCTACCGCTGAACAAAAAGTGGAATAACACGTGATCAAAAAGACAGATATAAATAAACATGGTACCGCTGAAAACGTCATCTTGTCCCACCATACAGCGCCATCAGCGGAAAAATAAGTTATAGCTCTCAGAATAAAGTGATGCAAAAACAATTATTTTTTCTACAAAAGTCTTTATTGTATAAAAGAGCCAAAACATTAAAAAATATAAATGAGGTAACGCTGTAATCGTACTAACCCAAAGAATAAAACTGCTTTAACAATTTTACCAAACGTGGAACAGTATAAACGCCGCCCCCCTCCCAAAAGAAATTCATGAATTGCTGGTTTTTGTTCATTATGCTTCCCAAAAATCGTAACAAAAAGCGATCAAAGAATGTCATGTGCCCGAAAATGGTACCAATAAAAAGTCAACTCGTCCCTCAAAAAGCAAGACCTCACATGACTGTGGGCCAAAATATGGAAAATTATAGCTCTCAAAATGTGGTGATGCAAAAACTAATTTTTGCAATAAAGCGTCTTTTAGCGTGTGACAGCTGCCAAACATATAAACCCGCTATAAATAGTAAATCAAACCCCCCTTTATCATCCCCTTAGTTAGGGAAAAATAATAAAATAAAAAATGTATTTATTTCCATTTTCCCGTTAGGGTAGGGGCTAAAGTTATGCTAAGTTCACATTGCGGTAAAGCAGCCTGTTCAACACATGCGTTAAACGGGCTGCGTTAACACAAGTGCCGAAATGTGATCGCGCTAGCGCAGATAGAGCTAGCAGATGCTTATATCTGCGCTAGTGGTGACAGACCCGGAAATGCTGCAGCCCGCATCCCAGGGTCCGTCACTCAATGACTGTACATCGTTAGCGCACGCCCATTTTGGGCGTGCACTAGCGATGCGTCCAAAATGGGGCTTAATGGCAGCTTTAACGAACTGCGTTATGCCGCGGTGTAACGCAGTCCGTCTAACGGACTGCCTATAATATAATGTGAACCCAGCCTGTGTTTGGTTTACGTTGAGGCTGGGATTAGGGTTAGGGGTGTGGTTACGCGTGTGGTTAGGTTTGGGATTAGGGTTAGGGGTATTTTTTTTTTTTTTTTTGGTGGGGGGAGTATAAAAATTTGGGGGCTAAAAAATCATTTTTGTGGAAATTTTTATTTATTTATTTTTTTTTTTTTTTTAATTATCACATGTCTACGTTCCAAAATGGTGTCACTTGTGGATGATTTCAATGTTTAGGCACATTAAGGGCTCTCCAAATGCGACATGGCGTCCGATCTCAATTCCATCCAGTTCTGCATTGAAAACGGTGCTCCTTCCCTTCTGAGCTCTGCCATGCGCCCAAACAGTGGTTTATTTCCACATATGGGGCATCTGCTTACTCAGGACAAATTGTACAACAACTTTTGGGGTCCAATTTCTCCTGTTACCCTTCGTAAAATAAAACAAATTGGATCTGAAATAAACATTTTGTGAGGGAAAAAGTTTTTTTTTTTTTTTTTTTTAAAGACCTTGAAGGGTGCAGATTTTAGAATGGTGTCACGTTTGGGCATTTTCTATCAAATAGACCCCTCAGTGACTTCAAATGTAATGTGGTCCCTAAAAAAAAAAAAAAAAAAAAAAAAAAAGTGTTGTAAAAATGAGAAATCGCTGGTCAAATTTAACCCTTATATCTTCCGAACCAAAAAAAATTGGTTCCAAAATTGTGCTGATGTAAAGTACACGTGGGAAATGTTACTTACCGTATATACTCGAGTATAAGCCGAGATTTTCAGCCCAAAATTTTGGGCTGAAAGTGCCCCTCTCGGCTTATACTCGAGTCAAGGAGGGGGAGAGGGCGCTGAGGCATACTTACCTAGTCCCAGCGATCTTGACGCTCCCCCTGCCGTCCCATGGTCTTCGGTGCTGCAGCTCTTCCCCTCTTCAGCGGTCACGTGGGACCGCTCATTAGAAAAATGAATAGGCGGCTCCACCTCCCATAGTGGTGGAGCCGCCTATTAATTTCTCTAATCAGCGGTGCCGGTGACCGCTGATAGAGAAAGAGGCTGCGGCACCGAAGACCAGCTGTGACAGGCAGAGTGAGCGTCAGGATCGCTGGGACTAGGTAAGTATGTAATATTCACCTGCCCGCGTTCCAGCCGCCGGGCGCCGCTCCATCTTCCCGGCTTCTGCGCTCTGACTGTTCAGGTCAGAGGGCGCGATGACGCATATAGTGTGCGCGGCGCCCTCTGCCTGATCAGTCAGAGCGGAGAGACGCCGGGACCGGACGCAGAGGAGCTGCAAGCAAGAGAGGCGAGTATGTGTTTTTTTTTATTGCAGCAGCAGCGGCGGCACAGATTTATGTGGAGCATCTATGGGACAAAATGAACGGTGCAGAGCACTGTATGGGGCAGAGCTATGGTACAAAATGAACGGTGCCGAGCATTGTATATGGGGCACAGATATGGGGCAATAATGAACGGTGCCGAGCAGTATATGGGGCACAGATATGGGGCAATAATGAACGGTGCAGAGCAGTATATGGGGCACAGATATGGGGCAATAATGAACGGTGCCGAGCACAGTATGGGGCACAGCTATGGGACAAAATGAACGGTGCAGAGCACTATATGGGGCACAGCTATGGGACAAAATGAACGGTGCAGAGCACTATATGGGGCACAGCTATGGGACAAAATGAACGGTGCCGAGCACAGTATGGGGCACAGCTATGGGACAAAATGAACGGTGCAGAGCACTATATGGGGCACAACTATGGGGAAATAATGATCTATTTTTATTTTTGAAATTCACCGGTAGCTGCTGCATTTCCACCCTAGGCTTATACTCAAGTCAATAAGTTTTCCCAGTTTTTTGTGGCAAAATTAGGGGGGTCGGCTTATACTCGGGTCGGCTTATACTCGAGTATATACGGTATGTATTTTGTGTGACCTATCTGTGATTTAAGGGCATGAAAATTAAAATTTGGAAAATTTTTTGCCTAATTTCCTTTTTTCTTTTCACAAATAAACGCAAGTCATATCAAAGACATTTTACCACTGTTATGAAGTACAATATGTCATGAAAAAACCGTGTCAGAATCACCGGGATCCGTTGAAATGTTCCAGAGTTATGACAGTGGTCAGAATTGTAAAAATTGGCCCAGTCAATGTGCAAACCACCATCGGGGGTAAAGGGGTTAAACCCATGGGTGCCTCACAGAATTTTATAACATTGAGATGTGGAAATATGAGATTTTAGTGGTAAAAAACGTAATTTTTGTATTTGCTGCAAATTTGTCAGGTACACAAAGGTTAATAAGTAAAACTAGACCCCACTATTTCTTGTGAAACGTCTCCACATATATCATCAGAAATTGCACTATTTGGCCTTTGGAGCACATATTTTGGTAGAATAGTATGCAGGCGACCTTTGCGGAGCCCCTGAAGTTGCCAAAACCACAAAATACCCCCTAAAGTGACCCCATTGTAGAAACTGTACCTCTCTATGAATTCATTTATCTATTTTGTAACATCCATGCCAGGCTCTCTTTCTGGAGAATTGCAAATATGCCAGTTTAGTGCCCCTGACTTGTGTGCCCATATAGTGTAGCGCCCCCATACCTTGTGCCCAGCTTCTGGTGGTACGCACCCGCAAATTAAGTGCCATTACAATAATGCCAAATCTGTGGCCGCTTCTTGTGGTTTAGGCGCAGTGGGGCTCAGAAGATTTGGGAGCACAGAATTCACTAGATTTTATTTGAGGGGGCACCGTCTTCACATCATCCCCTTTCCTGGATTGAAAGGTGGCTCTCTGCAAGCTTATATAGTAAGAGACATGGAGAAGCTGCCGGGGACCCACCTGTTCGACTAGTCTCCAGCACAGGTTGGTCCCTGGAGGCTTTTAATATAGGTTTATTTTCTCTGAAACACTGCCGTTTCGGAGCCAAACATACCTGGCTGAGATCATGCAGCCAGTGCCGCCTCATACATGCTGCCTGTGGATTGTGAAGCATGTATCATTTGTTTGGTTCCCTTTTTAAAACTCTGCATTGCACTTTTGTTCAGAATGTCTCACCATGTTTCTCCACAGTTAATACAGAGAAGCAGCCCTGAAGAAAGAGAGCGACTGATCAAGCAACTAAAAGAAGAATTACGGTTAGAAGAAGCTAAACTGGTGCTACTTAAAAAGCTCCGCCAGAGTCAGATCCAGAAAGAAACTGCGCCACAAAAGGTTAATGTAATTATCAGCCTTACATGAGGGCAGCTAAATAACATATTGGGTCAGATCTGTAATTGATCCCATTCAGAACTTAACCCATTATCTACCATTGTCCTTTTTTTGGGACGCCTAATCTTTTGCTTCTAGCAACTAAGATTTTATAATTTTTATAATTAGGTCCAATTTTTTGTGTTTGTAAAATGAATGTTTTCAAAGTAGGAAATCATGTCATTGTAATTTTTAATTGAATATTGGAACGCCCTTTTCTGAAAAATCCGTAAAATGAAAACTTGTAATTTGGCAAGTAATGGGTTAATCCCTTGAAAACCTGTGACGTGTATTTTTATGGTAGATTGTTGTATGGAACAGGCTTAGAAGTGGAGTCCGCTCCACACCAAGCAGATGACGGCTGTGTTATCCAGCTGACATCTGCATATAACAGCAGAGAGTGGGCTCTTACTGCTGCTGTGTCCCCCCCTCTTCGATTTAAAGACCGCTGTTGATTATGGTCAACAACCTTTAAATGTGCTGGTTGCCAATGTGCTACTACAGTGTCCAAATCCACCTACATCGTGACTGCAGGAGGAAGATGGCTTAACATGGCAGCTTGCTCCCAAAAGGCCACTGCCATTTTGTTTTGCGTTTTATGAAGCCCAGTCATAGAACGTTGCTGACTCTATAATGCAATGCATTACTATTGCAGTATAAGCGATCATACAATCGCAAAATGAAATCCTGAAAAAATACAAAGTTAAGAAATGATTTTAAAAAGGATACCGTAAATGTTTTTAAAAGTTATAATGTGGAGGGGTGTGTGCGTATGGTTTCTTGTGCCTTTGAAAGTTTGTTCAGAATATAAAATTATATAGCCCGTATGTTAAACATTGAATAAGAAAAATCAAGCAGCCAGAATTGCTGTTTTGTTGGTTGCCGTTTTTCTATACTCTTCCCCCACAAAATGCAATAGGTGATTAAAGAACAGTGTATGCACCCCAAAATAGAATCTATAAATGTTGGAATCCTGACAGGTTACTTTTACCTCCAAAATGAATGCCTTAAAAACAAAACCCCCTTTTTTCACCACTCGCCTTGTTTTTCAACACATTATGTGGTAGTGTATGGTGTGCTTCAAAATTTGAAAGTTAACCTGTCTAAAACAAGCCAACCAATGGCTATGTAAATGGAGAAATAGAATTTGTCTAGACAGATTAAAAAATGTGTAATAATAAGGTTAATAAATCCAGTATTATGTACATCATAAGAAACGTAAGACTGTCTACTGTAGTAATTTTTAGCATGTTCTTCTGGCAGGTACCATCTCGTATTGGTGGCACTGTTATTCCTCCTCCTCTAGTACGAGGTGGGCAACAGACACCAGGCAAGCAATCAACACAGATAGTTATGCCACCGCTTGTAAGAGGCGCACAGGTAAGGATGCTTTGCAGTGTGGTTTTCAAATTCATTTAAGTATTTTTTCCTCGTGATAATTGCCAGTGCTTTGAATGTAGTGTATTGGGCTGCTTCAAGATCTCTAAATATGATTTATGCAAAATAAGCATTGACCCAGTATTAATGTACTGTGAGGATTGCTAATTTGGCAGGTGAAAGTTCTTACCTGGCCTACTACTTTGTTCCACTCAGTTCTTGCAACTGATATTTGACTTTTTACCATAGCTACTCCATGTGAAGCTCCATTGAGACATCCATGATTTTTCATGTACGCAAAAAAAGTTTTTACCATCAAACCCTGATGACACTTTACTGACACAGACCAGTGTTTCATCCAGTGATTTTTCACGTGAGGAAAAATAAATGACAGCATTCCCTATACACTAAATTGTTGATCACGGACAGCACATTGATACCTCACTGATGCCGTCCTTGTGCGGGCTGTGATTTTCATGACCCCATACACTTGTATGAGTGATTTTCATTAGTGATGCGGATTTGAAAAAAAAAAAACCTCTCCTTGTATTTTTTTTTTTTGTATGCTAAAGAACACGGACATATGAGCAGTCCCATAAATTAGATTAGGTATATTTTCTATCCGTAAAAATCTTAGGTGGAACACATATGTGAAAAACTGACTTTTGAATGAGATATAAATGTAAGTTCTTGTTGGAGTCTGTGATGCGCTTGTAACATCTGAATATTTATAGTAGCTTTTGAATATTTGTTATTTCATTATGTTTCTTTGCCCCATGTGTCTGCTGTTTGTCTCTTTTTCAGATTATCTTTCCTGCTCACGTATTCACACTCTCTTTTCCTTCTTACCCCTCCCTCCCACCATCAGCCCATTTCTGTGTCTCCTCAGCAGTTGCACAGTATCAGGCAACATCCAAGTACAGGCCCACCTCCTTTACTACTTGCTCCTCGAGCATCAGTGCCTAGTGTGCAGATGCAAGGTCAGAGGATCATCCAACAGGGACTGATTCGTGTAGCTAACGTGGCAAATACAAGCCTGCTTGTCAACATACCACAGGTTGGTATATACAGAAACCTAAAGCAAATTTGAATTTTCAGTGCTCTAAGATACAAAGATGTTTTTGGTGTGTTTTTTTTTTTTTTTTTTAAAGATATAATTTTAGGGTGTTCTAGTAGGATAGCCGCATCATTACACACTTGGGGCTCTTTCACATGTCAGTGTTTCCGTTACGTGTGGTGACCGTTTTCACATGTTCCGGAGACACAAAACACGCTGACATGTCTGTTTTTTAACAGCACAACGGGCCCCAAAATGTCCCACACACGGATGACATACATGTTTAATTAGTAGCACACGTACTGACGCCTGGGAATCGGTGGTACTGTTCACGCTGTTCCCCAGTGCTGGGTGCTGAAGATGGCTCACATCATTGTCCCCTGCTCTCTCGGCTATCAATGCTAGCAGGGGACAATGTTGAGAGTTGCATTCAACTAATAACTGCAAGAGCAGGCAGCGGCTTTTGGGAGTATTCATCATCATCATCAGCAGCAGTAGCAGCCTGTGATGTAAATAAATGTAAAAAAAAAAAATGACGTGGGTTCCCCGGTTTTTTTTTTTTTGATAACCAACCAGGCAAAAGTGATAGCTGCGGGTTGCAACCTTAGCCTTAACAAGAATACAGGGATCCCCACGTCGTATGTTTGAATTAAATGATAATACAATACAGAGGTGACATCAACCCCACATGCTATAGGGCAAGTGGGAAGAGCCAGCCAAAGCACCAGAATTGGCGCATATAATACACGCACCTTCTCTGGGACGGCTGCGGGCTGTTATTTTTAGGGGGAAAGGGGGGGGGGGGGGGGAATACCCATGGTCCTTTTATTAGCCTTAGAATACCAGCCCCCAGCTGTCTGCCTTAGATGGACTGGTTGTCAAAAACAAGGGGGGGGGGACCCCGCACCATTTATTTTTTTTAATTATTTAAATAAATAGGCTGTGGGAACCCCTGTATTCTTGACTTGATAGCCAGCCTTGCTAAAGCTGAAAGCTGGGGGTTGCAGCCCACAGCTGTGTTTTCTCCTTCGCCTCATTGGGGGACACAAAACCATGGGTTATGCTGCTGTCTCTAGGAGGCTGACACTAAGCTGAGACAAAAAAAGGTTAGCTCCTCCCCTGCAGTATACACCCTCATGCTGGCTTCCAGAGACCCAGTTTAAGCTTAGTGTCCGTAGGAGGCACACTGATTTTTAATCCTCATGGATTTTCTTTTTTTTTTTTTTTTCATTTTCAATCTATTCCGGACGAAGGGGGCGACGGATTCTTCTAAGGTCCGATCTCCCCCGAACCAACAACAGGCGAGCACGGGAGTTTCACCTCACCGTATCCTCTCCTGCGACGTGGGAGCCACTGCCTGAGCTGACCTTTTTTGGGCGACGGTTTCTCCCCTAAAAGGGCCCCGATCTCCCCCTTTTTTATACAGACGAGCACTGGTGTTTTACCTCCAGTATCCTCCTCTGCAGCCAGGCCTTTTTATTGCCGGACATCTGCCCAGTGGTCCTATCCCCGTGGCGTCCGTGCAGACCACACTGCATCACCAATGCTCTGCGTGACTCAGGTGGTGGACGGTTCCTCTCCACCCCCCATCGGGGGCCGGTGGATAGAGGCTTCCCAACCCCTGCACCGTCCCTATTCCAAGGCACCCTCTCACCTCCAGATCAGGGTAAGTGTCCTGTGGGGGGATTGGGGGGGGTCGCCGGCGGTTCGGAGGGCTCCTCAAACTTCTGGCACATCGGCAGGCTGATACCGCTCATTGGGGGGTGGTGTCCCCGTTTTTTTCGGCTCTTGCGGCCGCGCGCCGGGCCGAGGCTGCAAATTTAGCCCCCGGCTTCGGCCTAGCCGCTGGTCGCCGCCGTTAGGCTCCGCCCACTCCTGCGCGTCACAGCGGCGCCGCCCCCCGGTCCTGGCGCTTCTCGCAGCCGCCGAGATCTCTCTCCTGATCTCGGCGGCCATCTTGGTCCCTCACTACAGCGCCGCAGCTCCTGCCTGTCGCACCTCCGGTGTGTCACAGTGGCCCACGTGCAGCCGGCTTTCACTTCTCAGAGGGGAATTCTTCGCAGTTCGTCTTCCCTGGACAGCGGGACACAGGACCGGGGTAAGGAGACATCGTTAGCTCTCCTCTGCAGCGCCGCTCTCTCAGGCTCGGTTACACTTTATAGACCCTGTGATTTTTTGCATTAGAATCATGTCGCAGTCAAGGTCTAAAAAATCCTCTAAGGTGCATACGACCTTTTTTTCTGCGTGTACCACCTGCCAGGCCCCACTTCCCAGGCCTCAAAGCTCTCCCCTCTGCTCTGCCTGCGATGCTCCATGTGCCCAGGAGCCCTCCACCGCCACCGACTCTGGCGTACCTAGTCCCCCCCCGTGGGTCGCCTCGCTTTCACAGTCCGTGGATTTTTTAGCTAACGCCATCAAATCCATTCAAAATCCTCCCGGGGAGCGAGGCAATCCGTTACAGGTGTTAAGAGATCCCTCCATAGCAGGGGAATCGTCGGCCAGCAGGGGCCGCTCTCCTCTTAAAGAGGCACGGTCATCCAGAAAACGGATCCGTACTACCTCTCCTGAGCGTTCACCTCGCTGCTCAGACTCTGGCAGCTCCACCTCTCGCTCTCCTCTTTGGGGGCTCGCAGCGTTCAAGACTCTGAACATGAGTCCGAGATATCTTTGGACCCGGAGGCTCCGGAGTTCAGAGCTACGGTTGACTCCCTCATTGTAGCAGTCAATCACGCACTTAAGGTGGATGACGACTCTAATTCCGCTCCGGAACACGCGGTCTCCTTTTCCAGAACCAAACGTTCTCACAAATCTTTTGCCTCTCATCCAGCCTTCCTGGATATAGTCAGGCGTCACAGGGAGCGCCCAGACAAGCGCTTCACGGGTAAGAAGGACTTGGTTTCCAAGTATCCCTTCTCAGCTGATCTCGTGAAAGACTGGACGGATCCCCCTACTGTAGATCCGCCGGTCTCGCGCCTGGCTTCTAAAACTCTTCTTTCAGTCCCGGAGGGCGCTTCAATTAAGAGCCCCACTGAACGCCAGATAGACTCCCTAGCTCGGTCAGTGTACGAAGCCTCTGGCTCTTCCCTGTCTCCCTCCTTCGCCGCGGCTTGGGTGACCAAGGCTATGGTTTCCTGGGCGGATGCTCTAGCGAAATCCATTAATGAGCAGGATCTCCCCTCTGAAATGGCGGACCTAGCTAAGCAGTTAGCCATGGCCAGTGATTGTGATGTTCGCATCCCTCGACGCGGCGAATTGTGCAGCATCGGCGGCTTCCAACGCCATCGCTATTAGAAGGGTTCTTTGGCTCAGAGATTGGCGCGCAGATTCTTCCTCTAAAAAATCCCTGATCTCTCTCCCTTTTCAAAGCGGGCGTCTTTCCGGCGAAAAGCTTGACCAGCTTATTTCCGACGCCACAGGGGGAAAGAGCAAGTTTCTTCCCCAACAGAGGCCCAAGGCGGCCTTCCAGCGCCAGCCTTACTTTCGTTTTCGGCCTTTTCGTACCAGCTCAGCCTGGTCCAATCCCACCGGTCTTCCCAGATCGGACCGTTCCGCCCGCGCTGGCTACAAGATAGAGTTCCCCTCTCCTCCTCCAACTCGGTTTTTCCCCTCTCGTCTCCCCAGTTCGGGAGCTCAGTCTCGCGCCCTTCTTTGCGCCATCCACTCCCTCCGCCAGAGCGGGGTCATTGTTCCGGTCCCGGAACACGAGAGGTTCAAAGGCTTCTACTCAAACCTCTTCGTCGTGCCAAAGAAGGACGGGAAAGTGCGTCCCATTTTGGATCTGAAGCTCCTGAACAAGTGCGTAAGAGTCCGGCACTTCAGGATGGAATCGCTCAGATCGGTCATCTCTTCCATGGAAAGAGAGGAATTCTTGGCCTCGATAGACATCAAGGATGCCTATCTTCACATCCCGATTTTCCCGCCTCATCAGAGGTTCCTCCGCTTTGCCATTCTGGAGGATCACTTCCAGTTCACGGCCCTACCCTTCGGCCTCGCCACGGCGCCCAGGGTATTCACCAAGGTCATGGCGGCTGTCATGGCCATTCTTCACTCTCGAGGAGTCGTCGTGTTACCGTACTTAGACGACCTCCTCATAAAGGGCCCGTCTTTCCAAGCCTGCGAGTCAAGCGTCCACATTACCCTGGATTCTCTTTCGCGCCTGGGCTGGCTGATCAACTTGGACAAGTCCTCTCCCGTTCCTGCCCGTCGGATCTCCTTTCTGGGAATGATCCTGGACACTTCAAGGGGGCTGGTCTTGCTTCCTCGGTCCAAGGCCCAAGCGCTCCCACAGGGGGTCCGTACGCTCTGCCATTCTCGCCCGCGAACCATTCGGTTCGCCATGAAGATCCTGGGAAAGATGGTTGCGGCAATCGAAGCGGTTCCCTTTGCTCAACTCCATCTTCGCCCCTTGCAACAGGCTCTGCTGGACAACTGGGACAGGAGTCTTTTTTTCTCTCGACCACCCTTGTCCCCTGTCCCCAAGGGTCAGACAATCTCTCGTTTGGTGGACCCTGGGCCCATCTCTTCGCCAGGGGAAGTCCTTCCTTCCGATCCGCTGGTTAGTGGTGACCACCGACGCCAGTCTTCTTGGCTGGGGGGCGGTGTTTCTTCACCACTCTGCCCAGGGCCGTTGGACTGTTTGGGAATCCAGACTCCCCATCAACATTCTAGAGATTCGTGCTATCAGACTTGCACTGAGTCACTTCCACGCTCTGCTCGCGGGTCACCCAATACGAGTCCAATCGGACAACGTCACGGCGGTGGCTTACATCAACCACCAGGGGGGTACCCGCAGCAGGGCGGCGATGCGGGAAGTCTCCCTCATCCTTCGTTGGGCCGAAACCAACCACTCCATCATCTCCGCGGTGCACATCCCGGGAGTCGAGAACTGGGCGGCGGACTTCCTGAGCCGCCAGGGTCTTGCCTCGGGGGAGTGGGAACTCCACCCAGAGGTTTTCCAACAGATCTGTCTTCGTTGGGGCACCCCGGACGTGGATCTGATGGCGTCCATATTGAACGCCAAGGTCCACAACTTCATTGCACGTTCTCGGGATCCCCAGGCCATAGGAGTGGACGCGCTGATTTCTCCGTGGCATCAGTTTCAGCTCCCATACGTGTTCCCTCCCCTTCCCTTACTGCCGAAGGTAATCCGAAAGATCAAGACGGAGGGAGTTCCGGTCATTCTGGTCGCTCCAGACTGGCCTCGTCGCGCGTGGTACGCGGAACTCGTCCAGCTCGTAGCCGACGTTCCCTCGCGGTTGCCAGACCGCCCAGACCTTCTTCGCCAAGGACCGATTTACCATCAGAGCTCAGGGGCCCTACGTTTAACGGCGTGGCTGTTGAAACCTGGATTCTAACTCGTGCCGGTTTCTCTCAGCAGGTCATTCCCACCATGTTAAGTGCTCGCAAGGCGTCTTCCGCCTCTATCTACCACCGCGTCTGGAAGACCTTCTTCTCATGGTGCAGGCTCCGAGGGCACCCTCCGCTCGTGTTCTCTATCCCTTGTATCCTGAATTTCCTTCAGTCTGGTCTGGATTCCGGTTTGGCCCTGAGCTCTCTTAAAGGTCAGATCTCAGCCTTATCTGTGCTGTTCCAGCGTAGGATCGCCACCAACCTTCAGGTCAAGACTTTCATTCAGGGAGTCTCCCATGTTGTTCCTCCCTACAGGATGCCGTTGGAGACCTGGGATCTCAACTTGGTCCTGGGGGTTCTCCAGGAACCTCCGTTCGAACCCCTTCAAGACGTTCCGCTCTCTGTCCTCTCTTGGAAGGTCGCCTTCCTGGTAGCGGTGACGTCCATTAGAAGGGTTTCAGAGCTCGCCGCTCTATCCTGCCGGGCACCTTTCCTTGCCTTTCATCAGGACAGGTAGTCCTACGTCCTTCTCCGGCATTTCTTCCAAAGGTGGTCTCATCTTTCCACCTTAATGAGGACATCATTCTTCCCTCCTTTTGTCCGCAGCCCAAACATAGGGTCGAGAAGGCTCTCCATACTCTGGACGTGGTACGGGCCCTCAGGAGGTACATTTCCAGAACTGCGCACTTCAGAAAATCGGACGCCCTTTTCGTGCTCCCGGTGGGTCACAGAAAGGGTTTGGCTGCGTCTAAATCCACGATAGCCAGATGGATCCGATCTGCTATCCAGGTATCCTATCGGGTCAGGGGCAGTCCTATCCCGGCGGGGATTAGAGCACACTCCACTCGGTCGATGGGTGCTTCCTGGGCCATCCGGCACCAGGCAACAGCGGAGCAGGTTTGCAAGGCCGCAATGTGGTCCAGCCTGCATACCTTCACAAAGCATTACAATGTTCACATCCAATCCTCTGCGGACGCGGCCCTTGGCAGGTGTATCCTGCAGGCGGCCGTTGCGCATTTGTAGTCAGATGGTACACGGAGTTACTTGGTTGTATTGTTTCCCTCCCAGGGACTGCTTTGGGACGTCCCATGGTCCTGTGTCCCCCAATGAGGCGAAGGAGAAATAGGGATTTTTGTGTGTACTCACCGTAAAATCCTTTTCTCCGAGCCACTCATTGGGGGACACAGCACCCACCCTGGTAGCCTTACGGCTTATCTTTTTTAGTCTTTGACTGTTGTTTGACAGGTTATATTCTAATGTTTTTTGATATATTATTCTTATTATCCTGCTGCTTTTGCACTGAACTGGGTCTCTGGAAGCCAGCATGAGGGTGTATACTGCAGGGGAGGAGCTAACCTTTTTTTGTCTCAGCTTAGTGTCAGCCTCCTAGAGACAGCAGCATAACCCATGGTCCTGTGTCCCCCAATGAGTGGCTCGGAGAAAAGGATTTTACGGTCAGTACACAAAAAAATCCCTATTTTGCCTGGTTTGTTATAAAAAAATACAGGGGCATCCCATAGCAATTTTTTTTACATTTATTTATAGTTAAGGCTGAATACTCCCATCAGCCGACGCCTGCTGTCGCTGTTGTCCTTTGAATACAATTCTCAACCTTGTCTCCTGATCGCAGCGGGAGCAGGGGACAATAATGTGAGTTGTCTTTAGTACCCGGCTCCAGGAAACAGCGCAAATAGTACCTCTTGATTCCCAGGCGCCAGTACGTGTGATGTGATGCGACACATGATTGCTACATGTATTACACACGGATACTGATATCTCCGTTACTGGAAAAACCAGGACATGTGAGAGCGCTAAAGCTGCGCACACACGCTGCAGCCTTAGGGTAAGGGTACTTTCACACTAGCGTTTTTTTTAAATCCGTCACAATGCGTCGTTTTGCAGAAAAAACGCATCCTGTAAACGTGCTTGCAGGATGCGTTTTTTCCCCATAGACTTCTATTGACGACGCATTTGCGACGGATTGCCACACTTCGCATCCGTCTTCCGACGGATGCGTCGTGCTTTGGCGGATCGTCGGGAGGAAAAAACGCTACATGTAACGTTTTTTTCTCCTGACGGACCGCTTTTTCCGACCGCGCATGCGCGGCCGGAACTCCGCCCCCACCTCCCCGCACCTTACAATGGGGCAGCGATGCGCCGGAAAAATGCATCCGCTGCCTCCATTGTGCAATGCAGCAAACGCTAGCGTCGGAATCTCTCCCCGACGCTAGTGTGAAAGAAGCCTAAGTTCACACAGAGCGTTTTTGCTGCTTTTTTTTTTCCTGCAGCAAAACCTCATCATCTTGGCAGGAAAGAAGCTGCGTCAAAAACGCAGATTTTGGTGCAATTTTTTTTTCCTTTAGTCCATGCTGATGTCCTTGGATTTTCAGCAGCAAAAACGCAGCAAATAATGATACCTGCGTTTTTGCTGCGTTTTTTTTTTCCAACACCCATTCAAGTAAATGGGTGAGAAAACGCAGCAGAAATGCTGAAAGAAGTGACATGCTCTATGTCCAAAAAACGCAGCAAATCACAAAATACTGATCACACAAAAAAAACAGTGTGTGCATGAGATTTCTGAAATCTCATAGGCTTTGCTGGTACTGGAAAAAGCAGCTGAAAATTAGCATAAAAAAGTAGCAAAAACTCCCTGTGTACTTACCCTTAAAACGCAGCAGCCCTCTGTCTCCCTGTCCTTTGTGCATGGGAGCAGTTAATTACAATTCTTACAGAGAAAAGGCTTTCACTTGCAGAATCATACTGCCATTATGCTTTCGGATACAATGATGCCCCTAATTGTGAAAGTAGCCATTGGATATCCAACCAACATGGTGGTGTCCCCGAACAAAGTGGCTCATTCTCTTGCCTATCCACATGTTGTGACTATTGTCCCTGTGACTGCATCTGCAGGGGAAATGTTTGCTCTGATGTAAATCATCTTCAGTTTGAAAATAGTCGTCTTAATAAGGGCGCTTCTTTTTTTAAAATTTTTTTTTATGAAAGCGAAACCGGAATTCATTTTAATTGTACCCTTAATACTCAGACAGTGAAATCAAGAATTCATACATTACAAGGTTAATTTATTAACCAATACCTAAATGGATTAAAGGCGACTTGTCACTTAATTCATGCTGCCCAAACTACGGTCAGCATGAATAGGAACCTGATAGGTTTTTCTCTGAAACTCACCTGGAGCAGGGTGGGGAAAAGCTGAACAACGGCATTGCCACACTAATCATGTGTCTAGCTTGTCCCCACGCTGCTCCAATTGATTAACGGGTCTCTGTGTGCACACAGGAAAGAAAGACCTGTTAAGTAACCAGTGAGAAGCTGGCCAGACTAGTTGGGTCTCTCTAGTCCCCTGCTTATTCTTGAAACAATGCAGTTTTGCAGCAAGGTTCTTGATTCTAGCTGCCTGGTTTTGCAGCATGAATCAGTGTGACAGGTTCACTTTTAAAGGTACCGTAACTTATCAGACTAAGGCAAGCTGATCCATGGGCTGCTTGAATCTAAGCCTGGCTTTCCAATTTGAAGACTAGTATATTTTACTCTGAAACGCTGACCGTGTTTAATTCATGCTGCCGTGGTTTGGGCAGCATTAGGCTAAAGGTACCGTCACACTAAGCGACGCTGCAGCGATACCGACAATAATGTCGATCGCTGCAGCGTCGCTGGAGAGCTGTCACACAGACAGCTCTCCAACGACCAACGATCCCGAGGTCCCCGGTAACCAGGGTAAACATCGGGTTACTAAGCGCAGGGCCGTGCTTAGTAACCCGATGTTTGCCCTGCTTACCAGCGTAAACGTTAAAAAAACAAACACTACATACTTACCTTCAGCTGTCTGTCCTCCGGCGCTCTGCTTTCCTCTGCACTGTGAGCGCCGGTCAGCCGGAAAGCAGAGTTGTGACGTCACCGCTGTGCTTTCCGGCTGGCCGGTGCTGACACAGGATGCAGGAGGAGAGCAGAGAAGCTCAGCGCCGGGGACAGACAGCTGAAGGTAAGTATGTAGTGTTTGTTTTTTTAACGTTTATGCTGGTAACCAGGGTAAACATCGGGTTACTAAGCGCGGCCCTGCGCTTAGTAACCCGATGTTTACCCTGGTTACCAGTGAAGACCTCGCTGGATCGGTGTCACACACACCGATCCAGCGGTGTCGGCGGGAAGTCCAGCGACGAAATAAAGTGCTGGACTTTCCTCAGTGACCAACGATCTCCCAGCAGGGGCCTGATCGTTGGTCACTGTCACACATAACGATTTCCTTAATGATATTGTTGCTACGTCATAAAAAGCAACGATATCGTTAACGATATCGTTGTGTGACGGTGCCTTAAGTTCTCACTGGGCTTTTTTGATGTGTCTTTTTGATGCTTTTTTTATGCTAATTTTCAGCTGCTTTTAACATTACCAGCAAAGCCTATGACATTTCAGAAATTGGTTTTTGCAATCCGTATTTTGTGCTTTGCATGGTTTTTTGGACGTAGAGCATGTCACTACTTTCAGCGGTTTTTCATTGTTTTTCACCCATTTTCTTGAAAAAAAAAAAAAAAAAAAAAGCATTAAAAAAAACAAAACTGCAGCTAAATCTGCTTTTTTTTGCTGCATTAAGTGCTCAGTGTGAACTTGGCCTTAATCAGATGATTAGTTCTGTATGGATCTCCTATAAGACACACAAGAACACTTTTCTCCATGTAATTGGCATTATGAAAATTAATTACATGTCAATGTTTATACATGTTGTAAATTGTATGTACAATTTCTTTTTCTTTTTTTCTCTTTTAGGCATCCCCAACTTCATTGAAGGGCTCAGCTGGAACAACCGGAAATTCCACAAGTCTCTCAAGTGGTAGTGCTAATGAATCTCCTGCTAGCCGGCAAGCAGCTGCCAAGCTTGCCCTACGTAAGCAGTTAGAAAAAACCTTGCTGGAGATTCCACCACCCAAACCACCTGCACCAGAACTTAACTTTCTTCCAAGTGCAGCCAATAATGAGTTCATCTATCTAGTAGGACTGGAGGAGGTAGTGCAGAACCTACTAGAGACCCAAGGTAAGAATTATTGAGCTTGAAAGGGATGACTGTAATGATTTCTTAAGATCAGTCGGAAATACCAAACTATCATGTGTAGCCTCATAGCTATGCCTTACCTTAAACTGTATACAATTAGGGCACTTTCAATAACTAACTTTTCTACATGTGTGCATTTTCTCATTCAGTCATTTCTCTATTCTCTAAGGGATAACTCTGTAAAACCTCTAAAATGGTTAATGCTACACTATTATACAAATGTCAAAAGGAAAATGTGGGCATCTTTCTACATAGTGATGTAATGATACCATTTTTTGTAGACATCCAATGTGCCAGTCATAACCAATCTAGTATAGAAAACATGTAATTCAGCTTGGAGTGCGCTGGGGGAAGGGGGCGCTCGTGTGCTTGGGACAAGCAAACCAAGTTTACGGACACCTACAGCGCACATCCAGACTGATTTGTATAAGGGGACCGATTCATTAAATGTTTGCTCCAGAATACTGGCGGGAAAACACATTTAAATCGCAATATTTTTGTGCAACTTAGAAGCTGCTCAAAAATATTATGACATTTGGGCTTTACACGGCTACTCCAATATGGTGTTTGCCTGGCTACACCTACCTGTCTGTCAGATTCATGAAGATACATAACCTACCCCAGAATTGTCCAAGATTTTATACCTTAAACAATTTACGGTATATGTGCATGTAGTTCTCAAAGTCAAGTCCAGTAATACCTTTACATGGTCAGTCTGTTCTTTTGTTAGTGAGTACTCCGGATTTTATGTGAAATGAAAATGAGGTAGCAAAGCTATTTATAAATCTGAAGCCTCTTGTCACTCCAGTTCTATTCCCCGGCCAGCACTACCTTCTCCTGCTTGACTTACGACTCCTTTGCCTGAAGTCACACAGTATCATAGTATAGAAGCAGGCAGTCAGGAGAACGCGACACTGCAAGGACAGTGTTCCTTGTAATAAATTGGTTGCATTATACTACAGCAGTCTTCCCCAACTCCGGTCCTCCAGAGCCACCAACAGGTCATGTGTTCAGGATTTCCTTAGTATTGCACAGGTGATAATTGCATCACCTGGACAGGCAATAATTCCATCACCTGTGCAATGCTAAGGAAATCCTCAAAACATGACCTGTTGGTGGCTCTGGAGGACCGGAGTTGGGGAACACTTTACTACAGTAATAATAATCTTTTTTTTCTCCGTCGCCTCATTGGGGGACACAGACCATGGGTGTATGCTGCAGGGCTTTACAGTTTGCACACATTATCATAGCTGTCCGCATTGGGGCTCACAATCTAAATTCCCTCTCAGTATGTCTTTGGAGTGTGGGAGCAAACGGGAATACCCAGAGGAAAACCACGCAAACTCGGGGAGAGCATACAAACTCCTTACAGATGTTGTCCTTGGTGGGATTTGAACCCAGGACTCCAGTGCTGCAAAACAGCAGTGTTATCCACTGAGCCACCGTGCTGCCTTACAGTGAAACTCTTTAATGAATCGGCACCATGGTTTCTATGTTAGATTTCTTACTTATGACTGGCGCATTGGATCTTTACAAAAAAGTATCCTTTTACCTTGGGCAGGTGTCTACACAGCTATATCAGTACTTCCCTGTGCGGCTGTATGATAGGTGTACTCCTTATTGCTGGATATCTTACTAAGTGACACTGTCCTCCCTACAGGTAAAACTGTGCCACCACCTGCATCTCATGAGCCTTATAGTTGTGCCCAATGCAAGACTGACTTCACCAGCCGCTGGAGACAGGAAAAAAATGGGACCATCATGTGTGATGTTTGCATGACTTCTAACCAAAAGAAGGCCCTGAAAGCTGAGCACACGAACAGACTGAAGGCTGCCTTTGTCAAAGCTCTGCAACAAGAACAGGAGATTGAGCAACGAATACTGCAGCAGAGCTCATCCCCTGCACAGATTAAGTCAGAGCATTCGGTTCAACACCACTCACTGAAACAGGTAACCAAATGGCGCAGAAGAAAAAGAAAACTTTACATACTTTAATCCCTTAGAGGCAAATGTGTACAAGATTTGCCTGGAACAGGCTCAGGAGCTGGACCTGTGCTATAGATTGTGGGTGCCAGTGGTGTTATACACCAGTGATAACTGCTTGTAATCTGATGCCAGCAATTTATACCCTTAGCCTAGAGTTTTAAATGGGTTGTCTACTACTAGGACAACCCCATCTCAATGTTTGCCCCCATGAAAATAAAAACGCTGACACTGTTCCAGTGGTGTTGGCACTCGCGTACCCGCGGCTTACTTGTCACTATGTTACTTGAGCCCTGTGCCCAATCAGCGCTTGTCACTGTTCCCGCCTTTGGAAGTATGTATAATATATATATATGTATGTATATGTATATGTATGTGTGTATGTATGTATATATCGTCTAAGATCCACTTCCGTCTGTTTGTCTGTCTGTCCCGGAAATCCCGCTGGGCAATATGCTACGTGGCTGTGTTATATGCTACGTGGGCTGTGAGACTCTTTCGCCCGGGCCCTCAAAAACCTGGAGCTCGCACTGATTGGTCACGCCCGGCCGGCCGCGACCAATCAGCGACAGACGCAGTCCGGCCGAATCCTGTGTATTCATTGCATTATTCTAAAATCTTCATATATAAACTACATACATACTCTAGAATACCAGATGTGTTACAATCGGGCCACCATCTAGTTAATAATAAAGAGGAAGTGAGCGTCCAGCCACATCTCTTGCGTCCTCTTGATTTACGTATACATCCGCAGGCGGGGTCCACTCAAAAAAAAAAAAAATCTATATATAATTTTCTATATATCCATATCATGAACTCTTATTTGTTTCTACTATAAAACTATGCTATTCATACGTTCAGTGTTTAGAGAATTTTTTTTTCCCACTTCAAGTTTTGAAAATAGCTCTTTTGGGAGGGAATAAGGGCATGTCACTACCTTGATCCTGATGGAGTTTGCTTAGAGGTAAGCACTGACAAATGAAAAGGCTGCAGAAACTACTTCTTGTAAAAACTTTTCCAAATTTCTTAACACTAGAACTACCGGAGGGGTCATTTTGACCCTTTTGCTATTTTTTTCCTATAATTTCTAAAATTTTAACAAATAAGTTCTGAGTTTTTGTGACTTTTATTTATTCATGGTAGTGTATGTTTTAGGACACAAAAATGAATTCAAACTTTTTCAGGGGCCCGGATTTTACAATTCATACCTATAAGTACTGAAGGGGTCAATTTGACCCCATACATAAAAGTAGTAGTAGGCAAGTCTCCTACTAACAAATACATATGAGACTACTCTGAAGAATGGTGACATCACTCTTAGTTTACCAAGGTAAGCCAAATAAGAATGTCATTTTGCTCAGTTAGTCTTCACCCAGATGTAGCAGTTGGAAACGACAAGGAAAAAAAAATGGAAACGGTACAATTTTACAGTAAAGCAAAGGTTGGAGTGGACACAGTAGACCAGATAGCTCGAAAGTACACCACAAAATCTGGAAGCCGCCAATTGCCTGTTCAGGTGTTTTGTAATGTACTTGATTTAGCAGCTATAAACGCAACTATACTCTATAAAACAGCAACTGGGAGTAAAATTGGCAAACGGGAGATGATTCTTCAGCTTCATGCTATGACCATGTAAAAGGAAAATGCGTGCTGTACTTGATCTTAACACTGTTCCTACTAAGTTAAAATAAATGTTCTTTAATTTGTTGGCAACAAAAAAGTTATTTTTACTCCAGAGTCAGTACTTTTGAATGGGGGTCAAAATGACCCCAAATGGTAGTTATAGGTATTATGAAACCTGCGGTAGTTCTAGTGTTAAAATCTCTTTGAACCTGCTGGAGGAAACACTCCTACAAAAACTTACCAGAGAAGGAGCATTTCCTAAAGTGGTTGCCACATAAAAACATCTTTTATATTGGACAGCCTCAAAAAAAAACAACAACAAAAAAAACCTCTGCATGTACATAAGCTTAGCCACCACAGATAATTCACCATGGCATCTGTCAATTTCCACACGTGGGACTTTGTAAGAGAGCAATCAAATGACAATACGCTATATTATCGCAGTGTATTGTATAAGCCGTCCCTCTCTGTCTAGTGAAACTGGGGGAAAAAATATAAGTTCCAATTAATCACCACACCTTTCCCGAAATTGTACCAATAACTCCTGCATCATATTCCGCACATAAAGAAACCTATGAAGAACTCAATCAACCAAAAGAGAACAGTTGGGCTTCTCTGAATATGGCTATGCAAGCTCAACAACATTACTTCCACTGTACAGTGGACCATGTAAACAATGCACTGAGAAACGAGGAGGAAAAAAAATCCAAGTAGGATATGTTGATTAAAAAGTAATTCTGCCATTCTTTTTGCTTTTACAATATTCGTTTATTTTTAATGGGGCACATTTTAAAATTTTTTACTTATTTTTTTAGCCCCTTTAGACTTGACTTGAACCTGGAATCATTTGTGTGTGTATATTATAAGCCATGGTATAGCAGCATAAAGGGAAATCGCAGTTCTCCTATGGAGCTTGACCTGTAATGAAGCCTACGTCATATGTCGTTAATGGATTAAAACCTCTATTTACAAAAAAAACCTCCTTTGGTAACCCCATAATTGTACTGACAAGCAGAATCAAGTTACCAGGTCACTTTTACTGTACCGTTAACAATGTATAAAACGAAACCCAAAAAAGCCATGGCTGACAAGCTTTTGTTTGTTTGATATACTGAAACTTAGAGGAACAAAGATGAGCTAAAATTGTAAAGTGTCATTTGAAATTACAGCTCATCCCACAAAAACATGCTTGTATGCATGTCCATGAAAAATTATCGAGTTATGACTCTTGGAAGAATGAAAAGATTACAAAGAGATATACGGTAATTGGTTTTGACAGGAAGACGTTAAAAATTTCCTCTAACTTCTCAACAGATATTAGTAGCATGGGTAAATTGTAGTATCACTACAGGATTGAACTGCACAGTTTAATGGTATGTTGCCGTAAAGGCACTTTGGTCTATGTTGGCCCTGCATATGCAATATCGTAAGATATTTTTGAATGAAGGCCATTTACAAAATCTCTTTGGATATATTTGAGCTATAGGAGGGAAAAAAAGGATATAGTAGTGAACCTTTCCTTTTGTTATGTTTCTCCTTTTAGAGCCCAACACCAATATCCCGTGGATTATCAGGGACCACCAGAGGTGTGCTGCATACGTTCCCGCCTACGACTAAGCTGTCTAATGCAGCCACTCTTGCCAACCGGTCTGTAAAACCTGGAGAGCGTTCTCTGAACAAAACTAATCTGACATCTGGAAACTGGAAGAAATCTCCAATTAATGCAGGTAATTACGTTTAGATGGCCCTAACGGACAATATGGAGGCCTAGCATTGGAGTGGTAATTCCCCCCCCCCCCCCCCTTTCCTATATAGGTTTTGTTTAAAATCTAAATTGCTCTTAAATCTAAATTTACGATGCATGTTGTAGAATCTCACATACAAAATAGTTAAGAAAGGTACAAGTAGCTAGATGTGGATTTTTGCCACTTTCAGCAGGTTTGGATTAAAGGGTCAATGTCTAGTCTATTATTTCATTGCCTACTATGGCCATGTGGCCAGTAATTCTATTCCAATGATGATGTACATATTCCTTGTAATATAAATCACTTGCCACACCACACCTGGGTTGGTCAAAAATATTCCCCAGTAAAATATTGTATTTTTTTTTTTAGTGTTGTATGAATGTATGGCCCACTCTGTATATTTCATTGGAAAGAAAACAGTCCATGATGGACAGTAGTCAATATCGCATGCTGGTTCTATTTACTCTTATAATTAAGCAGCTTTTTGTATTGTCCCCCTTGGGTATTGCAGTATATCATTACATCAAATGGGTATAATTGTTTTCTATAGGACAAACATCTAGTCAGAGAGTCATAGCGACACAACAATCAAAGAAACAATCAGTCGAGATGCACAGGGGTAAGCAATATGGGTAATGTTGTTGCTGCAACAATTTTACCTGAATATATCATGCAGCATTTAAATAGATTTTTATAGAGCAATGGTTTTGTTAATGGTAAAGATGGAAGTATGTAAATCTGTGAATAAGCCTATGTGTGACATTTAACTATTAAGTTTTTTTTTTTCTTCATTCCTTTTGTATGGAAAATAGAACTTTTATTTACATTTTCAGTCACCTGTAGGTTTAATATAGAAGTCAGTGAGTCAGTCTGTTTGATATAATATATGTACGTGTGGTTGCTGTGGAAAAAAAAAAGGAACCCAAAAAACTCTTCACCAACTTTGAATTCTAAGAAAGAACGGCACCCACACATGTCATTTTTTCTTTTACTCGAAGTCTGTATCCTCACCTTGTCCAATTCTTTGTATATGCCTACATAGAAATATTGTTCCCACACAGTATGGTACTGCTTACATTGCCCTACAGTGCTGCCCACCCACACACACCTGCTACAACTACACGCACATGTGCGCTCGCTCTTTTGCTGCATCAACACACATCCCCCTCTTTGGTGTCCTGCTTTTCTTCCTTCCTTTGTGCTGCCCATTCACATGATATGAGAATGACTAGTGATACAAAGATCCTGGCAGGCCCTTCAGGCACTGATTCACTGGTTTTGAACGTTAAGGTACCGTCACATTTAGCGTCGCTGCAGCGATCTAGACAACGATCCCGATCGCTGCAGCGTCGCTGTTTGGTCGCTGGAGAGCTGTCACACAGACGGCTCTCCAGCGACCAACGATCCTGAAGTCCCTGGGTAACCAGGGTAAACATCGGGTTACGTCACACACGCCGATTCAGCGATGTCAGCGGGAGATCCAGCGACGAAATAAAGTCCTGGACTTTCCCCAGCAACCAACGATCTCCCAGCAGGGGCCTGATCGTTGGTCGCTGTCACACATAACGATTTCGTTAACGATATCGTTGCTACGTCACAAAAAGCAACGATATCGTTAACGATATCGTTATGTGTGACGGTACCTTTAGTCTTGATGAGGAGCCGTCCTGGAGTCAGGCGCTCATTGAGACTTGCACCTTTTATTGAATGTTGCATGTATGAAAAGTGGTATGTGCCTCCATATGCACTGCACCTTGCCACAAATCTTACTCAGTTGACTAGAGTAAGATTGTGGCATAAGGGACGCCACTGCTCTTCATGAATTTGCCGAGTGGAGCTTGCCATTCTCCGTCCATACCTAGCTCCGCCCACTTTCAGAGGCGGGTGAAAAGAACGTGAATGCCAAGTCTAAATTTTAATGCAGTCTCATACAGTACTTTTCAAGGTGTGTTTTTTTTTTTTTTTTTTTTTTAAATAAAGGAAAGCCTTCATGAATCAGTCTTCCCATAAACTGGTGGAGGAAGGAGCAGTCTGCTCCCTGTTCCAATGTTATTCAATTGTAGCTTTGTGCTGAGTACACAGATAAAGCTGATGTCCTCAAACTGAGCACAGTCCCTCTGGAGCAAGCATGTTTGGGAGGTATGCTCTCTAAATATTGTTTAGAGATGACCAGCCAAGATACCCTCATAATCACATACCAAATAAAATCAGATTAGAGAACAAATATGTAACTGGTTCTAAATATGATCCTTTCTCAGATATTAAACAAACTTTAGATTCTCTTTTTATAGTTCCCATCCAGTTGTGATTTCCCATGCACAGCTCCTACCCTAATAAGACCCATTTATGATACGCTGCGCCCTTTACTGTAATTCGATTTGGATAAGAGATTACACATTCATCATATCAAACAGCCACGCATCACACTATTTTTCTGTACATAAATCAAATTCTATATTGTATCAACTGTGACCTAGCTACTTTTCTGGTGGATAGAACGAAGTTGTCCAGTTGGACATGATTTATGGGAAATGTAGTAGATTGCTGCTATCATATTAATGTAAAGAAATTTAGACTTCTTTTTTGCACATTCAAACTTTTATAGCAAGGAAAAACACAATTAAAAGGTCAATAAATATTGGGAATTCAATGTGCTATTAGGGTCGTGTCCATGTACAAATAATTTCCAGAGCTCAGAACTAAACACACTTGAATTTTAGTGTGCTGTTTATAATTGATAGAGATATTCTTATATTGTCAAGTAGGAACATGTCTAGCACAGCTAATCAAATTGTGCGCTTGATCTAGGGTAAATTATTTTGAGAATGAAGGGGCCTGATTCATTCTTTTCCTGTACAATGTCACCTCAACCACATGGCTATGCAGGAAATTACAGCTGACCCTATTCACCTAAATAAACTTGTACAACAGTGACCAGGAAAGACTATGAAGGTACCAAGTACATATTTAACATGGCTACATATTCATTCTCTACCTACCTAGAGGCACCCCAACTACCGGTCTATGCAAGGAACTTCAAATTTATTTAGTTGAATGGGGCCAGCTGAAGTGCTGTACTCCATACAGTGCATTGTTGGGCCCTAGTGCTGAATCACTGCTGCAACATCTGGATTCTATCAGTATTGTGGTGGCTTTCCAGAGGTTGGGGTACCATATTCCCCAGAGTTTATACATGGTGGTACAACCTAGTGATATCACGATTTTGATTTGAGTATATCTATGTAGCACAATTTTTTTTAAAGTGGCTTGCAAAAATACGTCAATGTTTATAGTACGCAGACTGCAAACTTGTGCAATGCTGTTTTACAATGATTTATTTTTTTGCATTTAAAGGTAATCACCTCCTAGGATATATGGAACCTATTAATATGGGCCTACAGGTTATAGAATGTATGAATGCCCATATCTGCTGTCTTGTTGTGGAGAATTTTTATTATTTATTTATTTTTTTTTTAATGGTAATGAGTAGAGATGAGCGAACTTGAACAGTAAATTTCAAGGTCCGTACCGAATACCTACTGTTCGGATATGGATCCCGAACACTGACTTCTCCAGGACATCCGTGTTCTTGTTTGGGTTCAGCACCCCCAACATCAGTGACTCTGATCGGCAGTAAGATTATTACCGCCCGTCAGAGAGCTGTGTGAGCCACCAGGTGGTCAGAGACGTCAACTGATAAGAGCGTATTACTCCCATCAGCCTACGCCTGCTGTTGCTGATGGCAGTGAGAGCAGGAGCCACTGATGGGAGTATTAATCAGCCTGCGCAAAAAAACAAATAAAAAAAATCTTACCAACAATCAGAGCTTGTGTTTTCCATGATGTCGGGCAGATGTTCGGGCCCGCCATTCATCTGAATGGGGCCTGGGTTTCGGTACTTTTTTAGTACCCAAACAAAACTTTTTTTTATTTTTTTTTACACTGTTCTGTGGGACCCAAACATCCAGGTGTTTGCCTATCACTAGTAAGGAGTTCTTCCAGGCTCTGGGGCGTGCGGTGTCTGGAAGAAAACTCTGCCTACGGTCTTCATTAGCATACCAGCTGCCTCCCATTAGCATCACAGTGCCCTTTGATGTGTAGTGATGGCCCCTTAATCCCACACCTGTGCCCTGCTATGGGCATTGGCTGCTTCTTCTTCAGGTGCTGGCGAATCACTGCTACTTCCACCCCAGTGACCTTTGGCGTATGCTGTGATAAGGTTCTCTCCCTACTAGGGTGCCTGAATTGGTGGCGTTTTGAGTCTGTATAAAATGGACCGACTACTAAAATATATATTAAATTGGTTCAGTAGTTTAGTGCAGGATGTGCTGTAAATGTTTCCATAGTAATTTGGAAAAGTTATGAAATGTCCTATAAATGTCTGTTCTATTTCTGATCTAAGTATCTCCCGGTTTTAGGTGAGATGAATCTGTGCTGCACTTTATGTACAGGCTCTGTAGTGAGGCAGTGCTGTGGAGTCAGAAGTCAGGCAAATTGATGAGTTTGAGGTTTGGCTTACTGACTCCTCAACCCTGCTCCCCACTTATTGACTTGCCTGCATAGAAGAGAGAAGCCGCCAATGCCCCTAGAATGACAGATATGTCAAGTGTAATTGCGCTATTGCAGGATGCAGGACTACGGGGCCACCACTACACGTCACATGGGATACAGGGGTGGAACGCTAATGAAGACTGGAGGTAGTCTTCTTTCAGACACTAAACACCCCAGAGCCTGGAAGAACTCACTACCATAAATGAATAAAAGATGATTTCTCCACAAAACCGCAGATATGAGCATGCAGGTATGACCACTTTAACCATTCTATAACCTGTATGCTCATATTAATAGGTTCCATACTTCCAAGGGGGTGAGATTCCCTTTAACCCAGAAAATTGAACAAATTTTTTTTTTCTGTTGCCATCAACAAATTAAGGTACCTTTTTGGGTGGCGTGTTTACATGTGGTAGATTTATTACAGAAATTAACAGCTACTGTATATAATTTTATTAATGCGTACCTGCACTTACACAATAGTTACTATAAGCCAGGATTCTGCAGTTTAATCCTCTTTCTAAATCACACTATTAGTGGTTTTTGATAACAATACACAGCACAGATCGACCAAGTCTGTGTTGAGGGCTACACTAAACTAAGCAGAGTCCTTCTCCTGCTGGGCCAATGTCTTCACTGCTGGGACGCGCGTCATACGATTTTACAGCACTCCTGTGCTGAAGACTGTAGCTAATCGTGACAAGTGGGACACTGCCTGGTTTAGAGTAGCCTACAGGACAGACTTCGGGTGGTCTGTACTGCAAGTTACTGGCTAAAAATTCTAATAAATCAGAAAAAAGGAACAGCACAATAAACTCTGGCAGATGCCAGGCCTCCCAGGCAAAGGTCCAATACTTGCCCAATTTAGACAGAAGAAAAATGAAGGCAGCACTCCAAAATTTTTCAAGGTGAAAAAACTTTATCCAGCCTGTCCTGGGCAACATTTCGGCTCCTCCTGAGCCTTTGTCAAGCTTTTAGCTCTGTGGACTTCCATCGGGAGGTGAGCAGGACTAGTGACCGCATGTGAAGAGAGTGGTTGTGCTTGCTATGATGTTTTTAATGGTGGTATGGTTTAATTCTTCTTTAACCATATGACTTGATGCCTTGCAGGAGGGACTTTAGCCTTTGTGAACCCTGGCCTCACTGTGCATAAGTCAGCATCTGTGGACCGTCAACGGGAATACCTTCTAGATATGATTCCTTCCCGCTCAATCACCCAGTCTTCTACGTGGAAATAATGAATGCATCCTGCAGCAATGACAGAAATAAAGACAAATAGTGAACGCAAACATGGAGAACATGAGAAAAGTAAGAAAGGACTTTTTCAGGAAGGAGTTCTTTCCTTAATAAGGAGAGCAAAGGATCCTCTCTCATCACTTTTCCTTCTTTGACATTTTCTATTACACATGGAAAGCTTGGTAGTGACCCACAGATGAGGTATTTCGTGCTTTCTTCCAGGAAGATGAGTGCACAGGAAAAAGGAAGCCACTTTGTTTTTCCCAATGGAAATTTTCATCTAAACTGGCATGACATCTTGTACTACAGTTTGCCATGCTCCTGGTTCATACTCATTTGGTTCATACGTTCTGCATTCAAGTCTATTTTCCCTAAATAAACTATAATACCATCTACTAAGGCATCAGATTTTTCCAAAGTGTGTTTTTGAAGATGTAACTGGATTATTATAATTTTTTTTTTGTAATAGTTATTGGTTATCTCATGGGCAACATTTATCAGGTCCACTTCTGATTCTGGAGCAGAGCAGATCCAATCAGAACAAATGCATTTTGTAATGCAGCAAATAGTTATATTTAAATAAATCTATGAAAAATATTACGTTTTATGCCCATAGAATTTCTTACTGTGGGTGATCCAGCCACTTAGAAATAATCTGAAGGATATTTCCAGGATAATATGACTGCCTCTTGTTAACAGTTTGTATGGTTTTGACTGGACTCAAGGTTGGAAGCTTAAAAAAAAAAATTTAAAAAAAAATCTGAGGTTGTTTGAACCTTATCTTTAGGTAAGTGTTGAGTCGGTAAAGACTTTTTGTTTTGTTTTTTTTGAGGCTGTATCTGTGGCTTTCCTCTCTACTGGCTTTGTAAAAAAAAAAAATATTACAACAATAAAAAGGAAAGCCATGTTAGGATAGTCTACTTACCGTCTGTCCACCGTGTCCTCATAATCTATCAAGTTTCCCCTTTATATACCATGCTTCTATTTCAGGAAAGTGGAAGCGAAGGATTGACAAAGGAAAAAAACTACACCTGATGGTTACATCCTCACTTTTACTCCCTAAAATCTTTTTAATTATTTTTCTGTTGTGTGAATATCAATGTTTAGATACATTTTTGATATATGCAGTTGCTTAGGGGTTAGGTTATATATATATATTTTTTTTATTTTATTTTATTTTTTTGTGGGGGAAGGGAGACTTTGTTTGTATAAAAGGAAAAAAATAGAATTTAAACTTGACTGTGTGTATGATAAACTAGCCGTATGAGAGAATATTATATATAATTTTTCCATTCCAAAATGTACGGCTGTTCTGTTTTCAGGGGAAGGTTTAGTAGTATCTTAATTTTTATTTCCATTTTTCCCGTTTTGCTGGAGAGCAGACATTGTTAATGGTTTTAACAAAACTACTGTTTTTTTTTTTGTTTGTTTGTTTGTTTTCATGAGCACTCATCTATTTAATATTCAGTATCCCATAAAATGTAAATTGCTTGGGTGCTTTATTGGGTAACCTTGCCCCTGGCTATTGGAAATGCACCTCCAGTAGCATTTGTGGGATGTTTTTTTTTTTTTTTTTTTTTGTTTTCTAAATATATATTAAATAAAAAGATCCCATGATTGTATTCTTTACAAGTATATATTTATTCAATTACGTGTATATATTTTTTCCCTCTGAAATATTTTTACACAGGAGCGCTTCCTTAAAATTAAAAATTTTTTTGTTTCTCAAAACTCTTAAAATAAGGGCAAAATGGTTTAGGAAAGTATTTAAATGCCTGTACCTGCTCTGCTCCCATGTGACTTCTCTAATGTAGGACACTCTTTCCAACGTGTTTTTTTTTTTTTTTTTTTTTTTTTTCTTCCCCCCCCCCCCTTGTCTTTTTCTACACTTGATTTCAGGTGATACATGTTGTTTGCTTTTTTTTTTTTTTTGTCTATCCTCCTACTCCCGACTATGGGGAAAAGAATAGTGTGTGAGAGCCTGCCAGAATGTGTGGAATCGGGGGGGTTGCCCCCATCACTGGTAGAACTAGCCGTTTCTATTTAATCACACTGGCCAGAATCGCATTTCTGAATATTAATAAATAACTAAGCCAACTTCATTTTCATTGTGTTTTGTAAGTAAAGGGTGTAGCCGATTGATGCATGAATATGGCTGGTGGTGTTGCACATTTTAATGACCCTGCAAATAGGATCTGTAACCTTTTCCTGTCTTCTCTGTTACATAGAGAATCAAAGACCTCAACAATATTGAAGCATATTGTAATGTACATGTTTGCTGTGGATTGGCCTGCAGAAAATCTGCAGCTTAAAGGGGTTGTCCGGTCCAAATTGATAAGTCCGCAATCACTGTGTGACTGCAGACTTGTGAATCCCCCAGTACAGAGTTGTATATAATCCTGGCCAGAACCCGACTAATAGGAGCTGCCTTGCTCCATACACTTGTTTTGATCAAGGCTGAGCCCTGACTAGTGCTGTGGGTGTGATCAACTGGAGGGCGCGGCCTTGCTCCATACAAGTGTATGGAGCGTTTCAACGCCCACTGGGCGGACTTTCTGGTAGTATGTATAATGCATACATGCCCTCCGTTCCCAGCTTAGACACTGGCGAATTCCCACAATGCGTGCATCTGGGCCATTCATAAATCTGCAGTCACACAGTGATTGCAGACATATTGATTTGGACCAGACAACCCCTTTAATTCCGTGCTAGCTAAGTAGGTAAGATTACCACAAATTTCATCTATACATATATGTAGAAATTAATATGCAATGAGGTTCTTAAAATCTATGGTACGTACATTGTTTCTAAAGAACTCGCTGCTATTTTGACCATTTGAAAATGTGCAGCAAAGTTTGCATTTTACTTAAATGTGGATTTTACTGTACTATGCTTAAGGAAAAATCTGCGCCAAATCTAGATATGAACCTACTGTTCAGAACTTTGTCCTGTGTCTTTATGCATCCTGGAAATCTACACATAGGTAGATAACTGGCTGATAGTAGTTCCCCCCCCCCCCCCTTCCCCCCCCCCTACAGACTGACACACTGTCATCACTGGTTGTATATTGTCAATACAGCACTTCTATACATTCTGACCAGGGGAGTGTAAATGGCCTGTTAATTTATTCACATAGGAAGACTAATGGCATAAGGCAATGTTCCACAGGAAGATGCTCCAAAATTCCTTTTTAGGGCATTGCAAACATTACACAGGGGAACAATTTGAAAAACATTTTCTGTTGAGTTAGGTTTTTGAGCTGATTTATACTAAAATTGGCATGCTGATTCCAAAAATGTAGTCAGTTTTTTTCTAGCAAGTTTTTCCTACTCAACTTACCTGCCAGAGAAGCACAATTACACTGATATCTGTAATAAGACTTATCTGATTACAATTCGACTCCTATAGAGCTACGTGGCAACCTGTAAGAGTAGTCACAACTTTGTCATGCCTATTTCTTATATATTTCATTTTTTGTTCATATTTGTACTATTTAAAAAAACAACACCACTTTTTAGGTACAGTAGTTTACATAGTTTTGAGAAGACAAAAATCCTATAGTTCAAAAACTTGACGTGATAGAGAAAAACTGAGATCATTTCTGGATTCAGCATCCAAAAATTAATTAAGAACAGTTGTCTGACCTAACTCTTAAAAAATTGTGTTCCCCAGTGTTATTTATTCCATGGTGCTTTTACATGTGAAAATGGATATACATAAAAAAAGTACAATAATCTTGAACAAAATCAGTCACCGGCTGGTACAAAAGGAGAAAGGACCTTGCCAGCGAGGGCTTTAGTCTACAAGGGATGGGTGAGGATACAGTAGGTGGGGGTAGAGCTGGTCTTTCACCTGTATGGTAAAACAAGGTTTACTGCAGGTTTTAGGCTTGTCGGAAGAGGTAGGTCTTCAGGTTCCTTTTTGAAGGTTTCCACAGTAGGCGAGAATCTGATATGTTGGGGTAGAGAGTTCCAGAATAGGGCAGGATGCACAGGAAAAATCTTGTAGGCGATTGTGGGAAGATGAGAGAGAGGAGTAGAGAAGGAGATCTTGTGAGAATCGGAGATGGCGTGCAGCTAAGTACCGGGAGACTAGGTTACAAATGTGTGGAGAAGACACGTTGTGGGTGGCTTTGTATGTCATGGCTAGGGTGTTGAACTGAAGTCTTTAGGCAATGGGGAGCCAGTGAAGGGATTGACAGAGAAGTCTGTTACAGTGGGGAGACAGGTAGATAGTCGGGGAGCAGTGTTAAAGTTAGATTGGAGGGGTGCAAGAGTGTTAGAAGGGAGGCCACAAAGCAGGAGGTTGTAGTAGTCGAGGTGGGAAATGAGGGTATGCACTTGTTTTTTGTTTTTGTATTTTTGCAGATTCCTGTTAATGAAAGTGCAGATCCGGGAAATATTTTTGAGTTAGAATCTGCATGAATGCATGAAGTGAAAAGGGCCTTGATATGTGGTTTCAAGGAGAGATCTTAGTCGAGAGTTACCCCGAAGCAGCGAGCTTGCAGGCCTGGGGAGAGTGATCAGCCATTGACTTTGAGAGGTCTGTTGGGGGGTGGGGAGATGATGAGTTCTGTTTAATCCATGTTACGTCTTTAGATATTTAGCGGAGAAGAAAGATGAAATAGTGGACACATTGTGGGATTCTGGTTAGTAAAGAAGTGATATCTGACCCAGAGAGTTAGATCTGTCATCAGCACAGGTGATGCTGAAAGCCGTGGGACTCTGTGCTGTCCCAGGCAGAAGGTATAGATGGAGAAGAGCAGTGGTCCTAAGGGGACCAACAGATGGTGGGCAAGATGAGGTTTGTGAGTAGGAGATGCTGACTGCCCGGTGTGTTGGGTATGAAGAGGTCCAGGATAGGGCCAGGTCTGTGATGCTAAGAGATGAAAGAATCTGTAATGAGAATGAATGGTACTGTGTCGAAGGCAGGGGGAGGAGAGGTCCAGGATGATGGGGTACAGAGTAGTGTCATTTGGACTTGGTAGTTAGTAGGTCATTGGTGAATTTAGTCAGGGCAGTTTCAGTGGAGTGATGCAGTCGGAAGCCAGATTGTAAGTGGTCAAAGAGGGAGCAGGATGAGAGGTGGGAGGACAGTTTAAGATGGACGTGTTCCAGTAGTTTTGAAGCATAGGGGAGAAGAGATATGGGGAGATATGTAGACAAAGGATGGGTCAAGTGACGGCTTTTTGAGGATGGGGGTGATAGAGGCATGTTTGAAGCAAGAGAGGAAGACATCGGTTTTTAGTGATAGGTTGAAGAGATGGGCTGGGAGGTTGGGTCAAGTGCACATGTGGTGAGATGTGATCTGGAGAGTAGAGAGGAAAATTGATCCTCTGTAATGGTGGAGAAGTTGGTTTTGGAGGAGGAGGGCTGAGTAGTTACAAGGAGGGACAGTAGGCCAAAGCTTTCTGAGGTTATCAATCTTTTGCTTGAAGAACGAGGCAAAGTTTTCAGCTGAGAGGACAAAAGGGGTGCTGGGGACAGAAGAGAATTGAAAGTGTTGAATAGCTGTTTAGTGTTGACAAGATGAGGGATGAGAAGTAGGTTTGTTTTGCTGCAGAGTGTGGAAGTGGTGAGGGATAGTGATGAGCGAATACATTTGGCACTATTTGTTACTCGCACAAATAGTATGGTATGCAGGCTATTCGTAACCTGGGTATTCGCCTCGGTATATTCAAGTGACGCACCCAGCATGTTTGGCTCTTTATTTGCAGCAATAAACATGCTGGGGGCGCCATATTTGGTGTGGCATAACAGTGATTGGCTGGCCTTCCAGCATCATAAGGACTATTTAAAGGCTGCCGGAAACAGTGTAGGGAGAGTGAAAGGGGAGCGTAGGGAGTGATGGGAGGTTATAGTGAGCTTTTAAGAGCTGAAGATTGTGAAGAGATTACTTGTTTGTTAGGTGGGGATTTAAGTACGGAGAGATTTAACCGCCTACACCACTAGGCCTGTTTTCACTTTCCTCGAAAATAACGTGGGCACAACTCGCTAGTGGTGCTCAAGTAGGTGCCCAAACCATGCTAGTTAGATAGATAGACTTGGCACACACAGAATGTAGATGCTGTGAAATTTAATGAGGTAAAAATACATACAGTAGACGTTTCGGTCAGCTTTGACCTTCATCAGTGTACCTCTTATAGCTATTTTTAAGTCTCAGGGTCATATGAGAATTCCCAATGCGTCCATCCCACCTCCCTTACGTCTCCTGACCTGGTGTCACTGTGGCATCTCCGGTTTACCCATTAGCATTGGGAATTCTCATATGACCCTGAGACTTAAAAATAGCTATGAGGTAAATTGATGAAGGTAAAAACTGACCAAAACGTTTACTGTATGTACTTTTACCTCATTAAATTTCACCGCATCTATGTTCTGTGTGTGCCAAGTCTATCTATCTAACTAGCACTGTTTTCACTTTCCTGACCAGGCCAATTTTTACAATTCTGACCACGGTCACTTTGAGTTCATAACTCTGGAACGCTTCAATGGATCCCACTGATTGAGATTTTTTTTTGTGTGACATATTGTACTTCATCATAGTGGTAAAATGTATTTGACATGACTTTTGCGTTTTTGTGAGAAAAAAAGGAAATTTGAAAAATTTTGCCATTTTCAAACATAATTTTTATGACCTTAAACCAGTCATATCGCACAAAATAGTTAATTAACATTTCCCACGTGTCTACTTTACATTGGCACAATTTTTTTTAAACAATTTTTTGTCAGGAAGTTAAGGGTTAAAAGGTGACCAGCAATTTTTCATTTTACAACAAAATTAGCAAAACCATTTTTTTTTTTAGGGACCACCCCACATTTGAAGTCACTTTGAGGGGCCTATATGACAGAAAAAAACCCAAGTGACACCATTCTGAAAACTGCACCCCTCAGTGTTTTTGGAATGTGGAAGGAAAAAATAAACATTTTACTTTTCTTTCACAAATTTTCCTTTAGACCTATTTATTCTTTTACTTTCGCAGGGGTAACAGGAGAAAACGGACCATACTATTTGTTGTGCAATTTCTCTTGAGCATGCCGATATCCCATATCTAGGGGACATCTACTGTTTGTTTGGGGGCATGGCGGGACTTGGAAGTGAAGGAGTACTATTTTACTTTCTGAATGTAAAATTTGCTGGAATAGTTAGCGGATGCAATGTCATGTTTGTAGCGCCCCTGATGTGCCTAAACAGTGGAACCCTCCCCCACACAAGAGTAACAGGAGAAATTGCAAAACAATTTTTGGGGCCCATTTTCTCCTAAGTTCCCAGATACCCCATATGTGGTCAAAAACTAGTTTTGAGGCACAGTGCAAAGCTCAGAAGTGAAGTAGCACCATGTTACAGTGCAGATTTTGCTGCACTGATTTGAGGGTGCCATGTCATATTGTAGATGTCACGATAGGCTTGGCGAGTAAACTGGGACCTGGGGCACCTTTCCTGGCCCTAGCACTAGGGGGCACCCTAACTCGTCCTGTTCCCCAGGATACCTCAGATGGCGAGGACGCCGGGGTTTCCCTTGCCCTATCGCCTAACTGCAGCCCTGCGTCTGTCCCCTTCCCCCACCCAGGTAAGAGAGGCGCTACCATGTACCACAGTACACTAACGTGACACAGGAGAACAAAGACAAGGGTAAAAGAAAATTCCACTCACAAATATACTCTCACAAATAACAGAGGTATTCACCAGGGTGTGAAGGATGGGGGGAAGAAAATAAGGCAGGTAAGGATGAGGAATATCCAAGCATACAAACCAAGCAACAGTCACACTAAAAACTCCTCCAGCTCTCCGGATACTAGCTCTTCACTGTCCAGGTCTATCTAGCAAGTGCTAAGGCTTGGTTCCCATTGCGTTAATGGGAACGCGCTAACGGACAGCGTTGCACGGCGAAATTAACGCCGTGCAACGCGTCCGTTAGCGCGCCCATTCACGGCAATGGGAACGCGCAGCACTAGCGCGTGCCATGTTCGGCACGCGCTAGCGACGCGCCGGTGTTTCCTGACGCGCCGCGGACGCTGCTTGCAGCGTCCGAGGCGCGCCCGCGGTCCGTTCCCCGCTCTCGCAGATCGGGGATCTGCGAGAGCGGGGATGTTACCGCGACCCTGGGACGCGGCCACATTAAAAACATTGCGTTAGCGCAACCCGCTAGTGCTAGCGCTAAACGGGTTGCACTAACGCAATGTGACCCTAGCCTAACTCAGACAAGGATCTCGCCTAGCTTTTTTAGGAGAGAGGAGTGGCTAACCGAGCACAGCTGAAAGCAGAGATTTTCACATGGCCGATTAACCCCTGTCCTGCTGAAAGTAAACAAACACATTTAATACATCGGAGAAGTGCTTCTTCTCAGTGGCGAAGCAGGAGCCATCAGAAGCTGCGGTCTTCTGGTACTGCTCTGTCGCTGTAACTCCATGACAGTACCCTCCCCCCCCCCCCCCCCTTTCTATAAGGGACCTCCGGAACCTCAGGGCCTGGTTTATCTGGGTGGGCCTCATGAAAGGCCCGAACCAGTGTGGCCGCATGGACTTCAGAAGCTGGAACCCACATCCCCTCCTCAGGACCGTACCCCTTCCAATGTACCATGTATTGAAGTGACGAACAAGACGAGAGTCTAAGACCTTTGCTATCTGGAACTCCAGATTACCATCGACAACGACAGGGGAAGGTTGCAGATGTGAAGGTCCTGCAGATGCCACGTACTTCTTAAGAAGTTAACGGTGCAAAAACATTATGGATTTTAAAAGTAGGTGGCAAAGCAAGGCGGAATGCTACCGGATTGACGGCTAAGATCTTATAAGGACCCATAAACCTGGGACCCAATTTCCAAGATGGAACCTTTTTAGTTTAATGTTCCTTGAGGACAGCCATACCAAGTCACCAACACATAGGTCCGGACCCACCAAACATCTCCGATCAGCCACACTCTTGTATTTGGAACCCATCTTTTGCAAATTATTACTCACCCCCTGCCATATAGTAGAAGTAGAAGAGAACCGTTCCTCCTCCTGTAAACCAGAAGGGCGATCACCATTGAACGAACTAAACTGCACATGGAACCTATATGCCCTGAAAAACGTGGACTTGCCGGTTGATTCCTGACAGCGATTATTAACTGCAAATTCAGCCAACGGTAAGTAGGTCACCCAGTCCTCCTTATTCTCAGACATAAAACATCTAAGATATGTCTCTAAATTCTGATTAATTCGTTCAGTCTGCCCGTTAGACTGCGGGTGAAAAGCCGAAGAAAAGGACAAATGGATCCCCAGATGGTTGCAAAACGCCCTCCAGAATTTGGAGATAAACTGCACCCCCAATCCGAAACAATACCAATTGGAATCCCATGCAGACTTATTTCCCTGACGAAGGTTTGCGCCAGAGTTTTGGTGTTAGGCAAAGCAATAAAATGAGACATTTTACTGAACCTGTCCACCACCACCAGGATTAGTGTTCCCTGCAGACGTAGGTAGATCCGTAATAAAATCAACCAACAAATGAGTCCAAGGTCTGCTGGGAATCTAGCGGTTGAAGACCCCCTGACGGACGAGTATGTGAGGTCTTAGAACGCGCACAGATATTGCAGGTGGCTACATACTCCTGAACATCCTTGGCCACCAAAAACGCAGAGTAAGTAGATCCGTGGTGGCCTTATTCACTGGGTGTCCAGCCAGCACCGTATCATGATGTTCACTGAGGACTCTTAAGACTGTAAACTGTACCTGTCAATGTCCAAGTGGACAGGTAGCAGGGGCGTCCCCTGAGCGTCAGCAACCTCTCTTTCAAGATTGGAGCATATAGATGCCATCACTACCCCTTTTTGTAAAATAGGTACCGGTTTGCACTTATCACCTCCACCAGGAAAGCATCAGGACAAAGCATCTGCTTTAACATTTTTGCTCCCCGGCCTAAAGTAACAAAGTTGAACCTGGTAAAGAATAATGCCCATCTTGCCTGACGTTTTGCCGACTCCAAGTAAACCAGATTCTTATGGTCAGTGATCACCATCACTGGGTGAACTGCTCCCTCCAAAAAATGACGCCACTCCTCAAATGCCCATTTGATAGCTAAGACTTCCCTATTACCAATATCATAGTTTCTCTCAGCTGGCGAAAGTTTTTTTTTTTTTTTTTTTAGAAACTTATGCGCATGGTTGCCTTTTACCAGGAATCGCACCCTGCGACAAGCCCCCACTCCCACCTCGGATGCATCCACCTTCACAATGAAAGGCTGAGTGACATCAAGCTGAACAAGAATCGGCGCAGAAGAAAAACACATTTTCAATGTGTCAAATGCCTCCTTGGCAGGACTGGACCACCTGGGGAAGTCTGTCCCCTTTTTAGTCATATCCGTGAGCGGTTTGGAAAGTCTATATACTTTGCAGAGGTCATTTTCACATTTTCAGGAACCTTAAAAGGGCCTACCAGCTGTTTCCCCATGATTCCAGCCCAAAACATGACTTCTCTTCCACCTCCTTGCTGACGTAGCAGCCTGGTTGGGACATGGTGGCCATCCACCAACCATCCACTAATCCATCCATCTGGAACATCCAGGGTTGCTCGACACTCATCAGTAAACAAGACTGTTTCAAAATTAGTCTTCATGTATGTCTGGGCCCACTGCAACAGTTTCTGCTTGTGAACACTGTTTAGGGGTGGCCGAATAGCAGGTTTATGCACCACAGCAAGCCTTTGAAGGATCCTACACCTTGAGGTTTGAGGGACTCCAGAGGCACCATCAGCTTCAAATAACTTTGCTGCTTTGTAATGGAATTTTGGCAGCTGGTCTCTTAATCCAATAAATTTGGTAGAAACCTTCCTCATTATGCCTTTATCTGCATGAACTCTGTGCTCTGTTTCAGTCACAAATCTCTTCACAGTATGATCACTCTTAATTTTTCGTGAACTATCTAATGTTTTCATCCCTTGACCAAGGCATTACACTATTTGATGCTTTTCAGCAGCAGATAGATCATTTTTCTTTCCTATGTTTCCTGAGACGCAACACAATCCACGAGTTTATTTGAAAAACAAAACAATTAAATCTTTGACACTTAAATCCAAATTGCATAATAATTTGGAACATGGTGTATGTATATATGTATGTGTGTGTATATATATGTATATTCATCCATACACGCGCACACACATGCACGCACATGTGTGTGTATATGTGTGTATCTCTGTGTGTATATATGTATGTATATATATATATATATATATATATATATATATATATATATATATATATATATAGCATCGTGATTACTCGCTAATCCCGCCCCTTCACAGTAGCTCTGCCCCCACCCCATTACCACACACAATCCCGCCCCCCACCACATAAGCACACACAATCCGCACCACATCACCACACATAATCCCGACCCCCACCACATCACCACACACAATCCCGCCCCCACCCCATTACCACACACAATCCCGCCCCAACATCAGCACACATAATCCCAACCACATTACCACAGATAATCCCGCCCCCACCACATCACCACACATAATTCTGCCCCCCACCACATCGCCACACATAATTCTGCCCCCCACCACATCGCCACACATAATTCTGCCCCCCACCACATCGCCACACATAATTCTGCCCACCCACCACATTACCACACACAATCTCGCCCCCCACCAAATCACCACGCATAATCCTGCCCCCCACCACATCACCACATGACGCTCCGTCCCCACACATCACCACACGAGGCTCCGTCCCCACACATTACCATACGAGGCTCCGTCCCCACACATTACCACACGAGGCTCCGTCCCCACACATTACCACACGAGGCTCCGTCCCCACACATTACCACACGATGCTCCGTCCCCCCCACATTACCACACAAGGCTCCGTCCCCACACATTGCTACACGAGGCTCCGTCCCCACACATTACCACATGAGGCTCCGTCCTCACACATGTGATTGTGTTTACAGAGAAATTTTAACTTAATTTGTTTCGTTATGAAATTTGTTTAGATGCTGGAATGAATAAAAAACGCACATCTTACTGAATTCAGTTTGTTTTTGATTTTACACTGTGAATAAAATGTATTATTAGTATTCAGATTTTTAATGATTATTAACTTCATTTTAAGTTAATTTACCACCTGCGTAAGCGCTATTGAATGTTGTCATTATTTACTTTAGTTTAATCACCAGTAGCGTTAATTAGATAGCATTATGTATATATATATATATATATATATATATATATATATAATGTGTGTATCTTCTATATAATTGTCTAAGGGTCACTTCCGTCTGTCTGTCTGTCTGTCCGTCACGGATATTCATTGGTCGCGGCCTCTGTCTGTCATGGAATCCAAGTCGCTGATTGGTCGTGGCTGTTTTGCCCCGACCAATCAGTGACGGCCACAGTCCGGTGGCAATATGGCCACTCTTACCTCCCCGCAGTCAGTGCCTCCTCCATACTCCCCTCCAGTTATCCAGTCAGCCCTCACACAGGGTTAATGCCAGCGTTACCGGAGCACGGTGTAATGCACTCCGGTTACGCAGCTATTAACCCTGTGTGACCAACTTTTTACTATTGATGCTGCGTATGCAGCATCAAAAGTAAAAAGATCTAATGTTACAAATAAGAATAATAAAAAAAAAAGTTATTCTCACCCTCTGACGTGGCGCGGTGTCCTCGGCAGTGCAAGCGACAGGATCGGGTGCTAAGGATGCTATGCGAGAAGGACCTTCCATGACGTCACGGTCATGTGACCGCGACGTCATCACATGTCCTGCGCTCATACCAACCCTGGGACCGGAAGCTGCCGCGTGCACCGCACACAGGCGACAGGACTACAAGGGGCCCTCGGAAGCTGAGTATGTTTTTTTTTTTTTTTATAACCTGTTACATACGTGGCTGGCCAATATACTACGTGGACATGCATATTCTAGAATACCCAATGCGTTAGAATATTGCCCAGCCACGTAGTATATTGCACAGCGACGTAGTATACAGCACAGAGCCACGTAGTATACTGCCCAGTCACGTAGTATATTGCCCAGCCACGTATGTAACAGGATAAAAAATAAACATATACTCACCATCCGAGGGCCCCTTGTAGTCCTGGAGCTTGTGTGCGGTGCACGCGGCAGCTTCCGGTCCCAGGGTTGGTATGAGCGCAGGACCTGTGATGACGTCGCGGTCACATGACCATGACGTCATGGAAGGTCCCTATCACATACCATCCTTGGCCCCGGAACTTGCTACTTGCACTGCCGAGGAGAGGACGCGACGGCGGAGGGTGAGAATAACCTTTTTTTTTTTTTTTAATATTATTTGTAACATTAGATCTTTTTACTATTGATGCTGCATACGCATCATCAATAGTAAAAAGTTGGTCACACCGGGATAATAGCTGCGTTAATAGAGTGCGTTAGACCGCGGTCCATTAATGCTGGCATTAACCCTGTGTGAGGGCTGACTGGAGGGGAGTATGGAGTGGGCACTGACTGCAGGGAGGAAGGAGCGGCCATTTTTCCGCCGGACTGTGCCGGTCGCTGTTTTGCCACGACCAATCAATCAGCTACTTGAATTTCCATGACAGACAGAGGCCGTGACCAATGAATATCCGTGACAGACAGACGGAAGTGACCCTTAGACAATTAAATAGTAGATATATGTATGTATAGGTGTGTGTATGTATATATATATGTATATATGTTTCTGTTTCCATATGTATATATGTGTATGGATGTACTGTATATATGTGTATGGATGTGTATATGTATGTATATGTGTGTATGTATATGTATGTGTGTATATATGTGTGTGTATATATGTGTGTGTATGTATGTATATATATATATATATATATATATATATATGTGTATATATATATATATATATATGTATATGTATATATATGTATATATATATATATATATATATATATATATATATATATATATATATATATATATATATATATATATATATATATAATGTGTGTGTATTGTCATGATATGTACTTTTGCCCTGTCCTGTATTTGAATAATATGCCATTTGATGTATGTAACTGTTCTCTGGTTTCTATTAGCTGTAATTTATGTATTTTCTTGGCTGTGAGTTCACCTGTAACAATGTCTCCTTCCCCCAATACTTGCAGCCCTAAGCTCTAATGTAACTAAGCTTTGTCAACATCACTAGTGGAGGAATGGCCATTCTTCCTCACAGCAGGTGGCTAGTCAAATGTACATATTACATAGACTGCCTGGAGCCCACCAGTCTAGAATCTTCTGGTGGACCCAACCATTGAATAGAAGGTGTAACCCCTACCCCTTCATGGGCGGATCCCAGGAGCTCAGACAATCCATTCTTATTTTGAGATCAGATGTGAGTTGATCCTTGAAGGAGAAGGAGTGGGGATTCTTAGCTGAGGCAAGACCCCACGCCCATCTAGGACTGTGGAAGCGAACGGGGCGAGACTTGAGCTGAGGACATATCTCGTCATTCGTGAGATTGTT